>NC_052503.1:69440339-70640339 GCF_016617805.1 Bactrocera tryoni
GAATAGTATTTAGAGTTTTAATTAAGAGATTCATACTCTACATATTTTTATACATCATTCATACAAAATTTAGTAGTCCTCTACAACACTTTTTAACGAAAAAAATTTTTTAGTACTAAATTCTTTAATTGCTTTATATAATCCAAATTCTGGTAAGGTTTACTTTAAAAATTCTGTCTGTGCCAAATATCACTTCAAAATAAACATTTCTGAAGCACGATTTTTACGATAAGTAAAATTATTCAACGCAGAAGTTCCATTAAATTTTGTGCGCGGGATCAAATTGTCAAACCGACGATCAATAAGTCAATAAAATATAGAAATTGATGCTTGAGAATTAGAATTAACAGTCAGAGCTTCTACTGGCAACGTTGGAATATCGAAAGAATCAGTGAAAACACTTTTTGAAACATCATTGGGGCTTAAGAAGATTGGTTCCAAAATCTCTCAACTGTTTCTAAAAACAGCGTCGCGTTAACGTCTGTTTAACAATGTTTTCCGACTACCAGAATGTCAAGAAACGTATTATTATTAACGATGTGTTTCGGATCTATGCTTACGACTTGGAAACAGACGATCAATCGGTCGGATATGGCGGCAAAAATGAGCCGAAGCCGAATAAACCACGTCAAAGCAAGTCTTACTGCTTTTTGCTCATAGAAGTACATATGTATATTATATATATATTTATATAATCATATAACAGAATGCAGCTTATCATTGTACATACGTGATATAGTACCCTATTATAGCGTTTTGTGTGCTGATATGCACAGCACTTTCAGAATTTATATTTCAACTCAATCAAACGGAATGAACGCGACATTCGTTTGTCGGCTGAGCGGTCGCTGAAGGCTTAACAGCTTATATTTGCCGGCTCAGAATTTTCTTATAAGTAAATGTGGGTTATTAGAAAATTTTAAAGAAGGCACGTAGTATTTTCTCACATTTCTGACAGCGAGTGTATTACATCCCAGAAGAAATGCCGCGACCGAATTTAAGTCCGAGTGAATCAGACCAATTTTGGATATCATGTTTTCACGTGAAGCGTGTTACAGTGAGAACTTTCTGCATCGACCGCAACAAATGGAAATCAGAAAGCGCGAGGTTTGTGTTATAAGGCAGATGAGGCAAAAATTCCAAACCGCTGTTTTTCCAAATAGTTTTAAAACCTTCTTTCTACATCGGGTCGAGCGTTGATACGATGGAAAAAATATTACCTTATTTGTAGTTGCACTGTTTGGCCTTTTTTTAGACAATCCCTTACTTCCATTCGGTAAATTATTGTCGGTAGCGTTCTCCTTTAATGGCTTCAGCCACTTTTAAAAGGCCGATGCAGTACGACCATCTGATCTCATCAAATATTGAGCATTACCGTGACGAGTACTCGGTTTTTCCGTCAATTTGGTTAGGTTTCACACATGATTTTTTGCATTTAGAGTTGTCCTAATTTATCCAGTTTTCAACACCAGACTAAATCCGATGCAAAAGCGACTATTTCAACAATTAAATAATATTTTTAGCACCCTAACAAGTACCGTAACTCTATTTTTGAAGCTTTTTGAATGCTTCTAAGCCTTAATTATTTTTGTTATGTAATATTAGTAGTTTTAGTTTTGCCCGCCAGTGTATTTACGAGTATTTATAAATAAGGTCTTAATCAGCTTAAACAATTTCAGAAAGCATATAGCATACTTTTAGGGTGCTTCGAATTGAGTAAGCTGCTAAATGAGCAAATGTCTGCTCAGTAGGTTAATACTGTAAGCATTTTTTGTGCTTGGACACAAACATAACGGATCGTATTCTTCTTCTGTACTGATGTAGACACCGCTTACGCGGTTATAGGTGGGTTAACAACAGCGCCAATTCGAGATTCCAAGCGAAGCCAGTTCCATCGTCAACTGATCTTTCCGACGGAATGGTGGTCTTCTTTTTCCTCTGATTCTCTCTGAATGGCGCGGAGAAGTCTTTATCGATCCTAACGCAGCCTTTTTTTACTCAACAACAGCTTACTCAGCCGTATTAGCTTTGCAAGGATACCAAGTTCAGTTATTGCGGCATAGAGCCAGTTCCTTTTCGCAACGCACGAACAACTGTATATCTTTGTGTCTACGGATAAAATGAGCAAAATCGATTGAACGATATTAGCTTTTTAAAATAACCGTGTGATCTTACCGCATAATGAAACTCAAATAGCATAGTTTTTAGGTAATAATGCTAAAAGTAGATAAAATCTGGTAAAATTTCCCTTAGCCCCATATACCTAACGTAAGATTTTCGACCTTCTGTTTGGCTTTATACCATGTATGTATATAGGTCAATATGTTTGTATTATCTTAATGAATTCCTGTGTGAGATTTTTCAGTTATTTGTACCGAAAATTGCTAAATTGGGACATTGCTTATCTACCGTAGCCAATAGTCTTCACGTAGACTTTAATTTTTTTTTCGCTCCATCTATGGGTTTTTTTTTAATGAAACTCTTTCCGTACATTCTCTAGATGATACACCAAAAACGGATGAAGTATGAAAATTACATAATTTTAGTTAAATTTATAAAAAAATGGAGATTTCAATAAATACATAAAGCCTTAAAACTGTTTAAAAAAATCTGAAAATTTTTGCGTAAGAAATGTTGATTGAAAATTACGGTTGCTTTCAATTTTAAGTCGATATAAAATGCTCTTCTTAATTTTTTAAATAAAAAACCTTAAAAAAAGCAATGTGTTCGCGACCTAAGGAGGTAAGTACCTTCTAAATCATCAAAGAAAAAGTCGTTTCTAGAAGATAAATAAATTAAAAGCAAAAGCCAAAAAAACAAAATATATTTAAATTATTCATCTAAATTTTGAGGCTATCTGGAAAAGGTATTCATACAAAGGTGTTAGATCATTCCATTAACTGAAACTTATACCATGTAACTTTTTTCTATAAGACTTGTGCTATTGCCGGAAGTTTAAGTAAACAATCTTTAACGCTAAAAAATTCAACCACACCCTCCGCTTTCTCTTCACAACCTCAGTTCACATGTAACTTATTTTTCCCTTTATTTTATCTTGCGTTTTCAATGGCTTGCAACCTACTATGATTTCTTTAACTTTCAAAAATTATCTACCTTTGTCTAGTGTGCGAGTTATCTTCAAATAAATTGCGTGGAATTATGTGCCCGACTAGAGTGGAGGAATGCCAAAGATAAAATCAATAAATACAGAGTTCAGAGTTCCTTTCTGCAGCAAGTGGTTTCCGACTTACCAGCCAGTAATATCAATAAAACGATTTTTTTTTTAATTTTCAATTGGTATATATTTAGTTAATTTATTTATTAAACCTTTGATTGATTACATATATGGTTGTTAAATATAAACAAACGCAAGCAAATGCAAATGTACCATAGTATTATATCAAAAATGGGTAAATAAGTAATAACGTATGTATATGTGTAATATAATTTAGTTTAGTAAAATATATTTATATATATATATAGTATTATATAATGTATAGATGTAATTAAAAATATATTTATTATGCATAAATTTATGTATATTCAATATAATCGTATAAACTTTTCACAAAATATTTAAATATTTAAAATTTCCAACAGGCAAAGTTTTCAACTTGCGCATAGATTTTCATTTAATTAAAATTATCTTTATATATTAGCATATTTTTATTAATTTTTACGTTGGTTTTACTTTTAATAAGTTTTTCTTTTAATAAGCACATTTAACGCCGCTTGTATGCTGCCATGGAAAGTTAGCATGCCTTTAGGTTACGTATACGCGCTGGCGCACCGCAATACGCAACAATTTGCGCGATTCGTTTCGTTGACGGGTTTGTTGTCTGTGTAGTTAATATATATATATTTTTTATAAATATAGTATATGTATATTTATGTATATTTAACATATGTATATTATACTCGTATATATAGCGTTTATATATATATGTTAATTTTTTATTCGTATATAGCATAAACGCTTTAGCATTTATAAATAAAATTAGTTAACTAAAATTATTGATATTTTTGAGACAAACACGCAATTGTTGCATTACATAAATCGTAGTCAATATGTATTAAGCAAAGTTATTTAAATATTTTGCTGTTGTGAGCTATAATTTACAGTTTGTTTTAAGTATTTTACGAGGACAGTAATGGCGCAGGCACATGCATGTGAGCCGAGCGATTTTAGTTCTTTCATATTTATATATTTTTGTTTATAAATTGGCGCGCAAAAATTTTTGACAGCGACAAAAATAAATGCAAATCAGCTTGACATTTTATAATTTCTTTTTTTTTAGAAAAAATTTATTTCTTTTTTTAAATCAGTATTTAAATATTTTAATAACAAAAAATAAAAAAATTAAAAAAAACTAAATAAAAAAATAAAAATCTAAGTAAAAATTTAAAAATATCTAAAAGAATTTTAAGGTATTTTATTATAAAAAAATAATAAACAATTTTAATTTAACCGAAAATTAAATTTTTAAAGTTAATTTTTAAAAATTTGTAAGGTAACTTTTTAATTAAAAAAAATAAATATAAAAAATTTAATTTTACCAAAAATTATACATATGTTTAAAGTTAATTTTTATGTTGGCGAATAAAAATTTTCGACATTGACAAAAATAAATGCAAATCAGCTTGACAGTTTATAATTTCTTTTTTTTTAGAAAAAATTTATTTCTTTTCTTTAAATCTTTATTTAAGTTTTTTTAATAGCAAAAAATAAAAAAATTTAAAAAAAAATAAAAAAATAATAAAAAAATTAAAAAATCTAAGTAAAAAATGTAAAAATATCTAAAAATATCTAAAAAAATTATGTTTAAAGTAATTTTTTAATTAAAAATTATAAAAATTTTAATTTAACCGAAAATTAAATTTTTTTTATGTTAATTTAAAAAAAATAAATGTAAGACATAATTTTAATTAAAAAAAATAAATCTTATTAAAAAATTTAATTTAACCAAAAAAAATTATAATATATTTAAAGTTAATTAATTTGAAAAAAAAAATTTTTAATTAAAAAAATTAAATTAAAAATTTAATTTGACGAAAAAAAATTTATTTTTTGTGTTAAAAGCTATTTTTTTTAAAAATTTTAATTAATAAATTTAATAATTTATAAAAATATTACATTTCTAAATGCACTTTTAAAAATCAATAAAATATTCAGTTTGCATTTTCAAATTTACACCGATTGTGCAGGCATACACTATATGTATCTTGCTCGGCGTTGCAAATGGCAAGATGCAAAATATCTAAAATCAAATCTTCTGCGCGTCTTTATACATAAATATCAAAATCATATTCATAATCTTTCCAGTGGCTTAACTTACATGCATTTGCTTTTGTTTTTGCGGCTCAACTTTTTTGTTTTTGAAAATACAACTAGAATAACAACAAATTTCCAGAAAACTTCTATAAGCCATTTATCAAAAAATACTCACATACATGTGTTTGGTAGATACATATATGTATTGCAAGTACTGTTATAGCAGAATTAACAACAATGCTACATTATCATTGCTTAGACATACGAAACCATCCTAGTAAAATATATATGTATATTATAGGAATTAAAATAAATCATCAAAAATCAATAAGTCGCACAAATTTCAGACACAAATCAAGTCCAATAAAGCAAAACTTAAAACTAATGTATTAAATAACGTTTTTGTTTTTGTTTCAACACAAGTTAAAATAAGTTTAACGCTGTTCAAACGTGCATACACACATATATACTAATTACAAGTCGTTGCAGCTTTCACAACATTTTTTTTTAACAATTTTAAACTATAGTTCTTCACACGCTTTTAATACGTTCAAGCGAACACAATCTTAACTGGACCCATGGGCAGCTGCTTCATGTAGTTCCAAGCGTCGACACGCGTCATTTTCGCTGTGGACGCACCATTAATGCTCAAGATCTCATCGCCATTGCGTACTTGGCCGGTTTTGTGGGCAGCACCGCCTGGTAAAAAAATATTAAAAACAAATTTAAAATAATATTAAACAAAAATTTTAATATAAAGTATTACTTTGAAATAAAAACCAAAAAAATATTATAAGAAAACTTTTACAATTAGAAATATTTAACAAAAATTTAAAATATTAAAAAATAGTTTAAAAAATATGTTACTCAAAAAAAGCATATTGTATACAAAAAGCAAATGTTTTAAATAAAAAAAAAAACAAGAAAAAACGTTAACTTCTGCTGTATCGAAGCTAATATACCCTTCACACGTGCATATCTTTTAGTAACTATGTCTTCAGTTTATATGAAAGCTATATCCTATAGTAATCCGATCTGAACAATTTTTTCGGAGTAATCTATGTCAAATTTCGTGAAGATACCACGTCAAATGCGAAAGTTTTCCATACAAGAACTTGATTCCGATCGTTCAGTTTGTATGGCAGCTATATGCTATAGTAAGCCGATCTGAACAATTTCTTCGGAGATTACATTGTTGCCTTAGAAAATAATCTGTACTAAATTTCGTGAATATATCTCGTCAAATGCGAAAGTTTTCCATACAAGAACTGTTTTCCGATCGTTCAGTTTGTATGGCAGCTATATGCTATAGTAAGCCGATCTGAACAATTTCTTCGGAGATTACATTGTTGCCTTAGAAAATAATCTGTACCGAATTTTGTGAATATAACTTGTCAAATGCAAAAGTTTTCCATACAAGAACTTGATTCCGATCGTTCAGTTCGCCGCCTACAAGTATGCTACAAATAATAGGCGCTGAGTATTTATATTGTGGCTAGCTTCGCATTAAAAGACTCCAACTGTTCTTCATATATTTATGTAAATCACCATATGTACATACATATATATATATATACTATATACCCGTATGTATGTATATGACTGTGCATATATGTATGTCCTAAATTCATATATTTTTAATATTTTTTTTCACTTACCCATAAAGACTTTCTTGACAATCAATGGTTTATTGCCTAACGGCGAATCGAAGCCACCCTCAATGGAGAAACCCAGTCCGCAGCTGTCCTTAACGATTTCCACGGAGCGTGAGCCGGTGGCGGCATCTTCTGTGACAGGAAAAATATATAATTTATTATAATAATTGTATAAGCTTCATCCATTCAAGACTTTTTGTCAGTTTCTTGGGTTCTACTTACCTTGTGCACGAATTTCCGCAGCAATGGCGTTACGCGTCTCGGCGGCACGCTCCAGCAGCTCACTGGTGCTCAATTTACTCGCATCGGCACGCGATTGCTGGCGACGCGTACGTATGCTAGCCAACGTGGCGGCAGTGGTGTCAGTCGTGGTCGGCGTAGGACTTGTGCTCGATACTGTGCTGGGTGTCTTCGATGCGCCAGCATCTTCGCTTGCCGAGACAATATCTAAATCCAAGTCGAGCGAACGCGATGCCTTATGATAGTTACGCTTCTTCTCGTAATCCACTTCGGTGGGTTTCTCATTCAACGAAGTGAGCGAGCCGAGTGAGGAGCGTTTCTTGGTGAGCGGTTTGACAATGACCGACTCGGAACGTGTGACGACGAGCACCACTTCGGGACGTGGAGTCTGTTAAGTTAGTTATTTTTAGTATATTTTTTGTAAGACAGTGAGGAAATGGCAGGCACTTACCTTCAGCACAGTGATGGACTCGCGATGCGTTAGGCCACGCATGCTCATGCCATTGACAGCCAATATGCGATCGCCCTTCTTCAGACGTCCATCCTTGGCGGCTGGTGTGTTGTTTAAAATCTTATGTATCTGTAATGTAACGTTTCGTTATACATAGTTCCTTCATTAAATTTTAAATTAAGTAAGTTTGAAGTACTTACCGTAATCTCCTTGGCTTCGTAGTCGGAGCCACCGGCTAGCGTGATGCCAATACTACTCTCGGGCGTATCACGTTGTAGCACCACTATGAAAGCTTCCGGTGTTTTGAGTGGCGGTTCCGCCTCCTCAATGATCTGTTGTATATCTTGTGCAGTAATCAAGCTCTGATTGCTGCCAAGCGACGAAAAGCTGCCGAATTCGTTGGTATTCTCTTGTGTGGACACATTCTGTGTGCTCGAGCTCACGCCAGACGATGATGAGGCTATGGAATCAAGGGAGGGGAAACGTTCGTGGTAGTTAGCACCAGCTTTGCCGCTCAAGACTTTAGTAGCAAGCAGACTATTTGTGGAGACAGCTGGCGAGACGTTCGATGTGACATTTGCAGCAGCGGCGGCTGCACGCTCTGCAGCAGCTGTACGTTCGAACTTTTCACGTATCTCGGCCGTGGTTACCTTTGCTGTTGTGGCTGTTTTGCTGCTGTAAGTTTTAGTGCTTGTCACCGAGGATTCATATTTCTCAAGCACTGGCTTGAGTGGCATGCGTTCGGTGATATTCCTACCGGTGAACTGTTGCGTAGCCTTTTTAGCAACCTCAACTTGCATCCATTGTGTCAGCTCATTGCTAGCTTCGGGCTGTGACTTCTTCGGTGGCGTCACAACTTCAGTTGCTTTGCGTGGTGTGACAGGTTGTACGGGTACTGCGGTCACTGCTGGCAGTATAGCAACCGGTTTGGGTTTGGATGCCACTTTCGGTGGTGTGCTGGCCTTTTGACTGGGATCGGCCTTGAAGCTGGCTTTACGCTCTTCATCGATTAACATGGCACTGAGTTTCAATGGCGAGGTACTATCCGATTTACGGCTACTGTCATCTGTATCTGAAGTGACCTCAACATAGGCGGCTACGTTGATGACCTTATCGACGAGACTTTGGTCATTTTTCGAAACCAATTTATAGTTGATGGGTGCCGACGCTGACACCAACTTATTGGGCATTATCACCAGTGAAGCACCCGATGTGGAACGCGGTTTCGATTTGTGCACACGTCGGACTTCGTCCTCATCATAACCATCGGTGCTGTCCTCATCATCGTAGGGACGATTACGTAGTAGCGCTGAGGCGTCACCGCGTCCATTGCGACATTTCGCCGAAGCAAGTATATTCTTACGATTCGTTGCCGAATCACTGGAGCCAGACTTCAGTACACGACGCGACAGATCAACTGTCGGTGTGCTACCCACTGAGGAACAGCTCGCCTGCGAACCCGAGCCGGATGTGAGCGTAGAAGTAGTTGAGCTGGCTATGGAAGTGTTAGTCTCCGAGGAGAGTGTGCGTGTGAGCGCAAACTTCTCTGGCACCTGTGGCACACACGGCGACATGGGTGGTGAGGAAACCTTTGAAGAGAAAACCGAATCGGAATCGCTTTCTTCATGCATGGCATGCTGACGTGGTGGCACGCTGAGAGAGGTGCGCGGCGGCTTGGCTGGCGGTGTGCCCTGTAACGCTGACTCGAAGCGCCGTGGCTGATGTGGCATAGCTAAGGGCGATTGCACTGTTGTGGCGTGACGTGGCGAAGCGGTTTGTGTGCCGAAAATGCTACGATAACCGTTATTTGCGGCAATGTTGGCGGTATTGCTTGTGGTGGCCACCGTAAGTGGACGAAGCGGTGAGTTTTGTATTAGCTCTGTGCGTTTGGCGGGACGTGGCACTGTCGAGAAGTAACCGCTGCTCGAACCAACACCGCTATCCGTAGAATCTGTGGACGACGTGTTGCCGGATTTTAACTTCTCACTATCACGACTTTTAATCTCGGGCAGATCTAGTATGGGCTCCAAAGGCACATGTGGGCGTTCTGGTATAACCAAACCGCGTAGCTTGGACATGCTGCGGCGCCGTTGTTCCAATATATTTGTTATGGCAGCCTTACGTGATGCCTCGTCCGGCATGTAGGTTGGCTGACCCGAAAAGCTGATGCGTCGCTCTAAATGTTGCATATGGCGACGCGGCAATGACGCATAACTCTGTGTATAGTCGGTGGCTAATGTATTTAGCGCATACATTGAGTCCGAAAAGGTTTGTGTGGGCAATTGTTTGGCTAACTGTACCTGACGTGCTACATCATTCAGATTCTCTACGCTCATCGCACGCGTTTTCGTCAGATTAGAGGCTGTGTTGGCATAGCGCGCGCTAGTCGCTGTATCGAGCAAATTCTCCGTGCTTAAATTGAGCGGTTTCGTAGCGCTTTGTGTGCGTGAAAAGCTCAAAGGTTTTACTGGCGTGTCAGCGCCACTACCCTCCGCGTCATTAGAGAACATAGCGATCTTGTCACGTACGCTTTTCTCCGACTTCTCATCCTTACGCCAATCGCCGTGGCGACGTGGCGCGCTCAACGAACGTTTGTAGTCGTTTGCACTGCCGCCCAACTCAAATGTGGGCGGTTCCAATTTGTTGGCTGTTGGCGTGCTACCACCGCTCGACGTAAGATTCTGCGTGGAACGGCTGTGTCTCGACTCGAATACCAATTTAGCATTGCCGGCACCCGACGGCGTGGTGGCTTCGGCGAGCACATCGCTGCGCTTATCTGTCGGCTGACGGCTGTCCTCCACATTCACCACCAAATCCTGCCGGTACACCTTGCGTGGCACCGTCGGTGGCGGTCCCGATTTCGGTAACGGCGGCGGTGCGCTGACTGTGTCTGTGCTGGCGGGCACTTTACTACCGCTGCTGCTGACTGTGAACTCCAGCGTGGGCATTTCCACTTTTGTGCTATTTATCTTCAAAGTGCCATTCGGTGAGGCCGATTGTGTTGTCAATGTAGCCGTCGCTGCCGTCACCGTTGCACCAGCGGCTGTGGCACCATTCGCAACATTCTTGCTAATGTGTGTGTGTGTTGTGCGTGTGCTGGCGACCATTGTTTGTCCACCGTTGGCGCTGGCTGCTGTATACAGCTTCTCTGTGTAAATTGTGTTTGTGTTGTTGTTATTGTTGGCGCTGCCCTTTGTGCTGGACATTGTCATTGTGGTGGTGGTGGACTGCATTAGGCTGGCGGCCTTCAACAGGTTCGTGCTTGGCGGGGGCATTATGAGCGGTTCGCTGAAATTGGGCGGAAACTCATGGCCGTCGGGTGGCAGGCGGGAGTATGTGGGTGGTGCGCTGAGTGTTAGGTAATCGCTGACGAGTAACGGTGTTTGCGGCACCACCTGTATGCCGTTCTCCATTTTGTTTTTGCTACTCAAGTGTGTTTGGTCAAGATCTGTGTGCGCGGGTGGGTGGGAGAAACAGAAAAACAAAGAACAAACGATTAGTCACGAACAAACGAGGAAAGAGAAACAAATAATACAAATAATAAAATAAGGCTTAAGTTAGTGGTAAAATTTTGGATAAAAGTTGCACCTACAGAATTTCTTAGGGAATGCTTAGTAACAGAATTTTATATAAAAAAAAATATTAATAACAATAATAAATAAAGAAAAAATAATATATTCCTGTTTTAATTAAAAATCAATATTCTTTTTTTAACTATAAGAAAAATTTATAAAAAACATTACTTAAAAATATTATTTAAATTTTAACAAATAAAAAAAAATAATAAAAAAAAAATTCGTTAATTTCAAAAAATTCTGCAATTTTTTGATTTCTTTCGTATTTTTTATTTTTTTTTAAGTTTTATATATTTTTAAACTATTTTTTTTCAAACCAGCAATGATTTTGTGCTGAAATTTAAAAACAAAATACAATGAATTAAATTAAAATTTTCGAATTTTTTCCCCGTACAAATATTTTTATTTTTATAAAGCTTTGATAGTCTTTCAGATTTATTTATGACGAAGAAATTTAATAAATATCGTTAAAAAAATTTATTAATTGCTTATTAAATATTAATATATACATATTTGTATCAACATATAAATTTTAACCATTTATACAATAAGTTGGAATTAAAATAAAGAAAATAATAAAAAATTAATTTTAATTATGCTTAAAAAAATTGTTTCAAAATTTCTGAACTTTATGTTTGAAATATGTTTTTTATATTAAAGGTTATTGAATTGACCTGACAATCACTTCTGAAAATTGTTTTAATTTTATTAACTTTAAATAATTAATTTTCTTTAATCAGAATGTTAAAAAAATAAGTTTGAATGTTAAAAAATAGTTTTGAATAAAGAAAAAAATTGAAAAAAAACATTAAATGACAAATAAAATAATTATTTATTTTAAATAAAATGAAAACGTAATAAAAAATAGTTTTGAAACTTAAAAAGATGTGACAAAAAAATTTGGAGAGTTTTGAGAATTTTTTTTTAATATTAAAAAAATAGTGACAAAAAATAGTTCTGAATATAAAAAAAAATGAGAAAAAAAGTATTTTTGAATATTACAAAAAAAAATTTAAAAAAAATGGTTTTGAATATAAAACAATTCTATTGAGAAAGAGTTTTTTTTTTAATAAAAAAAAATTAAAATTTCGGTCATATTAATTACTTTCTGAATTCTTATTTTTATTATTTAGATTAGTTTTTTTATTTTCTAACTTTTAACTATTTTTATAAAAAAAAATTGTTTAATTTTCAGTTTTAGAATTAATCTTTTTTTTATAGTGTTCATAAAAAAATTAGAGGCGTTTTTTAACATATTTTAACGATCGAATATTATAATTTTTAATTACTTTTATGAAAAATAAAAATTTCGATTTTAAGCTTTTGATATACATACATACATATGTATATTTCGCCTATTATTTTTCAGAAGTATCTTTTGGGGAGATATTTTAGCATTTAATTGTTTTTATGTTTTTTTTTTGATTTTTAATTTTTAATTCCTGAATTTTTTAACATTTTTTTTGGATTTCAATTTCTTGATTTTTTTTAATAATATCTAAAGTAGATTTTGAAAAAAAAAATAATGTTGTAAGTTTCTATAAAACAGCACATTATAATTTATTTGTATTTATCTAAATTTTGTTTTTGAAAATAACTTTTTTGAAAATTATTTTCTATAAAGTTTTGTATAATACTTTTTTCCCATCTCTTAATTTAAAGTCTTTTTTTTAATATAATTTTGAATTTCAACTATTTTTATAAATATTTAAAATAAATGTAAAATGAAAATTAGTTTTTAAGCACCTAGCTTTAGATATAGAAGTCTTTCTTGGGATGTGAATTCGGGAATATTTGAAATTATTATGGGTTATTTTTAGTATAATTATGTTGTTTATATTAAAATGTTTTTTATAATGGTATTACTATTATATTTGTTTATGTTAAAAAAAAATAATTTTCTCATAAAGTTATTACTTTTAAATTTTTTTTAACCTAACAGCTCCACATTTGTAAATTTTTATTTCTAAAAATAATAATTCTTTTAATTCAAAATTTTATTATTAAATGAAAACTGCATGCGACTACAATGTTTGTAGCAAAAAGGGAAAATATAGATTACATAAAAATTGTGGTATTAAAACAAGCTAAGCGCATAATTTTTGGCACACATACGCATACATAGACAACCTCGTATCCATAATTCGCAATCACAAATAATACGAACGACAAAAGTAATCTGTGTCACATATAATGGCAGTAAATGCAGCCAATTGCACGTGTGTTTGTGTAAAAATAAAAATGAAAATAACAATATAAATTATTATTAATGCGCTTTCGGTTGTGCAAAAAAGCTTAATTCTAATGAAAGCTTATGCGCAATGCAAATAATACTAAACGCCATCATTTTTGCTCCTTTGGCTGGCACATTAATAATTATTATTTATGCGCAGCACAGCATATGACAAAAAACGTACGCAAATCGACGCTGCAGCAACAACAAACAACATTTGTGTGTGCTATATAAATCGGTGTACAACAACATTGTCGCGCAATCGAACGCAATTCACAACAAAACTGTCACTCATAAACAAATCAAAGTGCATAAATCAACGAAAATAAAGTATTATTTATTAAAGTTTGCTAAGCAGATAATAAATGGCGAAATGCATGGCAAAAATCAGATTTTGCAAATTTTTGGTAACAGTGGTGGCGAATGAAGAGGCGGAAGTTTTGGAAGTTCACTTTAATGGTAATTTTTGTGAGAAAAAAAATTTTGTTAAATTTTATTTAGTAAGAATTAGTTGTAATATTAGACAAATTATTATGAAAGAGTGCATTAAAAAAATTTCCCTTTTGCAACAAAAGAAAATTTCCCTTTAAAAAATTTCGTATTTTATTTTAATCGACATGCATTTTTAAAAACTTAAAGTTAAAAGTTAATTATTTTTTTGGAAAGTTTCCCTTAAAAAAATTTCCCTATTTTTTTTAATTTAAGTTTTTATTTATTAAATTAATTTAATTAATTAAATTTTCAAAAAATTTCCCTTAAAAAAAATTTCCAATTTTTTATTTTCAAATTTCCCTATTATTTAATAAGAAAAAAGTTTTGTTAAATTTTATTTAGTAAGAATTAGTTGTAATATTAAAAAACTTATTATGAAAGAGTGCATTAAAAAAATTTCCCTTTAAACAAATTTCGTATTTTATTTTAATCGACATGCATTTTTAAAAACTTAAAGTTAAAAGTTAATTAATTTTTTGGAAAGTTTCCCTTAAAAAAATTTCCCTATTTTTTTTAATTTAAGTTTTTATTTATTAAATTAATTTAATTAATTAAATTTTCAAAAAATTTCCCTTAAAAAAACTCCCAATTTTTTATTTTCAAATTTCCCTATTATTTAATAAGAAAAAAGTTTTGTTAAATTTTATTTAGAAAAAAAAGTTGTGATATTAGAAAAATAGTTATAAAAACGTTGGATTAAAAAATTTCCCTTTTCACATAAAAAAAAATACTTTAAACAAATCTTTTATAAAAATCCTTATTTTTTTAATCTTCATATATTTTTAAAAACTTTAAGTTAAAAATTAATTAAATCTTTAGAAAATTTCCCTTTAAAAAAATTTCCCTATTTTTTATTAATTTAAAATTTTATTTATTAAATTAATTTTATTAATTAAACTTTTAACAAAATTTCCCTCAAAAGAAATTTCCCTTTATTTTTATTTTTAAATCTCTTATTTTTTAATATACATATATTTACAAAAACTTAAAGTTAAAAATTAACTAAAATTTTCTCATCAGAGTTGCATCATGATGCGATATTAGTCATAAGTTAGTGCAAGTGACAGACAGCACTGATGATGCGGAAGGCATTTTTTCCACTGCCTCACTCACAAAAAAAAACACAAAATTAGCGAATAAAGTAATTAAGGGCTAGAATTGAAGCTATTAATATTTTTACTCAAAAATATTCTGTTTTTTATTTTCAAAGCAAAAAAACATGTAAAACTCACTAAAAATATTTTAATAAAATTTATATTATTATTTTTGTTTATTTCTTAAAAATATTTCAATACATTTATAAAACAAATATTTTATATAAAAAATTGTATGCCAATTTATTTTTATGAGAAAATTATTTTTTATGTGACTGCTTGCCTAAACTACCCCACTGTTACGCTAGCTTTGCACTGACCAGCCAAATTACAAACATCCATACAAATCCCCAAAAATTGGAGTGGCGGCATTAATTTCCCAAGTGTCAGTGAATTTCGCGGCGAAAAAAGTCAAAATCACAATAATCGCATGCTCTATGGCTTAATAACGGCCAACATGCATAATTTGTCTTTGAAACTAGTTTCCTTCTTTGGTTGTTGCGTTTTTTGCGCAAAATTCTTATTTAGAGAGGGAGGTTTGTACATACTCGTACATACAAGTCTATGCATATACTCGTAGTATATGGGTACTTGTATGTAAAAAAATATAACTTTAGTTTATGATAACTTATTATGATTTCGAAATCTTGATTAAGATTTTGTTTATAAATTATTATATCTGAAATGATTGCGTGATTAATGTAGATAAGAACGGACTTGCTTACATATACGATTATTTCAAGTATATGCACATACGTACATATGTATGCATGTATATACAAATATATCATCACCTAAAATGCAAAATAACGGAATATCACTTTTCAAAAGTTTACAGGCGAAGGAAAAACGATATAATAGAAATCACTCATAGTGAAACAAAAATTTAGTTTTTTTATAAAATGGTTATATATTGGTTATATGTTGGTTATATATTGGTTATGTATTGGTTATATCTTGGTTACATGTTGGTTATAAATTGGTTATAACTGACAGCGGAAGCTTAGAATTTTATGATACACGTATGCATTAGAATGTTGTTAATCGTATGCAATAAAGAACGCAATTTCGAACTTTTTGATGATACGTTCTTCTGCATTTTAAACGGTGATATGTCGTTTCGAAACTATTGAATAAAATTTTCCAACAGAAAGTTATAAATATTTTGTTTAAGAATTATTAAACATATTCATACATACATATGTATCCCTGTTTATACAAATATTTACACCATTGATATTTATTTTTATTTAAAAGAATCATTTCAAAATAACAACTGATAAAGCTGTTATATGCACAGCTGCTAATTGCGCGCTAGTTTTGTTGTTATTGTGCCAGCGCTCACGCGCATAGGCAGACAAACCGGCTACATGGGCTGTGGGTGGCAGCCGCAAGAAAAGCATTCAAAGCTCTGGCCTTACTTGGCTGAACATATTGTTTGTTGTTGTTATAACTTCACCTACTTACTGCCTCATTGAGTTTTAATTTATTAATAAACAAGTATTTTATAGCTATTTATTTCCTTTTTTTATAAGAAACAACTTTTTTCTTTGCGTAGAATTCTTAAGAATGCCGCTTTTATACTCAAACTACATTTTTAACGCTGAAAACTTTATGTTTTTAAATTGTAAGCTCTTTTCACACATGATAGGTGAGGAAAAAAATATAAAGTAAAGTCTCAGTTTGAGGGCTAGGTAGTCGGCAGTTTAATCTTTAGGGAGTCATATTTTATATTTTATACTTATCCATATTTACTAGCATTGACCTGTAGTCATATTAAACAAGCTAAACTAATCATTGAAAGTCTTTGTTGGAGTAAGTTACTCATTAAGAGCTTACTTCCTTATAAAGCACACTTTGTAATAGAAAAAATTGTGTTTAATATAACAAAAACTCGCCATATCAAATACATGAGTTACCTAATGAGTTACCCCATGCTGAGCATTGGAAAAAACGTTAGATCAAGAGTATTGTGATCAAGGGAGATTACGTTGAGGGGAACGACATAGATTTTGAGAAATAAATTAAGAATTTATGAATAATAAACAACGTCTTACTACATTTTGCCCATAGTAGTAGCTAAGTTGCTGGTAGTGTTTCTACGGCGTTGTCCAGTCTATAGTTCGAAAATTAAAATCTTGCTAGAGACCATGGTGCTAAAGCAATGATTGTGTCCTATTATAGAAATATTCTTGCATTTCTCCCAAATTGCCACAAACTCTTTGTATCAGCTTTTCATTTTTAGAAGTCAGAGTTAACTAAATTCTTTTGTGTTTTTTATGTCGTCCAGTGTTCCAATTGCTAAAGATGTAAGAAGTATAGTAAAAATGCTAAAGGAGAAGAGTTGAAGTCCAAGAGTTAAGCTTTCAAAGATCTTAGATCTTCTCCCTATCTTTAGCCTCCTTTGGAGAAAAACGACTTCACTCATTCCCTCACTCACTCTTTAATTTTTTTTTTTCTCTTTCTCTTTCTCTCTACTTTGCATCTCAGTCTCATTTGAGTGTAATAAAATGTAAAAAAGAAAATATTTAAAAAAATTCCATACAGAGTACATTTGTTTTGACTGCTTAAGGCGTGGATTTGAGAAGTATAGATCTTCTCCCTATCTTTAGCCAACTTTTATCCGAAATACTCGACTACTACGAGTTCACTCATTCTCACACTCACTCACAATCTCATCTCACTAATTTTTTTGCTACGTCTCTTTCTCTCCCTTTTGCTTCTTAGTATCATCTGAGAGGAATAAAATTTCTAAAAATGTATTACATTTAATTAAATTTATTATATGTACATTAATTTATACAGCTCAAAAGGAGATTGAAAATATATTTTTCAGGTCTTTAGCATACATTTAGGTGCATATGTTTACTATGAAAACTAAGAAACGAGATAATGGTTTTCTAGCTAAGGCTGAGAACACTGCCCATACCAACTTCAAGTCAATATTTCTCAAAATAACCTACTTCTTTCAGATTATTTAACTTAAAAATACTTTTTTTGTTACAAAAAGTTATAATTTCATTATCACAACTAATTTTTTCAATCAAAGATATAACCATGCATTCGGTGGCACCCTTCATTTGCCACTTTTGAGGTCAAGTGCAAACAAAATATTTCAGCAGACGCAACAATATTCATTGGACAAGACAAATACTACAAAAAAATTGGCATATATCAAAGTATTAGTTGCAAAAACAAAAGCAATAGGTTATTGAATTAAATAAATCATTAAAAAAGTAAATTTTTTGCAATCTTTTTAGTCCAAACTTAAAGCTACTCCAAAATAGTAATTAACTTTTTACAACACTTAGCGCCGCTAGGAATTTTCAGACTTATATCTTAGCTGATTTTTATACTTTTTTTGTTGTTTTTTTTTTTTTTGTTTTGCTGAACAAGGCCCTTTTTTGTGAGTCTATATTTATGTAAGAATGAATACACACATACAACTACAGCGCCGCACTTCATTAATGAAATATACTTTGGGTCTTACGAAATTCCACACATCATTCATGCCCATTGCTCGCTTGGCCAACTGGTCAATTGTGGCTGCTGTTTTGCTGTTTCTGCTTAAAAGCACCACATGCAATTACTTTAATTACAAGGCAGCCAACAGCCAAGCAAAAATAATAGCGCAACAAATATTTCGCCAAAAAAATGTTAAATCAAAAAAAAAAAATTCACAAAAAATTAGAAAAAAGTAAAGAGTTGAAAAATAAGTGCAAAAAACCATAAAAGAAATCAACTCACAAGCAAAATAGAAGCATCTGCGCGTCGGCAACTTTAGCCTTAAAACAATTTCACTCGGCGAGCGTTGCCGCTATTTGTTTTCTAAATTATTTATAATTTTCTTTCATGACTTTTCTACTATGTCACCGCATTTACAAGAAAACAATAGCTGTGACATTAAATATGACTCTTCATTACACACATGTGTGTTGAAGAGCTTGATGTTTTTTTGGGTTTGCGAAAACCGAAAAACGAAAGTTGTAAATTTCATTTTCGTTTGGTTGATAGCGTTGGGGTGTCATTGTGGCTACAATTTCATTCACTGGAAACATAATGAAAATGAAAGCTTCAGCAATTCTGTTTGGCTGTGGCTTGCGAAAGCTATTTGCAACCGCGTAATAATGATAGCAAATCTAAGGTAATCAAATGTACTCATTAAACAAATTAGCGCTTAGAAAATGGTAACACAAAATCTTGCTACTAATGAGCTGAATACTATCTTATTAATATGTATGTCACAACCTTGGTATTTTAAAAGCTTTCATGAGTATTGAGCTTTCAGATTAGTACTCATAGATAAGATTTTTCTAATTTTAGGTTATTTTTTTGTGGAAAAGCTCAATAATTATGAAAGCTTAAGGCATGTGAAATCCTTGCTTATTATTATGAAAGCCAAAAGCGTATGAAAGCTCTGCTCAGGTATATTTATAAAGGATATGTTTATGATTAAGTTTTTTGTAGGAAAGCCAAATATTTCTGAAAGCTTAGAGTATATGAAAGCTCGGCTCATTGTTATGAAAGCTTAAAGCATATGAAAGCTCCGCTCAGGTATATTTATAATGGAGATTGTAGGAAAGCTGAATAATTATGAAAGCTTAAGGATATGAAAACTCTGCTCATTTTTATGAAAGCTTAAATCATACGAAAGCTCTGCTTGGGTACATTTATAACAGAGATGTTCTTAATTTTAGGCTAATTTTTTTTAGGAAAGCTGAATATATATGAAAGCTTAAAGCATATAAAAGCTCTGCTCATCTTTATGAAAGCTTAATTTGTTATGAATTATAAAATTCAAGCAAATGTAAAAAATAACTCAAAATAATTTAAATAATAGTAAAGATTAATGTTAAAACTTTCTGTTTAGGAAAATTTCAAAAATAATCTTATGACAGTTCTACAAACCAAATGAATTAACTATCAAAAAGTTTATTGCAAATAATAAATATTTGCAAAGTAATTAAAGATAAGAAGAACAGGCAAAACTTAAAGTGCATTTACAGCATTCATTAATCAAGAAAGTGTTAAAGTTCAAGGATCATTTAAAAACAAAAAATGTTAAAAAGTAAAACATGTAAATACTTATTTACTAAGCTAGAAAAACCTTTTGGAAAAACAAAAACAATAACGTTATCATTGACATATACATATATGTATATATGAATATTAGGGTGTTTGATTTTACCTTAGGTCATAGGATTTATTGATATATTTCATACATTACTTTAACTGCGTATAAGTTTTAAAAGTATATTTTAATCAGAAAAGTTACTAAATGCTTTTTTGTGCAACAAAAAAATTATTTTTGCACTGAAATTTTCTGCTTTCCAAAAAGGTCTTATATAATTTTTCGATTCAGTTAAGCGTTTACGAGATAGTCAAAAATCAGCAAAAGAAATAATAAAATATATATTGAAAAAAAATTAAAATAAGAAACCTTATTGTAGAGCAGTAAATTTCTTACAAAACTATAAGATTTCCGATTTGTAATGATTTTTTTTTCACTGAGTTAAAAATTAATTAGAAAATTGGTCATAAAATTTTACCTGTTAACTTACCCGTTAACTTAACCGTTTATATAACGGTTAGGTTTATGAAATAAATCCTGAGAGACCTTTTTCTAGAGCATTAAATTTTCTATAAAACCTTGTGGAACAAGATATTTTTTTCAAGTAGTTGGAATGAAAGAAGATTTGGGCTTTTTCTATCTGTTAATAAATTTTATAAATCTCTAACATTTTTCTATCGGAATTAAAAAAAATAGTTAGTTATGAGACGGAGAACCCTCCCGTTAGAACTAAGGGCTCATACTTGAAGAACTCATATTTAGAAATTTCTGTCAACCAATTTTTTAGAGTACCAAGCGAAAAAATTCGTTGTTTTTACTCACCCTAGTGGATGTACGAAATCGCCTTAAGTGAATTGTGATGTTCGAAGCAAAGATAAGCGTGTGGATTTATAAATACTATAATTTCATACACCAATATGACTGTATGTAAATATGTATATTTAATATCTTAAATACCAAAATAAAACACAAATCATTAATTTTGCAAAAATTGGCGGTTTTCGAATAACAATTAATCTTCGCCGTAAAAAAACAATTCAAAAAATTAAAAAAATATTAAATTACATAATAATATTAAATGACAATTAATTTATCAGAATTTTCAGCAGAAAATTATTACTTTTTACAAAATTATCACTTATTGCCATCATACACATTTAACCAAGTTATAACCAAACTTTAATTTTTTTCAATAATCTGTCTGTTTTATACCATCTCTTGCTCCTCCTGAAAACTTATGAAAAGTCATGTCACGTTTTTTTTTACATTTTAGGTGTCGATATAATACATTTTTTTTTCAAATATCAATTTCAAACATTTTTTCACTGTCTAATTTTCTACTAGTAACACTACATTCTTTCTATCATGTATGTATGCCAGCATATGCTAGTGGCGCTAGTGAAAATGTTTTTATAAATTTATTCAATAAATCTCTAGCATAAAATATACAACATACTACATTAGTTTGCTAATTTATTCTTGAGTTAACACTAAATTAATTAATTCATAACACACGTGGCGAGTCAAAATGACGCCGCAAGCGATTCATGATTTTGACAAGAATGAACATTTCATATGAGCATAGGCATGAAGACACATGTGTATTTATACGTAATAGAAATTTATGTTGTCTGATAATAAATTTAGTTATGAAGTTAATCAAAATTTAACACTAACCAAAGTGATTGTTAATTTTAGTTTTGAAAAGTGGGTGTAACTTTTACTGAGCCTCAACTTCAACGCGCAGTTGCTGTAGGTGGGACCAAGCTTATGTTCTCAATAATTATATTAGACAGTTGATTACTCGGATAGTTTGGAGAATTATTTATTGGTGATTTTAAATGAAGTGACTGCTAAGGGGAAGAAGAGACTAGAAACGAAAGAATAGGCACGCTGTCTCATGTTTTCGAACTCCAGCAGCGAAAAGAGGCAGTCCATTTTACCATTTGGAGCTTCGAAGTGTTTCGTTAATCGAAAGTAGATTCTATAAGAACTGTTACATCATACCTTTCGTTCCAACAACTTCGGAATATTTTAGGTTTTCGACATTCTCTTTCATTTTTAGAATGGCTTTTTTGTTTGATAAATACAAACCTCTTAATAATTTTCTAATTAAAATCAGCTAGGGAAATAATAAAAAGCCCGGCATAGGTTAACTCAAACTTTTTTTAGTTTTATAAAAAGTTGAGAAGTCAGTCGACCATTCAGCAGTCTATTGCTTAAAAATATTTCCGAATATCCTGTCTCAGTTCTTGACCATTTCTCCAAAATCCATAAAAAGCTCCAGAGAAGCGAAATTTCAAGCTGTTCTAAGTAGCTTACTGGAAATTACTTAGGAAATCAAATCTTCAAGCATTTTCAAACATTAGCAAGTTAAGAACAATACTAAATACGGTGAATACGGTTCATTATGCAGTTTCAGTGAATTTGAAGCGGCATTTTATAGCGATAATCTTACTCAAGCGGGTGCTTGAAAGACTTTTTTCAAAAATGTATTACTCGATTTTTGTTTCATTGTTTCTAAATAAATAGAAGCCAAGCATGTTGAAGTAATCACTGAAAGAGAGAGAGGAGGAGGGAGAGAGGAAAAGAAAGAGAGAGAGAGGGAAAAAGAAAAAAGGAGAGAGAGGATTTGTCATCTGTTCCAAAACTAACACAAGCATACGTCAGTGCTTTTTCTGATTTGAAAAAGAACAACAGACAAAAATTTCGTAAAAAAGTTACAAAATTTGGTTTCAGTAAGTTTGAAGCGGATATTTAGTTTGAGAATCTAACTCAAGCGACTATTTGAAAACTTGAAAGAATTTTTGAAAATATATTGTTTGAATTCTGGTAGTTTACAAGAAGAAGCAAAGCGCGTTGAATTAATAACTGGGAGAGAGAGTCAGAGAGAAAGAGAAAGAAAGAGTGAAAAAGTCAGAGTTTTGCCTCTGATCTAATGAGAGAGAAAGAGAGAGAGAGAGAGAAAAAAAGAGAGAGAAAGAAAGAGAGAAAAATTTCTAAGGGCCAGTACGTTTACGTATGGAGTGACAGCCGGCAAGTGTAATCTTTATAACTCTTATATAGAATGGTAAACGGTAATGTTCCAAATACTAGATCTTCCTTACTATGGTAACTATTACTATTATATAGTATGTTAAAAAGTAATGTTCCAAATACAAGATCTTCTTATGACTATGGTAAACAAATATTATAGAAAGCGTTTATGCGAATTGCTTGACAATTTCTACAAATATTTCTAATTAAAACTTTATGCTTTTATTTGTTATAAGTAGAATTTCTAAGACTTCGGGAGATCTCAAAAAATTTTGTGGTTAAACAAAATACCGACAACAATTTAAAACGCATAAATATGTATATGAAATATTTTCTGTATTTATCACATACTGTAATAAGGCCGATAAGATTTAGATTAGCGTAGATAAAGGTAACAGCAGTCTAAAGGTAGTTCGAACTACTCCTACGTCATTTAATTTCAATAATCAAATATGTATAATAGATTACTCATATATAGGTTTTTATCACTAAGTCAACTGATTACTGCACTACAGCAATGAATCAGCTGTAAAAATATAAAAATATGTACAAAAGAAGTTTTTGGAACTTTGCGCACATTTGTACGGGCTTACTAAGTATTGGTTTTCAATAAAAAAAAGTTAAAAAAGTTTTACTTGCGCCATAGAATCAATATGAAGTCATCATTTACCAAACAATGACCAAACATTGCAATAAGCCGCTATGACTCTACCACAGGGCCACTTTTAACGGGCACCCTTGTCAAATTGTGCTGCTTGGCACTTTGCTTGCCATGTGTACGCAGACTTTTTGTAGACAATGTATGACTCACTAACTGTTGACTGAGTGGCCTGTCAGTTGCCTACGTTCTGTCACTGCGCTCGCTTATGGTCTGATTGTCAGAAATGTTGTCTTTTCTTTTTTTAATTTTTTTTTTTCATTTACTTGTTTGCTTTGCTTTTGCCACTCGCTGGTGTTTGCATTGACTTTGTGCGAGTGTGTGTGTGTTGGCGGTTTCTATGGTATTGACATTTTACATTTGGCCAAGAAAAAATTCTGAATCAACCGTAAAGTGGAGTTTTGCAGTTATGCAAATACGCACATATTTGTATATACATATGTATGAATGAAAATATATACAATGTACATACTATTACTTATTTACGTGCACGTACATACATACTTATGTGCAGTTATATTTATGGGATTCATGAATCGCGCAGTCATAACTAAGTGTTAATGTGGAGCTCTTATGTGCCTTGAGTGTGAACTTTATTATTTGTGGCTTGCTTTTTTCATGTTTCATCATTTGTTTTCTTTTTGTTTGTCTTTTGTGCCGCTTAAGCCGCTTAACTTTTTCTTACACCGCTGCGCTAATTATGCGGTTTGGCATCTTTTTATTTGAATTTATTGGCATTAAAAGACAAAGCTGTTGGAAATGACTCTTTTGTCACGTCTTCTCAATATGACTAATTCAATTTTTTACTGATGACGAGCGTCAAATTTTGATATACTTTTGTTTTATTGCTGTTGTTAGTTTTGCATATATGTAAATGCAGCGTACATACAAAGGTTTCGAAGACTGTACAATAATTTTTAAGTTTAAAAATTTTATATTTTAATAATTTTTTTTATAAATTTCGAAAATTTTATTTTTCGAATTCAAACATTTTTACTTTCTTGATACATATTTTATAAGAAAGTGTTAATAATTTTTTTTTAAACTTTTTTTGAAATATATGTACATAGGTAGTTAATAAGTTTAAAATTTTATATTTATCGAATTCGAAAAATTTTCTCTTCATAATATCTTTTTAGGAAGGAAGGTATTAATCGTTTTTGGCTTCAATATAACATTTTGAAGTTTGCTTTTTTCATTAATTTCGAAAATAATATTTTTCGAATTCGAAAAATTTATTTTTCATAATATCTTATTATGAACGAAAGTATTAATAGTTATTGTGTTAAATATAACATTTTGAAGTGAAGTGTTCGTTTTTTTATAAGTTTCGAAAATAATATTTTTCGAATTCAAATTTTTTTCTTTTTAGATTAGTTTCTTATGAAGGTAATTATTTATAGTTATTGCGTTAAATGTAACATTTATATTTTTTTTATTAATTTCGAAAATAATATTTTTCGAATTCAAAATTTCTTTCTTTTTATAATGGTGTTTTATGAAGGGGAAAAATAATATTTTTTTTAATTTTTTTTAAATCACATTTAATGTATTTTTATTCAATGAAAGTGATGAAAGTGTGTATGTTACTCAATTAATTAAGACATTGAAACAAGTTCATATAGAAAAAGTTGGATATGAAAACTTATTTTAGCATTTTATAATATAATATATGCATACCGTAATAAGTAAAATTTTCGAATTCGAAAAATATAAATTTCGAAATTAAAAATACATATATTTATATGTAAATAATTATATTTATGATACACAAAAACAAGTACTGCTGCTTTTATTGCTAATAATTTTAGAATTCGAAAATTGGATTTTTCCAACTTCAACAAATATATATTTATACGTAAATAATCATATTTATAATACTTAAATACAAGTGTTGTTGCTATTAATTTAAATAAACTTCGAAAACTATATTTTTCGAATTTGAAATTTTTTAGATTTATTTTTTTATAAAATTTTTAATAAATAAAAATATGTATACATTTTGTTTTTCTATAGATTTCGATTGCCATACTTCTAGAATTTGAAAAAACAAAAACTTGTTTGTCTATTTTATATTTAGCTCTTTTATAAGAAATTAAAATTTAAAAAGCAGATTTTATACATACAATAGAATATATACAATGTATTAAGTAATATACTTAACACGAAATTTTGTTTTTTTATAATAGTTAAAAATTTCGAAAATGAATCAATATTTTTCGAGTTCGAATTTCTTCATACATCTGTCTTTTTGGCATAATATTTTTTATTTGTATGTATTAAGTATACTTGAAATATTGTTTCTTAACATTTTTTTTATCTATTTTTATTTATGTATTTCGAATTAGCAAATTTTGGTTTTTATGTACATATGTATGTATATACATACACACATATGTAGGTATGTAAATGAAATTAAAAAAAAACATGTAGTGTCATTTATAAATTTCGAATATTTATTATTTTTTTTTTGCAAAATATTTTTTATGTGCATTAATGCAAATATTGTTTGAAAATCGGATTAAATTTATAAACTTCGAAAATTTTATTTTTCGAATACGAATTCGAATATATATTCATCTATTTTTTTTTAATATAGTTTAATGCACACCAACACAAATAATGTTAATATAATTAAATTTAAAAATTTCGAAATTTACATTTTTCGAAATGTAATTCGAATACTTATATTTTTTTTAAATATAGTATTTTGTACGTAATTGTAATTAAAATATAAAAACTCGGACTTTATTTAAGAAGTTCGAAATTTTAAATTTTCGAATTTGAAAGTTCTACTTTTTTCTGCCAAATTAATTTTATGAATATTCATGTTAATTTATCATATTCATAGGAGAAAAAATACTGGGTGGTAGCCAGAAGCAAAAACAAAAACAATCGCAGATCAAGATGATCTTGAAACAAGTATGAATGAAAAAACGAGCATAAACTCATTCATAATACAACAACTAGAAAACTAGATACAACAATGTTCAACAAACAACAGCAAGCAATGACAGCGGAAACCAAGCAACGACAAGACGCAGCCGCTCTTAATATAAATTACAATGTCCTAAGATGTTTAAGCAGATTTTTCCCAGGCATTTGAGTCAGACTGATTAAAACTTGTACTTGGCTGCAGCTAGAAGGCAGACAGGGTATCTGTCACAATAATTGTTGTTGTTGGTGGTGCTGAGCGCGGCAACATTAAATGCTGGCTTTAACGAAAAGCGTAAAAAGCGACTGCTGAAAGGAAGTTGCGCTGCCTCACACCAAGCAACAACAAACAAACACACATAAATAATAAATGAGCAAGAACAAGAAGGAGATTATTATTATTAATAAATAAATGGCAAGTAGGTGTGTTGTGTCAGCTAACTTGCTTAGTGCAGCTTTACACTTCCCACGGCGCCACAACATAATCGCTTTTTAGGCGCTTAAGCGCTTAAGTGCTCAAGTGCTCAAGTTCTAAATTAGCGAAAGCAGCTTCCAGCGAAATGATTTATCATAGCACACACACACATATATATATAGAAGTGGCTTAGTGACACCGGCGACACTTCCGGTTTGCGCTCGAAATCCTTCGCGGAAATTGTGAGTAGAAAACAATGAGAGAAACAGAGCGGCAAAAGGAATGCGCGCGCTGGGAAAAAGCGAAAACTTTTGTATGTACAAATGTATATTTTTGTATGTGGCAAGCGGCAGTGTTCGTCATAAGTGAAAAATTTGCGTAGCTGTTGTTGTTGAAGTTGTTGCTGGCGTTGTTGTGGCTGCTGCTGCTCCTCGGAAGCTCAAGGCCTGGGAAAGAATGTGGCCAACTAGTAAAATGTTATGACAAATGGGTGGAGTCCAAGCCGAATTGTGTGTGTGTGTGCGGCATGTGGTGTTGCAGTCGCTGGGGAAGCGCTAAGCGTACGACTTCGCGGTGGCATGGAGGCAGTGAAGCATTAAAGCAACAACGGCAACAAGTCGAAGAGTTAAACCAAACAAAGCGCAACGTTTGTTTTGTTATTGTTGCAGTTTGAGTAGCATGTGGGTTATTAATAGCCAAGCAAAGTATACAAATATACAGTCTTCTACATATATACATACATATGTTTTGCATGTACATATGTTTGTTGTGAGGTATTTTTATATCGCTACTTTTGCCCATATATTGCTCTGCTTATTTATACGTATGCAGGTATGTATGTTTATATGCATTTTTATTATTGCCAACACATTAAAGACGGACTATAAAGTAATGAATTTATTTCAGCAGCAAGATGGTGAGTCTGTCAGCGTGTATGTATGTGATACGCGCTTTAAGAGAGTTTAACAATCGATATACATATATGTACATATATATACACAGACCAGGGTTGATCAGAAAAACTTTTCATTTTATTCCTTAAAGAATATAATTCCAGAATTATAAAGTAATGGAAGAGTAATCAAAGAGTAATGGAAGTGTAATGAACAAGTAATGGAATGTCAAATTAATCCAGAAACTTGATTGATGTGTTGTATTCGAAAAAAACTTTTAATTTTGAAGTGTAAAGGAAAAGTAAGGAAGAAGTAATGAAAATGTGATGGAAGTGTAATGAACAAGTAATGAAATGCTAAATTAATCCAGAAACTTGATTGATGTGTTGTATTCGAAACAACTTTTATTTCTGAAGTGTAACAGAAAAGTAGTCAAAGAGTAATGCAAATGTAATGGAAGTGTAATGAAGAAGTAATTGGATACCAAATTAATCCAGAAACTCGATTGATGTGTTGTATTCGAAAAATCTTTTAATACTAAAGTGTAACGGAAAAGTAATCAAAAAGTAATGGAAGTGTAATGAACAAGTAATTGGATGCCAAATTAATCCAGAAACTTGATTGATGCGTTGTATTCGAAAAAACTTTTAATTCTGAAGTGTAACGGAAAAGTAGTCAAAAAGTAATGCAAATATAATGGAAGTATAATGAACAGGTAATGGAATGCTAAATTAATCCAGAAACTTGATTGATGCGTTGTATTCCAAAAAAACGTTTAAATCTTTTTAAGAGTTAGTAAATATCTAAGAAAAAAGTCATTTTGGCTCACCCTAATACATATATATAACTAAATAAATATATAGTGCATTGCGAAATCACAAATATGGCCATGTGCTTTTGTTGCCGGCCAACAAGCTAAGTGATGATTCACTTATTCATTTACGACTGCTGTTGTTGCTGGAGAAGTTGCTGCTGGTATGCGATGCATGCGAAATGCCATGGCATCGTTAAAATATCAACAAATGCAGTTTTTCGATAAATTTGTGCAGCTAAATGCCGGAATGGAGTGCATAAAACTCAAATAATGGCTGATAATTTAATTAAAAGCTATGTTTACATACACAACTACATGCAAATACTATAACCACACATATGGTATCTAAACGAGAATGCTGCTGTGCCTATTTTTGCACTACGTTCCCTTAGTTTATTCCATAACTATTAATATTTGCCTACGAGAAGTTTTTAACCAAAAGTTAAACCGAAAAGTGAAAGAAATGGTTAGTTAAAGTAATATTATATTACACAAAAAGGTGAATGATTTGGCCAGTGATCGCGACTAAACCATTAGTCATATAAACGAAATAAGTAATGGAAATCGATATCAATGGATCGTAGCTCATTATGGCTGCTCGAAAATTAATAAAAAAGATAATGGTTGTTATGGTTCAATGCTATCAAACTATCCAATTTCTTCAAGCAAAATTGCGTAAGCGTCTGTTGTCAAAAAGTAATGTTACGTTTGACTTTTTATGACTTTTTTGTGGTAAAGTATTGGAATTGTAATGAATTTGTAATGGAAGTCTAATGGAAAATAAATAAAAATGTAATTGAAGTGTTATGGAAAAATAATAGAATAATAATAAAAGTGTAATGGAAAAATAATTGAAGAGTATTTGAAAGGTAATGAAAGTATACTGGTATAGTAATGGCAGTGTTATGGAAAAATTATGAAATTATTGTATTTGCAAAGTAATGGAAGTACAATGAAAGAGTAATCGAAGAGTAATGAAAGTGTAATGGTATAGTAATGGCAGTGTTATGGAAAAATAATGAAAGAGTAATGAGAAACTAATGGAACTGTAATGGACAACTAATGAAATTATTGTATTGGAAAAGTAATAGAAGAGTATCAAAAAGTAATGAAAAGGTCATGGAAGTGTAATGGTATAGTAATGGAAAAGTAATGACAGTTTTATAGATGAATAATGCAAGAGTAATGAGAAAATAATGGAAGAGTAATTGAAGATTCACGAAAAGGTAAAGGAAAAGTAATGGCAGCGTTATGCAAAAATAATGAAAGGGCAATGAGAAAGTAATGAGAGTTTTATGGAAAAATAATGAAAGAGTAATGAAAAAGTAATGAAAGTGTAATGAAAAAGTAATGCAAATGTATTGAAAATATAATGAAATTGTAACTAACATTTAATGGAATGTTAAATTAATCCAGAAACTTGATTGACATGTATTCGTGTTGTATTCGAAAAATAGTTGTAGTAAAATTTGCAGGGTCAAAATAATTTTCATTTATGAAAGGCAGTTGCTTTTTTCTCACAGTGTACTCATCGACAAAAAAGAAGGAAAACACTGTATTTAAAAAAATTGCTTTTTATACTATAAAAAATTAATATTTAGTACGATACATATTGAGGTTTTTGAAATTTTTTATGTTGCCTTTCCACCTAAATACCTGGCGCAGACACCATTCGTAACCACTTGTGACTTCAATACAACAATTTACTTTTCTTTAAAATGCACAAAAAATTGTTAAGGAAATTCGTAATAAAAAATGATGTAACAACTTTTTTCCCAAATAAGTATCTTTACACTACTCCTGTCATTTATTGTAATTCACGGTAATTTAATACTTTTTATTTCAAAGGCAAACAATTGAATTACACGTAATAATAATTATAAAAATTAAAATGTCTCTTTTATCTTGAAAATGTCTGGTATTTGTATGCTTAACTATACAATAATGCTTTTTTAAATGCTTTGTGGCCCACAAATTTCCACTCTACTCTTTCTTCTCATAAGTTTTCGGTTTCTTCGCGCGTTATAAAATATGTGTATGCATGTGTGTGTGTCTCGGTATAAACACGGTTCAGCAATTGAATGATAACAATCGAATTTCATTTGAAATTGTGGCAATTGTAAGCGTCACTTTAATATTAAAGCTAAATTTGTTATTTGTTATTGTTGTTGGTCAAATTTTGAATTTATCTGGGCAAGCGCTCATTTGAGCCGTAAAAAGTTTCCAGGAACTGTTATGAGACAATTCAACAAGCTGACCAAGCTGCATAGCTATACATACATACATACACAAACATGCCAATGGCTGTGTGGCTACTGAGTGGCCTTTGCTGCCGCTGCGGCAAAGCCAACTGCCGCTGGCAGCAGGTGAGCTACGAGTGTTAGGTAAGTGGTAAAAGTTTACCGGGTGTGAATGTATACGTATGAGAAATGAGTTATGGGAAATGGGTAATATTCTGACCTTTACAACAGTGCAAAGGTTGCGCGGTAGCGCGCCTATTTGAGAATTCGAACTGGAAATTTGAAAATCAAATTGTAAAAAGCCTTCCAGAACTACAATGAAATAGCAGCGCTTGAAGGCGACAGTTATTAATGAAGTTTAGAATTTAAACAAAAACTTTATAAGAATATAACAAATACAATTTCAGCGGATTAAGCCGCAGAAGGTAGGACTGTTTCCACATCATTTGAAGTATAGTTTCATAAGCTTACATACCTTTTATTTATATGTAGTTATATATAAAATTCATAATCTTAGAGACTTTGTTATAGTTTTAGTGGCAAAACTTCAATACATACCTGAAAAGAGAAGAATTAAAGAATAAATTATAAAACATTTTGTATGAAAAATATGAAGTACTTTTAATGTAGATTTAAAACATATGTATAATCATGAGTATTAATTGCTATAAGAAATAGTTGGTAAAATAATTTATCCTAAAATATTTCTTTTTATTCAGTAAATTGTTTGCCACTATTGCAATTTTACTTAATTTTTTTTTTTTTTTTCAAAACACACTTTTGATATCCGATATTTTGAAGAAATATAAATTATTGAAAAAAGCCGATTTTTTCACACACAACGAAACACACAGTTAACAAATAAATGGTATTGAAATGTGTAAGAGAATTTTAAATAGTTCGTAGCAAACAATGAAAAAGTACTGGAATATTAATTAAAAAGTACTCAAAAAGTAATGGAAGCGTATTGGAAAAATAATGGAAATGTAATTGAACTGTAATGGAAAAGTAATGGAACGGTAATTGAAAAGTAAAAGAGTAGTAATAGGAAGATAATGGAGAAAGTAATGGTGGAGTATTAAAAAAGTAATGGAAGTGTAATGGAAAGGTAATTGAAAAGTAAAAGAAGAGTAATAGAAAGGTAATGGAAGAATAATGAAAAAAGTAATGGAGGAGTATTAAAAAAGTAATGGAAGTGCAATGGATAAGTAATGAAAAAGTAATGGAAATGTAAAAGAAATTTTTCGAACTAATCATCAAATATAATTAAAAAGTACTCGTAAAGGTAATGGAAGTTTGTTGGAAAAATAATTGAAATACAATTGAGGTGTAATAGAACGGTAATTGAAAAGTAAGGACAAAAGTAATGAAAACGTAATAAAGAAGTAATAAAAAAAAATTTAAAGGTAATGGAAGTGTAATGATTTTTTTTTTAATTAATGAAAAAATGGTAGTGTAATGGAGAAGTAATGGAAATGTAAAATAAATTTTCTGTTAGTTGAAATATATCATCACATAATAGTTTTTTTTCACAGTTTACATGCCTACATATATAGTATAATAAGGCGCACTCTGTACACTAGCATTATTGCATTTTTTCAGTTTATTCATATGATTTGCATTATTTATTAGAAGAAATATATAGTTGAAACTATTTTAAACCTTTTGCATTTTATTATGCGGTATTTCTATACGCTTGAATTTTAAAGAGCTTAATTTTTGTTTATTAATACCACAACTTTTTTCTGAACCAAAATATTTATATAAAAGAAATTTATATACTTTTTATATACGGCAAAATAAAAATAATTGTAATCTACTTAAAAATTGTAATCAAATCAAAAACATTTTAACTGGACAGCCACTCTTTTAAAAGAATATTGCATAATAATTAAAATTATATTTTTAAACACGGAAAAAAAATTGTGGACAAAAATTTTAAATTCATATTATTAATTTTTTTTTATTTGAACTGAAGTGTATAGTGAATACTAATATTTATAAAAAAGTTAAAAACAAAAAAAATTGTTATTAAAACTTTTATAAAAAAAAATACTAAAATTATAAAATCGTTTTTTTTTTATTAAAGAAAAATGCTTTTAATTCAACGTATTTTTTTTTATTTGAACTGAACTGTGACTCGTTTATAAAACTACTGGATACTAAAAATTAGAAAAAAATTATAAACAATACAAAAATTGTTATTAAACTTTTACAAAAAAATTTTGAAATTATGCAATCTCTTTTTGTTTTTATAAAAAAAAGGCTTTTATTTTGACTTTATATATTATTATTTTTATTTTAACTTAATTGAACTGTTTTTTTTTTTATTTTAACTGAACTTTTACTTTTTTTCAAAATTACTGAATACTAATAATTTGGAAACAAATTATAAACAATATAAATAAATATTAATAATAATTTTTATAATATAGAATTAATTTTATTATTATAATTTTTTTTTATTTTTTTATAAAAATATAAAGTATATTTTTGTATTTTGTATTAAGAAAAAAAAGTTTTTTTAATTTCTGTTTCGGTTTTTTATTAGTTCACGAAATTTTTCCAAATTTTTTTCCTTTTTTAACTCTTTCCAAACAATTTTTTATTAATTTATAACTATTTTTATTGTTTTTTAATTTATAAACTAAAATTTATAATTTTAATTTTTATAATTTTTTTTTAAGTAGTCCAACAATGCTTAAATCAAACGAAAATGTTGGGTTAATACAATTGTTAAATAATTCGGAAAAAAAATATTAACTTTGTTTTTATATTTTGTATAATGACAATTATTAACTTCGTTTTGCATAAATACAAAAAAATTGTTTTAAGCTTTTATTTGTTTACGAAAATTTCTACTCGATTTTTTTATTTACAATTTTACTTTTCAAATATTTTTTTTATTTATATTAATTTCATATTTTTTTAATGTTTAAGGTTTTCCGTTCTTTTTTTCCGAAAGAAAATTAAAATTTTTAATTCAAAAATTAAAATTTAACATTTTTTTATTCATAATTTTTTTTTCCAAATAATTTGTATTTGTAATACTATATATCACACAAATAATCCAAACAAATATATATTTTTTCTAACCATGAAACTTTTACGCTTTCATACAAGTATTAAAAATATATTTCAACAAACTATTTTTTTATTTGATTTTTCCCACTAACACACTTTAACACATTCGCGCCTTTGCAACATTTATTGTAACGCATTTCGTATAAAATCCTAATTACGGCTTGCAGAAGCTTGCTTCTGCCATTCATTGTTATCAAAGCACAGTTAGAGCTTAGCACTAGGTGACCACACTTCAAAGCCGGCTGGCATTCAACTATCAACTACTCTTGGCAGCCGCAGGCAGCAGCAGCAGCATTAACAATTAAACAAAAACAAATACAAATTACAACAAACACATTAAAAATCTTAACAACAACAGCACAAGTATGCGAATGCAGTCGGCACTTGTACGTTTGATCTCTACGCCGCTTCGCTCGCACTCTTGCGGACACGATTAGTAATTGTTGCTGCTTTCATACATGAGCCGGTGTGTGTAAGTATGCGTATGCTGCTGCTATTGCTGCTGTTACCGCTATGACAGCAACTTGTCGATTGTGCGTTGTCAATGTTTTCTCAAAAGCGTTTACAACATTTTCGAAATTTTCTACGCTTTGCCGCAATGAAGCCGCAGCGACGGCGGCGGCGGCTACAGCTTCTCAAAATCATCGGCAATTTTATTCGCTTCCTTCATTGTTGTGCTCGTTGCTTGTTGCTTCGCTTGTGAGAATTTTTGTTGTGCGTATTCTTTTCGATAATTATTGTTTTTTGTTGTTTTTGTTGTTATTGCCATGCATGCCAATAAAAGTGTGGCATTTAAAATGCCACGCAGAAGGCGGCTTTGAAGTGCTACAAGTGCGTCTGCCGGCTGGCGTATCTAGTGATCGAGTGCCCGGCAAAATGCTTGGGCTGAATGAATGCGTTGACAGCTGAATGCTTGTTTTCTCTCGCTTAACTGCTGAAAGTACACTTGCTATTGAAATTTTTGCGCATTAAGTATGTAGAGTTGCGCTTGTGTTGGCAGAAATGAAAAACCAATTAAAGGCTGCTTGAATAGGATGTATGGAAGCGGAGGACAGGGTGAATTAGCAAAAAAAAAAACAAAAAAAAAAACAAATAAGGAAGAGCTAAGTTCGGGTAACCTAACATTTTATATTTTTGCAACTTGCAAGAATTAAAGCCAGGGAAGCACCTTCAGAAGGTTTGTTAATTATTTGGGATCTGGGAACAGTTTTCACCCGATTTTATTTATTTTAAGCACAAATGTGCACTGTTATAAGAAAAACACGCTTTCTCAATTTTACTAAGATAACTCACATATTGGCCGATATATGCGGTACAAAGTCACCCGGAAGTTCGAAAATTTTTTCTTTACAATTTTTAATAATGATTCTTTAATTTTAATTTTATTCAATTAAATGAAGAGTTCAAAATATATTTTTTAAAAATAAATAAATAAAAATTAACTTGAAAATTAAAAAGAAGTTGTAGGAAGGATTTAAAAATTTTAATTTTATTCGAAATAAAAAAATTTAATGAAACAATAAAAAATAAAATTCGTAACAAATAATTTTTTTTTTTTAATTTTTTAGCAAATAATTTTTTTTTTTTTAATTCTTTTTACTCGAAATTAAAAAAATGTTATTCAAAAAATAAAAAAAGGATTTTATTCGAAATAAATAGGTATTGCTATTTAAAAAATGAAAAAATTAATTAATTTCAAAATTTTTTTTTTCTTAATTCGAAATTAAAAAATGTTATTCAAGAATAGAGTAACTAATTAAAAAAAAAAAATTAATATTAATTTTTGTTTATTCGAAATAATAAATTGTGATGCAAAAATAAAAAAAAAGAATTTTATTTGAAATAAAAAATTGAAATAAAAATTATTCAAAAAATTAAATTAAATTAAAAAAATTAAAATTACTTTAAATTAATTAATAATTAAAAAAAATTAAATTAATTTTTAATAATTAAAATTAAATTAAATTTTTTTAATTAAAATTAAATTAATTTTATAAATTAAAATTAAATTTTTCTTTCTGTTTAACATATTTTTTTTAATCTTAAATTTTTTTAATAACAAAAATTAACTAAAACATTTTGATTTTCGAATAAAAATTTTGGTTTTTTGAATAAAATTTTTTTATTTCGATTTAAAATTTATAAATCCTTTCTACAACTTCTTTTTCATTTTCTGGTTAATTTTTATTTTTATAATTTTTAATAATTTATAATATATATTTTGTACTTTTCCTCTCTACTTTATAATTTTTTTAAATTTAATCTAACATTTTCTCATTTTATAATAAATACTTTTATAAAATATATTTTATGCCCCTCTTCTTAATAGTTTAGTATTTTTTGTTAATTTTTAAAGTATCTTCATTTTTTTCTACAATTTTTTTTTACTTTTATATTGTGTTCTTTATATTTATTTTATTTTTAAATATATTTAATCATCGAGCCTTCTTTTAATTTTATTTTGTTTTCATAATTCAGTTTATTTCTCTTTTTAATTCTACTATCAACCACCGTTTTCGTACTTGTAAATGTTATTTACAAAGTTTTATATTTTCATAAAATCTTGCCCCTTTGTACCGCTTTAAAAGTTCCTTACCATTTCTTATTTAAATTTTTTTAATTTTTTTTTTTTAATTTTTATTTAATTCCTTTTTGCTTTATTGCAATAAAAGGGTTCTCATTTCTGCGGTCGCGCCAACAAACCACACGCTTCGCTGATTCCAATAATAGCCAACTGCCGCTGCCACTTGGCTTTGCGCTGACCAGCCATGACAGGCGGCCAGTGAGCGCCGTAGCCCTCCAGCAAGTCGTCAGCGGTCAGTGGCCAGTGCAGTGGCAGTGCAAAGGTGATGGCCATCGTTGACCACACTAACAACTACCAATTGCTGGGCAGCCAGCACACACACAGGCACACATAAGGCTGTTTGTGAATCAGCTTGCCGGTTAGTGGCGATGGCAAAAGTTTAATTCTTAAGCAAACAGCAGACAGGCGAGTGTAAAGGCGAGAAGTTACGCTGCGTTGCCGGCATCAATAACTGACGGTATGTGGCGGTGCATGGCCGGAAAGCAGACGGCGTAAACGAAATGCAGTGAATTGTAAGAAAAGCAAAAATTCAGTAGAAATTCAAAATATAAAGGAAAAAGTTAAAAAAAATAATAAAAATTGGTAAAAACTTGAAAAATTAAATAAAAAAAACTTAAAAAAATGAAAAAGAAAATAAAAAAATTAAAAAAAAATTTTAAATATATAAAAAAAATTAAGAAAAAAATCCAACGCGCACCGATGCGCGCAACTGCCAAGAATTTTTTGTAATCATACGAGTATTTTCTTTTCAATTCTTTCATTTTTACACGCCTTTGTTGCCTTGTGAAACCGCAAAAATACCAAGCAATTGTTGTGGTAACTAAATTGCTGTTGTTATTTTCATTAATACACGCTTGCGCAATTCCAGGCATAGCAGCACGCAAACTAATACACACACACACATTCATATTCACAAACAGGCCACAGCGCATCAACGCGCGTAAAGTTCGAAAGTGGCAAACCTAATTGCGCCTAGTGACCAAGTTTAACTACTTTTTCCTCTCCGACCGTAACCTTAGCAACCCTAATTGCCGCCAACATCCCCCTTAGATTTTCGGTTGAGGCGTCTTTCGGTGTCATTATATGAAATTACGGTAACTTTCCGCTTGTGTATGGAAACTCCATAAATTTGATTATGTTCCACGTCTAAGACGCTAAGTTCTTATGAAGTGTCTCTTAATTTGTGTGCTCCCGTTTTTGTTGACTGACTTTGAGGAAGTGTGGCGCAAGTTCATGGTCTAATTGCGGGTGCAAAGTGCGACAAATTTAGAAGTACTGAAATTTATTTGGGGTAAATAAAATTTGTGGGTGAAAGATGTTTGGTATTAAGGTTTGAATATGTGTCACATACGCAGGCAGAGATATCTATGCTTATTAGGGTGGGCCAAAATAAAATAATGAACTTTTTTTTGCTTGGTGCTTTGAAAAATAGGTTTCCTTTATGAGAGTCACTCCAACGCAGAGATATCTATGTTTATTAGGGTGGGTCAAAAAATTATGGAATTTTTTTTGAAATTATGAAAATTTTTTTGACCTTATAATTTGAAAAATATATTCTTAGACAATCCTCAGAACTGTTTATTAGAGTGAGTCAAAAAAATTTTTAAAATTTTTTTTCGCTTGATATTTTGAAAAAGAGGTTGTTATGAGCTCTTATTTGTAACAGAAATATGCTCCGCCGTGCTGTTTTTATTTTTTTATTATTATCAAGACAAAAAATCTCGCTTTCAGTTATTAAAAACATATCACTTTCATAGAATAGAATACGAATTTGAATGCTCTACAAAAGGTCTTTAACGATTTTTTCGCAATGCTTGTATGGCAGCTATATGCTAGGGTGATCTGATCTCAACAATTTCTTCAGAGCTTATACCGCTGTCTTAGATATTAATTTGTGTCAAGTATTGAAAAGATATCTTGCCAAACAAAAAAGTTTTCTATACAAGAACTTGAATTTGATCCTTCAGTTTGTATGGTAGCTATATGCTATAGTGATCCGATCTGCATAAATTCTTTGAAGAATATACCCCAATCTTGAGCAGTTATTCATGGCAAATTTCTTAAAAATATCATTTAAAATAGAAAGGTTTTTCATATAATGTTTTGATTCCGATCGATCAATTTGTATGGCAGCTATATGTTATAGTAATTCGATCTGAATAATTTCTACAGAAATTAACCAAATAATTTAGGTAATAATCCGTGTTCAATTTCGTGTAGATATCTTCACAAATAAAAAAGTTTTCCATATAGGTTTTGATTTTGATCGTTCAATTTGTATGGCAGCTATATGCTATAGTGATCAGATATTGGTGGTTCCGACAGACGTGAAGACTTTAAGCAAGAAAAGGACACATGCAAATTTTCAGATCGATATCTCGAAAGCTAAGGTACCTATAGCCTATATATAGACACACGGCCCAAAAGATAGACCTGGCTAAATCACAAGCTCTTACTGCGTATTCTTATGAAATTTTATATATACTTGTATTTTTAATAAACGTTTACTCATTGACATAAAAAGCAATTATATTCACAGTTTTCTGAAGAAGAAATTTAATAAATTTATATGTACCAGTGATCCATAAAAATATTGGCACTTCACAAATATTTATTTCCTGGAAACACTGCATAATATTTCATTAACATTATTTTGGTCAATAAATAATTTTATCTGATAGTGTCTACAGATTGCACAATATTTTATTAATAATGTTTGCGTAGCCATCAATATGACGCCCACCTGCCTTTTAAGCCATTTAACCCAGAGCTTGCGGCACTCAAACTCAATAAACGAGATAAAGTTAATAGACTTTTGTGATTCGGCGTAAATAAAAAACAACAAAAAATATGCAAAATATGAAGCACATAAATAATCTTTGTCATAAATGTTAAGGCTGGCAGGCAAAAAATTAGATTTACTAACAAATAAATGAGGCAAATATTGCATTGGTCGCGAAAATGTTAAAAAAAGCGTGTATGGGTAAAGTGTAGCATTACAAAAACAATAAAGCATTTCAAATTTAATTACAGCGAAAATCGTATTTAAACTTGACAGCGCATTTTTCTCAAGGACACAGCTGACCTTAACTGCTTCAAGTCACAAAATTATTGTGTTTATTATTGATTGATTGTGTATTTATATATTTTGTCAGCACTTTACTTAAGTACACACATTGTCAAAGCAATCGAAGTGAAGAGTTATTAACGCATCGCTTTTGTTATTGTTTTTGCCATTCTCATTTAGCGACAGTTGACAAAAGCTGTTCAAAGTGTGCCTTTTAGCGGAGGGAGTTTCAGCAGTCATGAGCGGAGTGAGGCGGTAAGAATAGCAGTATGCTTATCAGTATCATTAAAAAAAAGAACAAAAAGCAATAATGTGTGTAAACAAACAACAATGCGCTTTAATTGAATTTGCAATCAGCAAAAGGCGATGAGCTCAGCGAATAAAAAAGTCGTTGCCAAAGTCTAACATGAGACACCTAAAATTTATAGTATACATTTGTGTATATGTATATCAGTGATTTAAACAATGACACCTTAATGGCATATCGAGCAGTTAAAATTAGAAATTACATTATCGTGAGTTTACAGTTTTAATGATAGCTGTGATAAACTAACTACACATATACATACCTATACCTACACCTATACTCCCAAAGAAGAGCCCTCAAAATCTAAGCATATTAGCATAGCATTGTACCTCGAAAATGTTAAAAAATATATTACTGCCATCTAACCAAAATCCTTAGAAAAGAATACATTAAAAATCGAAAAAGTTTACATAAGCTTAATTGAGCTTTAAGCTTTTAAGTATTTGCTTAGTAGTGATTTATGAAAAATTCCAACCTTTTAACAATAAAAAACGACAGTTTATATCATTTAACTAATTGTGAGCTTTCAAGCTTTTGAGCTTTAAGCTTCTAAGTATTTGCTGAATAGTATATTATGAAAACATGCGAACCACTTACTAATAAAAAAACAAAAATTGGAAGCTTTAAAGCTTTACAAAATGAAAAAAATACCTTAATAACTATTAGAAAGCTAAAGAGAGCTTGCAAATGTTTACTTATTTAGTTAAAGTTATTAGTAATTTATTAAAAAAGTGAACACTTTAATAATAAAAACAAAATTGTATCTGGTTTTACTAAATGTGAGCCTTTAAGCTTTAAGCCTTACCTGTTTTTTATAAAAAAAGCACATTATTATTTATTAGAAAGATGAAGGCAGTTCGAATAATGGTGAATTTCGTTTTTCTTATATTGTAGTAATTTAAGCTTTTGAAAGCTTTACAAAAGTTACAAAAATAATATAATAATGGTGAATTTATTTTTAATTGCTTTGTAGTCCTTTTTCGCTTGAAAGCTTTATTAAGTTAAGCTTTCACGTGTTTATTTAATAGTCATTTATTAAAGAAGTGAATACTTTACCAATAAAAAAAACAAGAAAATTGCATATGTATTACTTATTGTGAGCTTTCAAGCATTTGAATTTGTTTTTTGAATCAGTTTATCTTAATAAATAATAGAGAGATAAAGACAGCTCGAGTGCCGGTTAATTCGCTTTATATTACATTGTAACCTTATAAGTTCTTCAAAGCTTTAATAAAGAAACTTTGCTAACAAAAATCAAGAATTTATACCATGTAATTAATTGTGAGCTTTCAACTCTTGAAAGCTTTTCAAAAATTTGTTCATTCAAAAATTTATATTATTATTAGACAAATATAGTCAGCACTAAGTTTTTACATTTTCTATTACAACGCGAATTTTTGAGCTTTAAAGCTTTTGGAAGCTTTTTTGCTATTAAGTTAATTTGGAATTATTTATGGTTTTAATAAGCACTTTTAAACTGAGCTTTTTAGTTATATTTTCCGGAGCTTTCAAAAATATCACAATGATTTCGTTAATCATATGTGATATAATGGCAAAAAGAGTAAATAAATACATATAGTATATTAAAGGCGAATACCAATTCAAAGCCTTCGAGAGTCTGGCAGTATTATATGTATATCAAGCTTTTAAAGTGTTGCTTTACTTTTCTCGAAATATTTGCAGAAATATTTGCCAAAGCTTTTTGCATAAGTATGAACGCGTTCTTCAAAGCTTAGTTTTTATATTGAAAATATGGGTATGATATATTATTCATGGCCTAAGAAATTTTAAAGGTTCTTGTTTAGTTTAAAATTATTTAACTTTTTGAGGCGAATCTAAACTTTTTTTCGTATTCACACGCATTCTTTGCTCAACTAATTTATTACACGCTTTAAACAATAAAATTCCTTACAGTCGACTAGAACTCCAGTGAGAAAAATTGCTCTCTTTAACCATGATTACATCTTTTTAATTTTTGTTTTTCCAACAAATTTGCATTCTTTCCATTCGTAAGCCTTCAGTGTACCTAAGAATTCCGCGAAATTAGACATAAAAGCACCGTTATTGCATTTCTCATTATTTAATTGTTACTTGATGAAGTTCTGCGAAGAAAAGTCTTGAACTTATTTGCACTTTGGACAGAAAAATAAATGAAAATAAAAAAATAGCTGAAAATTTTTACACCCCAGTTTTTTATCCAGCTAGTTATTTGTTTTTGTTTGTTGTTGCTAGTTATATGTATGTATTGTTGTTGTTGCTGTGGACAACAGCTGCCTGCTTTGGCAGTGTCATGCAACAGTGACTCGCGTCTGAGTCAAGCAACACTTGAACAGCTGAACGAGTGAATGAATGAATGAATGCATGGCGAATTTGCAACACAACAACAAACACACATTTCAATGCAAGCATTTGTACATAAATGTATATATGTAAATCGATTTATGTATGTGTGAGTTGATATATTTGTGTGTAAATATAAACAAGTGTTGCAGCAATAAAAATTGTACTAAAACAGAAAAATTACTTGAAGTCGAACTGATTGTTGAGCCTTACACTAACAAGAATTATATGAACACATGTATCGTTTATACATATATGTACAATAGATGTACGTACATATATATGTATGATGTATATGAGAAAGACGAATGCTAGTAAATGTAAATAAAATTTTAATTCGTTCACTATATAAATCGAGTTTGGGAAAAAATCCAACGCCTGGAGTGCGAGGAAGGCAAGCCTATTCGCTATAGCCCTAACTGCACTCGCATTTTGGCTAACAACGGCAGACAATCGCTGCGCTAGTGTTGCAAGTAGAGTAGGGAAGCAATAAATAATTATAAAAAGTAAAAACAACAAAAAAATTAAGAATAGAAATTGGTAAGAAATGGTTGAAGACAATGTGAATTGTGTATAGTTTTCAAAAAGCGTTGAATATTTGTTGTTGTTTTTCTTAATATGATTTAAAAAAAATTAAATTTCACAAAAACACTTAAGACGAATAATTTTTGTATTTAAATAAATTAAAGAAAAAAATAAAAAATAAATGAAATTCGATAAAATGAGATGAAGTAAAATAAAATATAATAAAGTAAAAAAATAAAATAATTAAAAATAAAGTAAAATAAAGTAAAATAAAACAAAATTAAATATAATAAAAATGTAAAAAAATATAAATAATGAAAACAATTAAAATTTTATTAATGTGAAATTAATTAAGATAAAAATACGAAAAAATTTAATAAAATAAAATACAATAAAATTAAAATTAAAATATATTACATTAAATAAAAAATAAAAAAAAAAGAATTTAAAAATATATATATATATAATAAAAAAATTATAATTTTATTAAATTAATTAACATTAAAAATTTACTAAAACATATAAAAGAATAAAATAAAAATTAAATAAAACAAAGCAAAATAAAATCCGATCTAAAACAAAATTAAATTAAAAATAAATAAAATAAAATTAAGCTAAATTAATATAAATTAAATTATAAAAATAAAATTAAACTGAATATAATAAAAAAATTTAAAAAAATAAAAATTTATCAAAAGTTTTTGAAAATTTTAAATTTCAGAACCTTTTTGTGTGATTTGTGTTTTTATAAGGATTATTAAGAATACTTAAATTATTAAAAAATTTTAATTTTTTTTTACAGATCCCAAAAAAAAAAAAAATTAAAAAAAATAAATAAAATAAAAATAAAATAAAATAAAATTAAATTAAATTAAATTAAAAATTGAAACAAAATTAAATTAAAAAAAATAAAATTTTTTAATGTAAAATTAATTAAGATAAATGAATATGAAAAAGTTTAATAAAATTTAATTAAAGTAAACTTAATAAAAACAGAAAAAAAGTAAATTCAAAAAAATAATAGAATAAAATAAAACTTTTAAATTAATTACACTAAAAAAATAAAATATAATAAAAACAAACAGAATAAAAAGTAGGAAAAAAGTGTAAAAATTTCATTAATAAAAAGAAAATTAAGTCTACTTTTATAAATTTAATTGAAATAAAAAATAATAAAAATATGGTAATTATCTTGCCATGAAATTTGAGTTTTTCTTTTGATTAACATAATAAAAAATGATGAAAAGCGCATATAAAACAAAATAAAGAAATAATGCATGCTTATGTACCTATATTGAAAACTATTAACCCTTATGTACGCACAGGTCGTTTTGAGCCATTTTCAAAGGAGCTCTCAAGAAACAAATTTCTGTAAAGCTAGCGGTTGAAACATGTTTTTCATTTATAGACTTTTGGAGAATTTTACTAAGAAAAAAATTTAAAAAAAGACGGAAAAATATAAAAAATACAATTTTTAACAAATAAATAAAGTTTAAAAATAAATTGCTGAAAATTTAAAAATTAATTGATTTTTTTGTTCATGAAGATCAAACCAACCCATAGCATGATTTGAAAACTACATAACCTTGACAAGGTACTACTGAACGGGAAGTGTCGCGTTTGAAAAATACGCTTCAGCTTCAATGCAAATGCTCTTCGGCTTAAATGCAGGCAATACGAACGAGGAGTAAGTAAAATAATCAAAATACAAACTCAATTTTTATTATAAATTTTTTTTTGTTACTCTGAATGTCAATTTTTTTATGATAACTCATAAATATTCATTTATTTTCACCTTTACTTGCCAACTGACATATGCGAGTTCCCCACACTGGTTGATTACCAGACTTCGGAACAGCTGTTGTTCACACAAGGGTGCACATACATATTTTCGAGAGGCATTCGTAAACACTTCAAAGAGGGACATAAGCAATTTGCACCTGTTTATTTGTAAGGCGCACATACATACTTACATATGTATGTGTGTATATACATAACTAATGCGTACATAAGTATGGAATGTTTTTGGACGCTCATCAGCGTTGGATTCTTCCGTCATTTCACTGACATTCCACGCAGTTTATGGCAGCGTTAATGTTCTTTTAGTTTGTTGCAAATTTTTCTGCTCGACTGCCAAAGCTGCTTAATTAAATCGTATAGAAGAAGAATATGGTGAAGAATCCAAGAATGAAAACAGTCTTTTATAAACAATATTTTTGCCGGTTTATTACATACATAATATAGTATATATATGTATATATACATATAATATAAATTGTAATTAGCCATTTCCCTTCAAAAAAAATTAATACGAAAACAGTTACAGCGAAATTACGAAATACGAGTAGCGAAATGCCGTCGAAGATGCTCACGATTACTCGTCAAGATATGCGATTTTTTACGAGCTTGCGTTTAAGCGTTTTGTTTTGCATAATTTTTGATGTTTTTCTTTACATTTTTTATAGCAGCTACGGTTATGAGTGCATTGAACGTTAGCAGAATGAAGTAAGAAGTTTTAAATATATTTTTCATCATTTTATTAAAGCTTAGAAGTGCTAAGAAGTCTCAGTTGATGGCTGCTACAGAGGGTAGTACTCGGAAATGATGCAAGAAGCACAGAACGGTTGACTTAAGCGACCATAATTTCCAACTACGTACAGATATTCCGGGTAATAATTTTCTAATTTTTATGGAGCTTATATAGACATCAAGCGCAATAGATCAATCAGTTAAGTTATCTGAGTTCTTACCGCAGACTTAATATTCGTTTACAGATTTGTAAAAAATGTGCTTTATGTTCTTTCCAAATCTGTATGCGGGCATAAAGTCTTCAGTAAGAACTCAGATAATTTAATGGAACATATATATTGGTTGATTATGCTTTGAAGGTCTGCCTTAAATTCCGAATAAGCTACAAATTTCATATATAAAGGTACTTTTGAATCCAGCTATTCTCTTCAGTACCGAAAAATATCGACATTACATATAACTTTCATATAACGATGTTTTTTAAACTGAAATCTGAAAATATCATACAATGGTACTTTTTAAGCAGAAAACGTACTTTTCACACCCGAATAATCTGGAAATATCATGTACATAACTTTCATATAACCGTATTTTTCAATGCTAAATAACGTTTCTTATAACGGTACTTTATATCCCGAAACAAGTTGTTTTCAATCTCGAATAAACTAGAAACGGTACTTTTTAATTTTTGCAAAGAACAACGCAAATATTTTGCTTTGGAAAGTATTTAAATCGCTCATCTTTGAAACTTTTACTTCGATCTTAAGGGGATTGCGGTGTTTTTTTTTAAATTTTGCCTTCTTTACAATATTCCCTCGACATGTTTTTTTAGAACTCCGTATTAGAGGTAACTATCACAGAATTCTCGCCTTATTGTTGCCTTGTTCATATACCGAAAATATTTACTTTTAGTCTTCATCAAAGTATACTATGTGCTGATATAAGAAAAATATTCTCGAGGTTACTTCAAGAACAACCTAACCTACAAATATATCGAACTTGAGATCTGACATCGGATTGTAGTTGTTATGTAACTTTTTTATAATTTTCGGTAAATAATATGTATTTCCAAGGAGGAAATGCATTTTTCCTTACTATTTACTACTAAAAACTGAGACGTATCTCTAGATAGTCTCTTTAGAACTTCTGCCGAAAGATAAGAGCTAATACTTAAGGGAAAATGGACTTGTAGTTGATCTTTGATTCAACATATTGGAATATGGAAATCGAACTATGTGTAAACAATAAGAGTCGTATGGACCCTTACTTCAAATGCCCAAGAGATGTCTTCAAAGTGTTAAATTATTGTATCAGTAACTTACTAGACCTTTCATAGCAGGTTTCGCTAAAGCTTCTGCCGAACTTTTTGTCAAAGAATTAAGCAAAAATCGACTGATATTTGAACTTTGGTTGAATACTTGAATATTGAAATATCGCAGCAGGATTAAACTAGGAGTAAATTGTAAGTTTCTAGAAAGTTTCTCTAAAGCTTCTGCCAAACGTTTTGTCAAAGAATTAGAACTGTAGTTCGGTTTATTAAAATATTGAAACACGACTAAAATGGTAATAAGTTGAACCTCTCTATTCAAAGTTTTTGGAGATGGTGGCCGCCTAGTGATAGAAAAATACGCCCTTTCTCATTTGAAAAGCTCGAATTGTAGAAGGATATAGCTTACTAACTGCCTTAAATTTACTTATATGTCATATGTGAGGGGCATAAAATTGAATTCGGACACGTATTCGAACAAATGTGGGGTTTACGAGTTTATATCTTTCTTCCAGAAAGGCAAAAAGTGAGACCAGTGTTTAGTATTCCACTAAATAATGGTATTCACATAAAAATATTTCAGAGAATGTATCAAAACACTCACGCAAAATATTTCAAAATTTTCGCAGATCTTTCTAGGAAATATTTTTTTGAGATAAATCAACTAATTTTGGAGACTCTGCTTTGAAATATTTTTCTTCTGAAATTTATGTAAATTAAAGTTTTAAATGATTCTAATTTCACAAGTTATTGAAAAAACGAGTGAAAGACACTTATATATAACAACACGTTCAAAAAAGATGTGCTTGCACTTTTAAGCACTTCATTAGTATGCAGTAAAAGACAGCTATATATGTATATATATATATATATATATAAGTACATGGTGTAAATGTGAGAATATCTGTTGGCGATTACTTTTATTGCATTTTTGACAATGGCAATTACTGCGAATTCGACAATTTCCTACTTTTGCTACTATCTACCTGCATTTTATTGTTGTTGTTTTCGAATTCAATTATGTGTTTTGAGTACACGCCCAAATCGCATTACAAAACCACAAGAAGGAGAGCAAAAGACACGGCAAAGAAGAAGCAAGCAACAAAATTCAGCTGACAGGTGAGGCACGAAGAAGGGTGCGAGGAGCAAAATGAGACGTTTATAGCCAGTGAATGCATAAAATAATGCTGATATTAGTCAAATGTGAGCGCAGTTATATAAGCGTGAATGTATGTGTATATTTATGTATATGTGTTTATATATATGTATATGTGGGTAAGTAAGTGAGGGCCACTGCGGCGTTGTGACAAATTAAAATGCAACGCAAGCATTCTAAGCGAATGTGCTGGAAAGTGTAACGCTTACAGACACACTCAAGCACAAACACGCATACATACACATATAATATTTAATGTTAAAAAGGAAATATAGCTTCATAAAATGCTGATTTGCTTTATTTCTGCTTGTGTGATTGCTTGTAAATTGATATTTAGTGTCAAAAACAAAAACTAAAAATTACAGCAACAACAAAAACAGCGCATATAAAGTCAAAAAATATATTCTGAATGAAGTTTGCAAAATTCAAGCCACGACTTTGTGCCATAATTTTAACAGCTAGCGTGGCCATCCGTCACACAGTCAGCTAGCTTGTCGGCAAGGCAGCCGACCAATTGGCTGTGTGCGCCCGGGTATCGAGGGCATGTAATGAGGTTGTTAACACGTTGACGAAATTGCTTATGGTCATATTGCTGGCAATGGTGAAATGTGTGAAATGATCGAAGCTTTGAAGAAATGCGGCTAATAGTGTGTACGCCCAGCGCTGTGACAGGCATACAAAGCCAGCCGATTGCTGTCTCAATACGTGTGTGTGAGTGTGTGTGGGAATTTTCTGCTAATATGTTAATTTGCTAAGAGAATTTGAAAGTTTCGCATACTGCATGCCAGAGTGTAGCGTAAACTCGCTATCGGAGGCGTTGAGAATGCAGACTGAGGATAGAAGTGGAAAGTGCGCTGATTTGTATTTCCAACTACAGAATGCGTTGCAAAATAATAATGCGATATTTTTAAAAGTGAATAAATGAGTGAGGAATTCAGTATTAAAAAATTGATTAAATTTGGTATTTAAAAAAACAAAATAAATAAGTAAATAAAAAAGTTAAATGAAACAGTAATAAAAAAAATAAAAAATAATAAAATTAACAAACAAGGATTTTAAAACCATTTTTGAATAAAAGCTCTAAATAAATAAAAAAAAATTAAAAATTCTTTATTGAAAATTTAATTTGAATTTTAACTAACTATAACTTTGGAAGACATAAAAAATTTTATTTTCTTTCTTCTTATTTTTGAAAAATTTTTATATTATTTATATACATACATATATGTTTATACATTTTACAAAAATAAACCGAACACATATAAAGCCAAAAATGTATTTACATCATTTTTTATAATTTTAAAAAAGGTTTGTTTAAAAAAAAATATTTTTATTTTAGAAATATTATATTTACAACATTTTATTCAGATCTTTTACAGAAAATTGCAAATAAGTTAATAATTTTTACTTTTTACTTTTTCATTAAAAAAAATAGTTCGAAATTTAAAAATTGTATTAATATTTTTTTAATTTTAATAAATTTATTAATTTTAATTAAATTCATTTATTCAATTAATTTAATTACCAAAAATTAATAAATAAAAATAATAATTAATTTATTAAATTTGTTTTATAAAAATTATATTTTTATTTAAAATTTATATTTAAATCTTTTTTAAATTTTTATTTTAACGAATTTTATATTTATTTATAAATTAATTAATTTAATTAAAGGAACTCAGTTGATTTGAATACCCAAAAATTAATAGTTTTTATAAGAATTAATTTCAGAAATTTTAATATTATTTAATTAAAATATAATTTATTATGATATAATTTTTTTTAAATTTTTTTTTTTTATTAATTAATTATAATTACAAATGCTAATCTAACTTTTTTCCGTATTTAAATTTTTATTATTTTAAATTAAAATTTAATTCGGTATTTAAATTTTCGATTTAAAAATTTCATACTTAAGGAAAATATTTTTATTTAAAAATATAAGCCATCTTGATCTGATTATATTAGTAAAATGTAAAACATAAAATTTCTTATATTAAATAAATAAGTATTTGTTGTTTTGAACATTTTTTAAACATTTTTTTTAAGATATTTTTTTTTTAAATAAAAGACACTCGAAATTTGTTTTAAAAATAAATAAAATAAACTTTTTAATGCCATTGATTTTTTTTTTACTTTTTTGTGCATTATAGCTGATAAAATAAAACACTAAACAATTTTAAAAATATAAAAATAAAATAAAATATTTTTATTTAAAATGACCGGCATTTTTTTATAAAGACTGTATTATTTGGCATTTTAAAAAATAGTAACTGTAATATAAATAACTGTTAATTTTTTTAAAACATACATTATTTTAGAATCTGTATTTTTTCCTGTTCCTTAAATGCTAGAATTCCTTTTAATGAAAGCGTTTTTTTGTGTTTTAGAAAAAATTATTACACATATCAGATAATTAAAAACAAGTAAAATTTTAGTTTACTTCTTAATTGAATTTTTTTAATTTTTAGAATAAATTCAAATTTTAATCAAAAAAATATACATTTTTCAAACAAAATTAATTCAAGAAAAAAAAACAAAATGTTTGATTTAAAAATTTAATTTTGAAAAAAATATTCTGAAATTTAATTGTTCGAAATATTACATTTTGAATAGCAAAATAAAATTATTTTATTTTTTGCCAAATAAATTTTATCTGTTTTATTATTATAATTTTAAAGACGTTTGTAAAATTTTACAAAAAAAAGACTTTTGCGAATCATTCAAAAATTTGAAAATTAAATAAAAAATGTAATTTTAAATTCCTTTGTTGAAAATTAAGCTAGTTCGAAATCTACTAATTTTAATTTAAATAAAATAATACCGATTTTTAATCCTTAAAAAGCGTTGTCTATTATAGCTTCCAAAATTCTTTCGATCTAATCAAACAATATTATTTGATTTCAATTTTCTCAGTTTCACCACCTTAATTGTAACCCTCACTCACGTTGTTGCGCTCCACGCAGTTGCGACAAAGATTATCGAATTCATGAACAAAAATAAATTTTTGTTCTTTATGATTAAAATTTTCACAAAAGAAAATCGTGATCTCTCTTCTTCTTTTAAATAAAAGAGTTTATTTTCAAAACAAAAAAAAAAACAAAGACACTATGGAACTAATCACAAAAATAAAATAAAATATTTTTATTTAAAATGCACAAAAAAATATTTTGAGTGTATAAAATTTTACAACTTTTAAATAAAAAAAAAACATTTAAGAAATAATTTAAAAAATGTAATTTCAAACAAATAATTAAAAAAAAACATTTTTATTTAAAAATTATTTTGTTTCTATTTATTTGTTCGAAATTTAAATTTTTTTTATTTATTTTTTAAATATTTCTCTGTTTTTTTTATAATTTTAAAGTTGTAAAATTTTACACACCCGCTCACTCAAAAAAAAAATTAAATAAAAAAATGTTTTTTTTTTTTTAATTTTTTGTTAGAAAATTAATAGTTTCGAAATTCTACTATAATTTGCATAAAATAACAATTTTCTTATTTCTTAGCTTCCCAATTCTTTTCTAACAAACAATATTATTTGATTTCAATAATCCACCCACCACCTCTTGTAACCCTCACTCACTTGTTGCGCTGCACGCAGTTGCACAAAACGCGTTAAAACAACAATGCGCGCTTCAATAGTTCAATGTGTTTGTTTTTATTGTTATTCTTATCGAGTTTATTTTCAAAATTTCGCCACATTAGTGCGCAAGCGCATAAATATTATAAAAATTAGTTTGCATTAAAAGCGGCTGTACACTTTTGCGTTCACATGTATTTGTATGTGTGTGTCGGGCAACAAAAAGAACGGCACGTGCATTACAAAAGCCCATCGCACACGCTCACACACAAACGCCTGCAGTCACAAACAAGCCAACAAAGGCACAATAACGATTTTAATTTGCCACTCAGCTTAGCGGGAGAGCACACAAGTCGACGACGACAATGATTTATATTTATTTATGCGTTTTTATACGGGCGCTTGCTCATCTGTGTATGTGTGTCTGTGTGTTTTTGTAGTGAAAATGCCGCAACAACGCGAGTGTGGCGTTATTTATTGCTTACTACAATATTAGTTTTGTTGAAAGTAAAAAATTTCACTTTTCAATACACAATTTTTTTGCCAAAAATATTGCAAATTTTCACCGTAGCATTTGTTGTTGTTACTGTTTTCTTAAAAGAAGAGCCCATAAATAGAAACAGGTATAAAAAGTCGCATGTATGTTAGTATGTATGTATGTATTTGTATGTGTGTTAAAACAATAAATAATAGAAATGCAAATGTCTGGCGAACGTTCGATGAGAAGTTGTTGTTTTTGCTTATAGTATATTTAATTTGCGTTTTTCTTTTTTTTTTGGTTTTGGTTTGGTTTTTTATATTGCTCATACGACTAACCCGTCGCTTGTTTAAGTTAATTAATTTTGCAAAATTTTGTTTATTTATTGCATTTGCTTTTCGGTGGCTGGCATATAAGGCAATTAGTGTTACACTTCACTGCGCAAGCGCGTGGACTGAATTTAGTGAGTTAAGGTGGCGCGGTGAGTTTTTTGTTAAATGAAAATTGGAAAATAATAAAATATCGTAAAGAATAGAAAAATAATAAAAACGGATAATAAAAAAAATTATAAATAATTGAAAAAAATAAATTAAAAAAAAATAAATAATTGAAAAAAATAAATTATTGTAAAATTGAAAAAAAGAAATACAAAAAATGTATAAAGAAAAAATTTAAGGAAAATAAAGGAAAAATATTAAAACTTATAAATAAAACTTAAAAAAAGTTAAAAATGTAATAGTTGTTAGAAATAAGTTAAAAAAAATATAGTAAAATTAAAAAAAAATCAAAACTTATCTATAAAAAAAGTTTAAAAAAGTAGAAATAAAATAGCAACTAATATAAGCTATCAGTCCAATTAAGAAGTTTCTAATAAGTCACTGATTGCTTACTTGATTTTTCAATTGTAATAGCTGCATAAAATGGAAAATAATAAATTATCGTAAAGAATAGAAAAATATTAAAAAGGTTAATACAATTAAATAATAAATAATTGAAAAAAATTAATTAAAAAGAAAAAATAATATTAAAAAAAAAATAAAAAAAATGTATAAAGAAAAAATTTAAGGAAAATAAAGAAAAAATATCGAAACTTTTGAAAGAAAATCTGTAGCGCACGGTATAAAAAAGGAAACGCCTGTTAAAAATTTCTTCAACCGGCATTTTTTTATAAAGACTGTATTATTTGGCATTTTAAAAAATAGTAACTGTAATATAAATAACTGTTAATTTTTTTAAAACATACATTATTTTAGAATCTATATTTTTTCGTGTTCCTAAAATTCTAGAATTCCTTTTAATAAAAGCGTTTTTTTGTGTTTTCGAAAAAATTATTATACATATCAGATAATTAAAAACAAGTAAAATTTTAGTTTACTTCTTAATTAAATTTTTTTTAATTTTTAGAATAAATTCAAATTTTAATTAAAAAAAAAATATTTTTAAATTTTTCGAAAAAAAATTAATCTCAAGAAAAAAAAACAAAATGTTTGACAAAATGCCTAATAATTTAATTTTGAAAAAAATATTTGGTGAAATTTAATTCTCGAAAATATTACATTCGAACTAATAGCAAAAAACAAATATTTTTAAATTTTTTTATAATTTAAATTTTCAAAAAAATCTTTAATTTTTATTATTTTAACAGCAAAGACGTCTGTTCCTCATTTTCAAAAATATTTTTGTCGAATCACCAAAAAAAATTTGAAATTTCCTTTAAAAAAAAAATAATTTTAATTCCTTTTAAGCTTTAAAAAAGCTTTTGTTTTAATTTCCCTTGTAATTTAAGTTTTCAAAAAAAACCGTTTCTGAAATCCTTTTATTAAAAAAGCGTTGTTTATTATAATTTCCAAAAAACTTACTATCGATCTAATCAGCAAAAATTTTCAGTGAACTTTTTCTCAGTTTCAATTAATTTTAATAAAGAAGTTTCTTTCTTTAAATTTTCGAAAAGATCATTATCGAATTCATGACCAAAAATAAATTTTTGTTCTTTATGATTAAAATTTTCACAAAATAAAATCGTGATCTCTCTTCTTCTTTTTAATAAAAGAGTTTATTTAAAAAAAAAAAAAAACAAAGACACTATCGAACTAATCACAAAAATAAAATTTTAATTTTTTTTATAACAAAAATTTTCAAAAAAATTAATAAGAAAAATTAATTTTAAAGTTTCCTTATAATTAAAGTTGTTTTGATTTTCTTTTATTAAAAAAGCTTTGGTTCAATGTTCGAAAAAACACATTTAATAATTTATTTATTATCGTACTAATCAGAAAAATATCATTTTAAATTACAAGATAATAATTAAAATTTTACACAAAAATAATTCAAAAAAAAATTAGTAATTTAGTTTAATTTAATAAAAAGTTATTTTTCTTTTACCTTATATAAAAAAAAAATAAAATTATTTATTTTAAATAAAAATTTAGAAAATGGTACAAAAACAAATATTATGAATTTTGTTTAAAGAAATTTGTATCCAAAAAATGTTTACTGTGTAAAAAGAATATAAATCACATAATGGTAAATATTGGTAAAAATATTAAAAAAATAATATTTTTTTTGGTTTTTATGTTTTTATTTTTAATAACTTCAATTCTAATTTGAATATACTTTCTTTTACCTCTTATGTATTTTTTAATTCGGGAGCACAATTTTTATTCTTATTTTGCCTGTTGCAGAAAATTTTCAAATGGTCAATAAAGAAAGCCGCCAGACGATATTAAAAAAAAAATGTTTTTATATTATATAAAATATTAATTTCGAATTAATCACAAAAAAATCCTAATAAATTAAAATTTCAAATAACTTTTCGTCATTTTTAATATCTTGTAATGAAAAGGTATTTTTTTTCCACCTAATAGTTTCGAAAAGTTTATATTCCAAGTATTGCAGTTCTACTCAATATAATCTTTGTTTTCTGAAATACGTAAAATGTATAATGAAAATCATTGTTCAACACTCCAAAATCTACACTAAGAATTATTACCCACTAAAAAACTGTACTAAATGTAGACATATTTATTCATAAAGTCCATATGCAGGTGCAAATGAAGCATGACAAGCGGTTGGGCGCTCTGCCATAATGCCACAAATCAAAAATTCTCTTGCAATAAATTATTGAACAAACAAATTTATTGCAAAGCTCATTAAATGCCAGCATAAGGAATTATAAGTCGTTTTTTGTGTAAGAAATTTTTGTATTTTTTTTTAACCTTATTCAGGAAATAGTTTTGGCATTTACTTTCCATTTAAAAATTGTTTCATATTGTAAAAAAAATTTGGTTCACAAGTTTTTTATTTTACGATTAAGATTTTTTTGCAAATTTATTCATTTTTTGCAAATTATTATTTCAACGTTTATTTATTTATTTAACAGTACTTTTAGTTCAGTGAAATTTACTGCAAAATTAAAATAAACACAAACAATATTGGGCAAGCCTCTTTTTTTTTATAGAATATTTAATTCTTCCAATTATTTTCACATTTTATACAATAAATTGAATATATTTTTTTCTTTATATATTAGCATATAATAAATTTTGTAATATTTTTTCTATTAATTTTAGAATAAATATATTGCAATTTTTTTCATTTTAAAAGATAAAATATATAATTTTTTTTTAATTTAAAATAAAAAAATATAAAAAAATGAATTTAATTTTTAATTTAAAATAAAAAAATATAAAAAAAATTATAATAACAAAAATTTTGCAATATATTTTTTTTCATTTTAAAATTATTAAATGTGTTTTTTTTTAATTTTATAATAATATTCTTTTGCAAAATTCTTATTCGAACGTTTATTTAAGTAACAGTTTTGAGCGTGTGTATGCAAATTTTTGCAATTATTTTTCATTTTATAACTAAAACATATTTTTTTGCATTTCTTCATTTATAAAAAAAAAAAAAAATATTTTGCAACTTCATTTTTTTTACATATTTTATTTGAACGTTTATTTATATAACAGTTTTGAGCGAGTGAATGAACGCGTACACAAAGTTCCTTTTTTTGGCAGTCAAATAAATTTTGCGATTGTTTCCCTGCTTTGCGAAATTAGCCGTCTTTAGCGATTGGTTTTTGCTTACCACGCTTACTTGTTGTTGTACATGCTTTAAACGCTTACACTTAATTATATGTATATATTCACATTTCAATTTAATTTAAAAAAAATACGTACAATTTCTTGCTTACTTTAAATATTTTTGCAGTTGGCTTTTACTTATTTATTGCTGTCGTTGTAGTTGTTGTTGTTACGCTTTAAGACAAAGAAGGTAAAATTGCCACAGCCGGTTTTTGCGAATTTTTTCCGCACTTTATTTTATTTTCGTATTGCTATTGTTGTTGCAGTTGCTGCTGCTGCTGCTAGTTATTGCCACAACAACAACACTTGCAGCGGCAGGGGCGTTGTAGATTCTTTTTGGTCGGTTTGCTTGATTTGCTTTGACTTGAATTTGAAAACACACACACACACACTCAATTTATTTGCTGTTTTATGTACATGTGTATTTGTTGTACTTTTTCGCTTTGTTTTTATTGTAATTGTAGAATTTGCACGCAAGAAAAATTTCAATACAACTGTTGCGCTATTGCGTTTGCGAGGTTCACTGGCCGCAAGCGGGTGAGAAAAAATAGACACAACCGACACAACGGAACACAAAAAAACAACAAAAGTACATACGTAAATACAACAAAACGTGAAGAAGCAACGTTAACAGAAACAAAACTTAAAGCAACAAGCGGAATGTGTAACGAATGCGCTTGGCAAATCCGCAACGGCGGTAAGCGATTGTTGTGCGAAACACAACCACACGACGCGACCAACAAAGACGAACTGAACTGAACTTGGTTGACTGGCCGCGAAGAATGTTAAGCAACAAGCTGTGAGTCCCCACACATAGCGCCGAAGACCAATTGCTTGCTGGCAGCTTGTGAAGGCCGCTGGCGGGCGCCAACGTAAGCGGGCGAGCTGAGCGTGTGTGTTTCGAGTGGAGTGCCGGTAATGTGCTGAGCGCGCGAGTGCGGCAGGTGGAGACATGGAGAGCGAGAGTGAGTGGCAACAAGAGACAGAGTTTGCGATAATGCAAGCAAGCAACTGCACAAGCGATCGTAGAGCGGCGCGTTGCGCGCGAGCAGCAAGTCAGTTGCATGTGGCAGTTCGCAAACGGCTAGAGAACACGCTTATTAGATCAGCTTAAAGTCAAACGCGCGCTCAATGCACAACTCATTTGAAGGCAAAAATATCAAAAAAAAAAATGATTTTTCGCAACTCTCAACTGCGCTCAGCTCATACCGCTCTCCCACAGCTGAAAGTCATTGGCGCAGCGCGTTGTAGTTACGTTTAAGGCAACAGCTGCAATTGTGGCTTGCAACTTTAAGCGCCGGTTAAAGCTCTTTCGCTTGCATTACTGCTGTCTAGAATTACTGTTGAGTAGCGCTGCTCTGACGCGCGCTGCTCCAAGTCTCCAATACACCTTGCTAGGTGAGCGCAAATACTCCATAAAATTAATCTGCACTTTTCACTCAAGGCTTGTTAAAGCGTCGCTCGCGCGCGCTCTCCACTCGGTTCTTAACATTGTAAAAAGTTTGCCGCCGCGCTCATTCTGCTCCACAATCTCTCTTGCTGTTTGCACTACCGCGCGTTCTTCCTCTACCGCGCTTTTTGCCCCTACCGCTTATGGTTCTCATCAACTTAAGTCTTGCTACCATTTGCGTACGCACAACTAGAAATTAAGCAATTACCGCTGGTGTTTTGGTACCCCCCTCTGGCATAATGCCGTAACATACGCCTGTACTTAGGCGCTCATATATATGTAATTTGTAAATACATTAACTAAACGGCCGTCGAACTGCCAGAACAAAAAGCGCTTACATCAACAATTTGAAACACACTCACTGGTACTCGCCATAACCGCCGGTCGCTTCGCCAGCCAGTCCGCTAGTCAGTCAATCCATCAGTCCGTCAGCGCGTCGTCACTTCAAGTTCATGCTGTAGCTTTGTTGGCTTAGCCTCACTTTGCTTTGGTTTTTTCTGCATGCCTTCAGCCAGATTTCACAGGCGCGCCGTGAAATTAATACCTTCTTTCCTTTCATAAGTTTGGCTTTAATTTCTGCGCGAAGTTTTGGCTGCCTTTTTTACACGTTTATGCTTAATTTATTTTTTTTTGTATTTTAAGTAATTTCATTACGTGTGTATTTCCGCTCTTGGAAGTTTTTAGTTGCCAGTTTTATTAGCGAAAATTTACACGCTTTTTGTGTTCTTGGTATTCTATTCCTTTTATAGTAAAGTTATACTAATTACTCTAATATTTTTTAAAAATGTTGTAAAATTAAAGCAGCATTCTCAAATGCTGACAAATATTCATTTTAGTTACTTCAACAGCCCTCTTTTAAATGAGTTTGAATCTATTACGCTTCTCTAATGAATATTTAACTTAAAGATTATTTAAATTGTAAATGGTAGTATTTAACATTAAAAAGCATTCACCCACATTAGGTGCTTACCACACAGCTAGCGAAGCCCAAAATGCTGGAAAGCTCTTCTTCTTTCATCGAGCATCATAACCTCAAACCATAAAATAATCACCTTTTTCAATTTTTAAGTACCCTAAAAATATAAGGCAAATTATGGCGACTCCTAAAGGTATGTTACATGGATGCCATTCTAATCTGTTTTCAAACATAACTCTATTCCTATGCTATTTTATAACATAGAACTCAGAAATATGACTATCATTCACTTAGTTTTGTCTTCAAGACACATGACCGGAGTATACAAGCTTTTTTATCTAGCAATTGTTCCGTACAATCGGTTACCTGGCAAAAAAATATGGAACTATGTTATCTTAAACTTGATGAGAATTACAACAGAAGTCGTAAAGCGAACGAACTGAGTGGGCAATGTCCCAAAATCTTCAGTCACATTTTTATAGAAAGATTAAGTGGCGTTTCTTCTCACAGTAATGCCACTACAAACAATATCAAGAAAAACGAAGCTCTGAATTGTGAGAACATATAGTACCATAAACTGTACGTCGGAGAAGAAACGGTTTTTTACAAAAGCTTCAGCCAGCTTTTCAATTTAATTAATCTGTTAATTTTTTCTGTACAAATGAGTAGGCAATTAGACAATTTACTCAATTAAAGGCTATCTTGCGTCAGATTTAAGAAATGTGCTATGGTTTGCATCTGTAAATGAGATATCAATTTTGACAATATTTATTTTGGTTATCGAAAATTAGTGAGTAAAATATCTAAAAACAATCTACAGATACAGAAGTTGTTCTCTACCTTTATCTTTTCTAGTAATCTTTTCCCCAGACGAAATCGGAAGTATGCTCTCTTTTCCTAGATCTCACAGTCAAATGAATGCTGATGCAGCCAAAATGTATGCATCCATTTCCAACTCTTGATAATATCCTATAAAGTCTAGGAACATCACTGTTTTATGTAAATCTCGATTAAAAAAATCTACCTAAGCAGCCATTCGGTCGAGGAGAAAAATGCGGATTGTTCCCTTGGACCCGACTGTCTTGAAAAAACTGACTAATAGTGAACGATAAATTCCAACACATGGACTATTACAACTTACATAATAACAGTCGCTGAAAAAATACTAATTGTTGGATTTTTTCTTTAACGAAAGTTTAATCGTGCTTCTAGGTACCTAAGCTATAGTGCACCAATAGCTCAATGCTGGCTACAAAATCGTAAGAAGAGTAAAAACTGACCTGTAAAGGGTTACTCTTGAAAACTTTGAATTGAAGTAATGCGAAAGCGCTCTCAGGTAAGGGAAATACACATTATAGGAGGAGAGAGTGTTTTAGTGGGTGCAGCACACATATAGAATGATGATTCCTAAATATATATAGTGCGAGGACATTTTAAACTCGCCTCACGGCCCAAAACAGAAAAAAATATGTGTCCGTAATAATTAGGCAACTACAGCTAAGATTTTCCAATAATATTTTTTTATTATATTTACTTTTTTTATAATAGGAATACCATACGAGTATGCCATATATCTTTTAGTAAGCTTTATTAAAGCAATGCTATAACCATTTTCATTCTGCCGAGAAACTATTTTCTAAGTGGTTTTCTGAAGCAAGTACCTGGTACCTAATCTGTTCTGACTTAAGGGTAATCGACTGTGTCTAAAAGTTGATCCATTTCCATGTTCTCTACTTTTTAAACGAAGAAACACAGAAAAACCTTCTTTGACATTTATTGTTTGAAGATTATTTGTTTCAGCTGTTGGGTGCGGCTACGCCTCAGATAGTTCATCCGTTGAGTCAAATTTTCGATGACGCGTTCGAGCATTTCGACTGGTAACTGGCGAATGACACGCGTAATGTGTTGCTCCAAGGCCTGAATTCAAGCGGGCTTGTCCGCATAGACTTTAGACTTTAAATATCACTACAGGAAAAAGTCTAACTTAATTAACCGTAAATAAATATTTAATGCTGCCATATCATATAAAATTTATATAAATTTAATTATTTGTGAAATTTACTGCAATAAATATGCATGTATGCATGTATGTATGTATGCGCATTTCTTTGCTCTCATTGAAAGCGAAAATCTCTTTCACCTTTCGCTTGTTTGTCATCCCATCACAATTGACCTACTAATATACTCACTTGTTATTTGAATTTATAATTTCACGCTTGCAAGAAATGCAAATATTTATACTTAAAACACAGCCACACACACATCTACCCGTATGTGTGTTTGCAAAAAAATTTTATGTGCTCGCTAATTTTGCAATAAATTAAAATTTATCTACGCTTGCTTCCAGTTTACGTTCGCATTTTGCCATAATTTAAATGATTTTATGCTTTTCTTAATCAAAAATGATAAAATTTTCTGCACAATTTTATGCACGAAGACACGCTCGGCTTCTTTATTTGCGCTGGTGATAAAATTGAAATAAATTTTAAAGTATTGCAGAAATGTAAAAGTGATATTATGTGTTTATGTGCATAATTGTTGGTATGTAAAAGCTTGTTTTGCTGACATTTTAAATAATAATAGAGTGGTAAATTTGTTGAGAAAGTCTTATAGAAATATTTTTCATTCAAATTAAGCAAATTGAAGATATTATGTAGCTTAAAAATTTCGAATGTAATTTTGAGTCAGAAAATATGCTTTCATGCGTCAAAATCACAAAAATATCGACATCAGGGAAACATTTGTCTTAGGGTTTGTTTTATTTGGTCCTAAAGAGCGCGATCTAATCTTCAAGTTCAAACGGTCTATACATTACTCAAGCCACACTGACTTGTGGCACTTCCAACCGCTATGCTTTGAGGTTGTGAAGCAGTGAGCTTGGTGAGTGCTAGTGTCCTTCCGTATAATTAGATTGAAATAGTTGCCGAAAAGGCGTTTTTTTCAATCAATAAAACTTGCCGGCCGCTTTCGGAAAATATGGATTCCGGCTTGAATTTAAGCTCAAAATAGATTTGGACTAAAAAATTGAATAAAAAAAAACAAATAGTGATGCTTTTATGGTTTGAAAGAAGCGCGCTACTTCTAGGGTATAGAGCTAGGAAAAAATTCGACGGCAGAAGTAGAGCTTCAAAGCATTTGAGGTACCTTGAGTCACGTACATTTCACATGCGCTTAGTGCGATTTTCGGGAAAAAATCCAGTAAGGAAAAAATGGAAACAACAATGAATGATACTTTCATAGTTTGCAGTTAATAAATATTCGACGAAGACTGAGTCCTGAAGTCTTTCTTCTTATAAAGCAAAGGAAAGTTGTGCGGCAAAAAGAAGCAAACGAAGAAGACGGTAATAATAAGACTTTACAGATTATGATTTAAAAAAATAAAAAAGTGGTTTGCACTGCTTTTGTGAACATTTTTTTTTTGGGTTTAATTTTTTCTTATTTTATATTTTTTGGATTATGTTTAACTCCAACAATAATAAGTAATAGTTCCAACGCCTTCACATACTTATCACAAAGGTTTCTTTCGCGCTCTCTGCTTACTTTATAATATTTTGCTTCATTATTCCCTTCTTACATTGCATGCCAACACTTTTCACTTTCATAATTTTTGAATTGGTTGTCTTCGTAAAAAAAATAAAAACTATTCTCATATCTTGCACTCAAAGAAACTTTAAGCCAATCTTAGAATAGAAAACCGAAAGTAAATTAATATATTCAAAAAGCAAAAATTGACTTTCTCTCCGCCAAAAGAGCAAAACAAAGCAGATATGTAAACAAAAAGCGCAATGAATGAGTTGAAAAAGTAAATCACAAAAAAAGTTTTAGTTTGTGCTTTTATAGTGCTGGCAGTCGCTAGCTACTTAAAAAAGTCAACAACGAGTTAGATGTTGTTGCTCATTTGCCCACAACTGCCACACAGTCGGTTGCACAGCCAAGTTATTTTATTAATTCGCCAACAACTGTTTTTGGTATACCCTGAACAGGGTATATTATGTTGGCAAGTTTGAGACACTCAGAAGGAAATGTCGGACAGTCTATAAAATATATTTAGCATATGTAATATATGTAAAATGACGAGCCAAGTCAATTAAGCCATGCCTGTAACTCTAATAATCTCTAAACTTGAACTAGTTTTTGAGATTTCGATCTGAAATTTTACACACGTCCGCCTTTGCTCAAGCAGGTTTTCATTTACCGAAATCGTTGATATCGAACAACTATAGCATATAGCCGCCATACAAACTCAACGATAAAAATCAAGTTCTTGTAAGGAAAACTTTTTTGTATGAAAAGATATTATCACAAAACTTCACACAGTATATAAGCTGAAACAATGCTACATTTTCCGTAGAAATTGTTCAGATCGAACCACCATAGCATATAGCTGTCATACAAACTGATGCAACAAAACCCACTCCTTGTTAGGAAAACGTTTTTATTTGACGAGATATTTTCGCAAAATTCGCCACAAGTTATTTCCACAAGCAGCACTGCAATCTCGCAGCAAATTGTTCTGATCGAACCGCTATAGCATATAGCTGCCAAACAAACTGACTGATCAAAATAGAGTCCTTGTTAGGAAAACTTTTGTATTTGATAAGATATCTTCCACAAATTTTGCATGGATTACTGTCTAAAATAGCGGCAAAATTCTTGAAGAAATCTTTCAGATCGACCCACTATAACATATAGCTGCCATACAAACTGATGGAACAAAATCCTCTCCTTGTAAGGAAAACTTTTTCTTTTACGAAATATTTTCACGAAATTTGGCAGAGCATATTACCCAAAGTGACACTATAATCAGCAGAGAAATCATTGAGATCGGAGCACCATAGCATATAGCTGCCATACAAACTGAACAATTAGAATTCAGATCTTGTATGGAAACTTTTTTTAATTGCGAAGATATCTTCACAAAATTTGGCATAGCTTAATCTACAAAGCAACGCTACAATCTCCCGAAAAATTTGTCAGATCGAACAACTATAGCATATAGCTGCCATACAAATTGATGGCACAAAATCCACCCTTTATAAGGAAAATTTTGTTATTTGTGCAGGGCATACAAGCCATTCAAGTTTATTTGTTGCTTTTATTGCCTCGCTGGTGACTACTGTGCGCCGCTGCCCACCACAGAAGGAAACAAAGAACAAATAATATATGTATATAGAAAAATGTATGTATATGTTTGTATGCCTTGTGGCAGCTTAAAGACTTTGCGCGTCGCCTTGAAGAAAGTCAATGAAAATTAATTTGTTGTTTTGTGTTTGTTGTTGTTTTCACGCTAATTCATCGAACAAAGCAAATTGCATAATATTTTCTAACTAACCAGTTTAAAAGCGCACAGCTTTGTTGCATGCCACTGCCGCTTAGCTGTAGCGGTGTAGTGTGGCTCACTGTAGTGTTGCCCAGCTTTAATAAAATAATTTTTATTAATTACACTTTAATAACGCGCAGTTCAATGGAGCACAAAGCCAAAGCGCGCTCGCCTCGTTTACTTGAGCGCATTGCCATTGTTGTTGTTGTTTATATACATACATATATTCCGCACGCTGACTTCCCAAGTTCAATTAAGAAATCGCCAATATACATTCGCGCCAGTGTGCGTGTGTCTGCCATCCGCAGTTGCTACTGTGCAACGCATTGAATGAGCCTGCCACACCCTCCTTACCACTGCCATACAAAGCAATTTGTCCGCCTCTATTAGTTAAAATGCAGCCACACAAACACACAAACACGGGCACACGTATTGTCAGCCAACTCTGCACGCATTTATCTTCATATTTTCCGCGTTTGTTCGGTGTCGATCGCATTTGTCAGTTGGCTACTTGGTCGCTGGTCACTCTAATGACGCGCACTGATTGCTCTGACTTCGCTGTTGTATTTGTTTTTGTAGCTTTTATTGCGAGTCTACGCATGCGTTTGTGTGTGCGTGTGTGAGCACGCAAATAAATTGTTGCTTTTGTCGCAATTGACGTATGTATTTTACTGCACAAATGACAGCTACTTTTCCAAAGTATCACAACCATTTGTATTCCTCATACTTTTCTATAGAAATTTCAGCTTTTTTATTTGCAATTTTCTCACTATTGACATGCGCGTTGGCTTTGTTCTTTGCCGCCGCTATATATTTGTTGATTCTGTGGCAGATTGCTGGCGTAAGGCGCATTCGTAAGTTGCGATTGTCGCATGCCATTAGTGCGATCTTTGACGTGATTGTTGGGAAAGCACCCAAATGGAAAAAGTTTGGTAGAAAAATAAATTATTTTTTTAGGGTTTCAGGTTAGAAAAAAAAAAATCGAAGGCGGAAGTAAGGCCTTAAAGCATTTTGGGTACCTCGAGTCATATACTTTTCGTTTGACATTAATGCGATTGTCGGTAAAGAACCCAATTGGAAAAAGTTTGGCTGAAAAATGAGCGAACTTTTTAGGATTTGAGGTTAGGAAAAAATTCTACGGAAGAAGTAGAACTTTAAAGCCTTTTTGGGTACCTCGAGTCATATACTATGCGTTTGTTGGTAAAGAATCCGATTGAAAAGAGTTGGACAAGATATTAGTGTTCGTTTTAAGGTTTGAGGTTAGAAAATTTGACGGAAGAGAGAGGGCTTTGAAGCCTTTTGGGTAGCTTGAGTGTCAAGCTTTTACAACGCACTGCTCTATGAATATTTGTAATTGTCGGCAAAGGACCCAACTGGAAAATTTGGTAGGAAAAATTATTGGTTCCATTTATGGTTTTGAAATTAGAAAAAAAATACACGTAAAACGACAAGCCTTAAAGAATTTTGAATACTTCTCTTTACTTTCCACTTGCTATTAGCGCAATATCAGTGAACGATTAGCTTAGAAAAATTAGACTCTTTAAGTCTAGGTAAAAACTTCACGGAAGAAGTAGAGCTTTAACGCATTTCTTCTACCTTAACATACTATGATAGCAATATTCATATTTCACCTAAAAATATTATTTCTAGCCTGTTTTGTCGATAAAATGCAGCAAAGATTAAGGCCATACCTTTCAAAATGGTTTCATATCGAAGCTATATGTATCAGTGGTATTTTTTGGTTTTACAAATAAGTTAGGTTTGATTTTTGAAAATATGTAATATTGGTATACATAAAACTTATATCAAATTGAAAAATATATACATTATTTTTTGAGTCCTAATTTGACTTCCCATGACTTGCAACAGCCAACAAGTAATTTACTGATATTTTTTAAGGTTACTCTCTCTCTAAGTTATCGCTAAGAGGTAGTCCAAACAAACATCATCGAAAACGATTTCAAATTACTATTTTTGTCATTTAAGCATAATTAATTTTCATATTAAAGATTTGCTGAGAGCTCTTCACATTTACATCTTAAAACAATACCTTCATTTCTAGCATTTCAGAAATAGATTTTGAAACTCTACGGTGAAAGTAGATGTCTAGTTCACCCCAATAAATTTAGCATACCACAAATCGTAATGAATTACTTAGAAACACTAAATTCTTCATTTGGTTTATTTTTTATATAAAAAATAATGTCTAGTTGAATGATCTTTATTTATTATTATTGCGTTGAAAAAGACATTTTTAATAATAAACGAAGTATAACCTAACTTTGATCAGTATTCTCAAACACCTGGTTCATCTCAACGAGTCTCTAAAAGCCGAGGAGCTCTACAACAGCAGTTTTTAAAGTTTAGTAGTAGTTGTCTCTAGTCTTCCAGAGTTCTGAACCAATCAAATAATATCAGAGAATTCGTTAAGCGAAAAATCGTTAGAAATTATTAGGATTTTTTTCAAGCAATTTTATTCAGGAATGAAACACGCTCAAATTGATTCTGAACCACGAACATATGCTATGAGTGAGGGAGGCTTTATATGCGATTTTTAATTGTACGAGATTTCGCGAGTCTCATGGGGTCTTAGCTAAGTGGAGGCTTTAGGAAAATAAGAAAATGGAAACAGGTAAAACAAAGCAATCTCAAAATTTCACAGCATTATCAAGTTTAACGTCACTTAGTAGATCACAGGCTAATTGTCACGCATTTATTTATTTATATTTTACGTTTTTATACCATATCATGTCCAACATTTCCTACAGGGTTTATACTCCCTACAATATGCTTCACCAAAATACTAGAAAAATATCCACACATATACACAAATATTTCATTAATATGCGCCACCAACAACCACATCAACGTCTAAACGCACCATAAACATTAGCTGGATATTTATTGTTGTGATCTATAACTCAGCGGCATCATCAACATTTTTTGTATGGGCGTGCATACACAAACACACACACATACGCATGCAGCAACATTAATGCTGTCAATTGATTTTGATTGCAATTTGTTTTGATTGATTTAGTTAGAAAAATTGAGAAAAATTGCTGCTGTTGCTACCACCGACCACCGACCACAGCCACACAGCTACTGCTGCTGCTGCGCTCGTTGTTGCAGCAAAAACAAAAGCTGCTAGTTTAGACGCTGTTATTGCCAGCCTTGCTGCGCACATGTGTGATTTATTGTTGTGCTGCCACGTTGTTGTTGTTTGTTGAGCGGAAAGAGTTCAATTGGATTATCATTGGGCGGTCGTTTTTGAGTTGTGTCCAAAGTGCAATGGAGGCCGGCTGATTTTTCAAATGCACAGCGCTTGATAAGGAAATGACTGGCGAAATTTTGTATAACAAAAAAAAAAACAACAAAAATGAAGGGAAGAGGCACCACAGGGTCATAAAGCAGCTAATGAGTATCAGTTTTTTGATTATTATATATATACATATATTATATTAATAAAGCGCGTAAGTCATAAAACGTTAGTTTTGGAAAATTAAAAAAAAAATTAAAAAAAATACAAAATTAAAAAAAAACAAAAAAATAAAAATTAAAAAAATACTAATCATGATTTACATATTTTTTTATTTCTATTTTCTTTTTAACATATTTTTTGTTGATAGTTAAAAAACTTAAAAAAATTATAAATAATTTATCGAATTTTTGGCATAATTGTCTGTTGAAAAATATTTTGTTTTTAACAAAGTTTTGAAAGTTTGATTTAAAATATAAAAAAATTTAAAATAAATTTTTTTTTTTATTTTATGAAAATTTGATTTAAAATATAGAAAAAGTAAAAAGAAATTTAAAAATTGCTCATAACTTTTTTTATTTTCATTCGAAAATATGTTTATTTATTTCTGTTTGTTGTATGAAAATTCGATTAAAAATATAAAACAATCAAAACAAGACGTGTAAACATTGTTTTTTATTTTTATTCGAAAACATATTACTTTTGTTTTTTTTTTATTTTACGAATATTTGATTTAAAATATTAAAGAAAATTTTGAATTAATTTGCTCGTAAATTCTTTTTTATTTAAAAATAATTTTTTTTTAGTTTATGGAAATTTGATCTAAAATATAGAAAAAAAAAATATTGAAAATAAATTACTCGTAATTTTTTTATTTTCATTTGAAGATATATGTAATCAATTTGTTTAATTTTTATGAAATTTTTTTTTAAATATTAAAAATCAAACAAAAAAAAATTGAAGATATATTATTAGTAAACACTTCCTTTATTTTTATTTCAAAATCTATTAATTTTGTTTTAAGCCTTATCTTTTGAGTCTTATCTAGAAAAAATCAAGCTTTATCACCAAGCGTGCCAGCTGCCTTTTCATCCCTTTCTATTCCTATATGATTTGATATCCATACATTATTACCGAGTTGTCTGCTGAGAGTCTAGCTATTGCCTGCTTGCATAACCTAAGGCAATGAGGCTTAGTATTGGACCTACGGATAGTCTTAATTGTCGGTTGGCTGTCCAATAGCGGGTTTTAGGAGTTGCTGGTTAAAGCGATTTCGGTTTCCAAAGTCTGAGTTTTAGACATTTAGTTTGAAGCTGTCTTCTCTTCATGGATTACTACAGAAGAAAGGTTACTTATTTTGCTATTTCACCTTTTGATCCGTCAGTGAATATGTAAATTAGTAATGCTGAGCTGAAAACCACTAGTCCATGAAAAGGAAGTGTTTAGTTGCTCGATTTTTTGCCAATTTAGCTAAAGTTTATTAACAAGGTCGAATATGATACCGTGCCCACAGTGAAGCCGAGTTTGGCCTTATATCATAAGCCGACTCATTAAGCTTCATACTTAACTTGTATGTGTATTGGCCGGATGTCGAGGATAACTCCCAGAACCTTTGTTGAGGCATTTTTATTGCGGACGTAATTCTCAGTAAGCAGGCGCGTTGCACCTATTCCAGGAGTTTAACACGGCACTTTTTCGATAAAGCCATACACCACTGGATCATATATTGTATTAGTATAAGACGATTGACACTTGTGTAGAACCAATACATCATGTGGGTACTAACTTCGTTGCAAATTTAATAAACCTTGTTCAAGTTGCCCAAGTAATAATAAAAGCATAAGTAATAACAAATCTAAACAAAAATTTAAACTTCAAAAAAAAAAAAAAATAAAAAAAATAAAAAAATCATGATTATAAACCTTAAAACCAAATAGCAAAATAAGGTTGTTTTTAACTGGCGAAAAATTGCAAAATGAAAGAATAGACTAAAGCAAGAGAAAACGAAGCGCATAAATTCTACAACTAATCGCAAATTTAACCGCAAAAGAAAGTGACCACAAAATGGCAATTGATCTACGCAGCAGAAACCGAAGAAAGCTTTAGCAAATAGACAATATATATGCATGCATGTATGTACATATATGTATATATATATATTTTGCTTAAAAATCTCAACACACATACGTTGCAATCTAAAGCGATTAATCAGCAAATTAAAAATTGCCAAAGCGTAAGCTGAGCTGACCAGACCAACGTAAATCGCACACCCTGCGCACGCCGCTTCAAGTCGTGTATGCTTTTTCTACAATATATACATACATATGTATGTTTATGTGTCTCTGTTTGCCTGCGCGATTACCCGTAACAGTTGCTGATTGGAATGTCTAAACTTGGCACTTTGTTCTGACCGCAATTCCCAAAACGTTGCTCGTGATTTACATGTAAGCGCGCAGAAATGAAAATGAAAAACGAAAAGTTTTGAAGAAAAAGAGTAAAAAAAAAAATAAAAATAAGAAATAAAAATAAAATGAAAACAAAAAATAAAACCTCCTAAAGCAATCCGCTTTTTGCTCAGTCTCCAGTCCACTCGTGCATATATATTTTCCACACTGATTGGTTTGTTAGCGGCCAATTTAAACAATAACTAGAATTTCAAGGTGGCTTATTAAACGAACAAAGCACAAAAGAAAAATTAAATTGAAAGAAGCAATACGTAAAAATTATGGAAAAAATTAGTTATGGCAAAGAAGAAATAAATCATTTGGTAGGCAGGAGAAGCGGTTATTTGTTAGAAGCGATGCTGGAACAATGCTCATGAAGCGGAAAACAATAAAGATATATGTTTGCATACAATTGTGTAAAAAAAGTGGTGAAAAAATAGAAAACGAATTACAATCTCAAAAAATAAAAAAAAATATATATATATATACTTCCCTATGTATGTATAGAAAATAATTCAAAACTACTCTAATTCTGTAAGCATCATGTAAGATTTGTACATACTATGTGTTCATCCATAATCATACCTGTGGCGCAACAAGTGTTCAGCAAATTATAATCGCAAGACTTCAACGCGCACGAAATCGAAAAAAAATATTTGGCGTTAACAAGCTACTTGTTAGTGGGTGAATTTATTGTTCTAGACACAATAGATATACACCTTTAGTTCTACTTTAAGTAATTTAGTACCCCACAATTGTAAATGTATCTTTGATTAGTTTACTTCCAACAAAAACTTCGGAAGAGGTTGAAAAGAATCCATAACTATAAGCTATAATTGATTTTCAAAGGGTTCTGAAGACCTTATAGGTGGTTAGGTTTAGAGACCCTATCCATCACTGTTTGCTGGTATTTTCTGTTTCCCTTTCCATCCATTATATTCAAAATAAATAAAGCGGTAGAAAAAAAGCGAATACTATAACCCAAAATCGATTTCCAAATGGTTAAGACGTTCTCATAGGTAGACAGGCTTAGAAACTCTCGTCATCTCTAATTGTTTGTCACGAACATCAGAAAGACTATACTATACCCCTACTACCGATGATCCAAGTGGAGTTACTTTTTTAAATAGCCTTTTTTGACGGATCAAACTTGAGTCGTGTCAAGCAGACATATTATTTTTGCTCAGTATTGCTTGGCATTTTATCACGGAAAAACTTACGCCTGAAAAACGTTCACAAATCGTTGAACTTTATTTCGAAAACTCATGTTCTGTAAAGAATGTATTTCGTCTGCTTAGATCAACTTGTGGTCAATATAATTGGTCTACTGAGCGTACTATTCGCAACTCTATCACTCATCTTGAGACTCAGCATTCATTATTGGATAATATTCGACCGAATAGAACACGTTCAGCACACATTGAAGAAAATATAGCGAGTGAACATGAAGACCGTGGAGAGTCGATTCGGCGCCGTTCACAGCAACACGCTCTGACATATGGAAGGACTTGGCGCATTTTACGTCGAGATCTTAAATTAAAAGCGCACAATATTGTGCAAGAGCAGAATCCGCTCGACCTTCCCAACCGACATCGCTTCGCTCTATGGGCTCATCAGAAATTTCAAGAAGATCCAACATTTTCGATTAAAATTTTGTTCAGTGAAGAGTCCCATTTCTGGTTCAATGGATATGTAAACAAGCAAAATCCCCGCATTTGGGACGAAGAGCAATCTGAAGAAACTCAAGAACTGCCATTTCATTCAGAAAGGAAAAGAGGTTGGTGTGGTTTGTGGTTCGGTGGAAACATCGGTCCATATTTCATCAAAAATGATGCCGGTGAGAACATAACCGCAAATTGCAACCGTCTTCGCATCATGATAAGCGATACCTCGAAATGGATCTCCGGTATAAAAAATTGCTTAAAACTTGAAGCTTTTTTTGAAGCTAAAGACATATGTTATTTTCCATGATGAGTAATAATTATGTATACTTATAAATTCTGAAGCTATGTGTGCAAAATTGGTCTATTTGAGCGAAATAAATCAATACATAGCATTTTTGTGCTTTAGAGACTTTTATTAAAAGTTCAGAGATCTTCAGACGACTAAGAAATTATTTTGAGAGCTTTCGCAAATCAAATAAACGAACTTTGGTTTAGTTATCTGGAGTCAATTATCTACTTGGAAAGCTTTCAATGTAATCTTGCTGTTTTTACTACAATCATGAAACAATTTGATGAAAGCTTCCAGGTGTCGAAAGGTTATATAGAAAAGTGTGTTTATACAGATGAGCGTCTATTGCCTACTCGAGGTTAAAATAATTACTGTGTCGCTGCCAACTAAGCCACAGTAAGACCCTAATGAAGCTAATAATTAATCCTAAGGCAAGAAGTTATTGTAGCTTTATATCGGGTGATTTTTTAAGAGCTTGATAACTTTTTTTTAAAAAAAACGCATAAAATTTGCAAAATCTCATCGGTTCTTTATTTGAAACGTTAGATTGGTTCATGACATTTACTTTTTGAAGATAATTTCATTTAAATGTTGACTGCGGCTGCGTCTTAGGTGGTCCATTCGGAAAGTCCAATTTTGGGCAACTTTTTCGAGCATTTCGCCGGAATAGCCCGAATTTCTTCGGAAATGTTGTCTTCCAAAGCTGGAATAGTTGCTGGCTTATTTCTGTAGACTTTAGACTTGACGTAGCCCCACAAAAAATAGTCTAAAGGCGTTAAATCGCATGATCTTGGTGGCCAACTTACGGGTCCATTTCTTGAGATGAATTGTTCTCCGAAGTTTTCCTCAAAATGGCCATAGAATCGCGAGCTGTGTGGCATGTAGCGCCATCTTGTTGAAACCACATGTCAACCAAGTTCAGTTCTTCCATTTTTGGCAACAAAAAGTTTGTTAGCATCGAACGATAGCGATCGCCATTCACCGTAACGTTGCGTCCAACAGCATCTTTGAAAAAATACGGTCCAATGATTCCACCAGCGTACAAACCACACCAAACAGTGCATTTTTCGGGATGCATGGGCAGTTCTTGAACGGCTTCTGGTTGCTCTTCACCCCAAATGCGGCAATTTTGCTTATTTACGTAGCCATTCAACCAGAAATGAGCCTCATCGCTGAACAAAATTTGTCGATAAAAAAGCGGATTTTCTGCCAACTTTTCTAGGGCCCATTCACTGAAAATTCGACGTTGTGGCAGATCGTTCGGCTTCAGTTCTTGCACGAGCTGTATTTTATACGGTTTTACACCAAGATCTTTGCGTAAAATCTTCCATGTGGTCGAATAACACAAACCCAATTGCTGCGAACGGCGACGAATCGACATTTCACGGTCTTCAGCCACACTCTCAGAAACAGACGCAATATTCTCTTCTGTACGCACTGTACGCATTCGTGTGGTTGGTTTAATGTCCAATAAAGTAAACTGAGTGCGAAACTTGGTCACAATCGCATTAATTGTTTGCTCACTTGGTCGATTATGTAGACCATAAATCGGACGTAAAGCGCGAAACACATTTCGAACCGAACACTGATTTTGGTAATAAAATTCAATGATTTGCAAGCGTTGCTCGTTAGTAAGTCTATTCATGATGAAATGTCAAAGCATACTGAGCATCTTTCTCTTTGACACCATGTCTGAAATCCCACGTGATCTGTCAAATACTAATGCATGAAAATCCTAACCTCAAAAAATACAATGAATTTATGTTATTTTTTGTTTCCTTTTACAATGAATGCGAAATAAAAAAAATTCTATTAAGTGTTTCTCTACTTACATAATTTCTTTGACAATATGAATTGGTTCACACAAATATTTTTCTTCAAATTTCAATACATACCTGAAAAGAGAAAAAATATTCATCTTAAATATAAGTGTTTAAAAATGATAACTTTATAATAAGTGTTTATAAAAGCTTAAAATAATATTTAGAAATATTGAAAATTATTTTTCCAAAGCAGCAGCCAGTAGTCCGCTCAAACTCTAAAAAAATTTCAAAAATTATTTTCCAAAGCAACGTCCCGCACTGTCCTCCACAAACCCACAAATATTAATATTTAACAATTTGCATTTTAATAAATTATAATTTTGTCAGACGCCACCCATTTTTCAATGCTTTGCCACCAACTATAATTGAATGGACTCGTTCCGCTCAGTAGGTTGTGTTTATTTATTGGTGCAGTTTATTGCTTGTTTTACTTTTTTTTTGTATTTTTTTTTGCTATTTACTGCTATTTGTTTACATTGTTTTTGCTTTAATGTGCACTCAAAACTGTTATTAGTTGTAATTGATGTCAAATTTAGTTTTCGCCCGTTTTCGAAAGTCGCTGCCAACTAATTCATTAATTTAAGCTTTATTGGTTAATAATTATGGCAGCAAGACGGCAAAAAGTTGTTGGAAAAAAATCAAAAAAATTTCAATTTAAAAATGAAAAGTTCGTAGTTTCCCACAGCGTTTAATAAACTAAAATAAATAAACGCTAAAAACTGTAGCGCTTACAAATTAGCGGTAATCGTGCTTAATTATATTCAGAGTGGAGCATTATTGCGTTTTTACTTTGGAGTTAATGGTGGCAAATTAAGCTATTTGCATAAATTGTGTTGTTGTGAGACTTTTTTTTGGATTTGTTTGGAATTTTTGCGTTATGGTTGGTTAAGTAAAAAGTGAAATGTGTTAATATTAAATGTTGTAATTATAATTAAAATTAAAATTAGAATTAAAACGAAAATTTAAAACAAAATTTAAAATAAAAATTAAAATTGAAATTTAAATTAATATTAAAGTTAAAATTAAATTTAAAATTAAAGTAGAAAATAAAATTAAAATTAAACAATTTTAAAATTAAAATTAAAATGAAAGTTAAAAAATAAAATTTTAAATTAAATTTATAATTAAAATCAATATTTAAATTAAAAAATTATATTTCAAATGAATATTAAAAATAAAAATTAAAATTGAAATTTAAAATTAAAAATTAAAATTCAAATTAAATTCTAAATTAAACTGAAATTAAAAATAAAATTAAAATTAAATTAATATTAAAATTTAAATTAAATTTAAAATTCAAATTCAAATTAAACTGAAATTAATAAAAAAACTACAATTAAATTTTAAATGAAAGTAGAAAATACATTAAAATTAAAAACATTAAAGATCGGAAGAGCACACGTCTGAAAGTTAAAAACAAAATTTAAAATAAAATTTATAATTAAAATCACTATTTAAATTAAAATTATATTTGAAATGAAAATTTAAAATAAAATTAAAATTGAAATTAAAATTAAATTTAAAAATTCAAATTAAAATTAAACTGAAATTAAAAAATAAAATTAAAATTAAATTTTAAATGTTAAAATTAAAATTAAAAACATTTAAAATTCAAAAAATTAAATTATTAATAAAAAAATTAAATTAAATTTTAAAATTAAAACTCAATTTTAAATTAAACTTAAATTTTAAATTAAAATTAAAATCGAAATGAAAATGAAAATTAAATTTAATATTAAAACCAAAATTAATTAAACTAACCAATGTAAATTATGGAACCAGAATTTTCGAAATAATTGAATACATATTATTTAAAAATAACGACCATGGAATTAATGAGCCTTGTCTTAAAGCAACTCGCATTTTTAGTAACATGAGTAACTGTTAATGACCATAGAAACCATATGGAACGGCTTACATGCGCCTTAAATCACCTACTTACACATACATACATCTAAATATATATGTAGACATATATTTTGGTCGTAAATATCAGCTTAGAACATGAATGATATTCCAATCAGCTGACGTGCGTCATAAGCTGCAGCAGATTAGATTTCCTTATATGAGAAAGCAAGGCGCATGTTTTTCTATTAAGTATACATATGGATATGTCAGTACAATCGTAACGGTGTAAGAACTCAATGACTCAGTTCTGACACCCATTCGGACAAATTTACAAGTGTGCACGCCTGTGCCACCCAACCTACTAGGTGTTCCATACACAATAATCAGATAACAGGAAAATATTACAATAGACACCTTTGTTAGTTTAATGGTCAGCAATGCTACATATATTTTTCAGTTAATTGTGTATTAGATTACTGAAGATAATGGTGTTCAATATAACATATATATATATTTGCGATTTTTTATATGTGACCTGGTCTACGAAAAAGGAGCTAACGTGCGAAAACTAGTTTTCTGGAAAAAGCTGTTAAAAATAATCGTCAGTTTCTCGTTATCTCATTAATTGTTCTCCTTTTTTTTGACACCTAAGCCCCCTTTCCGTAGATCAGGTCACATATACGCTGCTTAGTGCTTTTATGTGTTTATTAAAGTGAAAGTCTCACGTAGCTTTTTAAAGAGCTTTCGGTTAATTTGTAACTTAACATAAAACGTTGTAAGCTTGTAAGCATAACTTTAGGTTAACCTTAACTTTTACTATTTTGTCATACTTGAAAAGAGCTTTTGAATGTAGGTGTCGTTTTGAAAGCTTTAAGTGAGCTTTCATGTTATATAAATTAATTTTAGTTAACCTCAACTTTTACTATTTTGGCATACTAAGAAAGAGCTTTTGAATATACATAGGTGGAATTTTGAAAGCTTTAAGCGAACTTTTATGTTATATAAATTAATTTTAGTGGAACAATTTCTTTTAACACAGCTATTCAACTATCTTTCAATAAATTGAAAGAAAATTTGTATATATTAAAATACTCCAAATAAAATATAGAACCTTAGAATTCTCGAAAAGCTTCTCCAATTGTTCAAAATAATCAAAACACGCAGGAAAGCTTATGTGAAAGCTTCATATTGACTAAATAACTACTATTGCTTGAATGCTTATAAAAAAGGTTTCGTACTTTAAAAGAGCTTTTGCATATGGGTGGCGTTTTGAAAGCTTTAAGCTGGCTTTGATGCAATGTAAATTAATTTTAGTGCACAAATTCAATTTGAAACAGCTATCCAATTGTTTTTGAAAAAATTTGAAGAAAATTTATGTATATCAAAATACATTGATTGAAAAATAAAACCATAAGGTTCTAGAACAGCTTCTCAAACTGGTCAAAATAATGAAAAACACTCAGGAAAGCTCATGTGAAAGCTTCTTACTGTCTGGAGAACTAATATTGCTTGGAAGCACATAAAAAAGCTTTCGCACTTCAAAAAGGTGACGTTTTGAAAACTTTAAGAAAGCTTTTGTCATATAAATTAATTTTAGTGGAAAAAAATCTAATTTGAGATAGCTTTTTAATTGTGTTTGAATAAACAACTAAACACTCGAAGTAAAAAGTAAAATCGTAAGATTCTAGAAAAGCTTTTCAAAATGATCAATGTAGGCAAAACAATCAGGAAAGCTCATATAAAAGCTTCATCTTGACTATAGAACTGATATTGCTTGGAAGCTCATAAAAAAGCTTTCGAACTATAAAAGAGCTTTTGATTATAGGTGGTGTTTTAAAAAAAAACATAAAAAATTAAACCTTAAGATTGTAGAAAAGCTTCTCAAATTGGTCAAAGTAAGCAAAAACACTCAGAAAAGCTCATGCGGAAGCTTTTAAAAAAGTTTTTGTATAATAACACAACTGAAATTCACTTATATTACGGAAGCTGCAAAAATTTAAAGAATATAATAATAAGTTTGAAGAGATAAGTTAACAAACTAACTACTTAGCCTACTTCACGGCAACGAACCCATAAAAATACTGAATACTTTCAAGGAAAAGCAAGAAAAAAGCTCTTCAAATACCATAAATATTCATCATATGATGAACCAAAGCAATAAAACCATAAATAAAAGCAGTTAAACAATTTGGCAAAATTTACAGACATTAAAAATTATTTATTTGATTAAAAAATTGTTTAAGAATTATATTACTTCCCTTGAAGCATAAAAAATATAATTTAACAAGTTGTTTTTTTTATCAAAATACTTATGGATGTCTCTTTGTGTTGAACATTTTTTCAATTAACAAAATTAAAAAATTCTTTACACTTGTGGTAATTGTAGAAAATAAATAGACGAGTGATTTAATCATTTCTGAAAATGTACAAAATACAAAAACAACACAACTACCGCTGAAAAACGAACAGAAACACAATATTTGTGGAGTAAATAAACAATAATAACTCAACGAGCGAAGCAATGACAAGGTCATATGAATGAGTGCTTTAAACAGCGTTTGACGAGCGCGTCAACAAATTATTTACAAAAAAAAAAAGAAACACTTTACAGCAAAACATTAAAAAGACAAAACAGAAATGGCAACAGAAATTAATTTGCTGCATACCAACAAAAAAGACACAGTAATACAACTGGAATTTTATCAGCAAACACGAGTTGGCAGATAATTTGACAAGAGTTGAGGGCGGGAACTGTGAACAGCTGCTAGACACCGTTACACGCAATGCGAGTGATATGAACTATGAGTGGAGTAAGGAGTCTGAATTTTGTTTACAGGGAGTTGATAGCATGTGGTGTGGTTGATTTTGTTTTTAATTTTACTAAGAAATATACCTGACTAATTTTACCTTGAAGAGTTTGATTTTCAAGAAAAATATTGAACTTTTAATTTGCAAAACTAAAGATGTTGAAACACTACAACAGCTTTCGAATTTATAGATTTGATCATAAATTTCGAATATTGTAAAGCAGCTTTCAATTGTTGAGCTTTTAGTTATCAGTCTTTTCGATTTAAAAAATTATATTCGAATTTTGAAGCCACGTTTCTGTGTTTTGAGTTTTATTTCGAATGAGAATATTAAAAAGAAATTTCATTATTTGAATTTTGAGTTTTCTATTTAAAATTCCGTGTTGGAAAAGTTGGAATTTCGAACATCAAAGTTTTTAAAATTCGAATTCGAAATTCATGATTTTTCTATTTTAAATTTGACATCATTTTATTTTGAAGGGAGAATTTAAGGCATCCCAATTACGGCTCATTTAAAATATTGTTCTGAATATAGAATTTCGAATATTGGATTTTAAAAGTCGAAATTTCGAATATCGAAAAAAATTCCGATTTTCGAATTTTCTGTTTAAAATTTCTTGCTGGAAAAATTGGAATTCCGAACATTCGTTTTGAGTTTCGAGTAATGGAATATTTGAGTTTTGAATTCTAATTTTATAATTTCGAATTGATCGTTTGAATGTTTTGAATTTTCGAACATTAAATTCGAAATATATGTGATTATAGAACATTCATTATTACTAGAGAGATTATTATTAGATTTCAAAATTTATAATTTTGAGTTTTTTTTTTGAGATTTTTTTTTTAATTTTCTGTTAACATATCCGGTTTTAAAATTACATTATTAATAGGCGTTTGAATTTTGAATTTTAAATTTTATTTTGACATTATTAATTAGAGTTTGATTTTTAAAATTCAAATAACACTACGAAATTGTAATTTCAAAAAATAGAGTTTTGAATTTTAAATGCTTTGGTATTCTAGTTTAAATTTGAGAATATTGCAATTTTTTAGAACCACCGATCGCAAGTTGGGAATTAAAATTAATTATGCGTGATTTTGAAGTTGAAAATTTTTATTTTGAACACTGAAAAGAAATCTCATTTTCGAGTTAAGAATTTTCTGTTCACATTTACGGGTTTAAAAGTATTATTGTTGAATTTTGCAGTTTCGAATTCAATGCTGAAATATTAGTATATTAAATTCGAGTTTTTGGGACTATATTTTTTTATTTTTTTAACTGTAATTTAGGGTTTTGGGACTTCAACGCTTTAATTTTTTTAACTATAATTCTGGTTTTTTTGAAATAATTTTAAGAATTGTGAATACAGATCGAAGAAACATAAAATAGTTTTCGTATTACTGGTTTCATTTTTAAATTAAAAAAAAATGTTTTTAATTTTGTTATATATTTACTTAATTTTTTGCTCCAGTTTGTTAAACATTTTTTGTTTTCATTTCCAAATTTTACTCTATTTTGGTGTACTCATTGACACTTTTTATACGCATTCCACAACATCACTCTCACCTCATCCATCAACACACCACAGTGACAGTGTGTCACACTCAAAAGTATGTACATACATACATACATAGCCTTGGCAACTCCGCTTAGAGCAATCACCAAAGCAATTGACAAAAGAAATTACCATTTCTAATACTTTCAAATGAAATGCCAAAAGTAAAATTGAAATAAAGCAACAACACACAGCTGCATGTATTATAATTCAGTGCATAAATACTTTTTCGCAATTTTTTCAAGTCAAGCGGCAGATTTTAGGTTAATGAAGCATTAAAAATGCCAGACTATAATAAAAATAACAATTCAACAATCAGGTGAGAGATTGCCGATTGAAAATAAAATGAAGTGAAAAAAACTTGAAAAAAAACAAGAAATCGATTAGAAGAAGCGTAAGTAGCGGATAGGAAATTGAAATAAATTGTGTGACAGTTTTGAAAGCATGGTAAATTTTTTGTACCGCGGTTTAAGGGTATTTGCAAGCGCTCGGCATCTTTTTTCTCAAAAATTTAAAAAAAATTTAAATGAGAGTTTAATTTGATTATTAATATAGGAATTACACCAACCAAATTATATTTTTATGAGCTTAAAGATATTGAAACTGATGGAGAGATAGTTTTTAAAGCTAAGTAAATTTCTCTGTAAGCTTTCAGGAGCTTTTTTCTTCAAAAGTTCTTGAAATACGAAAGGAGAGCTTAACTTGAATATTAATAAAGGAATTATTCCAACCAAAATATATTCTCACGGGCTTAATACTCTTTATAATTAATATACCGATGACTACCAGTCTTTCCTAATCCAACAAAATTCGTGGAAACAGTAGCTCAAGTGGTACACATTAATCTTTTATCTCTTTAAAACAATGAAGCATAAGATATAGAGCAATAATAATTGTCCAACTCTTCTCTATTCTCCACCTTTATGGCTTTCAATTCTATCGGCAAAAGCATGCCGCGAGCGATTTTATGCCGCCGGTGAGTGGTAACATTCTAATTTCATACATCATTTCGGTGACAAAAAGTCTGAAGCAAAAAAAATAAGTGCTATGAAAAATAACGGTAATAAACATAAAGTGAATGCAAACAATTGGTGTCAGAATGTATGTCAAGTACTGAGGACAGTAACAAGAGCAAGAGAAAACAATACATTTTAAGAATTCAAATTGAGTTGTTAAGGAACAACAAAAAAAAAACGTGAAATGCCAACAAATATGCGAAATAATTGGTTGTGATGAAAAGTAAAGTGATTTGCGTAAAAGCGGCAGACAAGAAGTTCTGTCGAATATTTTAGTAGCCAAAAAATAGAAGGGGAAGAAATATGTAATGTGAATATCAAGTAAAAGGAGGCAATAAAAACTGTGTGAAATTAAAAAAAAATAATTAAATACGAAAATGAGAAATAAAGGAAATTACAGAAAAAACACTTCAAAGCCACAACTATGCAAAAATGCCGAAACTACAGTTGCCAGAAGTTTATAAAAAAAATATTTTATGTATGTATATAGTACATTTTTTGATTTATATAAGATGAAACATTTTCGGCTATAAACACTTTGAAATTTTAAACGTTAAAGTTCCCATTTTTTCGAAAGCTGGCAACACTGGTTATTTTTTTAATTTTCAAAGAGCTTTCCTTTTAGAATGCATTTTTCATTAAAATAAATTTTATTTTTTTCATAAAGTCATTTTTTGAAATATGTGGCAACTCTGTTTTAAATCGTTGCCAACCAAACTTGTCGTGAAGAATGTATGTATACTTGCATATTAGGTTAATTATTGTGAAATTTTTATTTTAATCGCCTTTATACATGCATAGTTTTGAAAAGCTGGCAACACTGCTTAAACAAATGAGTGATTTATATTTTTTATTTGCATATTCCAATAAAAATAATTTTTGAAACATTTTAGAACTCTTTAAAATATGTGGTAACTCTATTCCAGATTTTTTATGCGCCTTTATACCTATTTTTTGAAACGTGGCAACACTGCTTAAACAAATGTTTGATTTTGAAATATTGTTTTTGGTAAATTCTTTTCATTTGGATATTGAATAAATTCTGATTTTTTTGGTTTTACTATTTAGAATATGTGGTAACTCTTTTTCAGATTTTACCAAGAACTTCCTAAAATACCTCTTTTCGATTTCCATATTGTTAATTGAAATAATTTTATTTTTTTAACTATCTTATAAATTTTTAAAACATGTGGCAGCTTTATTAAAAAAATTTTTTTTGACTATCTTAAATACCCGCTGTTTGATGTCTACACTTTAAAATTTTTAGTTAATTTATTACATATTTTTTTAAGCAGCTGGTAACTCTGCTAAAAAATTTCTTGGTTTGAAGTTTTTTAAAAACTTAACTTCATGGTATTTATTCTTACTTTACATAATTAAATAAAGTTTGCTTTAAAAATATGAAATTTTATAAAAATATGTGGCAACCCCATACTAAAATCTTTTAAGTCAAACACTTTCTTAGAAAATATCTATTTGGTATGCATACTGTAGTATTTTTTGTGAAATGGTTTCTTTATTATACTTTGGATACTATTTTTAACTAGCTGGCAACTCTGGCAACAATTTTTTTCTTCAAACAAATAATAATTTATTTTAAATAATTCGCTTCTCGTTATGTATACTTAATTTATATATGAAAGAAAATTTTATTTTCCGAAAAAGTGGCAACTCTGCCAAAATTGAAAATTTTACTGATTTTAATTTTTTCTAAGTTTAGACAAGGTTTTCTAAAGTTATCTGAAAAGTTAAGTGATTTTTTTTATTTCTTACAAATTGTGAATATAAAATAATTTGAAGCGTTGCCACATATATTATATTTAATGAGAAAAACATGTCTGCTATAACGTCAAATTATAGTACACAGTCATATATAATGTATAGGTACATATGTGTGCATTTGTAAGTAGCGTGAAGCCTCATTACAACAATGAAGACACAAAAATAACAACAACAAGCTGGTGTAGTTGCGCTGCTCACTTGTTGGCTGTGACTGTGATTGAGCGCTCGTTGAGTACTGGCGGTTATAGTTGTTGTTCATTTCATTGTTTTTGTTATTGCTGCCATACAGCATGCATATTACTCTAGTTTGTGGCACATACATATGTACATGCCTGTGAGTTTTCTGACCGTGCACATAATTTATTAGCAGCCACCAAGCATTTGCAATGCAACAAAAACAACAACAACAGAAATGTTTCAAATCTACAGCCACGGCTATGAAATTTCAGATTGAGCGTTGAAAATTGGGTATTTTGTTGAGTTGAAAGCATGCAGTGCTACCACATTTTCGCTACAACAACAACACGAATACATAAGTATGAAATTAAAATATGATTTACGGTAAAGCTGTGGGAACTAGGATTTGCCGATGAGAGCATCTGGTAGCAAATATTAAAAAAAAAATTAAAAATTACAAAAACTACACTAAATTAATTAAAAATGCTTGCTAGCTAAGGGGGGTAGCGGCTAATAGGTATTTGTGTGCTTAAAGCTATGCGGACGTAAATTTTTCAATTAAAAAATATTTTTTGGTTTTTTTTTTTATTTTGTGTTGCCTTCGATTTCAACGCCGATATTCTCAAGCTTCGACCATGTTACGCTTTTAAATTAAGTAATTAAGCATTGAAATAATTAAGCAGCCAAAAAGTGCTCAGGTAAAGTAAGTTGAAAAATTGTCTACTTGAGACTGAAAAAAAGTAAACAACTATAACAAAAACAATCTGTAGCCATAAGCGCTAGAAGCTCGTAACTGGGTAACCGAAAGTGTTTGCCATTGAAGTCTGCTGCCAATAGCTGGAGGCGACGATTAACGTTAGCCATAAAGTTGTTAAGCCATTCAAATATTTGTAGCGTATACACAATATGTGTGTTTATGTACATATACATATGTATATAAATGTGTCTGCGTACTAAATTGACATTTTACACAAACACAGCTGTCAAATGTGTAGACAAATGATGTGTTCAGTTAGTCAAAGAGAGATATTTGCAAATTCCTCGCCTGCGGTAAAAGTGATGGATTTCTTTTGATATTCATGTTTCTGATTTTTTCTTTTAAGTAATTGATTTGCAAATAATCGGTGAGACTTTTTAATAATTGCGTTGCAATATTTATCATTTTCAGCAATTTGTGGCAGATTTTTAAAGATTTTTATATGTATATCATGGTTGCCACCTAACTGAAAATTTTTATTTATTTTATTATAAAAATAAATAATTGACTTTAAATAAAATACCTATATAAAAAAAATAATTAACAGATTACTTTTTTACATTTCACAGGTTGCCACGTAACTGAAAAAAGTAAACTATTTTATAATTAAAATAGATAATTGCATATTAATAATAAAAGTTATGCATATTTACAAAATAAAAAGTTTAATTTTTAAAATTTTCAGATTGCCACCTAACTGAAAAAAAATTATTTTAATATACAAACAAATAATAGATTTTGAAATAGAAGTAAAAACTAAATTTCGAAAACAAAACTAATTTTAGAAACTTTTATAAAATATTGTAAACAGAGTTGCCACCTTTTTTAAATTTAAAGTTTGCCACCTAAACGAAAATTTAAATTTTTTAATACTAAAATAAATAAAAGTTTGCAAAAACAAAAATTAAAAAAAATTTAATTTTTTATTTTACATTTTTCAGGTTGCCAACTAACTGAAAAAGTTAATTTATTTTAATATACAAGTAAAAAAAGATTTTAAAATATAAGTAAACTAAATTTAGAACAAACGGAAACAAATTTTAGAAACTTTCAGTTAAAAATATTGTAAACAGAGTTGCCAGTCTTTTTAAAAACTTAAAGTTAGCTGCCTAACCTATTTTTTAAATTTTTTAGCATAAAAGTAAATAAAAGATTTTATGTTAACAATAAATACTAAAAAATAACAGTTTAAATTTTACATTTCAGAGGTTGCCATCTAACTGAAAACTATACTTTATATTACGTATATACTTAAAAAATAATAGACTAAAGTAAACAATATTAAAAAAAAAATTAGAAATGTTTAGTTGCAAAAATTGTAAACCGTGCTGCCAGCTGCTTAAAAAATTAAAAATTTGCAACTAACTGCAGAATGTAATTTATTGTAATATAAAAATAAATGATAGAATTTTATTAAGTGATACAACCCTAACCCTAAAAATTATAGTTAAATATATTACATTTCCCATGTTGCCACTTAATTGAAAAAAGTAGTTTCTTTAAAATAAAAATAAATAATAGATAAAAAACTAAAATTGGAATAAAAAAAAACAAATTAAATTTTTTTTTTAAATATTACAAGCAGGGTTGCCAACTTCCTAAAAATTAAAAAAAATCTAGCAATAAAAGCAATACAAATTTAGCAACTAAAATTGGAATACAAAACAAATTTTACGAACTTTTGGTTAAAAATATTACAAACAGAGTTGCCAGCTTCTTGACAAATTAATAAATCTAGCAATAATTAACAATTTCACAATAAAATTATAATAACTACATAAAACCGTAAATATTTAAGAAATTTTTCGCTGAACAAGTTTTGAAATTTTAGAGTTGTCAGATGTTTCGAAAGAAATTAAATTAAAATTTCGCAAGTTATATGTATAAATATAGAAAAAAACCACAGAGTTGCCAGATATTCCAAAAATGAAAATTTTTATATTAGTATTGCCAGCAACGAAGTGTATAAAAATAATATAGTTGCCAGATCTTTCGAAAAATATAAAATATTGTAATTCCGCATTGCCAGCTACGAAGTAACTAAAAATAGAAACGAAAAATTTTTAACCAACGAACTTGAAGTATACAATGTTAGAGTGTCTTGCAGGTCGGCAGCGATGATTTTAGAGAAAATTCGTTAGCACCTTCGAGGACTTATTAGTCTGCGTTAATGAGAAATTAAAGTTTCAAACTCATTTTTAAGAAAAAAAGTATAGTATTGGCAAGCTTTTTTCGAAAAAGCATAATTTTAAAATTTTTGTGCAAAGATTTTCGTTTATAGTAGGTTTATAGTAGGCTTAGTGGTAATAATGGTAAGTGAACTTACCCAACCGGAGATATATAATGATGCAAGATCCACTTTTTATAAGCTGAGAATATTGAAATTTTAATCATGTAAAAATTCTGTTTTCGATTGAAGAAAATTTAGCGTGTGCCGAAAGGAACAAGCAGCTGTTATAAATCATACATACATACATATATACTTGCATAATCTAAAATTTTCGCCGGAACAACATTTTCTACTCTAGAAAATTGGCTAGCGCTAAGTTCTTACACAATTACACGTAATCCGCTTCAGACTGGTTTTACGTAAATGAACTTTAATCAGCTTGGAGATTTTCTACATTTCAATTAAGTTTTTCAACTGATTTTACAAATAAGTATTTGCCATTAGATTTGTATGCATAGCGCAACAACACATTAAGCGACTTAGAAATTTTAAATAAATATTTTGCAACGCAGACTTGAGAACATATATACACAAACAAATATTTATATTTTTTTTACACGTGCCATTGTTGCCATGCTCGCGCTCACACATATGTTCTTACATATATAAACACATAAGTACGGTTTCAGTGTAAAACTATGCAATTGTTTTAATAAATTGATTTATTTTCCACATTTGCTTTGCACTCGCTTATGAAATAGTAAACTGCGCCATTTGTGACGCCAATATGTCTGGCTGGGCAAATAAATTAACGCTGATTGCGGCTGATAGAAAGGTAAGGGTGCAGTTATAGAATTTCTACAGACTGCAATGACATTGTGGAAATTGTGTGAAGGGTATGGATTCAATAAAAAAATAAGTACTATATGTACATTAATTTATTTTACTATGAAAGCTTTGAAGTACACTTGGTGCAATATTATAGCCAAGCTTTCATTAAAATAGTAATAGAAAATTCATTCAAGAAGTACATTTTTGAAATCAGTATCTCTTTTGTACCAACAAGCATAACTGTAGTTAATTATGCATATAAAAAACGAAAAGTTTTCAAAAGCTTTTTTGAGCTAAAGCCTTTTTCATGCAGTTTCAAACTGATTGAAAATATAAAATATCTATAGTAGTGTTGAGTTTATTATAAAAAAGAGTTGAGAGCCTTCGCAAGCTTAAATGAGCTCTCGATAGCTTTAATGAGCTTTCATGAGATTTAATGATCAAACAGTTCAATTGTCTTAAGAAACTTAAATTCACAGGATTTTTCGTATTTATTACAAAAGTAGTTAAAAGTTAATTACCACGCTCAATTGAGCCTACATGTAGCATTCACTTAAAACATATAGATATGCCAGTTCTTACAAATTAATTAAAATTTTGAATCACACTGGCAGTTTTTGAGATTCTTGAATTAATTAAAAAAAATTTTATTTAATTTTTACTTGGTTAATAGTTTTTTGGTTTTAAGCTTTCGAAAGCCTTAGTGAGCTTTCATAAAAGTTAAAATAGTTCTATAGCATATAAATTCCCTGGACTTTTCACATTTGTTGAAAAATACTTGAAGTCATTCACAAACTTTAATGAGCTTTCATGAAGCTTTCACTCCAAATACATAGAAATGCCAGTCTTTAGAAATTGATTAAAATTTTTAATCACACCCACAATTTTTGATTTAACTAATTAAAAACAAAAATATATTATATTTTTACTTTACTAGAGTTTTTGTTTTATTTGAAGCTTTCGAAAGCCTTAGTGAGCTTTCATAAAAGTTAAAATTGTGCTATAGAACATAAACTCTTTGGATTGTTTTCTACAAAACTTGACAGCATTCACAAGCTTTAGTGAGCTTTTATGCAGCTTTCACTTAAAATAGAGTGTATAGAATGTAAAAAATGCAAGTCTTCAAAAGTTGACTGAAGTTATTTAGACACCGGAAATTATTAAAGATTTTTATTATATTTTTATAATTTTTAATCTAGTATTTAGTTGGTCAGTAATTCTCTTATTATTAAGCTTTCTAAAGCTTTACACGGTTGTAAATGACTTTAAAGACATACATTCAGTAGACTTTTCGATTTTGTAATAAAAAAGTTGAAAGCTTTAGATGACTTTATTAAGCTTTTATGAAGCTTTAACTTCAAACAGGATTTAGAGAGTATAATACGTCAGTTTTCATAGCTGTATAAAATTTTTCAGGGCACTGGGAATTTTTGAGGTCCTATAAGGGAAAGCAAAAATTTGGTTAATGTTTTTTTTTTTGCTCAAATTTGAATTTCGAAGGCCAATATTTCGAGTAAAGAGGTTAACTTCGAAAAACGGGAAATAACGTTTTTACTTATAAAACTTTTTCGAAAAAGTTGAAATTACGTTTTTAGAAATGATTCAAACTTTCGAAAAAATTTGGTTTGGCCCAATACCCAGAAAAAATTCGATTTTGTCGTATAGTCTAATAAAGAAAATAATTAAAAAATGTGGTTTTGAATTTTAAGCATATTTTTTTAAACACACATACCATGTACATATTTTTTTCTTTATTAAAATATTAAATTATTAATTATATTATAAAATTTATAATAGTAGTAATCAGTTATAAAGTTTATTGTTATTATTATAATTTTTAATATTTTTAGTCATATTATTGAATACCGAAAACCATGAATTCAACTACATATTTTCCATTATATTTAACAATGGTCAGTTCGAGCAATTGCTTACTGTTCTGTTATTATTATTTTTTTAACTCTTCTCATTACAAAAAGGTCACGTTCATCGCCGTTAACTGTAAAACAATTCCCAATAATTTGATTCATCATATGCGATACGATACTTTAGTCAGTCCACAACAAAAGACAATAAAGTACATATTATAAACAACAACAACAAAAAACTACAAATATAATTGCATCAAAGCAATTGCGTTCTCAAATTTTTGATTTTTTTCCTTAAATACTTGTTGCCACAAAATTCATTCGTTCTTTTGCAAGTATGTACTTATGTATGTATGTGTGCACTGGCTTTAATTTATAATCAGCTCATTATTCGCGAGCATATGGTATGATGAAAATTGAATTTTTGAAGTTTATTAGCAAAGTAGGTTGGGCATGAGTAGAGCGGTTAAAGCTTTGTTTGGCAGACCGACAAAGGAATTGTTTTAACTTTTATTTAAGCAATTTTTAATTCTGTTATTTCTAATTTTTTTTGTTTTTTTTTTAATTTTAGATATTGGTATTTTAATATTTTTTGGATTATTTATTGAATTTTTAAGTTCAGATACTGCTATTTAATTTGGCTTTTGAATTTTTTGTGTACTTTTGTGGTAATTATATATGTACATAATATTTTTATAAATTATTTAAAATTTAAAAACAATTTTTTTTTTTTTTATTTTATTTTTTTAGGATTTTATAATTTTTTCCTTTTAATTTTGATTTTTTTTAATATTTGAATTTTTTTAGACTTTTTTATTTTTAAATTTTACAAATAATGGTTAATTTTGTAGCTTTTTCTAAATTTTTTTTACTTAATATTTACAATTTTTGAAATGTTTTTTAATTTTTTTTAAACATACATATGTGTATGTATAGAATATTTTTTTAAATTATTTAAAAATTTTTTTTTAATATGTTTACTTTATTTTTTTAGGATTTTTTAATTTTTTCTTTTCAATTTTATTTGTTTAATATTTTAATTTTTTTATGTTTTTTATTTTTAAATTTTACCTATCGTGATTAATTTTGCAGTTTTTTCTAAATTATTTTTCACTTAATATTTACAATTTTTCAAATGTTTTTTTTTATTTATTTTTTTAAATTTTTCTTTTTAATTTGGTTTTCTTTCATCAAAAAAAAACATATTGATTTTAAAAATTTGGATACTGCTACTTAATTTAAAAAATTTGTAAATAAAAAGTTTAATTCAATTTCAGAAAAAATAGTATGTTTTTTAAATTATAAAATTTAAGAATTAAAAAAAATTAAAAACAAGTATGTAAATTAATATAAAAACATTACATGTTAAAAAAATTATTTATATACTTTTATTAATTAAATTTTTAACTTGTTTTAAATTAAAAAAATTAAAAAATTAAAATAATTATAAAAGTAAAAGATAAATAATAATTCTCCTACACATAACAATTGGAAAAAAATTAATTTAAAAATATATAAATAATTTTTCTAAATTTATTTTTACGTTTATTTTTAATTTTGGACATTTTTTTAATTTTGAATTATTTTTAATTTTTTTAAATTTTTAAATTTTAAAATAAATTTATTTTTTAAATAATAAATTATTTTTTTGTGTTTTTTATATTTATTAAATTTCATTTTTTTAAATTTTATTAATTAAATTTTTAACTGTTTTAAATTAAAAAAAAAAATTAAAAAATATTATAAAAAATAATTAAAAAAAGTAAATAAATAATTTTCCTACACTTAACAAATAAAAATAAATTAAAAAAGTATATAAATAATTTTTCAACATTTATTTATACATGTTTTTTAATTTTTAAATTTTATAATTTTTTTTTTTTCAAATAATAAATAAATTTTTTGTCTTAATTTTATATACATATTGTTTTGTTAACTTTATCACTCCACTGTTCTTTTTGGCTTGTAAACTCATGGACAATGCGCGTATCGTTGCCAATTTATGGTTTCTTTAACAACTTTATTACTTGCTTTGATCGCAGTACATTTTTCGTAATTTTTTCTTCGTTCTAGTGGATTACATTTGTACTTTGTGCAATTCTACGCAGTTTGTTTTTTATTCATAACCTTTTTACATGCATACATATGTATATTTGCGTTACTTATTGGCCCATTATTTTCTGCTTCGCTTCTTTGTGCGCGCTTCAGGCTTAACCTTTAGGCCTCGCCGTCTTTTAACCCATTGCTGGGCGCCGCTTGGCCGTAAATATTTTCGACGGCATTTGATTTTGCATTCATTTCGATTTTATTCTAAGGTCACATAATACATTTGACCGTAAAGAGTACGTTTTAAGCGTGCATTGTGTATTATTGTTAATTGAAAAAATTTTGGATTTTTTTCTAAAGTTATTATGCGTTTCATTGTTTTGATTAGACTTATTAGCAATAATTTTTTTTAATTTATTGCTGCTTTTAGAGATTTTTTATTTATGTAGCTATTGTTTATTCTACGCGCTGATAGATAAATGAAAATATATTAACTTCGATAATTAAGGAGCGTTGCTGAAGCGCACCCTATATAAAAGGCTTGCTAGAATAAATTCATTATTTTGTATTAAATTGAATGTTTTTCTGGCATAGTTAGAATTAGCTACCATAGGCAGGCGCAGTTTTTACTGCCAGTTCAAAACTATAAGATATACATATATATAAGAATCTGCTAACCACGTTGTTGGAGCTCTTGGTGAGTCCCTATCGATATGTCTGGCTTGGCGCTGTATAGAAGGAACCTAATTCCTCTTTGGCTGCAGCTGGAGTTCCTTCACAAAGTTACTCGACAACGCTGGCTTCGAAGATGTTTAAAAGATTGCCGGATATTGGAACCCTTTGAATCCAATAAAGCTCTAAAATTTTTTCGAAAACCCGGAGGGTTCACTAGCAGAATATTTTTTACGAAAAAACGTGCGATTTAAAGCGCAACAAGATCCGTGTTTCAAATACCAGAGACACATTTATAATCTGTCGGAAGTGAAGGCTTTGTTTCAAAAATCTTTGGATACTCAAATTAGTTCGAGTAATAAGACAAGAATTGGCTATTTTGGCTGGTAATAACTTCTTTATCGGCATACACGACGCCTACGCGGTTATAGCCGAATTTAACTAGTAGTTATAGGATTGTGTAATATAGTTTTTAAGCACAATAGTAAGTAAGTGTGTATTGTATTTGAAAGGCTGGCAAACCGAGAGTCGATTTAATCCTGTAACGAGTTTTGACGCATGCTCTCGAGATCATTTGATATGTAAAAATTCAGTTTTGGAGTCATTCCGTTTTTACAACCAGTTAAGCTCTGAATAAAAGTTCTTTCAAAACGTCGGTAAAGGATAAGACAAAAGATCAATACAAATCTAACAAGTGATTCACTATTAATCAAAGTACTAACTGAGGAATAGTCAAGCTTTCCTTTCTTGTATCTTAGCTAACCTCAAAGAACAAAAAAAAACTAAAAAACGTCAGAAAACTTAACCAGAAAACGAGTTTTCTTATTTTATACATGAACTAAACTTAAGAACTTGACTAAGTTGAAGAGCATACCATAAGCAAAAGGGTAAAGAATGAGAAATACACCAAAATCGAGTTTGACTAAACTGAAATTCATACCAGAGGCATAAGTAGAAAAGAATAAAAAATACTAAAAAAATACTACAAAATCTTTCGTAGAACATCTACAAAATGGCTATGGCAAAAAACGTTCCTCTCATTTCCTAAATGGATTAAAGGAAGGACAGCAATCTCACTTGTTATACTGGAAACCCCAGGTTGTAGATGAAATTCATATACCAGAAGTATAAGGAAAGAGAATCGGAAGTGTTCAGAGCGATAGTCAAGAAGTTGATGTTTTTTACATCTTTGCCATTAATTTTGAGATTTTTAGAGCTTTAGTCGTTCGGAACTACATTGGCTAGCTCATGCCTATCAATCTACCGAAGCTTACTTTTGTTTTGATACGTTGGGGTTTCGACCTCATACTATGACTTTCTTTGTTTTCGTAGTAAGAGATAGAATTCCTTATTATAGATTTGAAGAAGATTTCAGAAGGAAACGTCGTCCTGTAAAATATGCATGTATGTGTATCAATGATCAGCTGCTTGCTTGGTTTTTGGGATATGGATCTGAAATTTTCTCTACAAGAAGTTGCTCGTTCATCGATATCGGATTACAGTGGGATTAGCTGTAAAATAAAAACTGAACGCCCAAACTCAAGTCGCCGTATGGATAACTTTTTTATTTGACACTATAGCTTCACGAGAGTTGGCGTGGATTATAACCTCAAGCAACGCTGCAAGCTTCCAAGAAATGGCTCAGATCGTGCCACTATAGCTTAAAGCTGACCTACAAAGTGAGGGATTAGAATTAAGAGAAACTCTTCTGTGAAGGGTATTATCGATTTGGTGCAGCTGAAGTTAATGATCTGACTTGTTTTTGTTTCCTTTTTTTTTCAAGTTAGTCCGCCTGTGACTCAATAAATCATTTTAAGTACAGAACTGTAATTAACTGAGGAATGCATAAGCAATGCGAGTCTTGCTAAACTATACGACTATGTCTGCGAGACTTTTGACATTTCTTATGTCAAAAATTCTTAATTAGTTAGTTAGTTGGGCTTGGGTTAGCTGCTTATGGCTAGCTGTTGACTTGACTGAGAATTGGCTGCCGCCGCCAACAAAGGTAATTCGTTACGCTAATTAAAAGTAAACAGATCTACAAGAGGCACAACAATAACTACAACAACGGCAACAGTAACTATAACAGCAGCAACAACAACAACAGTAGCAACAATAGCAAAAATCGCCTTTCAAGTGAACAATAAATATTAACTAGCGCGCTCCACTGCACTTGTTATCTGCTTTGTGGGCGCAGAAAAAATCTCAGCACGCAACAAAAGCAACAACAACAAAGTAATCTTAACATTTTATGCGCGCATATTGCAAAGGTGAACCTGAAACCGACAATAAACAACAAATTAACGGCAAATAAATATCATGTCGAAAAGGCGATATATCTATACTAGCTGTATACATATATACAATGAATATGTATGTATGTGCAACAAAGTTGCAATTTGCCAGTGGATAGCAGACACGCCTGCGCGCCATTTAACAGCGCTCAGCTAAAGCAACCTAAGTGTGGTAGGGAGGCAGGCCGCGCATGCGCATAATGAGCCGCGCTGATTGCGGAGGGTTGGTCGGCCGTTCGGTCGACATGTCAGCTGCATGTCAAACTTCGAACGCACATGCCTGCTAGCTGCTACTTTTCGTATACTATATGTAAATATGTGAGGTCATATATCGTCTGTCTATATAGTATAGATGGATTTTAAAATAAATTAAAACTCTAACCTTACAGCCAGTTACTTAGTTACGCTTACACAAATGAGTTGTTTTCATGGTTTTTCTTTTTGTTGTTTTGTTGCTGTAATTTGCTTTAACACTTCATCTAATTTAAGTACTGTTATGTGGCTTATTGTTGTGATTTTTTTTCTACATGTATTATCTGCCAAGTATTTCAAAGGTGTGTCTTCTTATTTAACGCCATTCTAACGGTAAGGTAAAACCGCCCGCACGGCAACAAAAGTCACTGCACAATATAAAAAAATTAGTAGCAACAACAAAGCGTTGTGAGGTTAAAAAGTTTGAAAAAATATCGGTTAATCAATATCTCAACTCTCCTGCTGTTTTATTCCCATATAAGATTTATAAATATATGGCTTTTATATATGGTGCGATACAAGCTAGTTCACCTTCGGCGTAGTAATTACTTAAGCGGCGAAAAATGCAGTAGCCATTTGTCAATTTCCACCGAACAATTGAAATTTTATCTTGAGATTTCATGGACACTGGGAGTGTGTGCAAGGTAGTTTCACTTTTTCTAAGAAATCCATATTTATTTCCGTAAGAAGTAGATATGTGCTGAAGGAGAATAGTATTTCATACATTTGTTCTTTCTATTTCTTTAATTTTTTGAAAAAGTTGGACACATTTCCGCAAAATATGGTAATATTCTCTGCAAAAGAATTGTATCTCTCATTGTTTTGCGCTCTCTTAGCGCCTCTTACTCTTTGCCTTTCAGAAAAACCACTCTCACCTCTCCTCCTCTATCTATGCTTTTACTGTTTCGATAAAATTGGACACAATTCCGCAAAATATAGTAATATATTATTCTAAAAAATTATATCTCTCATTCCCTTGCCTCTCGGCCTTTCAGAAAAAGCTCTCTCTCTGCTCTCTTCCCTATTTGCTTATTTGCCTAAAAACCTCCGATTTCTTGTAAATATTGAAATGTTTCTTCCTTTATCTTTCATTCTCTTTCTCTCAACCTCATAAGAATTATCTCAGCCAATAACTTATAAAGAATGAGCGTTTATCGATGAGACCTGAGGAACTCTAAAATAATAGAGTAAGGTTACCAAAAGCAATTTTAACCTCAAAAATATTATCAACCGATAATTTTGGAATTTGAAAACAAATCCAGCTAGTCTACAATGACTAAGTTTGAGGTCTAAATCAACTTTTTTCTCCTTTGTGTGCTAAATTCACCAAATTATAAGTTGAAGAGCGCCGTTAAGCTGGATTAGCCGATTGAAAGTATTATATAATTTAAATATACATTATTTTCTGAAGAATTTGGGATCTATACGGTACTTGAAAACTTAGTTTTTATACATAACTTCCAAAATAATTAAATATACACATGCACTTCTTGCGAAAAAATATGCCAAAAATATTAATTAAGTGCTCTATTAAAAATATGATTCTGAGTTATTTGACATATTAGTTCAGAAAGTAGGTTTAAGAACGTCAAGGTTCTCAAAGTCCTCCAAAAGAATGTTTAAACATTTTTAATGATCATTAGAAACCTGAAAAAATATCTAATTCGATTGATATATTGCCTCTCATTGACTCGTACTCGCTATTTCTGTGGCTAACTCTAGAACGTTCTCACAGAAAAAAAACGTATGCATTTGCTTATGACCAATATTATTGCGGAATTTATATTTTATTTCATATTTTGCGGTATAATTTGTGCTAAATTCGAATAATTGAAAATTTAGAAAGGACTGACATCCATTATGATACCTTACTTTTTTAATTTTTACTTCAAAAACCTGAGTTTTTCTACAAAATAAAACTAATATTAAGGTTTATATGGCTTTGAAATGCAAATTATTTTGACCTATCAATAAAGACTAAGGAATAATTACGAACGTGATTGCTATATTGCCGCTCATTGACTCGTACTCGCTCTTTCAGCTGCTTACTAGTTAGTTTGTGCTCTGAGAGAAGAAGACATTATTTTATGCTGACCAATAGGATTGCAGAAATTCTCTTTTTGTATTCGTAGGTTATTTAAAGGCATTATTTTATGCTGACCAATAGGTATTTACAGGCTTATTTTTTGCTAAGTTTTGATAATTGACAATTTAGAAAGAGCTGAAATCCATTTTATTTTTCATTTCACAAAACCAGAATTACTCTATAAAATAAAGCAACACTTAGAAACCATAAGTTATCGTTTAAGTGCAACTTTCTGTAACCCATCTAAAGAATTAAGACATATTTTCAAACTGGATACGATATGGTATATTGCCTCTCGCCGTCTTTTATTCGCTCTTTCGTTTGCTCACTAGTTAGTTTGTGCTCTGAGAGAAAAATGTATGTATTTTCTTTTCACCAATAGGATTGCAGTATTTCTCTTTTTGAGTTCATAGCTTATTTAAGGTCTTAATTGATTAATTACAAAGAATTGAAGTCAATTTGGCATCCTATAAATTACATTAAAACTTACACATTAAAAATTACTCTTGAAAAAGCCTTGGACTCATGATTTATGTTAAGTGATGCACACTTTAATTTTTTTTAAATCACGATAACTGGCACATTTGACTGAATGTTCAAGAAATTATATTAAAAAATGACAAAAACCTTCTTCAGCTATATTTGAGGGAAGCGACTACTCTCTCTGTTTGATTATGACAATCTATAAGATTCTCTATAAAGCAGTTGATGTTTCTTTTTGCTCTGCACGGTTTAGCGAGTCGAAGACCGGCAATATGCTTGTTTGATTGTCCACTTTTATGATACCTTTTAAATATATTTAAGCAAATTTCATTTCATGACGAAGTTTGGAGATATTTTTTGGAGAGTTTCGCGAGTCTAATATCTAAGCCAATTTTGTTATATGCAGGAGTTTGGAGAATTTTTTGAGTGAGGAGTTTATAGAATTGGTTGGAGAAGGCAACAAAGCCATTTTTAATAAAGTGGGATGTAGTATATAAGGCTTTAATGTACAATAAAGTCCGAAAAAACCCAAAATAATTGGTTAATTCGCTTGCTAAAATATGTATAACTTTAAAACTGCGGAATTTCGATCTTCTAACAGTATCAAAATTTCTACAAATTTTCATCTATATAATCGGCTCAAGTCTTGCGAGCTTCAAACCGTATCAAAATTTCAAATTTTCCACAAATTTTCATTTATTTATTCAGCTGAAGTACCTAAAGTAGCATAATGCTTTAGCCAGCTCTCGCAACTTGCAGCCACAATTACGCCCATTACATTACCTCATCTCAAATTGCCACATAGTACATGCCACATAACCGCTTATTTAATTGCGATTCCTTTCACCCGCACAATTAACCCAGCACTCGCCCAGTACATGTGTATACTTTTCTCTTGGCTCAATACTCCACCCACAAGTCGTTATTAATCATGCCAACGAGCCACAAGCTGGGCTGGTGAAAAACGCTGAAAGTACTGCAAGTAGCTTAGCTAAGCTAAGTCTAGTTATTAGTTAGCGCATGCCAAATGCAAAAATCCATCCGCCACAACACACACACACACCCACACATACTGATCGCCGAAACAGAGATGTTGGATTTGTTGGAAAAAAGACGAAAAAAAAAATATGGAAAAAGCTGCATGTAATTACACTTTTTATGTTGAAATTATGCAAACGTGTATCTCATTTTGAGATAAACTAGCTACAACAACAACAGAAAACGACAAGGAAAACTGAAAATTGCGCCAAGGCAAATATTTAGTTGTATTAGCAAAAGCCTAAGAAAGCCAAAAATGGAAATTGTTTTAAAAATAAAAATGTCTTCATCAAGCAACAATAAGAAATACCGTTAGCTGCTGAGCTGCGCGCTTTACGCATTTGCCTGCCGCAATTGCCAACTGCTTTATCAATGCAATGCAAATGACAATATTAACTTGTAGTCGCCGCAATGACGACATAAAAAGATAATAAAAACATACACACACACGCGAGCCCACACATAAGTCCATATGCCTGTAAATAATGTTATACAAATAAATTTACAACGGTTTTTGGCAAAAATTTTATCTGCAACGAAATGAAATTCCCTTTCTACATTTCTCTCTAACGGTTGTTTCGTGGAAATTGCAATTATTATGGGTATTTTGGTGGCGCCACCGCAGTGCAGCTTAATGGAGAAAATCTAATAAGTGAGGAATAAGGAAATTTATTTTGGAAATTCGTAAATGGTGGTGTAATGACATTTCAATTTATTTATTTTTGTTTTTTTTTTGTTTTTGTACATTATTTGTTTTTGAAAATTACATTTTTCATATGGAAACAAGAAAAACGTTGAATAAGCTAGAATTCGCTTCACAAATAAGGAAGTTTCCCTATAAAAATTTGATATTCAACGGTCAGTTTACATGGCAGCTATGTATATGCTAAAGTGGTCCGATCTGAACAATTTCTTTGGATATTATAGCCATGACTTATATAATACACCGTACCGAATTTCGTGCAAATATCTGGTCAAATAAAGAAGTTTTACAAATATTAACTTGATTTTGGTTCGTCAGTTTGTATGACAACTATATGCTACAGTGGTTCGAACTGAACAATTTCATTGGGGATTGTGGCTACGCCTTATATAATAATTTGTTCCAAATTTCATAAAGATATCTCATCAAATGGCAAAGCTTTCAATACAAGCAATTGATTTTGATCCATCAGTTTGTATGACAGCTATATGCTATTGTGGTCCGATATAAGCGGTTCCAACAGATGAGTAGCTTCTTTGAATGGGAAGAACGTGTACAAAATTTCAGATCAATATCTCAAAAACTGAGCGAAAAGTCGCATATATACAACTAGACGGATCAAGCTAAATTGACTCAATTTGTCACGCATGAGATCGCCGAGGTATCAAATTTAATATACTCTACTAACGGTACAAAAGTATAATTTGAAATATTAAATTAAGTCATAACACCGAAATTTGGAATGAAGTGTTCAAATTTCTAGTCAGTCACAACCCTAATTTTGTCAATTAGCAAAAAATTAGTACACACTAGTTATAAAGGTATAATGAGTCCGTATTATGTTGACCACTATAGTCTTATTTGAACATTTCCACTTCATTACGTTGAGATATTTGAATTGATAGTAAGCTTTTGCTCTAATTAGCTTAGTTAACTTCGCTAATTGACCTAATTAAGCGGCTACTAATATAATTACCTCTATGTATACTTTCATTGGATATAATTTCTTCAACTCCCATTGAGAAATTAATGCAATTATAATTTCATAAATAAAACTTCAGAATAACAAATTTGCGCTCCCTAGTAACCAACGAAAATTACATAACAAAAATTTGCGCCGTAAAAAATTCTTCTTAATCAAACAACTTGGTTTTTGTTTTTAACTTGATTACACGCTAATGAATGTCAGTTAATAAGCTGCCGTTTCTCGCTTAAGTTGTCATATGAATTACTAAAACAAACCATAAAACGTAATATAAATACAAAATAAATAAATGCCGAAGAAAACACCCACATTAAAGAACGCCTTTTAGGGCTATCAGCTGAATGGCCAGCTATAAAATAATGCGCGTGCATTAGTTGGATTTTGCATATTATTACATATTTATGTACTCATCTCTTTTATTTTTGAGGTCTCCTTTAATGCGTTTGCGTGTGGGTGTGGCCAGAACGCCCACTCATAACAACTGGTTTGAATTTGACATGCATTTTTAATGAGTAAATGAAGACCTCATTTAGGCAGATTTATGTGTGAATGCTAATCAAATTTTAAAATATTTGATGGCAATGAAAATTGTCGAAATTGCTAGTTAAGTTGTCATTAAGATGACATTTTCGGCGCTTTGTTGTGTGGGTTTTTCTTTACATATGTGTATATTTTTTGATTTTTTTCTTGTTGGTCAGGCAAACGAGTTAATTTAGTTGCGATTGACAACATTTGAGGGTTTTATTTAGTTGTAAGTAGTTTTGAGAAGTTGTTGTGGGTACAGAAAAAATAATTAAAAATGATGCGAAACAAAAGTTAACAGCTTGGTTGAGTTAGATAAGAGTAGGTAACATTTTTGTATTTCAACAGTTATCGACAAAACTAAACAATTCTTCAGCGAAATCGACTTCGTGGCTCCAATAAGCGAATAAATTAATTGCCCGAGAATTAAAAGGGGAATAAAAACTTCAAAACGATATATTAAACGCACTATATATGATAATTTAAAGTTTCAAAATTTGAAAAATAGTCTTTTTAGAGTTAACGTATATATAAATTTATTAACCATATTCATCTCCTAGACATATAAATGAAGGTTATTTAGTCAATTTGTGAATTGTAAGACTAACATACTCAAAGAAATTTTACTAATTGACGCAATTAAGAAGCCGCGTTTGAAATATAAGCATATCAAACTTGAGAAGATAGTTTTATATTTTAATTACTTAAACTGTTATTTAAACCTATATAAACCATTCTCTGGCATCTTCAGAGACAATTTAAATGGAGTCAATTCTGAAATTGCTTATGACTCAACTAGAGCAATCCGAAGGGACTGTTAATAATCATTTTTCAATTACTTGATCCTTACCCATTTCAAACTCTAATTGACTCAATTAAGGATTTGTCCATGAAAATGTGTACATACTGAGACCAAAGAGACTATTAATAACCATTCTTTCAATTATTTGATCGATACCCATTTAATTTAATTGACTCAATTAAGGATCTGTGTTTGAAAAATTATATATATTATACAACTTGAACGATAACAGAAATTTATATTTCAATTATTGAAAGGTAATAGGATTTTTAGGCATCATTCGAATGTAGTCAATTTGCAGATTGTTTTAGAAATTGTTAAAAATTACTAATAGACTCAATTAGAGACCTGTTTGAAGAGACTTTCAACATTTATTTTGAAATTTTGTAAGCTTTCGCGGTTTAGGAATGCTAATTGATTCAATAAAGGAGTTGTACTTAATTTAAGCGATGTGGGAAAATTGTGCGTCATTAATTTATAATATTATTTAACGCTTTTATTTTATAAACTATTAAAGGTAATAGGATTTTCAGGCAGCCTCCTAATATAGTCAATTTAGCAATTGCTTAAAGGCATTAGTCGGATAAAAAAGCACGAAATGGCTCAATTGGCAAGATTTAGTCGAAGTGGTTATTGGTATTTATTTACTATTATTAGTAAGGAATTTTTTATTTGTATTCTAATTGACTCAATTAAGTAGCTTTCTGATGATATCAGTAAGATTATTTTGTCATATTTTGCTTCTGATAACTCTAGTTCAACCAATTACGGAGCGGAGTGAAGTTATTATTAACGCAAATGTTGTAAGTTTTGCTGGTATTATTCTATCTAAAACTTGCTAATTGACTCAATTAAGTATTTAAAGTTTTCTAATTGACTCAATTAGGTAGCTGTCTAAATAGAAATTTTACTTTTAGTTTTTTTGTTAATTGACTCAATTAAATATTTAAAATTTTTAATTGACTCAATTAAATAGCTATCTGTATAGAAAGTTTCCCAATTTCATATGTGAGAAGATTGTTTAAGTTTTTTAGTTTTTCTTGGTTTAAATATGTAAATTGACTCAATTAGGTAGCTGTCTGAGTATAGCATTACAGTTACTTTGAAATTTTTTTAAGTTGAAGTCTGTTTAAAAATGCTAAGTGACTCTATTAGAGCGCAATCTGAAGATATTTTTAACAAAACTCAGCTCATGTTTTGTTATATTTCTATTAACCTTAGTAATTTACTCAATTAAAGAACTGTCTGATGCGAAATTCATTTTATTCATGCATTGTTAAACATTTTTGGTTTAATTTTTTTAAAAATAATGTTAAATACTTAATTATTCTTGTGCGATAATTGTTATTTAATTATACTATGAAAATGTATTTAATTTCATTTTTATAATTTTTAACAGCTCCATCAATTTTATAGTGATTTGCATATACATACATACGTTTATTATGTATTATTTTTGTATATTTTCCCAGCTCATAATAACACGCAATCAATCATATACACTGACATCTAGCTTTGCTTAAGTCCCTTTCATCTTACTTTTCCATCTCAACAATTTCCCTAGCACAGCTTTCCATTTCATTTCATTTCATTTCATTAGCCTGCAGACATTGGCCCTTGGCAATGAGTAAGCTAATACACAATAATCAGCATGAAGAATCTATGCCATAATTTCCATTACTTTTCATTTCTACTGACTTCATGAGCATATAATTAAAGGAAACAGAAAAATTTATAAAAAACTAAAAAAAAATATAAAAAACTAAAAAGAAAGATATAAAAAATTAAAAATTAAAAAAAAATACAAAAAATTGTGGAATTTTCCAAAAACCTACACACAAATAATAACAACTTGTTTTGATAAAAATCTACACAATTTTCGAGTACTTACAACAACAACAAACACACGCTCTTTTATAGCCACTCATAGAAGAAATATGATGAAACTACTTACAAATCGGATTACAATGTATCAATTGCAGTTGCAGTCGGACAAAGAGCAACTCTGGCATTATTCCAAAGGCAAATAAACAAATAAGCATTAGAGCGTGGACGGACAACGGAGCGTAGAAAGAAAATGAAACAAAAAAAAAACCAGCTAAAAAGCAACCAATTTCAGGCTAAAAATTGCATAATTAAAGAGCTGGAAATTTTTAAGAAGAATCTACAAGAGCGCTCAGGCATTTCCTTAGCTCAAGACACGGTGGGCGAGCTGCTGAGCGCGGCGAAGATGGAAACTCGAGTGTAGAGTAAACCGCACTGGTCATAAAGTGTAGCAATGGTCATAATATTGTGGCTACAAATAGCGGTGAAGGCAACAAAAACAAAAACATATGAAAACAGTTTTACACAAAAATATAAATCGTGATAAAGCGATAATTTCTGAGCGATTGAGCGCGTTGTCGGAGTGAATGAAGGTACTTGAATGCGTGGAGCCAAGCGGTGTGCAGTAGGGAGAGCGCCAACATTTCACTTTCAGCTGCATGCGAAAGCTAAATGCATAACTCACAAACAGAAACAGAAACTTAAACAACAATAATAATAAATAACAAGCGGCGCAAGCAGCGGCTGGAGATAGCAGCGAGCGGAGACACACACAACACAGCAACAGATAACAGCGCAAGCGCGCAGCAGCTTTGGTATTTTTTGTAGAGTGTATGCATAAACATATGTATATTGTAATTATATTTATATGTATAGATATACATACACATGTGTGTATGTTTATGAGGCAGTTGACCAAGTCTCAAGACTGCTAGTGGCTGGCGGCTCGCGGCTCGCGACTGACTACTTGGCTTGCCGCGGCCGCTTATGAAATCGTCGCCCACGCAGCAATTGAAATGCATGTGTGTGTGTGTAAAAGTCAGCGCAGTTGCTGGAGATGCTTTTGCAGTTTTAAATAATTATGTGCATACACACATAAATACAAAAACATATATGCAGCCATATGCTCATGAATAATTAAAAACGTCGCGCCACCAACCACGCGAAGCGCTCGCTGCTATTAATTATATTTTTATGCAACGCCAATGTAAAACAAACATATTAATACAAAAAAAGATAAAAGAAAATAAAACAAAAATTAATTTTAAATTGAAATGTTTAAAAACTAGAAAGGTTAATACACATACACTAATATTTAATTAAACGAGCAAAAAGGTTAAATGTAGCCCAAAATTCAAATAGTGATTAATGAATCAAAAAAAATTTTTAAATGTAAGCCCAAAATATTGTTGTTGTAAAAACTTACAGATTTTACTCGAATCAACTTCGTTTAGTATCGGCTCGACTAATAATTATTAGCCGTTGAACTGGTTGAGAATTTTGCTTTACTACATTGCTTGGATGAAAAACTCAGAATTCACTCAAAATTCTTTAAATTAACTCATTCTCAAAATGTAGTCTCGCCTCGACTAATACATAAATATCAAACGTTGAACTGGTTAAGAATTTTACTTTACGACTTTACTTGAATAAAAAAACTCTAAAATCTTGTTCTATAAATTATCAACCAGGATGCACTGTCTTCACTTCTAATACCGGGAATGACAATAAGGAGATGTCATTCTGTTGCAATTATCGTCTCACTTTCGCACTCTCTGAGAGCAATAAACGGAAACTCGATATATGTAAGTTTCAAGCTTCGAATCACGCCATCTGAGAGCAAACCTAGACACCTTGATGTGACAACAAAAAGCTGGAATTTTCATTAAATTACTCACGTGATACCTGAGATTAATGATGTTAAACTCGGAGCTGTCATTTTTCACGAGTGCAAGTGAATATTGGTCCACATTTTTTACTTTCCGGCCACCGCAGTAAAATATATTTTCAACCGATTGGTCAGAAACTTTGTATGGGAAAAGCTTGAAAACCCTGCTGAAGAAGGAAGAGCAAGCGAAAATTTTTTCAGCAACAGATGACTAACACCTACACTATGTCTTAAAGTTTAGACTGAATCTAAGTAATCGGACACAAATACTTGCAAGAGATTACCAAAGCGTACCTAATTTTTCGAGGCAATACTTCTACAACCTATTGACCTCCTAGATCTTATATTCGGTTTTAAGCTTAGAGCGACTACATACAGTTGTCCAGATACTCAAAACTCTGTGAAAAATATATTGAATGCCTGCCAATAATGCGTTGCTCTTATATCATTATACGAGAAATTAATGAATCTTAAGTGAAAAGATCATTTATGTAAACCTTTTGATACTAAACGAGGAACACTGCGAACATCTTCACAAACTGGTGCTCTCCAAAACCAGTTCCAGTTTTCTTTGGTATACACTTCAAAAGAAGATCACCTGGACTTATATTTAAAAAAAAATAATGATTGAAATTTATGTAAAAGTAAAATTATAACTATACAGTACTATGGAACTTAAAGAGGTCTCATACCGAAGCAGCTGTTTCTATCAAGTTAAATACAGTTATTGCCAATGATAGATTCTCTCAATGGTTTGAGTTTTTATAATCTAGAACAAAAATGTGTTTTGAATGAGGGAGTGAATTAAAGATGTATTGTGGAATTCCTTGGATATGATATGTGTCTACTTCAGACTTAGAAACGGCGCCATGAACTAGTCAGACAAATTTTAGCAAGTTTACATTAACTTCATATGGATTAACATATTTTTACTTATATGCAGATTTAAGCGTTGGATTCTTGAAATATTTGAGTATACTTTTGGAAGTACTCAAAATTATTCATTAGCCTAGAATATTGGGATGGCATAGTTCTACAAGAAGTGCAACACGCTTGCATAAATTCAAAGTATTGATTTTTTATTTAAATGTTTCTTATATCACGAGCTATTTATGGTCGTATTTGACATTTCTCTATTCCTTATATAACTGCTAAGCTTTCTCTTTTTTTGGAATGACATACGAAAACAGTAACAAAGCTATCCAGTTTAATGTATTGCATGATTTTATACTTTTTCCAACTGGTATATCACTTAAAACTCTATACATATTTTATTATGCCTTTTTTATATATTATACCAGTAGTGAGCTCGATTTGCTAATCGCTAAGTTATAGTGAAAAGAAAATATGCAATATTATGCAACAAATGAAAATATTTTATACTCTATTCAACTCTCCATTTGACCATATGATATTATACCAGTTGTGTGTTCGATTCGCCACTCGCCAAAGGGTCTTGTAACACAATACATGAGGTTTTTTTATACCGTATACAACTGGAGTCCACTCTCCATTTGACCATACGGCATTATACCAGTTTTGTGTTCGATTCGCCACTCGCCAAAGAAATTTGTTAAGAAAATTTACAAAATAACACAATACATGAGGGCTATTATACCGTATGCAACTGTGATCCACTCTCTATTTGATTCGCACGGCATTATACCAGTTGTGTATTCGATTTGCCACAGCCTTAGACATCGTGAAGAAAAATATGCAAGATAATGCAATAAATGAGAACACTCTATACAATTGGTATGCACTCTCTATTTAACTATGCCAGTCTATCTACTTTATACCAGTTGTGTGCGCGATTCGCTACTGACTAAGGTTTCGTGAAAAGAAAATATATGTATAAGAGAAAATGCAATGCAAGAGCAAAATTTATACTATATCCAACTGGTATCCACTCTCTATTCGACTATGCTAGTCTATATAATTTATACCAATTGTGCGTTCGATACATTACGTGAAAGGAAAATATCCAAAAAAATCTATTAAGCGAGTTTAAGGCCAATCAATTCTAGCATAGGTAGTCATGAGTTGGATCCTAACAGGGATGTAATTTAGACATCTCAGGATGCCGATCTGTTCTGTTACCTAAAACTCTTGTATAAAATATCATTATGCCCATACAAATCGACTCAGCGCATTGAACCTATCACAACTCTGTTAAAGGTCTAACTAAATTTCTGGTTATATTGAGCGAGAATAAAATACCAGCAGCATATAAATAAAGTATAAACCGAACACTCTCACTATAAATATTTCTTTTTTTATTTCGCACCACATTTTCTTTCAATTTCGCATGTAGAAAAGTTCCAAGTTCTTAATTGATCTCATAAATCATTCAACTTATCTTTTAATACATAAAATAAGAGAAATAGGAACAAGAAGAAGAAAACGAGAAACCACCGGCAAACAGCAAACACTTCCTCTGCAACACGCGAGAAATTAATACACACAGCACAATTTTCACAGTTTTCCTAACACAACTAATCAACACTTCAAAATCTTCTCCACACAAACCAAACGAAAAAGAAAAGGTGGAAAGAATGAAATCGAAATGCTTCTTAAACAAAATTTTTCTCACCAACAAACAAGCGCGTTGCTGCTGCGCCTTTTACCTTCGCATCGCCATCGCGAAGATTAAAGCAAACATAAACGCCCATCTAAGTCAATTCTCGGGCGCACATGTGGCACAAACTCCGTTGGCCACCTTGGGGCTCGACTTGCCATGCCTTGCCTTGACGAGGAATGCGCCAACAACAACACGCCACTAAGGCCACGAGCGCTGTGCTCCTCCGCGGACGCAACTAAGCGCACTGCTTGCCGCTCGTACGCGCCCTACGTTGGGCTTATTTGTTTTAGCGCTGCCTGTTGCATGCAACTTCCTGTCAATATTTTTCACTTTTCAACGTTTTCCTGTCGTTTTTGCGAAATTTATTGCGTTCGCCGGCCGTTTTTGCGCTTACTTATCTCGGAAATTGCCAAAGTAAATCAAAAAACTGCGAAATCCCTTTCTTCACAAAATGCCACATGCAACAGTGTTCTATTATATGTATGTGCATACATATGTAAGGCTATTCGTTTGCTTATATTTATAAGGAAGAATGCTGCGGTATATGTGTATGTAGACTTTTGTGTTAATGGTCAATTGGCCCTTATTGCTGCTGCTAGCTGAATGGCAGTGCGGTGTGTTGCGGGACGCACGATCGGTAGTGCAAAGGAACTATTATATTTGCGCGCTTTCAATGGAAAATTACAAAAAAATGGCGAGAAAGGCGATTGCTAGGTGAATGCACAGTGGGACATAGTTGGCCAAAAATTATTGTAAAAAATTTTAAACAAATACATTTTTTTTGTAAAAATATTAAATTTATGTTTCTACGAGATGGAGCGGGGGTTGGCATAATTCAAAGAAAAAACAATAATAATAAAAACTTTCTTAAAAATATTTTATAAATTTTTTTTATAACTGAAATGTGTAACAGCTTTCCTAGTCTCGTCAACATTTTATATCACTTTCTTTTCTTAACTCAAAAAATTGTCACGCAATTCGCTAACTTCATCCCACTGTGCCAACTGCATGGCGTGTGTACCGCGCACTTGGCTTACAGCTGCCGTCGCCTCCACGCTCCGGCACTCACCCGCTTTGCAGAGCCTTTTTAGGCTTACTGACGCTGCCACCGCCACGCCGCCACAATGCCGTGGCTGCGCCAAACACAAACACAAGTATGCAACGCTATTGTGGCATGCAACGCGGCAGCTCGCCGTAAATTGCGCGTTTCTTATCACATGCGGACTGAGCGGCGGCAAAGGCGGTCTAAAAATAGACGCCAAGAAAATGGCAAACATTCAATAGCTGTTTGCAACGTGCAGCGTACAACGTGCGACACAGACAACAGGCATACAACAGTGCACAAAAAATGCTCCAAACAGCATCGTGGCGGCGCGGCAGCAATGTTAGCGATGACGACGGCGATGGCGATGGCGACAGGCGCATGGGCATCCTTCTGCAATGCGGCGCAAATTTTCCAAGGAACAATGCAAGCGAACAGAAACAACAATAGTTACACAGCTGCCGAGACAGCTACGACAACAATTACAAAGAACAAAAACACTAACGCTTGTATACATTGTTTTTGTGTGGTGCGCTGCCATTATTGTTGTTATTGCAAAAAGGGCGCATCATGAAATGCGCTGATGCTATTAAATTGATAGCGCGCGCGCTCAACCCAGCCGCCTTGCAAACGCGCCAACTTAGCGACGCGACGCGCACTGGCATACCGCGCGGTGGCGGGCGGCGCATGTGGTTTTTGTTTGTGCGCTCGGTTGATTTGGCTTAGCTTGGTTTGTTTACTCGTTGCGACTACATTGCATGTTGCACGATTGTCAGCTGCAACAACAATAGCAAAACGGCAACAGCCACAGCCACAGCCACAATGCCATGTAACGTGTTGTCCATAGCAAAATATTTAGACGCGGCAAAAAAGAGAATAATTTACAAGGAATCAATGTGGGCGCGATGTGTCAAGTTCCCTTTTTTTTCGCTCGCCAGAGAGGGGTATCTTATCTATTGGATTTGCTTGACAGTTACTTAAGGACGACCACAGTTTGTCGTAGCGACACACTTACTAACTTACGAACATGTGTAGTTCAAAGCGAGTGTATGCTTTGAAGGGTTAAAGTACTGCGACCTTCAAGGTCTTTTGCTGCATCAAATAACCTCGAAAAAGTGGTTGAAAGAAATAAATACATGGATTATCTCCTTAGAAGCACTAAAAACAACAGTTGTACTTAGTCAAAGCAAAAACAATCGACATATGAATTCAAAGCTTTGGGCGAGTTTTACCAAAAAGGGTAAATGCGAGAACGGCAAGCCTCTCGCAATTTATTTCCAACATATAATCATTAATTTCAACAAAAAAGAAATTGTAATCTCTCAAAAGTGCCTTATATTGAAGCCTTGCGCTCTTGCGCCCTGCCCGTTTTTATTTATCCTCTGTAATTAGTGGACCAATAGAAAAGCTAAATGCCTCTTTTGTGTTTACTTATATTGAAGCCTTACGCTCTTGCGCTCTCTCCGTTTCTCTCTATGCGCTGTAACTAGTCGACCAATAGAAAAGCTGTATGCCTCTTTTATGTGTAATTAATCGGGACTAACACAATCGACTAATGAATTCAAAGTGTTGAGGCAATTTTACCAGAAATGCTAATGACGATGGAGCAAAGACTCTCACACAATTTCCAATATATGTATACAATAGTTACCACGAAAAAAAAATAAAGGTTATCTCTCATAAGTTAACTATATTGAAGATTTGTTTTCATGCGCTCTCTTTTTTCTTTGTTTTCGCTGTAACTAGTTGACCAATAGGAAAGCTGTATGCCTCTTTTGTGTTTACTACGCTACAAAGTGTTGAAAAAGTGTACTAAGTCCAGACTAAGACAATCGATTAACAAAATCATTTATTGCGGCCATTTTATCACGGAAGCTAATGACGAAATAGCAAAGACTCTCGCAATTAATTTCCAATATTTGTATTAAAAATTTCCCCTCCCAAAAGGAAAGTGTTATCTCTCATAACTTCCTTATATTGATGAATTTGTGCTCATGTGCTCATGTGCTCTCTTTTTCTTTGTTAGAGCTGTAACTAGTTGACCAATAGGAAAGCTGTATGCCTCTTTTGTGCTTATAATGAACAAGAGTCCTTAAATAATACCGAAAGTTAAAAGTCGCTGAAAGAAATTCAAAAATTTTTCTCACAGAAGCTATTTTGGTAGAGAAATGCCTAATTGGTAACCGATTACTAATACTAGTGAAGAGTTTTTAGCTGATTTTGTACCGATATTTTGTTATAGGATTACCATAAATGATAAAATCAGAGCTGATTGTTGGATCTTATGATTTTAATAAAATATATCTTTCTTAATTTCAAAGCTTAGCTTACCACGATAACGCAATGCAAAAAGCTTCATTTTATTACCTGAAATTATAAAGAAAATAAAGTTAATTAATAAAAATATATAAGTAAGGAAATTTTGTTATAAAAATTTATACATCGCATTTAAAATTTAATATATTTTTGGAATAGATTTCTGCTTTAAGTCAGAGCATTACTTCTTTTATAATTTTTACTTCTTCGCTTCTTAGTACGTTCTATTTGAAATCGATTACCTGGCAACCCTTTCAATAAAAGCTTACACTGTGAGTAATTTAATTGTGAGCCATTTCCGATTATTTTTATTTGGCTGCTTATTGAGCTCACAGATGAAATTTAACTGTCAAAAATGTCACTTTTTTCAGCAAGGATGTCATCCCTTTATATCGGACCACTACTAGTTATAGCTGCCATACAAAAACAAATTATTTAGTGTAGAAAATATAGTTTTATATTTTTTATAGAAAAAGTTCAGGGTTCATAAAATTTAGGTAACTTCGTGCCTATCAGCATAAGCCTGCCAGAAAGAAATACTTTTAAATCTCCTTCTTACTTTTTGATCCAAAAAAAATTTCTTATTAACTGCCATGAAACCATTAAATCAACAGCTTCAAAGCTATTTGCGTGTTTGGCACGCGTTTTCAATTGATCGCCGATTACTTAAAGAAAAATGCGAAAATCGTTGAAAAATACGAAGAAGAGAAACAAAATCTCTCAAATTAAAGGAGCAATCTTGACTGCAGAAGAACGCGAAAGCAACACGCAAATAGCACGATGCACATATTTTTGTAGTTTTTTAAATACTATTAAGTTAATCCTTTATTTGTGTATTGTTGGCGCTGATTACCCCAGAGATTACAACACGAAACCAGCAGGCAGCAGGCAGCAGCCACGAGGAGTGCCATAAAGTATAAAAGCTGCAAGAGCAATGAAAAGGGCAGCGTCCGAACTAAACAATTGCTGAAAGGTAAAGTACATTGTGGACTATATATAGTAGTATATATAGCTATACGAAGGTACAAACAGGGCACGCAGCCGTTAGCCCTTTTGCGCTGGAGTCTGCGCGCCGGACAGCATTGACCCGCGCTTGGGCTGGGCTACTGCAATGCGCGCACGCCAGCGCCTCGCTTCTGCTGCTATATATGTAATATATATGTATATGTAGATCTGTAGATCTCTTTGTGTGCGTGCGCCTACTTTTAGACGCATCTATCACCACATGTGCCGGCTGTGCAGGCGTCGCTTGGCTATCTTTAGACTTGTAGGTGAGTTTAAATTTAACTGCAAGACAAGAATATTGTTTGTTATGTTGTCGTTGAGTTATTTATAGATTGGTGCGAATTTACAATATCGAATCGAGCGAATGCTGTGAAGTGCACGAAGCTGGTATTGGACTGGCAGTGAGCATGTACGAAGAATAGGAAAGGTATTGAGGGCAGCGCGCGGTGTGCAGCAGGCTGTATGTGAAGAGTATACAAGTAGGGAGGAACGCGGAGAGTTGGAGAAAAAAAACAAGTTTGTTAAAGTTCGCGAAGGACTAGCTGGTAAGTTTTGTTTTTGAAAAAACTTAATTTCAACTAGTTCCAAAATAATTGTGGAAACTAACTGTTAAGTAAGTTAGACAATACAAGATCTTTTGTTTTTTTAGAAATAATAGATCTTGTCCGGTTGAAATGGGTCGATTCCGATTCCAATACTAGGAACTAGAAGAGCTTAGAAAAAAAATTTGTAACTGCGGATTCCCGGACATTAGTATTGAGACTAATTAAGGATTCCTTCCTCTCATTTGAATTTTTGCATTTTTAAAGTCTTTCTAGTTCTTTGCTCAATCCATAGTATGATAAACTAAGGAACCTCTCAAAACCTCGCTTACCTTTTCTGCAGTTGTAGAAGATACAACGGTTATCATTTTGAAGGACAATACAATTCGTAGAACACGGCTTCTAGCGAATAGCCGTTTTGAAACCAAAAATAACAAAAATGGTGAAGAAACAGCAGGAAGAGCAGAGAACTACAAGAGCAGTCAATACTAAGCTGTTATATACTGCAGATAATGAGAATCACTGTAGATCACAACAGAAGACGCGACCTTTTACAGTATGGAAGTCCCCTAAGACGAATAAAGAATATAATATGATTAACGCCAGGCTTAAATATGCATTACAAAGCCAAAGAACTTTAGATTGGATGAGATTTCTGAACTGGAGGTAGGTCTTATTCTATCATGCAAAAGGCCGAAGCTAGAGCGGAGACGAAACTGAAAAGCCGAGCACTGCATTACAGAGGCAAAAAATGTTTGCTTATGTGTTTACGATGTGATTGCCGAAATGGAGGATATGGTAGAAAAAGGCAGACGCTAGAGCGGAGATGAAACTGGAAAGACAGTTCGAAGCAGAAACCCACGCACCAGACTTCCCTCCCAGCGCCATCGAGAAGTGGACTGCATTACAGAGGCCAAAACACTTTTGCTTATGTGTTTACGATGAGGTTTCCGAACTGGACGATGGAACAAGGAAGGGGAGACGAAACTGGAAGGCAGAAGCTCACGGAACTAAACTCCACTCTCACAGCGCTATCGAGATTTTAACCTAACAAATAAAAAATACACGCACTAAAAGCTGTAGTAGAAATTCTTCAGAGGAAACTAGAGGCCTGGAAGGCAAAACTAGTTGATAACCAAGCCTAACTAGAAAATAATCAGGATAATAAAAGAGGTATAGAAGTCTTTAAGCTGAAACAAATTACGAAAGCCGTGGCAACGCCCACTTTTAAACTAAATTTTGCCATTCACATGACAGTATATCCGATATTATATCCGAAACGTAACCGGATTGAATCCGAATTTTTATGCGGCCACAGATTGTGAGTTCAGCAGTATTCCTACAAATTACTTCAAGGATGTTTTCTCCTACAAATTTTTTCAGGAATGCTTTATGCCGCTACAGTAACAACGAGTGCAATTTCACACCTAACAATATATCCTACCGATCTTCAGATCATAAACTGTCCGCAACTCGTTTTACTTTTAGATAGATAAAACCGGCAGACAACTAAGTCTACTTTCCGTAAATGTCTTTACTGAAAGCAAAAAATTGTAATAAGACCGATGCTTCATTGTCAATCGAAAGTTCATAGAAAGTAGTGAAAATAAAACGACAAGAAATCACCACGCGATTACAATCCAAATTGGCGGAGGAAAACCCGAAGCGTACCTGCAGCTAATTAAAATGTTCATTAAAGTGATTTTTCGTCGCTAATTTCACTCGGCAATTACCGTTGAATTACATGCGAAAAGTCGACGTTTGTGCCCGATTCCATATGAAAATTCGTGAGTTCAAAAACACACATAAACCAACAAGGAAATAAGAAGAAGTAATGAGCAGAATTAAAACGCCAAACTGTCCGACTGCAAATGTGATCGCTTGCAGGCAGCAATTCACCGATATTTGCTTTTTCTTCGGCAGTTTTCTCATTTTTCGCGGCTATAGCAAATTTTTGGTTTTTGTTGTGATTTTTTTATGTTTGTTGTAATTACTTGGTTTTGTTGTAATTTCGCATTGCTTTTGTAATTTATTGTTTTTGTTTTAACCTTTTGTTGTTGTTTTTTTGTTTTTGTTGCAAATTTTTGTTTTTTGTAACCTGTTGTTGTTGTTGCAATTTGTTGTTGTTGTTGTTGTATTTTTTTAGTTTTTTTTGCGAATCTTTTGTTTTTGTTGTAACTTTATGTTTTTGCTGTAATTTTGTGTTGTTGTTGTAATTTTTTGTTTTTGTTGTGATTTCTTCTTTTTATTGCGATTTTTTGTTTTTATTGTAACTTTTTGATTTTATTGTATTTCTTGTTAAACTCATTTTTTTGCTGCTTTTGTTCTTTACTACTTTTCGCTTAATCACTCGAAATTGATCAGTGATCCGTGATTTGACATCCAAAGTAGCTGCGCGCCATCGATCGCTGGATCGAATCACGCACACACACAGACCCGCGCAAAAACTAACGACTGCACAGCGACTGATTAAAAGAGTATCTCTGCCGAGTCCCACTCAAATTGTTGTGAACTACATTGAATTGCCGCCAAATGCCATGGCACTGTCGTCAGCAGCATGTCCGTCCGCAAGTCACTTGCACAGTCGGTCCGTCAGCACGTCCGTACATCAAACTAGCAGCGCGTCAAGCCGTCAGATCGTCAATCTGTCGCTCACTCACTCATTCAAGCCAAGGCAGGCCAGGCACCAGCCAGCTTCGTATGTATTTCCAGTCGGCCAGAAATTTTGCGATCAATAACAGTTCACTGCCTGATTGCTGTTTTGTTTCGTTTATTGCTTCGTTTAGATTTTATTTTAGGGAGTTCAAAATAAGATCACTTTGGCAGCGCGCAACTCAGTTTGCGGCATGTGAAATTCGCTCGTCGGTGCGCCGCGCCCGTTGGCCCGCCGCCTGTCTGCCTGCCTGCTAAACTTTTGACTTCTCGGCGCTCCAGATTTTGCTTTTGCGTGAGTTTTATTTCGCTTTTTCGCAACGATGTGTGACGAATTTAAATTTTTGCCGAAAAATTGTAACTCGCACAGCTGCCCGTTTGTTTTCAGGGAGTGTACGTGATGAAATTTACAACAGTTTTATTTCACCGCAGTGTTGAGCGGTGTCGAGTGGTGTTCGAAAATTTACAATCAACTTGCGCATAACTTCCTTGGACATGTCGCAGCGCTGATTTATGTTGGTAAAAAGTGATCAAAAGAGACCAAATTGGTGCAAAATTATTTTTTGGTATTAAAAATAGAGCACGAAGGCGGTTTGAGGAGGATTAAGTGAGATTTAGATAGAGATCCAACTTTTTTCAGAAGCAATCCATAATTCTAACGGAATCCACAGCATTGGAGTAGGAGCTTGGAAATTCTATTCCAATACTATGACGAGCCACACCTTTACGGTGCTGATATCGGGAATCGACAAAGTTGTACATCTTTTCAGTTTTAATTGTCACCAAGAATATTCTATAGTGCCGATAAATAGTTCCCAGAAATAAAGCCCATAATTTGCGAACGATCTCAAGCAAGACGATCAACCTGGAGCTGGAGCTTAAGTATACATATATTGAAACCCATCTAAGTTTGGCTATACATAAACTTGCGATTTTTGTAAGTCTTATTAGTTTCCATTGAAATGAAGAAGTAGAGCCCTTAGAATATTCTATAGCAATGAGAAAACTTTCTCATTCGACCTCTTCAAGCTGGATCTATATTGGTACATAAACTTGCGATCCTTTACCTCTTATTGGTATCCATTGAAATGAAGAAGTTGAAGCCTTAGAATATTCTAAAGCGATGACAAAGATTTTCCAGGAATGAAGCCCATAATTTAACGACGAACTCAAGCAAAGCGATCACCTCCTGAAAGTAAGAGTTGTGGGTAGGTGCAATCTGCATATATTGGCGGAAATACGGCGTAAAGCCTGGAAATGATGCTATCATTTTCATTCCGTTAAAACTAATGCATACCAGATAGAACGTTATGTTCCATAATTTGCCGCATCCTCTTGTTACATTTCGAACTGAATACCTCATGCATCGAAACAAGTGAAAACACAAAATTTTGGATCACAATTAAAGTAAATTTTATACGTAAGTCGGTCGTTTATAAGTAATGGTTGAAGATGTGCTGTGGTTCCGACAGTCAACTGGAAATCTCAGCGCGAATTTCTGAGGCGGAGTCCAGCACACATTCTTTTAAGTTTTAATGGTCTCCGCTAATGAGACCCTTAGGATAATCTATATTTCTCACAAGTCAAGTCCGAACGACCTCTTGGGGCTGTAGGTTGCTGATTATAGTGCCTAAAAAATAAGTGGAGCGATTGTCATTGTTCCGAGTCTCATCCCTTGCAGCCGAAGTAGCCATGGGTTTAATAGCTTGCTTGACCTTCTGTAGGCTATGAGGTCATATCATCACGTATAATTTAAGTCCAAAGTTGCTAAAAAACTTTTCGAGCAACGTGGAACTGGGTCCTTAGATCATAAGAAAATTAGTTTAAGGCGGTTTGTTGGAGATGTGGTGTGGCTGCCGGCAGTCAATTGAAAGCCTCAGATTATGTTTCTGAAACTTTTAATGGAAATCATCATACATCCGAAGGAAGGCCTTTGAAAGTCCGACCCATTCTGATATTAAGATTGCCACAAATTTGGATTTGAAATCCGGAAACACAGAAAATATTCCGTGAAATAGCTTTGGAAGCAACGGCTCTGTCTGAAAATTTCGCAGCGTTATTGTAAAATAGTTTAATCTTCGCATGGAAATGCAAGTTCACCTAAAAAAACATTCGTCTTGATTAAGTCGGTAAAGAACTTCAAACAGCTTCAATTCGTTAACTCTGCTCAACATATGTAAAATGGGAGAATTTTTAAAAGTCCCATAAATATAATCAAATTAAAATCCGTATCAAAAATCTAGTGCCGGCTGCTAAAAGTCGTCTCCTTTATATTACTAGCCTAAAGATGTGCTTTAAAGCCCCGTACTTGGGAAAAATCAATTTTATTAATTGAGATTTGCTAAGATATCTCTTTAAGATCTGTGCTGGTATCTAACGCTTAGAGAGCTCCTGGGAAACGATTCAGCAGTACAAAGTTGTCCAAGCAAATGATTACTATGACCATATGCTTTCAACAATTAATCAGCACAGCAGGCAGCAATTTTACTATGAAAATATTTTTTTAGAGAAATTTATTTTTTAAGGTTAGGCAAAAGTGTTGCAAATACAAACAACGCTAAATAAAAATTACCGTAAACGTTAGACAAACACACAATGATTATTTCTGCACTTAAGATCAAGTGAATAGGCACAGTGTAGGCTCATAGGTTGTTAACAAATTTATAAAAAAAAAAAAATGAAATACAAAATATCGAAAAATTTTACATACATACTATAGTTATACATATAGTGGGACCGAAGAAAGCAAAAAATATTGTAAAATGGCGCGAAAACAATCCGCTCAATTATGTTTGTTGGCTTCAACTCGCGCTAGCCGTGCCTACTTTTTGTGCGTAATTAATTACCAGAGCTTAGCGGGTGTTTAATTTAAAGAGAAGAAAGAAAGACGCACGAAGCAGCAGTTAGTTAAGAGTCTTATTAAATATGAAGGCAATTTATTAGTGAACTAGTTTTTGCCATAACAGATCACTAGAGGGGTACATATGTGGATCGTCTGCGAGACTATGCCATGCACCCAATATAATGTTTATTTGTAGTAACTGACAGCATAACAAGGCGTTACAAATTGGTTAAACCCGAAAAAAAAATGTGGGAGACGTGCAAAAATGCCTAACTGTGTAAATTAAACACAACCTCTAAAATGAAAAAATTAAAAAATAATAATAAATAAATGAAAGAAAAAAATAAATAATTAAAAATGCACCAAAAAAAATTATAAAAAAAATTATGAAAAAATTACAAAAAATTAAAAAAAATGTATTGTGAAATATATATTCGATTTGAAAAATTATAACAATACACAAATTTTATTCAAGCGTAACAGCATAACAGATACTTTTATAGAGATGCCCAAAATGCGTCGCGACTTAAGTGTTTCGCTGGCAAAATAACAACTGTAATAAAAATAATAATCATAAATAAATGTCCGACTGTCAGCAAAGATAGCATGAAAATTAAATGAAATAATTCGCAACAGCGTGTCAGCTTGATGGATTCGTGTCTGCAACACAATTTGTGGTAAATGAAATTTTTGCGCATTTTTCTCGAAACACTTTCGCGTGTTACATCACAAGACTCAATGCAAAGTGATGCGAGGAGAAAAGAAGACAAAAAATAGTATAATTAAATAAAAGGCGAAATATATGAAAAAATTCAGAAATAAAAAGCCAAAAATAAATAAATAAATTTTAATGGGATTTCCAGCGAATCCGCCAAGTGAAATGGATATTCGAAATATCTTAATTAAAATCGCTTAATAGCGCTTGGCGAATTATGATTTTATGTGCGATTGTTTGTAATTTGAAACATCATCCCTGGACGCTTGACACACCAGCGTTGATCGTTACTCTCAAGTGTCAACAGAAGCGTCGGCGCTGTGCTGTAGGCGGTTCGCTTGTTGCACATACAAAAGCTTAATTATTTGATAATATATTTTAATACAGTTAAGAAAGTAAATAAATATTTAAACGTGTAGCACACTTGAGGCTTATATAAAGTAAAAGCGCTCAAATTTGCATTTTTACAGGTTATGAAACGGCATAGGATGTTTCTCATTTTAACTTCCTACATTAGTGAGGTTAGTAAAGTTGAAAGTTTTCGCTTCAAAGCTTGCTTAAGCGACTTTAGAAAATATAGGTTTTCACTACTGAAATTATAGTTTGGCAACCGAAGTCGTAATTTTCTGCAATAATTCTGATTCTGACATGACACACGCGTGATCTGTCTAAAAACGGCTATTGAAAAGTACCTTTACTTGGATCAGACTTTACATTCGAAAGAAAAGGAAAATACGTTAAAAACAAGCTCTCAAGACTAGTTTAAGAACATAAATATTCAAAAACCATAAGCAGTTCTATTAGACCTCAGGAAGATCTATCATATAAGTACCTTATCATAGGCAGGAAATTTACTTATCGCACTAGTGTCATTTCCAGCTGAGGACACCATTATAATCCTTGAAAACTACTTTCTATAAAATCAACGTTAAGTAAGTTAAAGAAGCGTAGGCTGTAAGTAGACCTAATTTTTGGTAGTATCTTGAACAAATCTAACTTATATGCGGCAGAAAAGACAACTTTTAAGCTAGCTGGTAGTCGAAACTAGTTTAAGACCTTAAGAATTCAAACGGCATAGGAAGATTCAGCAGATCTCAAGAAATCTATAGAAGTGCTATATTACATGCAGTAAAGGAACACAGGGAGTTCTTCTATTAATATTATATTATTGCTTATACGATCTGGAAAACAACATCAACCCCTGCGAACTATTTGTGAAACTTTATATTAAGTTCCAATCGGTTCCAAAAATCTTAAACGTGACTTTCTCGAAACGCCGTCACTTAAGATAAGCAAAATTACTGCGAAACTTGATATTTTCACACGACATTCTTAGCTATATTTGTAAAGTGTAAATTTTTGACAACTTTTGGGAATTCGCATTTTGTTAAAAATTAAAGTTTTGAGTAGTCCTTGGATCATTACCAGTATTTATCTATTGTTAGAAATTTTTTATGGTTTTGGATTTTAATTTATTTTAAGCAGAAAAATCGTTATCATCCTCTTTTTCAGAGATCCTTCTTAGTCTCTTATAAATCTATAATTTTTCCAATACTTTTTGATGTAGTAGTTGTGGGCAATATTATTTGCTTTAATTCCAACTCTGAAAGGCCATCGCACAGTTCGAAACGTTCGATATAGTATGTATAACTGAAATAGTTTCTGTATGGAAAGGAGCTCTAGAACCAACAAATAAGTACTTGTAGGAACACATAGTATTATGTATCCTTCTGTACTACATCTACTCTGTCTCAGTCTCAGCGGCATACGCAGATAAAACAACTTCAAACAGACCTACGTGAGATCACGTTAGATTGGTCTAGCTCGCCTAAACTACCAGCGTGTGAGATTGGCGCTTAAAAATAATAAACGCAGTAACTGTCATCCAGAGTCTAAAAATTATTTTAAAATATTCAACATTTCTGAAGACACAGTCACCATTCATAATCCTTACCAAACAATAACCCGAACGAGAAATTGAACAAAAGCTAATAACTGATTTTAAAAGCAAAGCAATAAAAAACGAAAGGTCAAAACAAAAGCAATAAATGGAAGTCGTAAAAGCAATAAAAACGACGAAGCGTTGAAAAGTGAAGTGACAACTTTAATGTCAAAGTCAATGAAAGCGCGCTTTGTGACTAGATTATTGATGAAACAGGTGAAATTAGTGTAAAGACATTGTCACAATGGGGTGCAAAACAAACGTTGATACGAAACAAATGAAAAGCATTAATGAAAAGAAAACAATTTAAATAAATTGAAGCAACGAAAGATGGTTTTCAGTTATTAGAGCATATTTGTCTATTTTCTAACAAATAACTGTAACTTTTCATATTAAGTGGTAAAGGGCTTTCGGTTGACCGTTCAACTGTTGATGCGCTGAGCTCATAAAACGAGGTGAGCGACAATAGGAGAGCAGAAGAAGTGAAAATTTGAATTGTGTGTAGTGAAGACTGTTTTGATTACTTAATAATAAAAATTACCATTCCAGAGACTTGATAAATTGAACAATAGTATAGGTATGAATAAAAAATAAATTTTTATAAAAGTTGAAAGGAAATGAAACAATGAATGATTTCATTCACAATTTATACAAATATGGAACAAAAAATGTGAATTCTTGATTAAATATTAAATTATATAAATTATATTGCATGATTATTAATAAGTCTGAGTTTTCAAAGCATTTTTTTACAAGATAATGTCTTCTTTGTGTCAAGAGAGGTATATGAGTCTTAAGAATTATCACGAAAGATCCTCTAAAGACTTGTTAGAAAAGATGAGACAATAACAGTTCTCTCATGGCACGTTTCTGATTAGATCAGGCAAGATAAATAGACGTAGGTTACACCACCACCTTAGGTATATTATGCCCTCTCCTCAATCAAAAAAACTCACATAATCTCGCATATTGATAAAGGCGCTAGTGAGGCACCCCATTTGGAAACATGGATCCCAGGGCCATCATCCTGCGTCTGCAGACTGCTATGTAGTCAATTAGTAGGTGTTCTGGAGTTTCAGGCTCCCTACCGCAGAACTGGGAATTTGCGCAAGAAGCTAGGTCCATGTTAGGCTATTCAGCCATTCTCTACACTCCTGTGCCAGTAGCGATTTGATCTCATAATCAGAGATTACTTTAAATGCCGGTTGACTATCGTTAAATATGGTTATACGTTTGAAGCGATAATTGCGTGAAACAACTCGAAAAACTTCCTATAGGTATTGAGAGTTTGATTAAAATTTCCAATGTAGAATTGACTCTTGCTATAGAAAGCAATCTATAGTTATGTTTTCTATTATGCTCCGTTGAGTTACAGATCAGTAGAGAGTTAAACAACAGTGGAGATTTATAGTTGAACAACAGTGAGTTATTGTCGAGAGTTTTATGGAGCTCTATTGGCAACAAGATGGTTATAGATCTTAAGTCATAGAAGTAAAGATAAGTTATTAAACTTTTCGCATACTTAATGGAGTTACAGATCAGTAGAGAGTTAAAGTACAGCGGGGAGTTATATTTAGTTGAACAACAGTGGAGAGTTATAGTTGAAAGATTGATGAATACATACTGAGGATAGCCAAGAGTTATAGTTAAAAAAATAGTGGAGAGTTATAGTCGAAATATTGATGGATACATATTGAAGACTTCAAGGTTAACGATTTTTGGACAAACAATAAGAGAGGTGTAAGGTCTCTGATGATTTTTTGAGCATTTGATAAAGGTTCCACAATTAAAACTATTTATTAAATGTCTTTTTCTGAAAAGAGGTTTGCTCTTTTGTTAGAATCTTCACTTATCCGAAAGTATCAAGGGGAGTATCACAAAAAAAGAAGACGTGAGTATACATCAGAAAATTATTTCAGAGAGCAATCAAATTCGCTGCTATAAAGATCAACTGATGATATGAAATGATCGTTAGATCTGAAAGATAGTATAAACAGATGAAAGAATTTTTCGCAAAACGTAGAAGCTTTCACTAAAACTGACCACACCAGCTAACAAAGAGAACAGCAACGAGATTTCAAGCAGCAAAATGACAGCAAAAAATCGCGCAATAAAGCCAGCTCAAATGACCGGTCATTGAGGAGGCAACCAGTGTGGCTGGACAGGGCAACAGTTGTTGGATGTGCGAACAGGAAAATAAATTTGCAAAACTGCCATATGGCACCGAGCAGACACAACAGCAGCGAAAAATAATTGTTGCAACAACAACATGCTTCAAGAAGTGCGCTTTGCAGACAAGTAATTGCACAAATGAATTGCGCAATGTGTGCGCACATTATTGAATTTGATTTACGGCGGCGAGCGTCGAGAAAAATTGCAAAACAGCAGACGTTGCATAGTAATTTGAAAGCGTGCAAATGCTGCAAGCAGGAAGACAACGGTGGCACAGGCATTGAACCTGCTCAACTGCCGCGCATACCGGCAGGCCTAGCGGTTGACTGCCTAGCGGGCTGACTGCCTAGCGGGCCGACAATTGCTTTGGGGCATCACCACCAGTGCTTGCAACAAGTGCACCAAAAATTGTGAATGTTGCTGGCACGTAGTTAAAACGGTACTTGCAACAATTCATGAAAATTTCATAAACGCTGGCAGCGTAGATGATTTTTTTATACCCTCAACAGGGTATATTAAGTTTGCCACGAAATTTGTAAGTTCCAGAAATAAAGTAAGCAAACCGCATGAAATATATATGTATATTTATATCTATATATAATATGTATATATGTCTATACAGGATCGACGTGATGTGCTAACTCGTTTTAGTCCTGTTCGTCTGCCTGTCCGTCTGTATATATGAGAACTATTCCCTCAGTTCTTGAGTTATCGATCTGAAAATTTTTTCAAGTTTTTTACCATCCAAGAACCTGTTTATTTGTCGGTATCACCGAAATCGGATCACTATAGCATATAGCTGTCATACAAATTGAACGCTCAAAATCAAGTGCTTATATGGAAAACTTTTTTGTTTAACCAGATATCTTCACGAAATACGACACACAATATTGCCCAAGACGAGGGTATAATCCACAAAGAAATTGTTAAGATCGAACCACTATAGCATATAGCTGCCATACAAACTGACAAATAACAATTTCTTCGTACCCGTTTGTCCTGTAAGAAATGCAACTGTGAAGGCTATTATAGCTTCGGAGATATTTTTTCTTGTTTTTGTTGTAAATTTTATTTCAGTATTTCCATTTATTTGATATCTTCTTTAAGTGCAGCGCGCACTTTTGCGCACCAAAAGGTCAAAGCATTGACATTGAATACAAAATCATGGAAGATTTGTCGGCAAAAAAGTAGTTGTGAGTAAACAAAGCGACGCCCCGGTCCAGCATGGGTCAGTGGTGAGTGGGTGCACACAAGGCCTACTATATAATGCAGGCTAACGAGCGGAGCCTGTAAATATATTATATATATTTACTTATGTATTGGCTTAAATCGAGCTGCCAGCAACCGTTTTTGACGCATTGTGCCGCCCCCTCGCTTAACAGTTGCACGTTGCGCTCTTCATCGCCTCATCAAGCAGCTGTCCGGCAAGCATTTAGCCGCTTCATTGTTATAAATACGCGCCATAGTTGCTTGCCACGTATTGGTCAGCACAAAATCACTGCTGTTGCATGCCGACTAACCGCTAAGCATGCCTACAAATACAAGTACAATTGCTTTGGTAGTCAATCATGTGCGGCGCGTCAAGCCAACAACGAACAACAGTTACAACACTCCATCTCCGGTTGACAGCTCGTGCGGGAGACGCTCTTCAAAATTTCTGCACTTCTCCAAATTAAATTACCCAACTATGCTATGCTGTGCTGCGCTATGTTGAGCGCTTTGCACACAAAAGCAGCAGTTAAGTTGTTGTTGTTGTTGTCAGAGGAAAATAAATAACCTTTAAATCATTTCATTTGAACTTTTCACAATTGACATGACGTTTATTGTGCTGATTGTTGTTGGACGGCGTATGGCATAGTATACATAGCATAATGTAGTACTGCAGCGAAGAGAAGAGTAGAGAAAGAAGAGTTTGGTAGAAAATAGCACAGCATAGCTTGTATAGCAGAGCACAACGTAACAAAGCATAGTATAAAAATATAGAACATAACACACTATAGCATAGAATAACATTACATAACATAGCATAGCATAACATAATATAGCATGCACAATATAGTACTATAACATAACACAGCATAGCATAACATAACATAGCAAAACATAACATAGCATAGGATAACATAATATAGCACAACATAACATAGCAAAACTTAACATAGCATAACATAACTTAACATAGCATAACATAACTTAACATAGCACAACATAACATAACATAGGAAAGGACAACATAACATAGTATAGCACATCATAGTACTATAACATAACATAGCATAATATATCATATCATAATACAGCATAACAGAACATAGTATAACATAACATAACACAGCATAGCCTAACATAATCTAGCCCAGCACAGCTTAACATAACAAAGTAAGGTAAAACATAACTTAGAATAGCATAAAATAGTCCTACATAGCACAGCATAGCAATACACAGAGCGCCATTCAAGCAAGTTAAACTGCATATTTTGCGCCTCCACAAACCCCATTTCTATCTTCCCTTTTCTTCTTCTTGTTTGTTGGTGGTTAAGTGTGATTTTTGAAAGAGTAGCGAAGATTCTTAAGTTGAATTCTTTTCCTGATTCCACAGCTATTGAAGCGTTTAAGAAATTTATGCGCAAAAGCTAAATGGTATTGAAAGGAACGTGACAGTAAATCAATCAAACGCTGACAAGTCACAAAACGGTACTTTAATTATTATTTTTTTGTTGCTGCAACACATAACGTTCTCTTATTGCCGCATGCCATACATAGCACAGCTTGTTCCCAACAATATGCGCTCATAGCTGCGATTCATGCCACTACGAATCGCTAGTAGTTGAGTGCCTCATCACTCATAATTCAATATGTCTATGGTAATTACGGTATTTTACGTCATACATGGTTTTGTATACTGTAATTAAATGTGGCATAATTGATATTGTATTTCTCACCTTTGTACAACATTTTCGTAGAATCGAAAAATCAGTAGAAAAGCAACAAAAAAATATTTTTATGCCCTGAACAACGGGTTGGGTTATATATGCGAAGTCCCTGTATGAAAATTTATTTGACAAGATATCTTCACGAAATTCTGCTCGCATTATTATCCACGACAGCCCTACAATCTTCGAATATATTTTTCAGATCAGATCACATTACCATATATGGCATACAAACTACACAATCAAAATCAAGTCCTTGTAGGGAAAACGTTTTATTTTACAAGATATCTTCACGAAATTCGACATACTGTATAATCCAAGGCAATTGTATAATCCCTAAACAAAGTTGCCATACAAACTGACCAATTAAAATTAAGTCCTCGTATGGGAAAATTTTTTATTTGACGAAATATCTTTACGAAATTTGACATACAATATTGCTCAAAGTAATGATATAATCCATGAACAAATCGTTCAGATCGGAATACTATAGCATATAGCTGCCATACAAATTGACCAAACAAAATCAATGGCTTATATGAGAAACTTTTTTATTTGACGAGGTATCTTCACGAAATTTGGCATACAATGTAGCCCAAGGCAATGCAAAAATGCATGAAGAAATCGTTCAGATCGGATGACAATAGCATATAGCTACCATACAAACTGTCTGTTCCAATAACAGTTTAAATATTTTTTTTCTACCTTTTTATGCTATAAGAAATGCACTCGTGCAGGGCATTATAGCTTCGGTGCAACCGAAATTCCCGTTTTTTCTACTTTATTCCTAAATTTGTTATACCCCCGCGCACTTCTTACACTACACCACTTCACACATGCGCTGCTGCATCTACCAGCTCATTATGCAACGCTTAATTCTGCTTAATTCTTTAGCGCAGCTTCGCCACAACTCTTGGTTATCAATAACAAATTTTCTATAGTGGATTATTATGCATTATTACTTGATAGAGCGATATCGACAAAGAAATCTTCAATTCATTGCCTGATTGCGAGTGATGTTATGTGACGAATTGTGTGTCAGTATGTAAGCAAGCGCTAACGGCTCTTAACACTAACACCGTGTACAGTTAGCCGTTTGTTATTCAAACGCCAAAGCGTAGACTTCTTCAACAGCGCTGGTGTGTTGCGCTGGTGGGATCATTTTACATTTTTTTTGTTGTATTTTTGGTAGCTTTTGTCTGCTTGGCGCAACATACATATTTCTAAGCGCGTCATAATTAATAGAAGATGCTTGAGTTGCAGCCAAACAATGTTGCATTCAAAATGTTTTACATAAAATAATAACTTTAATTGCTGCATTTATGTTGCTACAGTCGTTACCGAAAGTGTTGTTATGCTTTAAAGCGGTTGCATTTGCGGCTAATGAGACCTTGGCGATGTGGGAAGTGTGTTGCAAGTACATAAATATTTTGTATGCAATTAAATATTACGTTTAAGTAAATAAATACGTAAATAAGTGGAACACATATTCACTGTTCCCACGATAGTTGAGTGAGGTTTACGTATTCGGAACGGACTTGAATTTGCCGCGTCAAAGGCTGACAAGTTGGCAGCACTAAAAATTGTTTGAAGAATATTTTCGGTTACAAAAATAACAAAAAGCATGTATAAAGCAATAAATTGCAATTAAGTGTGCTCCATTTCAAGGTTTCCTACTTTTTTAAAGAAAAAACAAAAAAACTTCAAAATTATCGGAGAATTTTTATTATCATTCGAAAGCACATTCAATGGCTTTTATTTTTTGAAGATTATATCTTTTCAATATTGGCCGCGGTTATGTGTCAGATGGTCTATCCGTTGAGTACAATTTTCGATGACTCGTTCGAGCATTTCGACTGGTAATTGGGGAATGACACGCGTACCAAGGACTGAATCTAGGCGGGATTGTTCGCATATCCTCACAGCAAAAAGTCCAACTATCTTGTTGACCAATCGGCCGGCCCTTAACATGAAATCATCTACTTAATGAAGTGTTCTCTCAATAAATCTTTTAATGTATGCGATGTGTGGGAAGTGACATCGCCTTTGTTGAAACCAAATGTCGCCGAGATCACGAGCTTCAATTTCAGGCATCAAATAGTCGGTTATCATTCCGGCATAATTTTTGAAGAAATATGTTCAGATGAGAATATAAGTAGAATATATAAATGATCAGCTTAAAGAGATGAGTCGATTTAGTCATGTCCGTCTATCTGTCTGAATTAGTCCTTTACTTTTTTATTTAAATCTGTCCTACATACAGATCATTTCCGTCGGTCTTGTATGGAAAATCTCCGAAAAAAATGTTTAGGTTGGACCACTATACCATCTATCTGAAAATTAGTTTTTAGGTATCCGCAAAGTAATCAATTTATCCGTGGTGACCCGGTGCAGTATCATGATGGAATTCCGATTTTTTCTTTGCCATATCTGTTGAATTTAATTTTCATCAATAATTAGAGGCTCACGACCAATTTTAAACTCTTCGATGTAGATCACATCTCTTTCTTGGCCTTTGATACCAGTACCAAGTAGATTCACGTTTCGTGGACAGTCGCTAAGCGGCGCAGAAAGTTCTTAGCGTAAAAAGCCGCTGCGAAGTGGTCTTACGATTCCATTTAGTACCCGGAGTGAGCAAACGCAGCTCTCACCGCGCCGACAGCCTCTTCTCGCCTAATATATCATAAAGCATATGATATGCGTGGTCTCAGCAATCTCACTGAACTTTTTGCATGGTCTGCCGAGCGGAATTATACGATTTCTGTCCCAAAATAGAGAACGAAGTTGGTGTGGGGATATACTGTCAAGAATTAGGAATAATGCAGCCTTTTAAATGCTAGACCACGGTGGTATATTTCAAGCAAATATCTTTGCTATTGGTAAAGCCGCGGAGTTAGCCTCTAATGCATCAGCAGACAACTCCAGAGTCAACATTGGACAGCCAAGCAGCAATCAACGCTTTAACCTCGTTTCGCATATCGGCCACAGGTGTCTAGGAAATCAGGGCAGGGCAGCAGTGGTGCGTGTGCGCAAAAGCAAGCGACTACACTTCCACTGGGTGCCACGTCTCCAAGGCATCAAGAGCAATGAGATAGTGGACGAGATGACCAAGAGTGGTGTGCGACTGTCAGCCAAAGACGTGATCAATATCGAAAAGCCCATGCATTGTCTCTACGAAGATCTGGACAGAAGCATGGTAATTTATATCAACATGGAATGATCTACCTGTGTGCAATAGTCATGTAAACCGTAGTCATGTGTAAAACGGTAGATTGGAGATATATGTACATAGTGCCCATAGGATCTCAATCGAAGCTCCTGTGGTAATATTATTGGAATACGCACTGGTCACAGTGTGGTGGCAGCACGCGCCTGCAGAATGTCACTAACAGCTTGAGAATACTGCAGGATATATCAATAGCAAGGGACCAGGTAAACAATGGAACATCTAATGTGCACTTGTCCCTCATTAGCAAGGAAACGCCTTAATCATTTGCGGGCCCCACCGTACGGGACATTGAGAGAGCTGTCCTTAGTGAGTTCATAGAGTCTGTTGAAACTTGCTACAAGCGAAGTGATCCTAAAGCATGACTACTCCTGATGGATTTCGTCACGGAACTCCATCTATTATCGCAAAGGACAAAAACTGAGCTATGCGTGGCTCTTTAGCCTGCCCGACGAACCTAATTTCAGTTTTAAGTTGCATAAATCCGACTTAGGCGGCGAATTTTAAGACAAGGAAGTTAATAACTTGTGGGAAAAGTTGCTGATTTTTAATTAAATTGACAGAATTCCGAAAAAACTGTTACTAAAATTGCATGTACAAGCAATTTTTGGAAAAATGAAAGCAAATCGCAGCTAACGGCCAAATTACACAACTCGCAACCGCTCCTAAATGCTTAAGTCCAAAGACTTCCTAATAAAATCAAATGCAAATTCAGTCAAATTTTTGCTACGGTTATCACAAAGCCATAGTTATGCCCATCAAAATCGCTAGCTGTGCAAATTCATTGAAAATTACACACATAACGGCACTATATGAATACATATGTACGTGTATATATAAATGTGTCTTTGCAAAGTGCAAACGGCAGCAATTATTGCAAGTGAAGCGCAACCAAGTCGAAGGAAATATGACAAAAACAAAACACCATACTCCCTTCGCCGGCGAGTGTGTCAAGTAGGGAAAGGCGTAACGAAGTTGCCACCATTCCCATTAGTTGCACTCACCCACAGCAAGCGCTGAGTTTGGCGAGTTACTTGCAGTTGAACGCTTTTCGATTGCACTAATTGTTGTTGCATGCACTTGTTGTTGGACCAGCAGCAAGTGTTGGGGCGCTTGCCACATATGTATACTTGTACGACGAGTACAACACACAGCCACTTGCGGCAGCACATTCATTTGCATGGCACTCAGCCATTAACCTCCGTTGATGTCAGATTTGACATGGCCAAACGCCGCGACGACACAAGGCAACAGCAAAAACAACAATGCTGCTTGCCACATGCATTTATGTGAACAATGACAACTATTGTGTGGCACAAAGACGCGAAATATGTGAATGTGCAACAAGCGCAGCGCACAATAAGCATTTCCTAAAGTAAAACACACAGACATAAGTTAACTTCGGTTGCAACGTAGCTATTATACCCTACACAAAGATAAAAGTTTTCATGCATAATTGTACAGTTTGTATGGCAGCTATATGTTATAGTGATCCGATCTGAACAATTTCTTCTTCGGAAAATAATCTATACTAAATTTCGTGAAGATACCACGTCAAATGCAAAAGTTTTCCATACCAGCACTAGAGTGGGATCGTTCAGTTTGTATGGCAGCTATATGCTATAGTGCTTGTATCTGAACAATTTCTTCGTAGATTGTAGCAATGCTTGAGAAAGTAAGCTGTCCCATATTTCATAAAAATGTCTTGCCAAATAAAAAAATTTTCCATGCAAGGACTTTAGTTTGATCGATCTGTTTGTATGGCAGCTATATGCTATAGTGCTCCGATTTGAACGATTTGTTTACGGTTTATATCATTGCCTTGGATAATGTTGTATGTTGAATTTCGTGAAGATATCTTGTCAAATAAAAAAGTTTTTTATACAAGCACTTGATTTTAATCCAACAGTTTGTAGGGCAGCTGTATGCTATAGTGGCCGGATCTGAACAATATCTTCGTAAATTGTAGCAATGCCTGAGATAATAATCTGTGAAACGTTTCGTAAAAAAATCTATGCAAATCAAAAAGTTTTCCATATAAGGACTTGATTTTGATCGGCGGTTCCAACAAATGAGCAACTTCTTGGAGTGAAAAGGCTCCCGAAAAATTTCAGATCGATATCTCGAAAACTAAGGGATTAGTACGAGTACAACATATATCATCACGCTGATCATTTATATATTGACTTTTTGGGGTCTCCGACGTTTCCTTCAGGATATTACAAACTTCATGGCAAACTTAGCGGGTATATGTAAGTTCTGCCACTGACACTATATATACTGTCAGTGGGGTGTTGCAAAACTAATAGCGATGCATAAGTTGCAAACTGTAATGAGCACACACACGTATGTACATACATTTAATGCTGGCAAATTATTGCAGTTGCTGCGCGCTTTTGTAGCAAGCAAGTGTTTGTCTTTATGCTGCTGTTTACAGTCGCATTTATTTATGTCTGACAGTTGACATGTGACGGTTAAAGGTCGAGGCAAACGCTTAGAAACGAGAATGTGGAAATAAGTTGCTGCTAAAGGAAATTGGATTATAAAAATGCATTTGTGACTCAGAATTATTCACACATGCCAATGCAAGCGTTGTATTGAAGAGGGGAACATAAACAGCAAACTTGCAACATGAGGTGGCAAATATAAGAAGAATATGCAGAAAACTCTGTGGCAAGTAATAATTGCAATTTTACTATTACAAGTGGAACGTAGACAATGACAAAACTGGCATCAATTTGTTGCAAGGAGTATAATGTAGGGAAATTGAGACGGGTCCACAAAAATTTTTCTGGATTTATTGTGATAATTTAGAGAAAATTGTTGAAAATTATAAGAAAACCCCTCATTGAAAAAAAATTGAAAAAATTTAATTTTTAGTGTTTTCAGGGTTTCGTACGTGAAGAGAAAATACGCTTTTTGTTTGAAAAAAAAAAAAACAAAACATAAAGAGAAGCACCGCACTCTAACCGGGAGTTCACGAAGAGTACAATTACTTGCGCTATAATCTTTTATCTTTAACTGCCATTTATCGCCTGAATATATTCTTAACATGCTTGGAGTAGAGCTAATCCTTGGAGTTAACATTTTTTTGGCCCAAGTCTGTTCTTCATACTTCAAATTATTCCATCAACCTTTTATCCCACTGATAACCATATTTTCGTCTCAGTTTGACCATCACAAAATAAATAGGTATCTGAGAGTTAGATATGTATTTCATAATTTCACATTCTTTGAAATGTTGACAGAAGTCGTTCGAGTTATCTCAAACCTTTTAAATTAAAATACCAACTTAGTATCGATCATATCTATTGACAGTTCCAAACATGAAATATACCTACTTCAGTGAGTATAGTAGAAAGAGTGAGGTATATATGGGAAGAAAGAGATGGATGTAAACAAAGAGACCTCTTAAATTCCATCTCCAACTTTTGCTATCAGTCATATCTATTGACAGTTCCCAACGTATAGGAATACTTCTATTTTTATAGGTAGAAAGAGATAGGTAAATCTGGGAAAAAAGAGATGCAGATAGAGAAAGAACGAGATAGATAAAAGGATAGGAGGAACAGAGAAGGAGAAAAGCTGAGAAATAGAGAGAGAGAGAGATAGAGTGAAATATGGAAGTAGGTATAATAATGAAAAGAGTAGGCATAATGAGTACTCGCGTATTTTTTTCCAAATTGACCATACTGATGAATTACAGCAATATCTAGGTTTCTGAACTAACTAAACATAAGAATCTTGAAGAGAGAATCCAACTGTCCATTGTAGCAATGTAACTGTTCAAAAATTCTGTATATAAGAGATTCATGCAGGACCTACCTACCCACATTTTCAATTATTGAAATATTTTTCTGCACTCCTCGAATTGGAAAATACATTCAAACATAACTGGAGAATAGATTATTCAACTAAATATACGCCTGGATGGTGCTTATAACGGGTGATCCAAGTAGAGGCACTTTTTTCAAAAGCCTTTTTTTGACAGATCATTCTAACAGATGTCTTAAGTTTAAGTTTATCAAGAGATTTTCAAAATATTCAAGTACTTATCACTAGAAATTCATAGTTTAAAGATTTCTCTAGCCATTCTTCAGTTTCATAAGTTCTAGTAGACATGAATACATACTCGTACCTGAAAAGAGAAGAAAGAGAAAAATAAAAATTAGCAGAAAAATATAAACTAAATGACTCTAAACTAAAATTGTACAAACACCTAGAACTAATATCATGCCGAAATTTGGGTATTCATAAATTTAGAAGCCATAATAATACCGTTAATTGCAATTAGAAATACTTAAAGATTGCCAGCTTGTCGCGAAAGTTTAAATGAGCTCAATTTAAAAGATTAGTACGAATATGCCAATTTAAGAACTGAAACTTCAGACTCTCCCCAGTAAGAAATAGAAATTGGTGATGCCAGATTTGAAAAAATAATAATTAAAAAAAATTTTATAAAATGCATGGTGTTACTTATGTACTCAAACAGCAGAATTAATTGAATAATGGTGTTGCCATATTTTCGAAAAAATATTTATAAAATGTTTGTTTAAAATAATACGAATTATGATAAATTTTATTTTGGGACTATGTTAGATAAAACTGCCAGCTTGCAAAAAAGTTAGTTTCTTTTAGTATTTATTTGTTGACTTAAAATATATTTCTGGTGATGCCATATTTAAACAAATATATATTTTTAGAAAAAGTTTATAAAATGCATGAAGTAATTAATGAACCTCAACATCAGAAATGGGGGCGATTGTATAATGGTGTTGCCAGATTTTCGAAAAATTATTTATTATTATTTATAAAATACTACGAATTATGATATATTTTAAATTTTGAACTATGTGCATAATAGTTTAATTGATTCAGTTTTTAATGTTTCTAACACCATTTTGATAAAAAGTTATAAATTTTTTTTTAATATTTATTTGTATACATAAAATATATTTCTGGTAAGGCGTTTTGGGAGACATTTTGAACAGAAACATTTTTTAATGATGAAATTGAGTCTCCAATAAAAGTAGATAGGGTTATTGCACACTAGTGTTGCCAGATTTATGAAAAATAAAATACTTTAAAAAAGATTGAGGTAATGCATTTTAAACAAACTTTTTAATACAAAAAAAAATATCGCATAATGAAATTTAAATTTTAGCAAAGGGAGTTATTAAATAATAGTGTTGCCAGATTTGCGAAAAATAAAATAATTTTAAACAAAATTTAGGTAATGAATTTTAGTAAATATTTTAATGTTTCTAACAGGCTAGTTAAAAATACTAAAACTTATTTGAAGTTTAAATTTCTGAACAACAATATAGTTGCCAGCTAAACAAAAAGTTATAAAGGTCTAATAATTTTTTTCTATTTATCTGTGTACATTAAAAATATATATGGTAATGTAAATGAAATTTAAGAACCTCAATATCACAAACTGGGAAAATTTAATAATGGTGTTGCCAGATTTTCGAATAATAAAATATGTTCAGAAAAATGTTTATCAATTGTTTTTTTAATATACTACAATTTAAATTAAATTTAAATTTTTAAAGAAAAATAGGGTTGCCACATTGAGAATAAATATGTGATTTTTAATATGCAATTTTAGCCATAATATATCTATGGCAATGCGTCTAATCTCATATTTTAAAAGAAAAAAAATTCGCATGTTGTTGCCATATTTCTAGAAATTAATTTTATTAATATTAAATTAATTAAACCGATGCTAGTTTTAATAAAAAATAATTTGTTTGTGAAAATCATAATTTATGAACCATGATATTAATTTTATCTCATGAATTTAAATAAAATGGCTACTGAAATAAAAAACAAAAATTTTTGAGAAATTGTTTCTAGAGCAAAATTCACTTTTATACCCGTTTTTTGACACAAATTACATAATATGGTTGCAATATCGACAATATTTGTTGCCATACTCCTGTCAATAAAACACACCTATTTTTCAACATTTTGTCTTGTCCAAATTGTTGTACATGCTGCTTGCCACACTGCGTTGCTTACGTCAAATAATATTAGCCGCAAAGTCTCATGCGAACAGATTTGACAAGCAAAATTGTGACACTTCATTGGGCAGTTATGCCAAATTCGGAAAAAATTCCGTCAAATGCAGCCAAAAAATTACAAGCAATTAGTGCAAGTGAAAAGGATTGTGGCGAAAAATCAATTAGCCATAAGAAACGCGACTCGCTGTCAACTAATGAATGGGGCACAGTGGCACTAAATGCTAAAAAATTGCATACTAAGTTGACAGCAAACATTGACAGCGACAAGGAAGCCATATTTAGAGAGGCAAACTATGCATGTGTGTGTGTGTGTAATATATATGGGCTGTCACATTAAATGATAATTTATATTATGAGCAAACGCGCATGCGCATTCGAGCAATTAGCGTACAGCGTGTGCAACATATTTATTGCTTGCCGGCAGTAGTTGTACAACCACATATGTATACCACAAATGAAATATGACGACGACGACAAGTAACAAAGTTATTGCTGCACCGGCGAGCTGGTTCGAGCAATCGGCCAATTTCGGCTCTATAACTTGCGATTAGCCTCGCCATTGAGGTGTGAACTGTCAAAATCAGCTGTTTAATGCAATTATAAGCGGTTGAGCAGGTTTGTGTGCGTGTGTGTGACACGCATGCGTCGCCACAAACGACTGCCACGCAGACACACTAAACAAATTACGGTAAAATGATGTACAGTCTAGTTAACCAACTACTTGCTTGTTGTTGCTTAAAATGCCAAACCGCTTTTAAAAACGAGTTGCCGAGTTGCCACACGGCGTAAATTTATGATGTCACACACAAATACACAGTTAAATGTCAATGTGACAGCGCGCGTCTGCGCCAAAGCCAGTGTCATCGAAAATGTGCTAAACAACTGCAACAAAAAATTCAAATTATTTTGCGAAAAATGTTGCACGTTCAACGCCGCAACACAGACGCCCATGTGTGCGACAAACTTGTGTTTGTTGTAGTTGCTGCCAATACGGTATTAGTTGTTGGGCGCGTGTTGGCCAAATGTGTCATGCTGATTGCCCGTTTAGTGTGCGCCCCTCCTTCTCCCTCGCCGCTGTGCAGCCAGCTTGCTTGACGACTTGTCTATGCTTGCAAGCTAACGGTTTTTCTGTGCAGGCGCAGGCAAACCAGAATATTGGGTGGTAAAAATAAACTGCAGCAAATCCGTGAAATAAATTTTAAATCAGTTGGCAATTGCTGTGCGTATAGCAGAGGAATATAACCAGTAATACACTGCGCGAAAAGTTTGACTAAAAGTCAAAATGTCTTCTAAAAAAGCGAAATTAATTTCAGGGAGAAATATGACAAATTAAATGAATTAAACTTAAAAAAAGAATGTAAAAATATTGTGAAAAAAATTTTCGAAATTTAAAAAAAATATTCGAATAAAACTGAAGATATGATGTACAAAATAAAAAACAAAATTTTTTTTTGCGCGGAAAAAAATTGAATAGAAAACTTTTGACATCAAAAAATAGTGTATACAGATTTTAGAAACTTTTTGCTTTAAAATTCGATATTTGTAGTTACTATACATACATATGTATGTACACACATACATATACTATGTATTTGTAGTTATGAACAAAAAATTAAACTTTTAAATAAACTAATATTTTTAAGAAAAAATTAAAGTTTGAAAAAAGTAAATTCATTAAATATAATTTTTTTTGAAAAAATAAGAAACAGAACAAATTTCAAAATCTTTTTAGAATCTTTTTTGCTTTAATATGGTATTATCGTGTAAAAATATTTTTTTTTGTTCAAAAAAATTTTAAAAATATTTCGCGAATTTTGTTGTTTGTTTTTTCATTTTTCAAAAAAAAAATGAAAAATAGTTAATGAATTTACTTTTCTAAAATTAAATAAATAAAAAAATATTTAAATGTTATTCTAAAATTAATTAAAAAAATAAATAAAAAAACTATAAATATTTTAAAAAATTATTTTAGAAATTTAAAAAAAATAGTAAAAAAAACTGAATTATAATAATTAGCGCATTTTGTTTTTATATAATTAGTTTTTGTTTATAATTATATATATATTTGTTAATTAATTATTTTTAGAAAAATTTTTTTTTACAGAAATTTAAAAAAAATAGTAAAAGAAACTTAATTAAAATAATTAGTGCATTTGGTTTTTTATGTTATTAATTTTTTCCATAATTTTACACTATGGTAATTAATATATTGGTTAATCAATTATTTTTTTGAAATTTTTCAAATAATTTCACTACGGTAATGATTACATTGGTTAATTAATTACTTCTTTTTTAGTTTTTATAATTAATGTACTTAATTATTTCAGTGTTAATCTTTCATAATTTTACACTTAATTTGCTGATATTTGAAATATTATATATTTATTGCCAAAAATTTTGAATAAAATTTTTTTAATTTGTATTTTTTTGTAATGCAATATAACAGTTTTCATACTAATAAATTTAGAAACAAAATTTCATTATAGAAATTTAAAAAAAATAGTAAAAAGAACTTAATTATAATAATTATTAAATATTAGTATATTTTATATGTAATTAATTTTTTTTCATAATTGTTTACTATGGTAATTAATTAATGTTAAATTATTATTTTTTTTTTAATTTTTTAATTAATGTACTTAATTATCTCAGTGTTAGTTTTTTATAATTTTACATTTACTTAATTCATATTTTAAATATTTGCCAAAAATTTTAAATTTATTTTTTTTTACGTTTTATTTTTTTTTGTAATATAATAATTTCCGTAATAATAATTTTAGAGACAAAATTTTATTGTAATAATTAGTACAATTAATTATACATATAAATAGTTTTTTAATAATTTTTATTATATTTTTTAATAATTATTGAAAATGTATTGCTTAATTAATTTTGTATTTAATTTGTATAATTTATGTACTTAATTACTTTAATTTTTTTATAATTTTATATTTAATTTGTGATCTTTTTGTTAATTAATTTATAATTTATGTGCTTAATTATTTTAATTTTTTTCAAAATTTGATATTTATTTTAATTATTAAATATGTGAACTTTTTTTAAATTAATTTATAATTAATGTACATAATTATATGTCTTCTTTTATATTTTTATACATATTTTATTTATTTAATTCTAGAACCTTTTGTTAATTAATTTTTATTAACAAAAAAGCATTTTTGAAAAAATTTGAGTAAACCCTAAACTTTCGCACAGTGTACGCATTGCACTTGTCCACCAACAGACATGCAACAACAACAGGACGTCACAAATACGACACGCATGTTACATACTAACCACATTTTTGCGGCGGAAAGCAGCGACAGTACGGGAAAATGCGAAAATTTCGCAGCAAGTGCAATGTAACAACAATAACAATCACTACCTTAGAATGTGTGTAACTGTTGTTGTTGTATATACCCGCATTTTTTGTAATAAATAGTAAGTAAAGTTGGCCGCCTAACCCTAACTGTACAGCTGACACTGGTCATAGTTGTTACAGACAGCGGCAGCAGCAGCGTGTAGCATGCAACATGCAAGTTGTTCGACTGCCAAACGGCAAGTGCCGGCAATATACCTTATTTGCCACGCTGTGCAGGCAACAGTTACATTTAACGAGATATACATGATTTTGTATATATGTATGTATGTGTGTGTAAATATATTTCTGCCACAAACAAAATTTTTCGTTTTTTCTTTAACTGCACGTGATTTAAGCATTGCACACACAGCGTGCCGTGCTAACGGCAGCATGTTGTCGACTACAGGTTGCATGGTTGCAATTGCTGTTGCTTTGTTGCGCTTTGCATAATTGTCGCCGTTGTCGTCGCTGTCTATAATTCGCCTTATCTTCAAAAGATGTGGATATTTATGTTACTGCTACAGCTAGTGAGTTGTTGTTGGCGTTTTTTCTAATTCTATGCACTTTGTGCGCTATTGTGGCACGTTTGTTCGCCTATCGTTTGGCAGGCAAACAAAAAATCAGTGACTATTGGAAAGCTTTATGGCTTTTCACCGCCCGCAACATGGTTTTCGGACAGCAATTGTTGCCACCTTAAAGAAATATATTGCTCTTATGTCTCTGTTGAACAATGCATTGTTAACATGCTTGCAACATAAATGTGCACCGTATATGTCAGCAAAACAATTTAATGGCTAGTGGTCATCGTTGAGTCCTCCTAACATTATAGCCACCTGGACGCTTCTCCAAACTTTTGTTATAATTTATTTCATTTGTTTCGTGTTTAGTAAAATTTATGGTCCATTTTGTTGAAATTTACAACTAATAAACGTTGTAACTTCATGAAAATGCAACCGCAATTAAATATGTAAAATATAACACGGGCTTTCAGCAACCAAAGTTTTGCACTTGCTGCAGCAAAAAAATTGTTGTTATTGCTATAAAAGTCCGTATATTTGTATATATGTATTTATGCACATGCGGGTCATTAGAGCGGTGCTTGCACAAAAAAAAACTTTCCAAAGCAGTGAGGAAGCATTTATGTATTAGCTTTGTAAAAACCTAGCGCCTTAAGTCTTACAACCGACTTAATAATTATTAAATAATAAAAAAAAATATTTACGGGAAACTGCACAGTTATGTTATTCAAAGCAGCTAAACTCAAGTTTACTTAAAAATAATTTTAGTCCCGAAAATAATTTCGGGATTTGAGAAAAATTTTAGTTCAAAAAAATTAATATGTCATGCCTATGTATACAAATTTGCTAAAATAAAAATTGTTAGTCCCGAAAAAATATTCGGGATTTGAGAAAAATTTGAATTTGTGTAAAACTGCACAGGTTTGTTATTTAAAGCAGCTTAACTCAAGCATATTTAAAAAAATTTTAGTCTCGAAAAAACATTTCGGGATTGAAGAAAAAAATCGAGTTTCAAAAAATATTTATATGTACATATGTATGTATATAAATTTGCTAAAAGAAAAATTCTAAGTCCCGAAAATAGTTTCGGGATTTGCAAAATATTTCAGGATTTTAGGAAAAAATAATATGCATACATACATACATATGTGCGTGATTTTTATGTCCAATATTCGTGAATTAGAAAGATCAGCTTAAAACAAAAATTCGGGATTTCGATACCGACATTAATTTCGGGATTGCTTTGAAAAATTTATTAATAATAATATAATATGTTATAATTTTCGAGATCCCGAAATTTTCATTTCTTTAATATATTATTTTCGGGATTCATCTCCAAATACACGAAAATGCCGTAAGTGTTTTTGCTGTTCTCCTGCTACTAGCTTGTTTAAGCGCAAAACTTTTCCAATATTTATTTATAGCCTTATAGCTGACAAAATCGTGTTTGCTTTCATTTAGCCGATTCGCATATGTTGTTGTTTTTTGTCGATTAACTAAATATATACAAACATAAGTATGTATATAAATATACATTGCCGTTTGCTTATACATACATGTATACTAAGTACTGTATGTTATATTTTGCGCCTCTGCTCGCGCTTTTATCTACTTTATGATGGTCATAAGCATTTATTGCCTATTTATTGAGTTTTTCATACGCTCTACATACAACAGTGTTGCTTTGAAGTGCATCTTTCACATGACACTTCAGGCAATAACATACAGTTATCACGCAATGAAAGCTTTGAGCTGCAGGTTGAGGGAATTTGAAAGTAATTTACTACACCTAGTACTTCCTCTTTGAAAATAAAGGCTGAGTTTGGTAGGCGGATAGAAATAAAGGTTTCGAGATCATTGGATTATACTCCCGGCTCCACTCCGAAGTCGATTTTGAACCATCCTCCTCACCTACTATACCTCTTCTCCATTCTCGTTTAGAGGGAATCCTCACCACAAAGTGTCCATTGAAATGTAACCTTTAGAAAATATATTCTGATTTACTTATATTTATATTTAGCTTATTTAGTAAGGCGCTATGTCTGTACTCTTTCCGGCTCCATCCTCCTAATTCTTTAATTCTAATAGTATGCTAGACTCCGCTAGGAAAATCCTGGAGCGAATTGTACACCAACGTCTAAATAAAGCCATCGATGAAGCGCCAGCTTATCCGCTAATCAATTTGGATTCAGGAAGGCAAAATCCACAATCGAAGTGGTGAACCCGGTAAAGAGACTGGCCGAAAAGGAAACTCTATAGTTTGCTGCTCATTTCGTACAGTGCCGGAAGACGCAGTTCTTGTTATCGCAGGCTTACACCTTTTAGATCACTTAGCCAAAGAGACTAAAAAGCCAGCAATGGACTTACCACCCAGAATCGTAGAGGAAAAACCTTGAGCAGAGACGGTGAAGAGTTGGCAAAGGCGATGGGAAGACAATGGAAACGGACGTTCGACGTTCCGACTGATCTCCAACATTGACTCATGGCTAAAAAGACCACATGGCAAGGTAGATTTCCATTTAACTCAAATTCTCACTGGCCGGGCTGTTTCAAAGCATATTTGAGACGTTTCCCGAAAAAACGGGATCCCGATGTTTTATACGAATCCCGAAATCCTCAATTTTTTAACTTATCAGAAATTGCTTAGATTTTAAAAGCCTTGATAATCGCACAAATCCCGAAAAAAACAGAATCCCGATTTTTTTGTACGAATCCCGAAATCCGCAAATTTTTTAACTTATCAGAAATTGCTTAGATTTTAAAAGCCTTGATGATCGCACAAGTCCCGAAAAAAACGGAATCCCGATTTTTTTGTACGAATCCCGAATTTTTGAACTGATCAAGATTTGAAAGTCTAGTACATTTTGCAAGCTCCGTGCGAAAAAAATATTAAATCCCGATTTTTTTGCACCAATCCCTAAATCCCGAATTTTATAATCTGAACATAATTTGAAAGCCTAGTAAATTTTGCCAGCCCCGTGTGAAGAAAAAATCCTAAATTTTCGAAATAACTCCCACCTTTTCACACTTCTATATGACGAACAGAACAAATGCAACAAAAGTGGCAGCAAATCACAAATGACCAATGAAAATTGAACTTCTCAGCTATCAGCAATAAAAGACGCTAACTTCAGCTTTAATTTCGCTTTGCGACATAGTTTTTAGTAGTTGCTTAAAGGAAGCTTCAAACAAAAAACAACAACCACAAGTAAGCATGACAAATAATTAAAATAACCGCTGTGGCATGCAACATTGCATCAATATTTACACACTTCTGTTGCATTTTTTGTTGTAAACATTATGCTGACTAGAGCTTTGCTTATTTTCACTTCTGTTCTTGCTGTTGTTGTTGTTGTGTTTTTAATTTTACTTTTTATTGTTGCATTGTTTCTGCTGTTGTACAAGTATTTGCTGCCCTTTCGCTTTTCACTTTGACGCAGCATGTAAAACACGCACCTTTTTCATGTTGCTTGTTGCACGTACTTTGTATTTATTGTATGCTTTGTTGTTGTCGTTGTGGCTTTTTCTGTGTTTTGAGGTCAAAACATTGTTGCGGCATGTGTTGTTGTTGGATTAAAAATTTTTGTTGTCGTTTTGCTGTTGTCTGCTCTTCGTTTGCGGCTTTGTTGCAATGTTAATGTTTACAATTATTGTTGTTGCAGCTTGACATGATATGTATTTCGGTGTGTTCATGTGTTTTCATTTGTTTTCGTACATTCTTTTTAATTTTCCCTTACTGCTTGTTTAACACTTCCAAGTGTTGAACAGCTTGCCACAACATGTGGCACACACTTACTTGTATTTATAAATATCGCACTTCGCTCGTTTCGTATGAAATTCGCATGACATGGCAACATTTTGCTGCAACGCACAAACATACATTTGTGTTTTTATTGTTGTTGTATAAAATGTATATTAATGTGCGTGTGTATATGCGTGAATAGTGTTTATTTTAGCCACAATCATTGTAGCAACAGCCAACAATTTGTTGTCTACATAACGTGCAACATTTCTTGTGGAAGTAACACTTACTCACTACTACTATAAGGGAGGAGAAAATAGCGTGAGCAATGGGAAACAGTAGCAATAAAAAGTGTGTAGTCATGATTTGAAGAGAGTGATGTGCCTGCTATTGGAGACAAGGGTAAAGAAAGTGGAATCTTAATCGGATAGATGGTTAATATGTAGAAACTTTATTCCATAAGAAGAGGCCAGAGAGAGTCTAAATGACTAGAAAAAGCTTCTTGGCGGTAGCTATAAGATCTACCTTCAAAAAGTACTTATGAGCAGTAGCTCGGTTTTTTCCGTAGCGAGCTCGAGGTTGTGTGAGTCGAGCTATGTTTAAATTTCATAGAGCTTTCTTCACGCTTTTTCTGTGTCTCGTACTGTAATTACTGTTGCAATGTCGTCCACATAACCAATTAATAATTTCTAGTTTTAGTATTTCGTCATAACTAAAGTTTCACAAGTCTGAGCCCAGAATGGATCTTTGTGCTGCGCCTGACGTGACCGTTAACTGTCGTGATCACTCTCTCGTTTGGCACAGCAGTTTTCTGTTACTAAGGTAGTTTCACACCACAGCTCTGAGGTAATCAGGGATGTTAAAGCTTTTTTAGAGAGCGTCGATCATATCCACCCATCCAGCGCTTTTGAATGCGTCTGAGACACCTAAAGTCGCCAGCAACACTATTTTTTTGTATTTATGCCATCTGCGCTGTGCGGCTTATACACTTTCAATGACGATTTTTTAGATCCTAGAGTTGATCTGCTGGATCTAAAGCCATTGTCTTGGAGGGGAGTCCATCAGCTTCGTTGTTGGCTGCTTCGGGTCTGGGTTTAAGTAGCCTTTCATAGAACTTTTCCGCTGTGACAAGCATGCATAGTGAACGGTATGCTGATGGCAATTTTAGATCTCCTTTTACCTTACTGATTATCACCAGCCGTTACTTTTTCCAGAGTTCTGGGAATATTCCGGCTTCGAGGCAGGCGTTGTACAGATTTAACAGTACTGCCAGTGCCTCTGCGGCGATTTTTTTCAGGATTTCTGCTGGGGTCCCATCCGGGCTGGGTGTTTTGTTGGCCTTGAGCTTGCCAGTGGTTACTTGCAGCTCTTCAAGCGTAACTGAGGGATTTGCGGAAATTTTAGAGTATGTTCTAGATCACAAGCCTTTTTTGTGTGTGTGGAGAAGAGTGTGTTTACGATGTGATCCATTTTTCCATGATTCGGTTAGATATTGCTTACTCGACAGCATATATAGTATACAAATTATTAGGAAAATATTTTTTCTACAACAACAACAAAATATTATATAAAATATAAGCATTTTGGACACAATAATCGCAAAATTTGGTTTTATCCGTGCAGAAAAAAAATAACAAGTTGAAGTCGAAGCTTTTCAAAAAACATCTATGAGCTTATAATGGTAATCTTTTAGTAACCACTTTCACTATAGTAACAGTTAGAATTGTTGGTTCTACCAGAACTTCTAAGTTAGGTAATGATTATGGTATAACTGAAGGTATCCAGCTAAGTGAAACTATCCATGCCTAATTGTCGCCGTTCGACAAAGTAGAGCTAGTGATCTCAAAATATCAACACAATTGACTTCATGTTACAGTCATTACCGCAAAAATAAGAAATATAACATACTGTCTACATTATCATGCGCGTCAAAAATATTCTGATAGCAAAAATATTCTATAAGCAATCGAGAAACCTGTTGCTGCGTGCAAATTGCATTTGCATAGCAACCGATACATTTTCCTGGCGACACTTTTTTCCAATGCCACAGCTATACCATTGCCAAGTAAATTCTTACATTTTAACATGCAAATATTGGTATTTATTGCCCGCGAAGCGAGCCATAAATATTCGCAGTATTTTTCTATATTTGTTGCTGCATTTATGTATATATATTTCACTTGCAACGCGCTTTGAATGCACAAAAAGTCGGCCAAAGATAGCGCCGCTTAAGAATTTAATATAGAAGGTAGTAAATTACTAGACTACGTATATGTATATAAGTATATGTATATATTTGCATATTTATATGTGTATATACCCGTATCAGTTCATTACCATAGTGGTAGACATGAATGGCTGGAGAGCGGCAAATTATCAGCTGGAAATTTTTGCTGCAAAAATGACATGGAAAGAGTTAATGAAATAATTGATAAGCAAATAGGCGAGAAAGCAAATTTTCGCTGAGTGGAAGTCATATACAAATATACTCGTATATTTCCAATATATGTATAGTATATATATTTTACTGAAGTGAGTTAAGAAGTTTTGATTTTTTTGTCTAGAACTCACATCAATATAAAATTGGTTTCCTTAACTACTACACTGCTTTCTTTTCAAGAAATTGGCATGAAATAGCAGCAATAAAGGTACCAAATGAACTCGATATAAGAGGGTATATGTATATACATATAGTGTATCGCACTAATCGCCTGCTAAACTATCTCAACTCGTTTAAGTGTTTTTTACTTGCTTCAGTCAGTTGTCTGTTCGATTCGCCAAATCTTAGTGTTTAAAAAGGTATATATTTATATGGCAACTGTACTCTTTCCCTATGAAAGATCTTTTCCTAAAAAAATTACGCACTTGAGATTTTCTAAGACATTGTAATATATTATATAATATATTAGTAATTGCCCACTTTAGTTGTCAAGTCTACTGGTCTACCTTATAACCAGCAAACTGTCCTTTGTCATTTGGTTGACAGTCTGTATAAATTTTTATTATGTCAGTCACTAAGTCAATTATTTGTGATTATGCAGAGGAGTAATCAACAATCTGTACATGTGCGTTTAAATATAATATTACATATGTATATATTATATAAAATATATACATACTTGTTTATATTACTAAGGAGAGGATATGTATATAGTAAATAAAGTTTTTTCTTCAGAAAAATGTTTCCGCAGAACTAACTCAATGGATGATTCGTTTAGGATATTTAACTGTATGATCATTTGATTGACTGAGTCATTCTCAGAAATAGCAAGGGTATTCAATTCGCCGCCTTATTAAATATTCTCAACGCATTTTTTCTGTGAAGTAGCGAAGTAGAGAAGAGTGTGAAATATGTAAGTTATAGGTCATTCGTGGTTCGAGCCGAGATGGTATTCTAATAACTAGAAACACATTTGTGAAACGGAAAGATATTCATATTAAGGATTATTTAAAATTCTTGCAAATAGTTGTTATACCACTAAAAACTAATTCTTAATCTTGTTAGTGAGGTCTAAGTTAAGCTTTTGAGTTTGAGGTTAGCTTCTAATTATTGAAGTTAAATTAAAAAAGGAATCATTAATTAATTAAGTTTTGTTTAATTATTACAATATTGAAACGTTATTATGCTGTTTCTCAGTAATATTTTTTGAGCTTGGCTTAAAGAATTCTCAATTGTCTAATAGTTATCAGTTAATCATTAAATAATTGAAAATTTTTTTAATTACTACAATATTGAATTAATTTTGAGTTATTTTTCATAAAACTTTTGCTAAGCTTGCCTTGAACAATTTTCAATAGTAATCATTACTTATTTTTTAAATTTAATTAATGTGTTATTGAGTTATTATTATTACTTAATTAATTTTTTGATAGTATAATTAATATTACGCAATTAATAATTATTAATAATGATAATAATTACTACAATATTGAATTATTATCTCTAATATAATTTTCATAAGTTTTTGGATGACATAGCCTCAACTAGGTTTAGTAGTAATCATTACTTGATTATTTTTTTATTTAATTTCTACAGTAATGAATTAGTATTGTCCATTTTTATTTAGTACAATTTTAATTAGTTTTTTTAATTAATACAATTATAACTGTGTGATTTATAATCAATTTCTTGAGATTTTGATTAAGTTTTAGCAAAAATCTTGAATTAAGCAATTATTCGGTTGATTACAGCATTATAAGATTATTATTGTTTCACTTCTCATCAACTTTTTGTTAAACTTGAACTGAGTAGTTTAAGTAGAAATAAATAATTATTTTTTAATTATTTAATTACTCAAGTAATTAGCGCAATTATTTAATTATTTAATTAATTACTGTTATTATACAATTTCTCGTTAAAGTCTTTTACGTGCTTAGCAATAAAAATTTTCAGTGGTAATCAGAAATTAATTAATTAAGTATTTAAATACTCTAAATATTATTGTAATTATGTAATTTCGCATTAATTTGCTGTTATCACTTTGTTCTTCATTACAAAAAATTAATTAATTATACCTAATAATTAATTATTCGGTTAATTACAAAATTATTAGATTATTATTGTGTCACTTCTCTAGAATGTTTGGTGAATTTGGCTTGAACAATTTCAGTTGTAATTAATAACTAATTTTTTAGTTATTTAATTACTGAAATAATTATTGTAATTATCAATTTCTTTCAAAGTCTGCGATGCGATTAACATTAAACTATTTCAGTGGTAAACGTAAATTAATTTATTAGGTATTTAATTGCGCTAATTATTATTGTAATTATGAAATTTGACATTAATTTGCTTCTACTTCATTACAAAAAATTAAATTAAAAAATTAATTAATGTTTTAATTACACTTAATTACATTAATTATTAATAATTAATTAATTACTTTAATTATTATTTTGTAATTAAGTTTTGTATTTTGAAATTTGACATTAATTTGCTTACATTTGCTTCTACTTCATTCCAAAAAATTAAATAAATGTTTTAATTATAATTAATTACATTAATTATTAATTAATTATTTACTTTAATTATTATTTTTTAATTAAGTTTTGTACATGATTAGAAAAATACCATTAAACTTAATTCATATATACGAATATTTAAGTATGAAGTATAATTAATTTTAAACTAATTAGCATTCCTTAAAAATTTTCAGTGGTAAACGTATATTAATTAATATTAATTAGGTATTTCAATACTCTAATTAGTATTGTTACTTCACAACAAAAAATTAAATTAATTATAATTAATTACATTAATTAATATTTTTTATTTATGTAATTTTGCATTTATTTGCTTATATCTGCTTCTTCTCAATTACACGCTAATATTAGTATTTTAATTATAATTACTTGAATTATATTTTTGTAAACGCAGTAAATACCAATACTAAGTGTAAGAGAATACCATTGAACTGTATATAAGCATATCTACACACAGAGAATATTTAATGATAAACTTATTGTCATGCCATTAAATTTTATGGTTATTTAATTTATTGTAATTAATTACCATTTTATCATTTCGCTTACATGGTGTTATTGCTTTGATATATTTATAAAAGGGAGAACGTACTTGGCTTGCATACCAATTTCATATTGAAAATTTTCGCACATAATATTACTAAAGAATTTGTACGTGTCAGCTGACAACGAGCGCAACAAGTTGGCGCACATGCATACATATATTTTACATATATGTATGTATGTATATATGTGTGTGTAAGTGCATATAAGAATTAACGACTGTAGCAGAAAATGGACAGTGACAGCAAAAAGTTAATGACCAACATTTAATATATACATATGTATGTATATGTGTATGTATATATGTATACATGTTACGTATTTATATGGCATATGCATAAAAAGTGCTTAAGAAAGCAGTGAAGCGTCAAGAGAAGTAGGGAAATGGAAAAAGCTGCAGCCATTTCCCAGCGTGTTGTTGAACCCATTGAGTTTTTTCGCTTCTTCGCTATGCTTTTTGCTTTCAAATTATATAGACTAACCGGGAGACTAAGTGAACGCATTTTTTCTACTTCCAACAAATGGCAAGCTGGTATGGCTAGTAGAAAAGCAGATGAATAGATATACATACTATATGACTGTATGTATAGTATATGCCACACATAGCTGAGCTGCACAGTAGCAAATTCTTGGCAATTAATCTCAGCATGCTCATAACGCGTCTACCAGCATTACGCTCATTCTCCAGACACACGCACACGCGCACGCACGCATATGCATATAATTACAACATAGCCATATGATGGGCACATTCATCCTATCGCCAGCATCTACAAACATACTTACAAAAAAAAAGTTAAGTTGAAAAAAGTGGAAGTTGGTAACAAACTGCCTACGTACAACGTGCCTCGCTTTGTTGCCTCGCATATCTAACAACAACTAACTACCAACTCCATTAGCCACACACTTGACTGCATCGCGAGCACGTTTGTTTTTCTCTACTTGTTGCGCCCTACTGCCTACTTTTTTGCCTACTAACGCTAGCTATGCGCGCAGTTTTTCTTCTTCAGCGCTTATTCTGATTTTTTCCAAACATTTCTGCTCCCCTTTCGGCCGCAGTTTTCTTAGTCAACGTGCATTATCTGCATTCCATCGCCAAGTCATCAGCCTCAACTAGCTCCGCTCACAGCCTCAGCCTGAGCCATTTGTTACCCATATTCAGTTTGGCTAATATGACGTGTTGGCTGCTACTACATACTAACTACTAACTGCTTATTACTTATTAACTACGTTCCACGCATATTTTGCCTCATACTGGCTGCTTGTTTGACTGCCGCTTTGCCATACTAACATTTTTTCCACAACGCAGGCGCACATTCACACACACACACAATATGCGTGTTTTTATGCGGATGTGCTATTTGCTTGTTGTTGTTGTAGAAATTTTTATTATTTTGTAATTACAACGTGCTTTACGGTGTGTTAACAAATGTAGCAGGGCGTTAGTACAGGCCATAAACGAGTGAAATGACTTCGAAGTGGTATTCACTGTGTGAGGTAAAAATCGACTTTTGGCACAAAAAACGACAAACATATTTTTTGTGAAAAACGCCTTTTATTAAAGATTTCCCTATTAATTTTTATAATTTGAAATTTCTTACAGATTTTTATGAAATAATTTTTAATAAGATAATAATATTTTTTTTTGTTAAAATTACCATTTTACCTTCAAAAAGATTTTTTATAATCTTTTTATATAATTTATAATAATAATTGAAATAATTTCTTATAAATTTTTTTTAATTTGAAATTTTTTTGTAGATAAATTTTTGTGAAATTTTTGTTTAATAAAATAATAAAATTTTTTGTCGAAATTTCACTTTTATATTTAAAAAGATTTTCCTAAACATTTATTTTGTAATTTTTTATATAATTTTATATTAGTAATTCAATACTAAAATAATTTTTTTTGTCAAAACTCGGGTTTGCTTTTGAAAAAATGTTGCTATACCATTTTTTCAATCTAATAAAATAATTTTATAATATAATTAAAAAAAAATTATTATAAAAATAAAAATAATTATAAAAATAATTTTTTTGTCGAAATTCAACTGCGCGTAGCAAGAGTAGGATTTTGACAAAAAATAATATGGTAGTATTTTTTCTTCAAAACTCGAGTATTGCCTTTAAAACGATTTTCTATTAAAGTTTCTTAATATGATTTTTTTTTATATAATTTTATAAAATATTTCTAACATATTTTTGTGAAAACTCGAATGTTACTTTTGAAACGATTTTTCAGTTCTTTTTTTTAGTTTTAATTTTTTTTAGGTTTTCAGAAAATTATTTTTAATAAAGGAATAATAACTTTCTATTTAATTCGACTTTTACCTTTAAAATTACTTTTCTGAACCTTTTTTTTACTTTGCATTTTTTTTTTTATAATTTTATAGAGCATAAATATAAATTTTTTTTAAAAATTACTTTCGAAACGATTTTTCAAAAATTTTTCAAAATATTTTGTATAATTTTATAGAATTATATTTAAAAAGATAATAATAATTGTTTGTCAAAAATTCGACTTTCCTGTTTTGTCCAATAAGTGTTTTCAATTTCAATTTTTTGCTATAATTGTGTAAAGTAGTTTTTGTTAAAACTTTTTTATTTAATTTTTTTTTTGTATAAAATAATTTTTAATAACAAAATAATAACTTTTTGTTAAAATTAGACTTTTATTTTTAAACAGATTCTGCTGTAACAATTTTTTGTTTACATTTTTTTTATATAATTTTATAAAATAATTTATTGCCAATAATCAACCTTTACCTTCCAAAAGGTGTTCCTATAAAATTTTAATAATTCGAATATTATTGCATAATTTTTTAACACATTCAAAATTTTATTATACAGGCATATTGTAAAAAAGTTTTTTTGGCTTTAGAAAATGCTCACTTTCTTACTAAAAGTAGTGAAGCTATACTAGACTCATAGCAAATTTATATTTTCCTTTTGAATATTCGCATTTAAAATTGACAATTTTTGCTTTTCTACCTTACTTCTTTAACCTTCGAATAGCACATAGCAAGCTTTTTCCACTAATTTTCTTTCTCTACTAAGTAATATTATGTATTTGCGATTGAAGGCTTTCGATATTAACACAATGAAGCTTTATTTAGTGGACAACTCTATTAAACGGACAGAAAGGCTGGTTCTGCCAGAGTCAACTCATGACAGATTTCACAGTATACGAAGTTGTTTAATACCTCAGAAATATTCGTAATATATAATAAATTTTAGTTATACAAGTTTCAGGACCTCTTTTTATTCGAAACTAAATACTTTATAAGCCAGTTGAGAATTACAAGCATACGCTTCCTACCGAATCAATTTTTTTGTATTTTATTTTAGAAATTGTAGGTGCTCTGGCCTGCACCAAAACTAGGGTTTAGTTTGAGGAAAAAATATTCTTTTCAAATTCGATTGCAAAAGACAACTTTTTCTTTACAATTTTGTGAAGATTTCTTAAATTTTTTTTTCAAAATCCGTTTTCCTTTTTGTCAGTTTATGGGTTAGAACACTTTATAGAGCAAAGAGATCCTTGAACTTTTTTTTAAATTGTTAATGTAACTCTTATATGAGAATATATTTAATATACTTCAGAATGTTATGGGTTTCCACGGATTAAAATATTAGAAAAAAATTAATTTTTGCCACTAAATTTGGAACTAGTTTGGTCTTTTTGTGTAGTGAATCCCCTTAATTTTGCGGCCTTTATAAAAACCTGAACGCTAAAAAAAATTGATTTTATTTTGCACTTTTGCTCTACAGCAGTTTACTGCGTGGAAAAATACGGTGGTAAACACGACGAGGCGAATGTCATTGCGCAAAGTGCTGCGAACAAGAAGGAAAGTGGAAAAGAAATTGAATGGAAAAGATATAGAAAATGCTAACGAATTAAAGAAAGCAACCCAGCAAGTGATGGCTACCGAAATTTCCATACATTAAAAAAATTAGCTCGGAAACTACAGCTGGCCTGCGAGTTATAAAGCCTTTGCATAAGAATGGGCTAAGCGATCACACGTGCACAAAAGTTTCGGTTAGGACGGTCAATTGGACCTTAAGAAACTTTAACAGAAATCTTAGGTAGCGCTGTTGGGTAACTAACCGGTACTTTAACCGTTAGGTGGCTTACACTGAAAGAGATAGGTTTAAGAAAACAAGTTACGTTTTTTAGAAAAAATTATAATTTGTAGAAAAAAGGCAATTAAGAAATTATTAAAAACAATATAAATATATATTAATTTTTTTATTTTTTTTATTTTTTTAAGTTTAATTTTTAATTTAATTTAATTTTTTTTTTTTTTATTAATTTATAATTTTTTTGTTTTGACTTTTGTATTCAAAACAAAAATTTATACAATTTTTTGCCACTAATTTCACAAATTAATTCAGCAAACCGCACAATTAAAAGCAAAAGTTCAGCGCACTCTTTAAGCGACTTCCTTTGCGCTGTTTGTTTGCATAGCCCACATACTAGGCGAGTCTTTACACACACACGTTTGCTTGTTTGTTATACATTTACGAGCTTTTTACCGCATATTTCATTGTTTTTGCAACCGAATTTCGCGGATTTTCCAGCTCACTACAGGCATTTTTCTGGCCATTTAGCTGTTTTTTCTTCCGTTTTTTGTCTTAATTATTTTTGTTTTTTTTTTATTGTGTTTCTACCTTTTTATTTTGTTCGTTTTCTAATTTGTTTTATTATTATTCGTCTTTTTGCTTATTTTCTTTTGCTCACTTGCTTTTGTTTCCGTTTTTACCTTTCATATGGGCGCGTTCATGCCTGGGCGTTAGAGTGCTCCCATTTATGACAGCTGTAGACAGTTTATGACAGCTGCCGTAGCTCCGGCACTCAGCAGTGTTCATACATATGTATGTAAATATTTGCTATTTACATAACATATTTTTATTGTTTTTCTGTAAAATTGCGCAATATTTTTATTGGGTTCTGTGTGGTGTTGTAATAATCTTTTATTGTTATTGCTGTTGTTAAAGATATTTTTCGCACATTTCGGTGAGTTTTTAGGTGCTTGTTCTTTCGAATATTTTTATTATTTTTTTATATATATTTTTGATATATTTGTAACAGTTTTTTTTAAGTTTATTTTTTCTTGATTTCTTTATTTATTTTTATGTATTTCGTTTTTATTGCTTTTTATTGTTTTAATTATTTCATTTACTTTTTGATAATATTTTTTTTGTAGTTTCATTATTTTACGTTATATTATACATCTATTTTTGAAAATTTTTCAACATTTTTTTAATACATATTTTAAATTCAATTATATATATTTCATTATTTTTATTATTTTTGTTATTTGTTATATATTATTATGTGTATTTTGTTATATATATACATATATATATTTTTAATATTTTAAACTATTTTTAGATTTTTTCACATTTACTAACATTTTAGTTTTGAATAATTTTTTTCGACTTCATTCCTTTGTAGAATTTTTGCATATTATTTGGCTTTCAGAATTTGCTGTCGTTTTTGCACAAAAGTGCACTAAACGATTTCAAATGCATTGACAGCTGTCAAAGTGGAACGTTCGAAATGATTTTGAATGCGGGTGTAGGCAAAATACATTACTTTTGCAATTGCAGTGCAAAATAATAGAAATTTAAATGCAAGTAAAAGACAAAAATCTAAAAATGTGCTGAAGTTTCGGTGTGGCACTGCCACTTAGTGACAGTTATGGAGATATCTGGGTCAAAATTTTGAAGTATTAATAATTCTTGCTGAAGTGCGGCCAAAAATTTTTAGATTTTTTGAGAAAGAAAATAAAAAAATGAAGAAATATTTTTTTTCATGTTTTTGTGAATTATTTTACAATTTTTATATCTAAAAAAGAAAAAAATTCTACATATTATATTTTTTTGGATAAAATAATTTTTATAATTACTACAAAAAATTTCAAAATTACTTATTTTTTAATTGAAAAAAATTTATAAATTTTAGATATTTTTTATCTATTATTTTGCGTTTTTATAATTATTACAAACATTTTCAAAATTAATAATTTTTTGTTAAAAGGTATTAAATACATTTTTATATTTTTTTTGAACACTTTTACATTTCTAAAAATTACAATTAAATTACATTAAACAAAAAAAAATAAATTTTATATATTTTTATATATTTTGATATATATGAATTATTTCACATTTTAAAAATTACTACAAAAAATTAAAAACAAAATTTCATATTAAAAATAAAGAGTTTTATTTTTATATTTATTATTGATTTGAAAAATATATATATATATTTTTTTTGATTTTTTTCACATTTGAAAAATTATTAAATTTTCAAAACAAAAAAATCAAAATAATAAGCAATTGGCCCCATATAAGCCATATTTCGACCAAAATTGTTGCTCAACTTTGATTTGTATGAGAATTGCCGACAAAAGCGGAAACTACATATATCAAATAGTTATTTTCTTGTTTATTTTTTTTTGATCTCCCCACTTGCTATCATAATTAAATGTATATGTATGTATCTGTAAGCATTATGCCACACATCCCGCTATTTGTTTTTATGTACAATTACATATATTTGCACAGCCTCTATTTAATAAGCGCAAGTGTCAAGCGGAAGTGCAGCTCGTGCTCATTGGCGGCATATTTGCTGTTTCCGCTTGACTGCAAGATCAAAGAAAATTCTGCTATTTTTTCAGGTTCTGGTAAGGCAGTTTCTTTCAAAAGCCGCCGTCTGCGCTTAGGCGGCATGATTTTACTTTTTTAATTTCTTTCTTAATTTTTTTTAGTTTGTTTTTCAATATTTTTTTACTCTAATTTATATTTTTGTTATTTAACCAGTTGACTGACCTCCCAAGGTAATTATGGCTGATGATGTATTACAAAACCGACTGCGATTGCTTTAATATTTGAAGCATAGAAGTTACAAATGTTGCTGGTGCTAATGCGATTTGATGATTTGACATAAATTTTTCAGAGAGCATGTGAAAAACCAAAAGTGGGAGAATAGTAAGAAAGTATAAAAATAAATACCGTTAAAGCTTGAGTTGAGATTAAATAAGTGTATACTTAGAAAACTGAATTAATATCTCGGGTAAACACAAATCGAAAAAGGCAGAAAATGTTGAAATTTCATAAAAAAAACTTTAAATCAAAGCCAGAGTGCTAACCAATTCAAGAATGCTTAGTATCTTTTTGAGAATAAGTTATTAAAAGATATTTATTTTATATAAAGAAGATATGTTATATAAAAAACAGTATAACATACTGAAATGAAAGTATAGTTTTATTCTGACCTTTTTCTTTATTCAAACTTTAGCGTCTTTTTACGATTTTTTTCCTGATAAAGTGGAATCACTTCAGTTTAAGTTTCAAGTTCTAGAATAAGTTCTAATATTCGCTGGGGAGTTAAGAGCCACTGCTTGAGGGCGAAATAGCTCAGAAAATATCAATTAAATTTTTAGAAAATTGTAGTAATATAGTTAAAACCATACCATCTTCTTGAGAAACAAATTTTTGTGAGAAATTAATATGTCTTCCAAAAACACATTTGGCTTGTGGGATATACCCCAATACATTATTCCCACCTTACTCAAAATTAATCTCATTAGATGATTTGCTAGTTCACAGCAATTATGGTATGCTGTTGCACTACTATTAAAAGCGTTTAGAAAGGTCAAGAAAGCATAGCAACAAATCGAAACTTTGTTTAAAGAAGCTCTCAAGGTAGCTGTTTAGACTTAAAGAAAATAACGGGAGTAAAGTATTATAAATTTGAAATTATGAGATAACCATTCGTTTGTGTATTGGACACACATATGTGCGTGTGGAGCCGATATGACCAAATTCGAAAATTGAAACATTTGGCATCCCGTTTAATTTTCGGGATCCCGATTTTTCGGGACAAAAATGTTAAAAGTAATGTTAACACTAAAATACCATATGTTAAATTTAATTTTTAATTTCGGGATCCCGTTTACTTTTCGGAATTCCGATTTTTTCGGGACTAAAAAAACTTAAAATCATGTTGGCATTAAAATCGCATTTAATTTAAATTTTTTTTTTTAATTTCATTTTCATGATCCCGTTTCTTTTTCCGAATCCCGTTTATTTTTCTAGAACAATGTAAATTGATATTAACGCTAAAATACCATTTCATATAATTCAATTTTTAATTTCTGTTTTATTTCTTCGAGAACAAAAAATACCGTAAATTGATATTAACGCTAAAATACCATTTCATATAATTCAATTTTTAATTTCGGGATCCCGAAATTTTTCCGGATCACGAACTTTTTCGGGACTAAAAAAATTAAAAAACTAATCTTAATGCTAAAATATCATTTATTAAATGACATTAAACAGTTAAACTCATCAGCTATTCATATTGCTTTGGCGCATGCGCATTGTGCACAAGTGCTATTTGCTCAATTTTCTCAACAATTCTACACAATACGCTTACATATGCGCACAAGCATTTGAAATATGAAAACAAAAGCATTAAAAAATAATTGATTTTACAAAAAGTTGTCACACAATACTTATTTTCTTAAAGCATTGTCACAATGGTTACACAATTTTTCGTAATGCTTTATTTATTGACTTTGTTTTATATAAAAACTCAAAACTCTTGTATTTTTTATTTCTTTTATTTGTGTATGCATTTTTATTTGAATTTGAAGTCTAACTGACTTGCCGGCCATCCCTGCTTTGCAACAAAGGCCGCGCGTACGCCTGATCACCAAACAACCGCTATTTGATCAATGATTACGACTTTTATGTCATTTTTGCCGCCAGCGTAGAAAAACGGACCACGCAGTGTTTGTTGTATTTTTTGTCACTATTTGTTTTCCATAAAAAAAGTTTCCTCCAGCACATACTTATTTATTTATCGACTTTGTATGACCTGCATTTTCATATAACCAACATATGTGACTGTTGTTGTTGTTGCTGCTGCTTGTGTGTTGCATGTGGCACGCATGCGCGCTTAATCATATTTTTATGACCGTCGATTGGCTGTTAAGCAAATAAAAAACTGCACAACAACAACGGCAGCAACGCCTCACTTCCACACATTTTGTGGCCAGCTGTTGGCTGGGGACCCAAAAAACCCGCACTCATATCCGGAATGCCTCAACAACACTCACGTGTGTGTGTGTGTGCAGCGCTCGTTAACGGCATGCCTGCTTTGGTTGCCGCTTAGACAGTTGCTCGCCTTTAAATTACCTGACGGTCGGTCATAGTCTGGTCACCTTGGCTTTGTTGAGCGTTTGGCGGTGTTTTCTCAAGATTTTTTTCTTCAGTTTTTTATTTCTTCCATATTTTCTTTGTTGTTCCTTTTTTGGTTTTTGCTTACGGCTGTTTGCTTTTGTTGTTATTGTGTTGCCTTGTAGGTTTGCGCTTTGTGCAATGACATTTTAATTGCTTTATTATGTGTATGTCTGTATATATACGTCTGCTTCTTGTATGACTTTCATAATCGCCACTCATTGCTTGTTGCTTTTGTGAGCTGTTGAAAGTAGCACTTTCAAGTGCCACTCAGCAATTGTTTTCGCACTTTTTCTGGAGATTTGCTATAAGCAATGCTGCACCAAAACAATCCCTTTATTTCCTACGTGTTAAATTTGTTATTGTTTCTTATTTATTGTCTCATTTGGCGCTCATTTTATACTCATTGAGTAACAATTTTACGATTTTTGTTCACTTAATTGCTTTTCTCCAACAGATCTTTTGTTGCTGACCAATGTTGCCTAATCTCGAATTCCAGGCAATATGCGTCACATGGACAAAATACCGAAAAATCAAAACAAAACCGTAAAGCGTCAAGAAACAAAAACAAAAGAGACGTGTTTGAAACAATATCGAATTTCTGTGTTAAAAAAAAGTAAAACCAAAACTAACCAAGCAAAGAAATAAGACGAAGAAGTAGCAAAAATCTCGAAGAAATTCAAACGAAAACAAAAGACGAAAAAGCAGAAATCTCGTAGAAATCCAAAATTCGTAAGCAACCGAAAATTTCCTTTTAATTACCACCTCTACACGCTTCCATATACATTTAGGTTCATATTTGCTTCACCTTTACAAATATTTGCCCAAGCCGGGTTCACACATCGATAACTACTTCAAACTGCCTGAAGTGTTCAATATTTACCGTGTAAATTTGTTTTGGTGTGTCTGCGTCTTAACAATTATTACATAATATTACTTAACCATATCCATATAACGTATCCAACTCAAAGAAAGGTCTGTGAAATATAACAAAAGGGTTGTTTGTACTACTTTTCCACACGCAAATAAAGCAGGTGAGAACAGTACGATACTTTTAAGATCGCTGATCCTTTACTAAAACACCTTACTCAACTGAGATACATTATGACTAGTATACTAAAGACAATATTACTCCATACACACAAAATAAGATAAACACGATCCTTTTAAGATCGCTGATCCTTCACTGAAACACCGTACTCAAATGAACACGATCCTTTAAAGATCGCTGTGCCTTAACTAAAACAGTTTACTCAATTGAGAGACATAATCACTGCTACTCTAAAACAATGGTTTTAAGTGGGTAATTTTCACTGAAACAATAAACAAGCACTTGATTTGTCAGCAACAAGATCACTGATCATTACCACTTAATGATTGTCTACTCAGCTGTAATTTCTAAATTTTGTTTGTAAAGTGAAGTGGTTGCATTTTAAAATACTTAATAATATTAGAGAGCTCAGCCTTGAAATCTGTAACCCACATTCACGCAGCAAGATCAGCGATAACGAGTAAGAGATCAGCGTTCATTCTTCCTAATTAATTACTTGCTTTAAGCACTTAAGAAGTTACGAATATTTCATTTAAAATACCACATATTATATTAATATCAGCAAATTACTTGAACAGAAAACAAAAATCAAACACCCTCTATCAGTTATCAAGTGATCTTCTGATTTATGCTATGCAAATCAAGTGATCTTCTAATTTATTCTATGCCTAGAATATTAAAAAGAAAAGTTTATAACAGTTACACTCATCTAAGCATTATTTCATTTTCGTCATTTTAATAACACATCGCATAGTTATCACAGGAAGATCACAAAATTAGCCCAAGAAGATCGTGTATGGACTCAATATATCACATGATCAGCAAACAAGAGACTAAGCGCGATCTCACGTATACAACATGTGACCTTTTTATTGGTAATTCATTCAAAATCCAAAGTAAGTTTAAACTTTTATACTCGAATTGTTATCTGACAAGTTTTCTACCTTTCATATCAAGAAATAGTCCAAGAAGAACCTTATAGCGCAACATGAACATGAAAACGGCTTACTAAATATAAAATAACATTTGAGAGCAATTTTAATATCCAGATATCAATAAACTAATTATTTCTAGTTAACAGACAAAAATCAATCACCACCTTAACTCATGACACGATCAGCGATCGCGAGGTCAAGATCATTCTAAAATATGATTCCAATAACCTTTTTGCGCACAACAATTAGCCTTTTAGCAGTTGTTGGTAACTCAAAAAGATAACAATTATTTCTAGCTATCAAGCAAAGAACAATTGGCAGCTTAACTCGTCACACGATCAGCGATCGCGCGGTCAAGATCACTCTAGAAAATGATTCAGATAATCTTTTGCGCACAACAGTTTGTCTTCTAGCCATTTTCGCGCAATATTATAACTTGTTTATATTTGATGAAATAAAATTACTCACAATAGATCAGTATGAGATTGGAGCAGACAAAAAATGGTTTACAAAGATAACACTATATATGAAAATTTCTAAAAGATATCACTCAACAAGTGAAGTAAACAGAGGGATTGAAATCACAGGATCATGATCAAACCTACCCATATATCATAAATTCCTACATAAACATAAGTCACAGATCCTTGAAATATTTGGTTAAATACATATGATTATGATCTTGTCACATTTTAGTAGCTAACACGATCAGTCTCCCAAAAATCGTAATCAAGCTTTGCATAAAGTTCTTGAACGCCTATTAATCTTTGCTTTAATAATACCAACACAATCTTTCAAAATCTCAACCCTTCTAGACTCTGCTAAATAGCGCGTACACACATCGTATTTCTTATATTAATTTTTCTAATTTACATGAAAAGGCACCTTGTGGTCGCTTAACTATTTAAATATATCTCCAATAGTATTAGTGTTTATACAGTCAAACATATTATACAGAAATCAGTTAGGCAAACTATTAACCAACTTCAAACAATAATTTCTATTTCTTTATTTAAAGTATCCTGTTTATACTGCGATCACTGATCGTTACGCCATGATTTTACTGTTTGCTTCATGGCAACATATTTACGTTTTCTTTGTTGTTATCACGCAAGGTTTGCCGAAGAGACTGTGTTTGCCTGCATAGAATTTGTTTGCTGTCTGCATTCTTGGCGAGCGCAGACAATAGAAATTGCTAGCACGATCGTTTACTGATCGTCAGTGTGAAATTTTTTGTTTATTGGAAAATGGGCTGTCGGGTTATATTCGAAATTTTTTAGACTAACGATTACCTAATTAGTTTGGTAGGTAGATAAATCAAGTAGCTAAGTAAGGTTGATAGTTCAAGTAGCCAAGTGATCGTTGATAAATCAGATTTTGAAGATTTGCTGTTTTGAGCTGTGGTGCTGGTAATACTAGAGGATGCTAGGATGCAGTTACAAACTATAATACTATAATATAACCCACCTTAATTGTTTTGGATTCTGCGCATATTCGAAATATTACAAAGTGATCATTAACCGATCGTCAAAATTTTTAATAATAATTCTAAAGTGTTAGCGTGCGTTCAAAATATTCGAACAAAAAAACAATTATATGAGAATGCAGAGTTAACATTAGTCATACTAGATATGCACAGAGTTATCTTATAATACTAACTTAAACTGCTGCGATCAGTGATCATAAAAATTTGCGATCACAAAAATTATAAGTAATAAATAATAAGAATAAATAATAATTGCTACAAAACTTACGATCTCGCATTTTGTCGTGCTGCTGTTGTCAATAAGACTAAATTTGCAGGTGAAAATTTTTTGACGCGATCACTGATCAATAATAAACTGAACTCTCTTCACTTTATAAACACTGCTGGTGTCTTCGTTAAACTTCGCGAGAAGTCAAGTAAATCGCAACTGAATTCGCAATTTGTGCACTACGAACAAATTTGGAAACTGTAGTCTGTAGTGATAGCGCAAGCTCATCGGAGTTCTTCTGTGTTTGATTCGCTTGATTCGTATTTTTGAATAGTCCACTTTAAACTTCGTTTGCCGCATACACAAATGAAGCAAAAGCGCTTAAGTTATCACAAATTTTTTGAGTAATCTTTATTTGCACATAACTATTTTTAGCACCACAACATATTTCAACAGTCCACTACATTTGAGTTCATTTCATACACTTTTCAATTTCAAATGCAACCGTTAAATTTTCAGAATCAACACGCCTGTCTGCCACTCACTTTGCGCACCGCTAACACGCCGAAAGTGCAACGTACGAACAAATGCATGCAACGAAATTATTTTTAGCTCGAGCTGCCAGTGAAATGCCGCATGCCACACGTGTCCAAGTGGAAATGCAACAACGGAATGATGCAGCACCGGCATAAGCAGCACGGAGTTAGTTGGCTGAACGCCGTCGAAGTGCTGGTGGTAGCGGTAAAGCATTTGCGGCAAGCAAAATAACCCGTGCAACACGAGCGAGGCAACATTGTCTGCTGCCGTCTTCGATCACTGTCGAACCGGCAGACAAGCAGGCAAGCGGAAGCGCTGTTACACACACACACACACATACATATGTGTAGCAATGCGCCTGTGAACAGGCGTCCAAGCATCAGAAACTGATCTGGTTTGATTAGTGAATGTTGTTGAGCGAAAGTGAAGTTGAAGTTTACCGGCAGGTGAGAGAGAAAGAGAGAGTGATCGATGAGAGCGCAATGCCGGCGAAAGGTAGCGGATTGAGCGCTCAAGGTGTGTGGTGAATATTAGCGGTAAAGTGTGGTGAATATTGGTAGTAAAATGTGGTGAATATTAGCAGTAAAGTGCAGTAAAAGCAGCATGTTGCCGCAACATGTTGCTTGGTGTTGCTAGCGGCAATTATGCAGTGGTATGTTAAAAATAAGGTGGGAGATGATTTGTTTGAGCAGTAAGCGTTGCAGAGAGGTAGTACAAATATTCTTATAACATAAATATGATCATTTTGCTATTATTGAAAACTTGTAGACTTTTGGTAGTCCATAAAGAAGAATTTTATGTAACTGTATTAAATATATAAAATATATTTTTTCCGATGAAAAAGCGAAAGCAGAAGCTTTATTATATTAGTACAAGTACAGAAGGAGAGAGAGAGATACAGAGTTAGTAGAAGAAGGAAAGAATCAGGCTAACTTGAACAGAGTTTATATGAAGTTTCAAGAAATAGAGCTTCCTAAGTACCATATAATACTTTATGGGTCGAGTAATGAAATTATTAATGTTAAACTTAGATCACATTCTTAATAATCTAGAGGCACTAGCAATGGGTGCATTCATCAAAGAAATTAATAAAATAATTTACAAAAATTGTTACTAAATTTATTTCTTGGTGTTCACATAACCAAATATGAGGTTAGTTATCGGGTTGTTATTGGGTTACTCTGGGAATGTGTGAGCTACTGGTCTACAAATTTACAGCTAAAGCTTACAGCTTTTCAACGCTAATTTGCGTATTTCTGTAGACCGAACAGTTTCAGAAACATGTTGCAGCTAATCATTACGCAACATTCTGTGTTGGTAAACATGTTGCAAAGAGCTAATCAATATGTATAAACTTTTTATTTTATTTATATGCTATTTATGTAGACTGCTGCTTCAGCAACTAGTTGCCACCAGCTATTAAGCAACATTTTGTGTTGCTACACATGTTGCAATGCACTAATAAATGTTTATAAACATTTTTTATTGATATTTATATGCTTTTTATGTAGGCTTCTGCTTCAGCAACTAGTTGCCATGAGCTATCAAGCAACATTTTGTGTTGCTAAACATGTTGCAATGCACTATTAAATTTTATAAACATTTTTTATTGATATTTATAAGCTATTCATGTAGACGGCTGCTTCAGCAACTAGTTGCTACGCGCTATTAAGCAACATTTTGTGTTGCTAAACATGTTGCAATGCACTATTAAATTTTATAAATATTTTATATTGATATTTATAAGCTATTCATGTAGACGGCTGCTTCAGCAACTAGTTGCTACGCGCTATTAAGCAACATTTTGTGTTGCTAAACATGTTGCAATGCACTATTAAATGTTTATAAATATTTTATATTGATATTTATAAGCTATTCATGTAGACGGCTGCTTCAGCAACTAGTTGCTACGCGCTATTAAGCAACATTTTGTGTTGCTAAACATGTTGCAATGCACTATTAAATGTTTATAAACTATTTTTTGTATTTATAAATATACAATCTTTTTATTTTACTTTTCCAACGAGCGCAGCGCACCGTTGACTGATAGCCTAAAACGTTTACACTTTATCGCGCATTTTCGAGACAACGTGAGCTGCATGCTCGGCCTTTAATAAATTAAAGCGCATTTATTAAGCCGCCACTGCAACGCGGCTATCAACACATTTGTGACCCAATAAAATCGCGTAATAATATGGCAGCGTGGAGCCAAGTGCACGCACCGCACCGCAGCAAAGTAAGTAAAATTAAGCCAAAAATATGATAAATTTGTCTTATATATAAAAGAATATATCAATTTCGCGGCCGTGCAAATTTCACGGAAGAAAACGCTATAATGTAAAAATAAAATTAGCGAAATTGGGACAAATGCGCGCGCATGCGCGCCCATAAAACACAGCCGAGGGCGCAAAGGAAGGCTGGCACCAAGTAGCCGCACACGAAAAATATTGTCAAGGAAGCAAACACAGGAAAAAATATAAATAAAAATTTGCTGTGCAACAACAAAAAGTGACCTGCTTTAGTCGCAAACGACGCTACGTACACACAGGCAGACCAGCCAGGCGTTCCAGTATACTCATTATAATTTGGTCATAATCGACAGGCGCACGAACTGTCGCCTGGACGGACATGCAAGCCACATGGCATTACCGCAATACTGGGCGCACAATGCGACGATGTGCGTTGCAAAATCGGTGGACTGGCATTTTTGACATATCGCGCATTGCCAAATACTTAACTGCTCCATATATTTCAGGCACATTTCACTTTAACAATGGTCAACAGCAACTACATGGCAAGAGCAACAAGAAGAATAAAGCGAACAATGCATTGCAGCTTGTACTTGAGCACGCTGTGGCTTGGCTGTGGCTGCGCATGCGCCAACATCAATTGGGTGAATGGCGAAAAGAAGTTGTAAAATTTCGTAAATTTTTTTTTATTTAATTTTTTATACTTTTTATTTTTATTATTTATTTTTATCGCGCTGTCGGCTGTGATGCATCATAAACGTAGCTGTAAATGTGTCAAATAATGGACAGAAAGGAAAACCATTTAGTGATATGCAATTCTTTCTTTGTGCTGAGCGCATGAAAGGAAAATGGGTCAGTGGTGCTGGCTGGATATAAGGTATGGCCAAGACAAATTGTCGCTGGTGAATTGTTGAAATGCAGCATATTTTTTGGTATTTTTTTGGCTGTGTGTGCTCGTACAGCTCACTTAACCGCTCGTTTATGCAAAATAGCTCTGAAGTGGCAATGATTTGTTGCTTTGGCGCTGTCTAAACTTAGACGTTGGTTAACTGAGATTTCTGCAATAATAATGGCTAGGGTTATTTATGACTTGAAGGATATGTTTTGTTTGGGAGCAGCGCGATTGGCGAGTGGTGTTCATAGCGGTAGCTTAATAGTGTTCATTGTACTCGTAGAACACAAGACTCGCATAGAAAGATGATGAAAACGTCGATTAAGTATGTCTGGGATCATATTACTATTGTGATAACAACAAGGTACTCAATATTTTGATTTATGTAATATGTTCTAAGATATTTTAAACCGCTTTTAACCTAATTTTGAATGATTTGAGACTAAGGCGCAGAAAATGTAAATTGGAAAAACTTTAATCACTAACAGACAATCCATCCAGATACTCCCTGATCATATGACATATCATCTTCTATCTGTTTCAATGATGTCACGAGTTCATAACCCATCTACAGTAATGAGGATACGGAGTAAAATTGGCTACGCTTTTCGCTAATGAGTCTGAAATTGGTTTCCAAGAAGCTTAAAGTTCTGTTTAGAGTTGCTTATTTACTTTAATGATTAAGAGAGCTTTTCACTGCTACAGAAGCAAGTTAAAAGCTCATAAGAAGCTTAAAGCTCTGTGGGATATCACTCATAAATAGTCTAGTGAATCAACAGAGCTTTGCTCTCCACAAAAAATAAACTTAAAGCTTTTAAAAGGCTCTACAGACTATCTAATAAATATAATTATAATTATTATTTAGTAACAGAGAGCACTCAGCTTTGCTTTGTTGGACATAATCAATAATCACAAAACCATCTCTTGATTCGTTCCTTCGGATCTCCTAAAATGATCAACTGGATAACGTTATGACACCGGCTGTTCCAAGTTTAACTTATTTTTTCTGAGTATAGGTCATTCTTGCCGATATAGATATGACAGAACATGTGGGTTTTCAACAAAGCCTGAAATACTCAATAATATTTCATAGCCTGACTTCAACAACAAAAATATGGCTATTGCCATTAGAAATTTTGTACAACAATGATCTCAACTATATTGTGTGAGCACTTCAGATAATTTTTGAATTCAGAGGTACCAGTTCCAGTTATAGCAATATTTTTCCTGATACACTCAAAGTCCACTTAACTGACTCCTACATATTAGGTTTGTTGAAAGTTGATCAAGTACTTGAAAGAGTTTTGATAATTATATATGTATATCTACGACTAGCTAGATTAACTCCGAGAAATATTTCAGCTATTTGTCAATTCATGTTAATATCACCATTGCTACTTCGAGCAATATTTGCTATGTCAACGAACTGGCATGGCACAAACCAATGTATGTATATCTTTTGACTTTTTCATGAGGACTACTGATTTTCTAATATTTTTTGAAGCAAGATCTCGTCTATATTTTCTAATTTAGATTTATCGTATATAAAGTGAGCGTTTTTTCTCTTTTCTTTCCTTTTCTACAATAGTTACCTATAAACTTATGCAAATTATACCAGAAAGGCAGACACACACAGGCCGAATGCACTGCAGAAGTAAAAAGGCGCGATATAACAAAAGACATAACTGAGCTCTAAGTAAAGAGAATAATAAAAATAAAATACCATATACATACATACATATGTATATGTGGAAAAGCGGAGAACCGATTGCCAATATGTTAAGGGCTTTGTGCCGTGGAAAATCTAATATAAATAAATACAATGCAAAATCATAGACATAAACACATAAATACTGCAATATAATATATACATATGTATGTGTAAGTGAGTATAAATGTATGTTTGAGTGTACATGTGTTAAATTTGCTTGAGAAAGGTTAGTTGGTTACAAATAAATGGGAACAAGGAGCAGCGGCAGCACTCAAAATCTCATTCACATGCAAAATAAATATTGTTTCCACTTTGTGGCAAAGTAAAGCAAAGGAAAGCGTATCAAAAGAATATTAAATATGCATAAAAACGAAATGAAATAAATGGGCAAATAGAAAGGCAAGCCCACGGGCGTGTGAGAGCGTTGCAATGTGAGTTTTGAGTGCTAGATATTTTTTAGAAGTTTTTGATTCGTCCTATAATTATGCCTATCTCTGCTGAATTTGAATACATTGTATATATTTTGAAGCATGCAATAATTTTAAAACATATTTTCTTTTATGAAACTCAGTTCTCACCTTATTGTTTTGCTTTTTGTCAGGGTTCCTCATGCTTCATTAATATTCACCTTTTATGGCCTGAAAATGGCTCGATTGTGAGTGTCAGCAAGTGAATTTCAAGGATTTGCGTCCTTTAATGTATGACAATATTCTTAAATTTATTTAAATAAACTGATCTTCCATCGAATAAAGGATGGCAAGTATATAGGAAATGCGTAAAAAACTCTATTATTAGGTTGTAAAATAAATGTGTATAAAATATGCCACGACATGTTTAGAATTTAGAGAAAAGTGTCAAAAAATTTACAAAAGATTTCAAAATTTATATTATTATGTAAACCTTCAGAGCGAACGCCGAAAAGATCATCTCTGATTAGCATGGAAGTGACAATTTTTTGTCTTGAATAACATCATACAAGAAAACTATGGGTTAAGTAACCGGTTAATTACCTAACAGCGCACCAGAAATTTCTGTTACTGTTTGTATTAGTTTCTTAAGGCTTAGACAATTTTTTTGGCTTGAATAACACCCTACAAGGAAACTATCGGTTAAGTCACCGGTTAATTATTCAAAAATCTCAGAGAAGCATGGAAGTGACAATTTTTTGTATTGAATAACATCCTACAAGGAAACTATGGGTTAAGTAACCAGTTAATTACCTAACAGCGCTACCAAAAATTTCTGTTAATGTTTGTATGAATGTCTTAAGGCTCAATTGACAATTCTAATCAAGGGTAGTCATGATTTGCCGGGCACTTAATGCTCTATATTCTCTTATAAGTCAATACCGGAATCGCAGGTCATGTTGGAAAACCTTACCTTAACTTAGACTAAAAAAATCGGCGTTTGGTTTCTACAAAACGGAGCAGGTCTAAAGCAAATGTACCTGCTTATTTAGGACAAACTTAGCTTAAGGGAAGTTAATGTACTCCTCAAAGCTATTACAAAACCCCATGAAGTCCCCAATCCAAAGTAGGTAAGTGAAAATGGAATCATTAACCGTCTCCGTAATCGAAGAAAGAAAGTTTGAAGTGCTTTTTCCTTTCCTTTTGTATCTAGGACTTCGTTATATGCCTTAGAAAATATAACATTTAATCTAGTATTGCATCGGTTTAAGAGGAGGTATATTATTTCTTAAAAAGGTGGTGGACTATGAAGAAATATTCACATCATCCAAGCAAAACTCTTCTGAAGGAGTAAGACAATGCTTGTATTAAATTCCAACTTAAAAGTTATGAATAAGTTATACTTGTATTAACAATTAAGCAGTAATACCAGAACCAGCATAGGTTATACATTCAGTTAAGTTGCAATATTATAACCAACCATGCTTATGAGTCACAGAGGCAAATATTCGATATATTCTTAGTTCAAGTGCCTAGGGTAAGTAGTAAGACCTACCGAAACTGAATTTTACCAACAGTAGGCTATCGAAGACACTCAATTAAAAATACGTTGTAAATCGAGATTGTGAGCAGACTAACAAAATGACGGTTAGAACTAATTCTCTTTAAAGGCTTAGTTGTATAATCACCAGAGACAGAAGGTAGGCTCAACTACCTTCGTATTTCAAGGTTTATTGTCGTAGCGATTGCTGACATTCTCTTGAGGATATATTTTGAGAAATGCTGTCGAGTACACAGTACTTGTGCGGTGGAAATCTGGTGTCATAACCAAATGTCTAGGGAAGCAATATATGAAAGTTGCTTTGAAGTCGCTTCAATTAAAAGAAGAATCTTCCGAACTTGCAGAAGAGAAGCATGAAAAAGTTTTGAAAAGAGAGGCGAAACATATCTACATATTTTACGTTAACATTTACTCTACTGAGAGTTATAAAGAGGTATTAAACCTTCAGATAACAGTGAAACATCGCCACAGTCTTGTCTGGTTTATCCACTGATTTGTTATTTGATTGAAACTACAGACACGACAGAGTTCATGAAATATTTAAGGAACACAAATACAACGTTTTTGGGACCATCACCTCTTCTTCATAAATAATAGTAGTATTCTTCTTTATTGGCGTGGTATTATTAAAATAAGCGATAATATAATAAAAACCTCTCTGTTTTAAGTTTGTAACCCACTTACTATATATCAACTAGACTTAAAATAAACACCAACAACAACAACATTGAAAAAATTGCAATCAACTGCTCGCCTATATAAACCCGACCCAACCCTAAAAACCATCAGCTCTTGAAACAAAATTGTAAATGACAGTTACTTTTATTTTCATGCAGCAAATCATGATCGATGACCGTTATTGTTGCCAGACAGCAACAGTAAAAACTGCATGTATTGGCTTTACAATATTTTCTTTGCATATATACTGTTATTTCAAGACGCTTTTTATTTACAAGCAGCGGCCAAAGATTTGCATGCAAATATTTATGTGTGTTAAGCGTCAGTTTTGCATTTATGCAAATTTTTATGCGAGTTGCTTCTTTGTGAAATTTTTCTTTAGCAAAAAGTTGTAGTTAAAATACGCAAGCACACAAAAACGGTCAACAACGTGGGTGTTATTGTTAATATTTTATGGTTATTTCGTTTTTATTGTCTACATGTTTCAGTTTTTGCTTCATTTAGACTGTCAAGAAATGACGACTTTGACAGTTGACAATGACAATCGGCATAATAACGGTACAAGTTTAGCGCTGCTGCCAAAGCCTAGCAGTTTCAGTAGTCTTACCATTATATTAGTTATTGGCAGTCAATTTGTGGACGCTGTTGGTGAGCTTATTATATGTAAATATATAATGGAGAATGGTAATATGAATATTTTTAGCCATGGAGGATTTGGCGTACATTTTGTGCCCAGTCAATAAGGAAAAACAATTGTATTCTGCTAAAGAATGTAAATTTACGGAAAATGTGCTGAGAGAACTTAAAAAAATTATTTTTCATCATAAAATATTAATTTGAAAATTATATGGCAACCCTGTATAATTTTTTGTACATATGTATATAAAAGCTAACACTTTATATTTTGCTAAATTTTGGTAAAATACAATTTTTTTCAAATATATCTATAAATAGTATGGCAACCCTAATTTTTTTAGACAGGTCTATTTAAGAGTTAACTCTTTATATTTGGTAGAACCTTGGTGAAATATTAATTTTAAATAGTGCAAATAAAAAAAAATAGATAATATACATATACATACATACATACATATGTACATATATGTATGTGTAAAATTATATGGCAACCCTGTACATTTTTATAGACACATGTCTTTAAAAACTGACAATTTATATTTGGCCAAAATTGTGTAGAATATTAAATTTACACATTAAGCATTTAAAAAAATAAATGTGGCAACCCTATTCAAACAAATAAATTAAACTACATTTTAAACCCGTTTGTCTGTTGTCACATTACTTGAATTCCAAATAATCTGGTAAAAAGCCGCTGTTTACTCAATAAGTGTGATGAAATACTCGTTTCAACATACGTGGCAACACCATTTACTGTCATGTGAAACTTCGTTCATGCATATGTATGTGTGAACTTTAAAATATGATTTTTCTATTATTTATATACATTATTTCCATTTTTTGCCGATATACAAGTAAGTTCAGTTAGTTTTGAATGTATGGCAACTCCTTTTATAAAGCAGCATTAGTTATAGAGAAAATTACAAAATACGGCAAAATATTGATACTTGCAAAGAAAATATTATATAATAATAAAATCTGCTTTGTTTTAAGCCCTAAAATATTACACATATGGCAACCTCCTTACAAAAAAACAAATCTGCTTAGTTTTAACCCTTAAAATACATTTCATATGGCAACCTTCTTAAAAAAAATTGCAAATCTGCTTAGTTTTAACCCTTAAAATACATTTCATATGGCAACCTTCTTAAAAAACATTGCAAATCTGCTTAGTTTTAATTCTGAAAATATTTTTATATGGCAACCTTCATAAAAAAAATACGAATCTGCTTAGTTTCAACTCTGAAAATATTTTTCATATGGCAGCCCTTTTTTTATATTTTCGAAAAAATGTATGAAAAGGTAGCCGCATATTTGTTATTGCGCAAATTGCTGCTATAAAACTTTTCTTGTGAAATCTTCGACGTTTAACACTTAAAAATATTCACAACCTGGCAACCCTCTCGAAAAGTGATAAACTTGTTGTTGCCTCTCAATACATGATTTTAAAACATACTTTGATTTGGGAAATATGTTTAATAAATTTAAACTAAAATTTGTATTGTATAATTTTCATATAGAGTTGCCATATTACAAAAAAATACTTAATAAGATTTAAATTCGAGTATTTGTTTTTCATTATTAAATTTTAAACAATTTGTTAATTGTATTATTTTCATACAGGGTTGCCATATTACAAAAAAAATGCAAAATAATTTTTGTTGCTTCCGATATTTGGCTTTATTTCTTTAAATCACAAATTATTTTAATTTGCGAAAGTTTTTTTTCAAAAAATGTCAATAAAATATTTTTACGTGGCATCCCCATTAAAATTTGTAATTTTAGAGGTACTTGCAATATATAATAATAATAAATAACATAATATTACTCATTTTATATATGAAATTCTAACCTACATATGTATGTACATATGTACATATATATAATTCGCCAACATTTTTTGACGGCATTTCTACCAGAATATTACCAACACAACCCTAATGCTAAAAAACTTCGGTAAAAATTTTTAAGGAAGCCATTTTCAAACATCGGCTGGCAATTAAAAATTCAAGCTGATGTAAGTAACTTAAACTTCCACAAAAAAAAAGAAAAAGTCACAAAAAAGTGTTGCCAAACCACAATAATTCAACTTTTCCTACTAAAAATCGCCTAGAAAGGAACATCTGTCCAAAAAACTGTTTTGAAATTTGAGCTGTGCAGCATTTTATATCTAAGCAAAAATGTGAAAAAAAGTTTATTAGTAGCAACAGCAGTTTAAACCAACTTGCCACCAGTCACACGCTGCCACATTTTACGTACTACATACATACATAAGTATTTACACACAAACACGCACAAGTGGAAAAAAAAGTCACAGAATAGCTAAGAAAGGCCAACTGACTGGCAAAGCAAACGGCAAAAGAACACGCCAGCAGCCGAGACTGCCACAGTGAAGGTGAAATTTGATATGTGCAACCACCCGCATAGCCAAGGTGGAGCGGAACAGCGCCTGCAGTAAGCCGCATTGGTGGTAAGTATGGCAAGTTGTGGCCAAAATAAGGAAAAAACACGCAAAAAATTATATTTTATGGCCGAGCATATTTTTGTGGCAAGTACTTGAATAAATATTAAAGAAAAAATTAAAAAAAAAAAAAAAAAATGAATTAAATTTAAAAAAATTAAAAAATAAAATTTAAACCACTAAAAAAAATTAATTAATTAAAAAAAATTAATTTAAAAAAAGTTAAAAACCCCTGAAATCCAATTAAAAAGAATTAAAAAGAAAAATACAAAAAAAAATAAAAAAATGTTAAAAAACTTTAAATTTTCCCTAAAAAAAATTTTGTACCACCGCAACTGCTGCACACCATTTTGCTTTGCTTTTAGCTGCTGGAATTTTAGAATGCCAAATTTCAAGATTAAGCCATATGCCACCCACCCACTCATGCGAACGTTGAACAATTTGCCACATGCGCGCTGTTGTTGTCAACAAATATTTCCATTTGCAGTTCGAACTAGTACAGTTATGTATGTATGTGTGTGTTGCTGCAGCCAGACCGTGCAGCAACTGAAACGTCAGCGTTGAAAAATTACAGGAAGCACGGAAAGCCGATAGAACGCCGCAAACGAACAAAATAAGAAAAAATAAAATAAAATGATAAAAAATTTGCAAAATGCTTTGGTGCCGCGACAGTTGCAACATGCAACGGCACAGCGTTGCCATCGCACGTAGCGCAATTGGACAGTTGTATGCTGCTTTTTGGACAAAATTGTTGCGCAGCGCAAGTTGGCATGCTGAATTGGTTGGACATTTCACATGTCATGACATGCAAGTGAAAGCAGGTTAAATGCAAATGTACGCAAATGCAATGCAAGAAAGTGAAGCACGAGCAAAAATGCGATTGAAGCGGGCAAGAACGGAGTGCAGGAGAAAAAAAACATGAAAAAACGTATAAATATGCAAATAAATTTTAAAATATAAAAATTTATAAAATTATCATTAATTGGATTACTATAGCATATAGATGTCATAGAAACTTATCGTTCAAAATCAAGTCCTTGTACGTAAACCTTTTTTTAACAAGATATCTTCTTGAAATTAATTTTAAAAATTTTTGTGACTATTTTTCAAAAATAAAATTTTAATTTTACTAAAATGTTTTTTAAATAAAACAATTTTTTAAATTGTGAAATTATAATTTTAATTAATAAATGTATTTCGTATTTTTGTTCAACTTAATTATGTTGTAATTTTTATTTTTTTTTTTTTAATATTTAATCAAAAAAAATAATAAAATTTTTAAATTATTATTTTAATTACATAAATTATTTATAATTTTTGGTGTACTTAATTTTGAAATCATTTTTATTTTTTATTAAAAATTTTTTAAAATTTTTTATTATAAAATGTTTAAAAACAAATTAACTAAATTGTAAAATTATAATTTTTATTAAAAAATATATATATTTTTTTTAATTTTGGTTTACTAAATTATTTAGTGATTTTTAGTTTTTATTAAAAATAATTAATACAAATTTTAATTAAATTTTGAAATAATTATTTAAATTGAAAAAATATTATTTTTGGTTTTTGGTATACTTCATTATGAAATGATTTTTCAGTTTTATTCAAAAATGTTAAAAAAATTACAAATTTTTAAATTATTATTTTAATTAAATAAAATTTATAATTATTGGTGTACTTAATTATGGAATGATTTTTAGTTTTTATTCAAATATGTTAAAAAAATAATAAAATTGCAAGATTATAGTTTTTATGAAAATGTTAATAAATATTCAATTTTATTAAAATATTTTTGAAAATAAAAATTTATTAAATTATAAATATATGATTTTTATTTATGAAATGATTTAAGTTTTTGTAAAAAAAAATGTTTCAAATAAAAAATTTATTAAAAAACAAAGTTATAGTTTTTATTAAAAAATAAATACATTATTTTTCAAATTTTTGGTATACTGAATTTAAAAAAAAAGTTTTGGAATTTTGGAAACTTAATTATTACATTATTTTAAAAAATTTTTAAAAATATTTTTAAAATAAAATTTAATAAATTTTGAAAATATTATTTTAATAAAAAAAATCTTTTCGTATTCTTTGTTAACTTAATTAAGTAGTGATTTTTAGTTTTTATTAATAAATACTTGAATAAGAAAATTAATTTAACAGCAGAAATATAATTTTCAAAAAAAAAAAAATTTTAAAAATTATTTAGAATTTTTGATATGTCAAATTATTAAAATTTACTTATTTATTTTTATATTTAAAGTATGCTTAAAATAAAAAATTTATTGAATTTTAAAATGACAGGTTTTTTTAATTTTTGAAAAAATTTTTTTTTAATAAAAAACAAAATCAATTGAAAACCAAAAAAAAATTAATGTTTTTTGTCAATCTTTGTTTTTAATTTCAAATAAAAATGTAGAAGAAAAAAAATTAATTTTTGTTTAAACTAGTAAAATTTTTTGCTTTAACAACTCCGTAAACAAAATACCCTGCTTTCTCAGTAATTATCAGAAAAAATATTAAAAAATAATAATTGTATTAAACAAAAATTTATTAAATAATAGATTTTCCCTCCAACTTGTAAATATAATTAGCCAAAGCTTGAACAAAACAAAAAAAAATATTTTTTTATATCGAAAAGCTTAAATTTGCTAGTAAACAAAAGACTTATGGTACGAACTTCGAGAAATCTAACACTAAATGGGCTAATCTAACAACAAATGGCTTCAAGAATATTGCTGAATTAAAAGATCAGCAAATTTTAGGCGAAATAAAAATTAACATGTATTAACATGTGTGTGCTTCGCCTTACCAATAAGCAGTGGTCAACGGCGCTGAGCACAAAAGACTTAAGCAACAAACTCGCCGCTTTTATTCAATTATTTTTATTTTGTATATAAAAGAGTGCTGCCGGGTGAAGTAGGTGCGCTAGAGAACACGCTGTTATCAAAAATTATAAACTACAAAAATCCCGTTAGCAGACAGAGCGAGCAAAGTAAACATAAGACTCAAGCCACATACTAACTCGAACGCTGTCGCTGCGCACAGTCAAAGAAGTTTATATATAATTTTGTTAATGCACATATTTTAACATATATTTTGGACAAATATTAAACAAAAAATAGTTTGTGTGTGGCATATGCAACTTTGTTGCATAAACGCCACTAGCGCTAGAGTGCATGAATTAAATATTTGCTTATAAGCGATCAAATTACCATAAAAAAGCGTAAAAAATACGCGAAAAAAGAGTAAAAGAAAGCAGAAAAAAATGAAATATAAGATAGCAGGCAAAAAAAATTTATTGAAGTACCGTTAAGGTCGTTTGGGCCACACGAACGCAGAGCAGCGCTTCTATTCTTACTCTCTCCGGCCGCAGTGCAGGGAAAAAGTAAAAAAGAAAGATAAATAAAAGTAAATATATGCACAGTGCGAAGGCAAGCGTACAATTCAGCAACGATTTTGAAGCTGAGGCGTTTAACTGTCCCTGTCAACGCGCTCACGTTATAAGCCGCAAGCAGGCAAAAACAAAAAAAAAACAAAAAATGTGAAGAATAACAAACTTCGTGGCTTTGTTGTTGTTGTTTTGTTTTGGTTTTATTTTGTTGTGAGCTTCTGCTTCGCATTGACTTGCCTTGGCTTTTACTTTGACCTCATTTCGGGCCGGGAGTATGCCTTACAACTGCCGCCTGACTTCTGCTTCTTACTGGCGAGCGGCCAATGCATGTTTTTCTTCAACTCGCTGCAAAAGCGTTCGTTCTCGTTGTGCGCATCACTTGTATTTTTTTAAATATAAAAAAAAAATATTTTTTTTTTACTTTTCTACATCTTATGCGTTTCTGTTTTCGTATTTTTTACTTTTCTTTTTTATTTTTAATTTTTTTCATTTTATTTTATTTTTTATTTTTCGAGTTTCACATAACTCTTCTTTAGCTAAAAAGCCTTTTTATCGCCTTTTTATGCTTTGATAAATTGTTTTCATTTCATTTTCTTTCGATTTTCGATTTTTCGGCGTTGAACTGGCTAACCAGTTCGCCAGCCGGCCGGCCCAAATGAAGCTATAAAGCATGTAGCGTGTTGTTAAGCCAAACTCATGGCCGTTGAAGACACAGGCAAACTTCTGCTGACTTTTCACTTTACCTCATGCACATAAATTTCATATATTTCTTTTACTTATATTTTTTCATTATTTTTTTTTTTAATATTTTTTTCACATTTTTTATTTCTTCCGCTTACTGTCTTTGTTCAACTATATGGTTGCAAAAAAGCGCATTAAATTCTTGTTTAATGATGAATAACACCATGACAACATATAAGAAACCAAAAAAAGACAAAAAAAAATTAAAATCGAAAAATACCCAAAAATAAAATAAAAATCACCAAAAACCGAAATCCACCAAAAATTGTCCAATATTATGATTAACAGTTTTGACAGCGGCGTTGTCAAGCATAATGATGATTACATTGATTACATACGCCAATGTCATTCTAAAAGGGGTTAAGCGCGCTTGGGCTGACACCAAAGGCTTGCAGCTGCTGCGCCTGCAGCGTCTGTGGCCTGATTGTTGCACCGGCCTGCACAGCCTTGCTACAATATCGCAGCACTTTGCAGCGACACGCATGCGTCATAAATTATAAGCAACGTTTTTATGGCAGCAGAGCAGACAATTACAACAAAAACAACCATAATAACAACAACAAGACTACGTCCACCAATAATAACCAGAATTTACGAGAATAAATTACGCCACGCTGAAAGCCTGCAAGTGCAGCGGGTGTTGAAAGGCAGTAAAAGGGCTGAGAACAACAACAAAAATATTACGAAAATTTAATGAAAGCAGAAAATTGCTGCACTTTTACCGCAAAGACGCAAGTGCATTTTGATTTAATTTTCACTTATTGTGGTTGTTGTTGTAGTACAGAATTCTCAGCCTTTTGGCGCTTTGCTGCACTTTTAATTTCTTTTCTTACTTTTGTTGTTGCAATTTTTCAATTAAAATCATTTTTTAATGCCTTTTCACTTCTAAATGGGTGCATCTTCTGGCAAGTAATTAAATAATTTTGTAGGTCACTTTTTCGTGCAGCACGTGAGTTGCATATTTTGTTGTTGCAGGTTATTTTAGTAGTGCTCGCGTAAAAGTTTTGATACAATTACTCAACTTAAGTCCACTTATCAGCGATGTCGGCATTGTGTATGCTAAAAAGCAGGTGTAGAACTGACTAAGTAAGCAGTTTGACCTCTTTGCTGATTGCCTTAATTAATTTTTTCAGGTTTGATCTGCATAAGGAATAGATGTTTGTAAGCTCTAAATCCAACTTTTTATATAGAGTAATATAAAATTTTGCTTTTCAAAGCACAAACCTCTCATTAATGAACCTAAAAGTTGTTACAGCACGAATTTTTAGCTCTTTTCTCTTTCATTTTCTACATAAGGCGTCTTTTTAGACTCACATCACCGACAATATTGGCCACCATCAATCAGTTTGGCTCAGGCTTCACATGGAACTCTCAATTATATTTGAACATTGGAGAAAAAATTCGCACATAATGTAAAAATAAAAACGATGTGAGACTTTTGATCGCAATTTGGAGATTTAAAAGGCAGCTTTCGGCTTCAATTTTTGTTATTTGCCTCAAGAGTGTTGCCACATTTTTAACAAAATAAGTGTTTGTACAAAATATTTGGCGTTATATAAATAAAGAAAATTATCACTGATTTTATAATTTACCTCAGTTTCCATTAATACTTTCAAACTCTATGGCAATATTATATTAAGAATCGACATTCCATCATCTTCGAACGCTTACCTGTAAAGAACAAGAGAAAATGTTGTGATTCGTTTTGTAGTCTTTCCATTTCTTGACAATAATTATAATTTAATTATATGTAAATGACAAATTGTTCAATTTCTAGAATTCGTGCCTTAGAACCTAATTTAAAGTAAATTTCTTATAATTTTGTGGAGGATTTCAAAGAGTTTATTTAGCTTTCGGAGACTCAGTAAACTCGAAACTTCAACGTAAGATCATTAAAATTTAGACGAGCAATGTACTCTATATAGTTATATACATATTTATTATAATTTTTTGATCTGCACACACTGATTTGCAATACTGAGCTAAATACTAGTAGTTGTTGCTCCGTTTGAACATAACACAGACAGTTAAAAATATGTAACGACAGTAGCCATAATCAATTTTCAGAATGTTTCTAAAGTAACATACACCAAAATTGCCCCTAAAACACTTTAAATAGAAATTAAATTCAACATGCAAACGTTTCCTCATCAGGCAGTTGTCGACACGCGTGTTCTACTCTAAGCTGCTATTGTTTAAATATACGTGGACTGAACCGTGGACTAACCATAATGTTTTCTCTTTTGGCTTTCAAATCGGTGGAAATCTATGTTTGGCAGGCCAAAATTACTAAAAATTTTGGGTAAAGTTCAAGTTTTTCGAAAACGTTTTTTTAGGTTGCATACACAGCAAAAGCTGGGATTTCTGCAGCAAGGTCTTATCTTTGCTTTTTAGTGCCTTTAGACATCATATATAATTCTAAAAACTGAATGATTTTACGATCTTCAGCGAATACTTTGTGCCACTCCAAGTCTTGTTTTCGTGAAAAAGTAGACTTTCCAAAACCTTCGGGATAATTTTTAGTCTAACATTTTATACTCGTGTTTCCACTGCTACGCAAATAAACAGATATCAAAGATTAAGTCATATATGGAAATCAAACTAGACACGAGCATATAAAACGGTATATCAGTTTAGAAATTCACTTCAGGTCAAGTTTTACAATGATTGTATGTTGAGTATTAAAGAAATATATCCACTTCTTTCAAAAGACCGCAAAGCCAATTTTGAAATCCGCTCACATAACCAATGTGATTTGCAGGTTTGGCAACTAAGAAGGCCTTGACAAGAGCTTTGGAGGGTCGTTGTTAGATATATGAATATAGTATTTCCATTAAATTTTAATGTATACTCCGAAAACGAACAGATTTTATTAGTAGGAATGCTAAGCCGCATACATCAGCATTTTTATCTATTTCACAGTAATTTCAGAGGCAGGAATAATGTATACGTATATTAGGGGAGTATAAAAATCAATATTTTTTTTTCGCTTGATACTCTGAAAAATAGGCTTTTAGACATCTCTAAGAAATACTCTCCAAGTATGAATTCTTCACTGTAAACTATAACTTGTTGAAAAAAATACTGTTTCATGGATTTTGTGGGAAATTGAATGCGCTACAAAAAAGCCTTGTTTCATTTTTTTCGTAAATCTAACCGTTTTTAAATGTAGGAATGCATGTAATCGTTTGTAATGGGAATTAAAGTCGTAGGGCTTCCTATCCATGCGTCCTCGCCCCGAATCCTGGAAGCGTGAGCAACCCTTGACTATAAGACTTAATGTCTTAAAGACTTGCATTTGGAATGTCCGGTCCTTACATACTGAAATCACCGCCATCCAAGAAATGCGGTGGTCGGGACAAGAACGGAGACGATATGTTCTTGTGACATTTATTACAGCGGCCATATAAAGGAGCGCAAATCCGGTGTCTGATCGCCTTCTCAAATTATCTAAAATATTGTTATCTGTAGTAATAGATTCCTGCAAAACAAATTCATCAAGCTACTTGGCAGTCTCCGAATCGAAAAGTTTGTAACCAGATCAAGATAGCTTTGAAGGTTTCCGATTCTTTACCCTCCGGCGGAAGCTGAGGAAGAGGTCCTACTGCTCCTGATCTATCCAACCGAGTGCTTTTGGTATCTCGAATTGGCTCCAAATAGCGAAAAGAAGAAACGACTAGCGAACTGTTGTTAACTCGCGTAAGCGGTGGTTACGATAGTAAAGAAGATGAAAGACCGTTTTTAAAATACCAACTGTTGAACTTGGATTATTTTAAGACATTTTTTTAATTTTAAAAAACAGTTAAAAAAATCATTATGAATTGAAAAACTCGTTGTTTTGTATGAAAGGTAATGCTCTGCAAATTGAATGATCATCACTGGTTTTTCGGTTCACTAATTATGCAAAATTCAGCAGCTAAAACGAATTATGTAATTAATGAGTGAGAGCAGAGTAAACAGCACTGTAATGAAATTCCCTCTTTAATTTAATAATTTTTTTTTACTTAAAGCACTCTATAAATACAAGTGAGTAGCTCAAAATGCTACTTACAGCTTAAGTAGCACAAACAAATACTTTTTTATTTATTGAAAGACATATTTCTGCAAGTACTCATGCCACAAGTAACCATATCTTATATCAAAACTTTTTTTCGCAATGAAATTTAAACACGACTCGCGACGGATAATTTACTTTAGTGGACTTTAATAAGTAATATTTATATTTTATTGGCAATAAATTGTGACAGCGGGAGCACAGTGGGGGCACAGCGGCAGTTGCAGTCAATGTCAAAGATGATACTCTCACTTTTTGCCATGTTAATAGCTCAATAAAGTATTTTGCAACACAAAAAGAGACAAATTCACAAAAACACAACAAAGCAAAAACAAAAAAAAAACTACACAAAGTATGGTGGCACAAAAAAAACGTGAAAGTCATTGATAATGAAATTGAATATGAGAAGCGCCAATAAAAACGATATAAAACAATAACAACAACAATACAAAGCAAACGCGTCATAAAAATGCCAAAACAAAGCAAAACTCCACCAGGGAAAACAATTCGATTACAATTTTGCCAACAACAACAACACTAAAAAACGTCAAGTGGGGGCGCTGCAGCCAGAAGAGAATTGTAAAATCGGCGAAAAAATTCCCAACCCATGAAAGTGAGTGTGAACCTGGCAGACAGCAAGCGGATGAAGTAGCCAGCGGGAGGGAAGATCGCCTGCGCGCTGGCACTTTAAGCGACAATGCGAACAATTTCCCTTTTATGTGGCACTATATCATAGTGCAACAGCAACGATAAACTCAAAAAAAAAAAACAACAACAACAAACAAACCAATAACAGTAAATAAATACGAGCATGAAAATAAAATTCCAATATTTTTCTTGTTGTTTTTACATATAAATTTGTTGTGTGTTGTTGTTGTAGCGCTGTTGCATGCAGCGCGCACATTTCATATTTCACACTGCCGCGCACCTACGGACTGCCTGCCAGCCGCTGTGTAGCGCCAAGGTATAAACTAACTTGTGCCACAAACAAATACAAACACATACAAACAAACAAAAATACAACAAATCGAAAGATGCACAAATCTTCTTTTGTTTGTGTGCACGTTTTTAGGTGATTATGCCGCGCCGCACAGCGTGTCATCTGCAGCACGTCTGGCGCGTCATTTTAATGACGTTGAAGTGTACGAAATATACCGATATTTAGACAAAAGTCAACGCGAACAGAGCGCGATGAGTCGAGCATTGAGCGCTGCGCTGGTTGTGTGGCACGTTGCAATTCGTTATGTGGCACGGCAATGGCAATGGCTATTTATTGTAGGCCAAAGTGAAATAGCCAAAGGTTTGTTTTGTTGTATTTGGAGTTCATGGTTGGCTAGCGCTGGTGCGCTGATGCAGCGCTCGCCTACGCCGCGCCACCGCTCATCCATTGAGCACATGCAGGCCAACTCGAAAGGGCAAATGAAAAGCCAATAAAATCGTAGGTGAGCTGCTCATAAAAATTGGCCAACATCAAGCGCGCAATGTTGAAGATGCGCCGGCGGTTTCTATAAGTAATAGAAAGTAGAGGGCTTGCATAGTCTTAGAAAAGCTCTTCATATAATTTTTTTTTTCATATAAAATATTTTTTTTTTTTGGAATTTTTTTGGAAAAGTAAATTTGGTTTTGTATTAAAGCTTATTTGTTGGCCCTCTTCGTGGTCATTATTGTGTAAGGGAAAGAGCCAATTAAGCGGGAAATGTAAATTGCCTGGAAAAGTTCACGAAACGTAAATTGTGGCAGTTTCAATTGTCTCTGCTTCCTTTCCGTAACAAGTTTTTGCTTTATCCTGGTCATTTTAATAGTAAAATTTTAATTTGAAGTTTTATAATTTTCAATTTGTGCACTCAAGGCTCGAATGGTACTGATTGTGGTGGATATATTATTTTTTCGACAAAATGAAAATATTAAGCTTCGAAAATTAAAAAAAAATTACTAAAAAAGGACTTAAATCATATATTAAAAAAAAACTTATATCAAATATAAAAAAACAAAATTTAATTTGAGAAAAACTTATTCGAAAAACAAAATAAAAAAAATAATAGTTTAAAATAAAAAAATTAAATTATACTAAATACGACCAAAATATATACAAAATAAAATTAACTAAAAAAAATTAAATAGAAAAACATAAATTTAATTAAGTTTAAAAACAAATAAAGCAAAATAAATTAAACTAAAATTACGTGCAATATAGCAAACTAAAATTGCAAAAGCCAAGACAAATTAAAAATAAATTGAGAGAATATAATGCAATAAAATTAAAAAAAAAAAAACAATTTAATAAAAAATATTAAATTATTAAATAAAATTAAAAAAAAAAAAAATTAAATAAAAAATTAAATTATTTACTTTAATTACAAATTTAAAAACTCCTAATTTTTTTTTAATATTTTCGTATATAGAAATGGTAAAAATTAAAAATTTTTTTTTTGCTGAAAACAATTTTTTGGTAAATTAATTTTTTTTTTATTCTTACAATAGTTTTTATTTCTAGTTTTATTTTCTGTAAACATATTTATATTTTTTTTTTAATTTTCCAATATTTTTTATTTCTAAATATTTTTTATCCAATATTTTTTTTTTTAAATTTTTTCAATATTTTTTGTTTTTAAATATTCTTGCCAATATTTTAAATTTTTAAATATTTTTGTGATTAATTTTAAATATATTAGTAAATATTTTTATCAATATTTTTTTGTAATATATTTATAAATATAGTACATATTTTTATATTTTTTTCAATATTATTTATTTCTAAATATTTTTTCAAGATTTTTAATTTCCAAATATTTTTTTCAACATTTTATATTTTAAATATATATATAAAAATTTTAATTTTTTAATACTTTCATTAATATTTTTGATATTTAAATATTTTATCAACATTTTCATCTTTTAATATTGTTATCATTATTTTTTACGTCTATATGTTTTTTTCAATATATTGTATTTCTAAATATTTTTGTGAATATCTCTTATTTTCAAATATTTTTATCAATATATTATATTTTTAATTATTTTTTTAATATTTTTTATTTTTAATTATTTTCTATTATATTTTTTATATTTAAATATTTTTATCAATGTAATTTATTTTTAAATATTTTTGTGATTAATTTGTATTTATAAATATCTGCATCAATAGTTTTTTACTTTTAATTATATTTATCAACATTTTTTTTAAAATTTTTTAATATATTAAAAATATATATTTTATATTTTTTGTCAATATAATTTCTTTCTAAATAATTTTGTCAAGATTTTTAAATTCGAAATATTTTTTTCAATATTTTATATTTTTAATATTTTCATTAATATTTTTTATATTTAAATATTTTATCAATATTTTCCATCTCTTAACATTTTTATAAATATATTTTATTTTTAAATATTTTTGTGATTAATTTGTATTTATAAATACCTGTGTCAATAGTTTTTTATTTTAAATTATATTTATCAATATTTTAATTTTAAAATATTTTTATTTTTTCAATATTTTATATTTTTAAATATTTTCATTAATATTCTTTATATCTAAATATTTTCTCGATATTCTTCATCTCTTAATATTTGATCAATATTTTTTATTTTTTAATATTTTTATCAAATTTTTTTTTTATTTTTAAATACGTTTATCTATATATTTTATATGTATACACTCCAATTGCTTAAGTTTTCCCTTACTCACCCTACTAAAATATTTCGGAATGAGAAATTTTTGCATAAACATTTTCGGAGTATGCAAAAAACATTATAACAAAAGTTAACTGTTGTCGTAATCTTCGCTGACGTTATTCGAGTAAATGTGAAATGGGCAAACGTGACTTTAACCGTAAAAATAATTATCTAATGCTACAAATACTTGTATGTATAATATATTGGTATGTGTGCTTGCATGTAGCTAACTGGACGTGTGCATTGTTATGAATTTATTGAATATTCAGCACAAGAAAAATCGCATAAAGGAGATTATTTGTGAGAGTTAAAAATGAAAAACAAAAATTGTCTTAAAAAAAAAATAAGTAATAATAAATTGCGACAAAAAAACAGTAGTGACGTAAAATTATTTGTTTTTTTATAAAAGACAATCTTTGTTTTTAGTTTTTGCTCATGCAAATTTGAGAATATACAAATTGTTAATATCACCTGATATGAGCAGATATAGGAGTGTTCCGTGGTTCTGTTAAGCTGACTAGCACAATAGCCGATTAAGATGACAGCTATGGCTACAGCATTTGCAAATTCTTTGACATGAAATAACGAGATTCCCAGAGCTGCTTAGCTAAACCGCTCACCATTCCATAAGAATGCCCAAAAACTCTGTGACGCTCTAACTTTTAATTGATCTGAGAGTCTCGCTGATTTACATACAACTTTGCCTCAGACATTTGCTTTAACAGCTGAGTTCGTTGTAAGCTTTCAAGTTCGTTCACAACGCAAAAAATTAAAGTAAGATGTAGGCAATTCTTATCTTTTTACCTTTTATCAAGCGATTTTTATCAGTGAGAAGCACGAAAAGCAGAGCTTTCATTCTATAAGAATCCATTTGAGTTTCTGCTTAGTTTGTTCAATATAAAAGCGAGAGCTTTGAAACATTTATTTGACGATTGAAAAGCTTTTGGAATTCCATTCATTATTTGATATGAGGTAAAAAAGTTCTACTGCACCGATTTATACCTGATAAATTAACTAATTCTGTTTTCTGAAATGCGCTTAGAAGTTTTAAGAAGGCTTTAGCACTTAACTACTCTCAATAAAATTTGAATTCGAGCGCATTTAGGGCAATTCACGGAATTTTCAAATCCTCAAAATCATTTTAAAATTCTCAGCCGCTTTAAGCAATAAAATATTTAAAAAGATTTTTTTTACTTGTTTGGAAAACAGATATGAGTTTCAAATGATTTCTTTCAGAGAACTAGAAATCACAATTATTTATCAACAACTATTTCTACTGCAGTTCTCAACAGGTTTTAGTAATTCTTAATAGATGTAAAAGCTTTCCACTCTAGCAAGATATTAACGAACTAAAAAGCTTTACTGCATGATATACATAGTCTTGAAGTCTTTGCTGCAAGATTCGACGTAAGAGCCTTGAACTATTGATGCGATATTTGAAATAAGATTTTGTAGACTTTATATAAATATAGTTGAACTTCCATAACTCGAAATTCTATAACTCAAAATCTCTCTAACTCGGAGTGTTTTTGTGGATTATAGTGATTCCAGTTAGGGAAGTTCATTTGTATTTTCGGCTGAGGCTGAAAAATTTCGACAGTCTTTCCTGCGGCGAAAAAGAAGATATCGCCGAGACTGAGATTAACCGTCTCAACAAATCAACGATCGATTATATAGTTATTTTAAATTCTATAGCCAGCCGGTGTTTTAAGCTGTCCTAGTGAGATCATTAGACTGCTTATGATAGACTTTTTCGTTATATATATATTTTGACTAAATACACAAATCGAACTAATTTTGGGTATAAAAATCTTAGTCAGCATAATAAAATGAAAGCGAACTTTTGCATTCGATTTTAAGTTGCCCAAATTAAATAAACATAAGTCTTATCGACTAAGCCAAAATACCCAAAATAACAGAAAAAATAGTAGAAAACTCCCAAGTGAATGTGAAAATTCAAATTCTCACGTACATAACCATGGAAAATTACAATAAATTTAATGGAAAAGCAAAAAAATTGGCAGAACTGTTGCAGTGAACGAGTAACTGGACACCTAAACTCGTAAAATCACCGAGCAACAATGACAATATTGATGCAATGCCAGGGTATGCCATGCAATGCTATGCTATGCTATGTAATGCTATGCTATGCTTTCCTGCGCTATATTATGCTATTGAAACGCGATGCTCTTGTGGCCATTATTTTATGAGACGAGAAAAATATTTAGTGACCCAATAAATTTGTGACACGTGATGTCAACAATAGAAACATGCGCTATCGACAGCAATGAATGTGTGCAGCAACACACAAACGAGTAACGGTGATGCACACGAAAGAGACGAGGCATTGACAAGCGCATCATTAAAAGGGCAATAACAGTCAAATGAGACAAGCGACGACGAGCAGGTAAATAGTTGGTAAAAGACGAAACTAGCAGAACATTTTAGAAGAAAGAGAGGAAGTGAGCGGGGAATAGACATAGTAAGGAAGTGCGCTTGCAATAAACGTGGGAAGCGTGAAAATCTGCTGCATGCGGCAATAAAAGGAAATCAATGCTGCAGGTAAGTATGTACGTATGTATGTCTGTAGAGAGGCGTTCCGCTTGAGTAAAAGGTATTTAATGCACTCTAAAACTAAATTATTGCATACCTCTTGCTTTCCAATATTATTCATGTTTGTGTGGGAAAATTTTGTTTTTGCAATTTCAAGATTTGAATATTCTGGCATTTCGCGCAATTTTCTCTCTCGCGCTCCCTGTTATTTCTGCTTCGTTCTCGCTCTTTTTAATGTGAAATTCATTAATCCCTAGCGAAACGTGCTCAAAGAGGGCGTAGTGCGATTAGTTGCAGTTGTGGCAGATATACCCACATTAACTGTAAAATTGAGAATAATTAGCATCTAAAATCGAGTGTTCCTTTAACTACGTACCTACTTAAAGAAAATTTTTGGTTGATAATATACATACATACAAATTTAAATATGTATGGAAATTTATGAAAATGGAGAGGTTTATATGTAAATTGATTTATAAAAAGGATTGGTAGAGATACCACTTATATTTAATAATTTCTATTTCAAAAAATATATATGTATTTCAGAAAATACATATCACAATCAAGTATCTTTCGTATTAAATTTATCAATACTTTTTTAGTAAATTACATATTTTTCATTCTACCTCTGTGTGGTGTGTGTCTTCGATAAACGAGTTTCACTTATCGCCCATATGTAGGTAATATTTGCTTATTAAGTTTTACATTGCCTACATTTAGGATGTGATTTTTAATTGTCTTAGTATACAATGTTTCCCAATTATCTGCAAAAAGCTTTAAAACCCCTTTACAAGTATTCATAATAATTTAGAACAATATTTTGTCTCAAGAAGCTTTAAGCTGAACACAAGTTAAAGTTTTGGTTTCTTATCTAAATTTTATTATTTAAAACCACTCTCGTAGTCACTAAAACCTAAATGCTATTTTCTATATTATATGGATGTAAGTGCTAGTTATTACAGTTGCAAGTAGAGCGATACTTCTTTTGAATTAAAAATGCTTGTTATCTTGTTTTGAACTTAATTTAAATACTTAGCGAAAAAATTTGGGAAAAATAGGAAACTAGCCAATAAAAGCACCAATCAATCCTTCCAATGAGCTTTCGCTGTGCTTTTATGGAATTTGGAAATGAGTTAAAATACTTTGCGAAGAAGTTTGGAGAAATGGGAAACTAGCCAATAAAAGCTCCACTTAAATCTTCCAATGAGCTTTTATGAAATTTTCAAATGAGAATATAATAAATAAATAGTATTTAATCCAGTGATTCAAAACTGGTTAATGTAATATCTAGTACTATCTAAGCGTTTTCAAATGTTTTCAAAGCTTGATTTTTTGTATAAATCAGGCGGCAATCAAAGTTTCAGTGGTAAAAAAATATACTTGTCCCTTTTATATACGAAAAGCTCTTTGAGGCTTTTGTATATATAAAGTTTAAAAGCTTGATTAGTCATTTGAGCTTTTTGAAGCTTTCATACTTAAAAAGATTAAAAACTTTATTAGTCATTTGGTAATGCATAAACTGCATTATACTAAACATTCTAGAGATTTTAAGAAGTCTATGATTGAGCTTTCAGGAAACACTATTTTAAAAGTATGGGCGTTAGTTTAAATCAATCTAAATTTCAGTGGTAATAAAAATGCAGTATACTTATCCCTCTTTAAATACTTAGCAAAGAAATTTGGAGAAATTGGAAGCTAGCTAATAAAAGCTCAAATCAAACTTTCCGATGAGCTTTTACGGAATCTTCAAATGAGAATGTAATAAATAATCGGCATTCAATTAAGCGAGTAAGTATTTAATCAAGCTTATAATTAAGCGTTTTCAAATGTTTTCAAAGCTTGATTTTTTGTATAAATCAGGCGGCAATCAAAGTTTCAGTGGTAAAAAAATATACCTGTCTCTTTAATATACGAAAAGCTCTTTGAGGCTTTTGTATATATAAAGTTTAAAAGCTTGATTAGTCATTTGAGCTTTTTGAAGCTTTCATACTTAAAAAGTTTAAAAACTTTATTAGTCATTTGGTAATGCATTAACTGCATTATACTAAACATTCTAGAGATTTTAACAATTTTAGCTAGTTTTGAGTCAGTAAGGTTTTTTATAGAAATATTAGTGAATATCAGTTCCGTAATCGTTTCGAGTCGAGCATTTTATATAGCTTGGAATGTCACTTTTAAAACAAAGTTTTGCTAAATTTGTATTGTAGTTTCAAAAGGATTTGATGCTACCTTCTAATCTTAATAGAGAAATCGGTAAAAGGAAAAAGCTTAAAGTGCATTCGAAATTACCTTCAAGCCTTGACGGAGGAATGGGTAGAAGGAAAAATACTCTCCGTCTACGGCAACTTAAAATAGTGGAGTGTATTGACAGAGTGTGCAATAAAAGGATTAAAAATTGGCTTTAAGCTCCCGATTATAACGGTATCACGATTTTGGAATTATAGGTGAGTTTAGCATATCTCCGGACTGACTTTAAAATAGTATTTATAAAAGTTTAGTAGAAAAGCTTAGCAAAGCGCTTCTGGTTTACGCCTTTATTGGACGTTTCGGCAGCTAAGCAAAATATATTGCTACCACAAATGCTTTACAGAGCTAACAACTGGATATAACGGTAATTTTTATAGAAAACTTTAATCACTTCATCTGGCTCGTTGCACCCCACGGTGAATTCCATGAGCAATTTAATCAAAATAAATCATCATAGCCGCGCCAGCATATGCTGAGTAGAAGAAACGCGCTCAGCTGTGCGGCCAATTAAAATTGAAAAGCAAGAATTTAAATACTTCGATAGCACAACAAACGCAGCGGTGATTGGTTTTGATATGCCTCTAGAAGTATTTCTCTGCGGTTGTGTGTACAAAAAGTATCAAGCCGCGACAATTTGCCAACGCATATCAATATAATCATTATATGCGGTATGTAAACATATTTGTAATGCATGGCGGCGGCGAGTACGCCATTATGCTGGTGGCCCAATTACGACGCGCGCACCACCGGTGGCAACAACGACCTACATTTATGAACAATACAGTAGGAGTTGAGCAAATGAGACGCTGAAAATTAATTTCGTTGGCAAGCGCATCCTAAATACACACATGCACACACATGTACACGTATAGTGATAAGCAGCGTTATGCGCAGCTGATGACTGTTTGCTGGCGCGCAGGCGCAAAAGAAATTCGAAATATAGCGTTGGAAAGTACATTTAATGCGCCACATGAGGTGACAATGCCGTTGAGCGCATTTCAAATGAAAAAAGTGGCACTGTGCAAAGCGTGCAACAACACCTAATGATGCCAGATTAAGGCGCAAAGCGCTGTGGCAAGGCCGCGGCAGAGAGTTACCAGGCGGATGGCGACGTAAGACTGTCAGTATTAAGTTAAAAATACGTGTAAGTGTGTGTGCGAGTATGGAAAAGTGGGTAAAAGCGCCACACGGGGTGTGCGTGCCACACACACATAACAGTAAATAACTAAACTGCGCGCGGCTAGCATTTCTTAATAGAAGTAATGGTTGAGATAAAACTTTACTTTTTGTTTTACTTTTTTTTTGCTATCTAAAAGGAAAAAGTTCAGCGCTTTGAAATGTAGAACTTCAAAAAGCGAAAACCTCCTGCTGCGCGCATGACAATGGCAACAACACAACTGCCACAAAAGTCAACATAATGAGTGCAGCATACAGACGCGCGTCAGACAGCAACAGCGGCTGCCACTTTTTGCCGCCGACGTTGCCGAAAAAACCAAAAATCTCGGCAGCTAGAAAATTGGGTCGCCAGCGCTGTTGTGGCAACATTGTTGCATGCCGTATGTATGTACGTTTCGCTGAGGTAGACGGCTGTGGCTTACGTTGCAGTTTGTCGGAAGATAAATGATGCACCCGCGGCAGCTGATAATGATGGAGTGTTAATGTTGCACAGCTGCCTGGTGCATGTTGCAAGCTGCATGCTGCCCCAATGCATGCTTGATATGGCGGGTTCAGTGAAGGTGCAGTCAGATAAGCGAAGGTGTATCCAAAGGAAGTGGCAAACACTGGTGGGCGGCGTTGAAGGCCCGGGAAAAAGTGTTGACAAGTTCATGAGGCGAACCGCGTTGCTTCTGCCAGCAGCAAGTGAATTGAGGAAAAGGTGAAAACAGAAGGTGGTTGAAAATAAAAAGTTCAAAAAAATAAAATAAAGGATGTGTTGCAGGTTTCGTTGTATTTTAAGGGTGTGTCGGACTAGATTGGAGCGTTCTTCTGACACAATTTATTTAGGTCGACTTGCAAGAGCTTAACTGTAAAAGAAAGTTACTTTCAAGGAGTCAAAATTGTAACAGAACATATTAATATTAAGCACTGAAGCCTGCGACGAATTGATAGAAGACATGGATGTCAAGCTCCCACCTTTGAAGAGGGATTTATTTATGAAAGGGTTCACAAACAGAACAGTGAGTCTTAGTCGGACAATTAGAAGCCATGGATTACAAGCCCCAACCTTTGAAGAGGGCTCTATGATAAAAGTTTATGGAAAAATCGTATAGAACTTAGATCAAGAGGAAAATGAATTGAATGTCGATTGGTTGGAAGATGTAGATGTCAAAGATCATTTCCTCTATGATAATAGCTTATGATACTAAAAGATGATCGAGTATATCTTCGAATATCAAAAAAAATATCAGGGGAAAGCTCTGAATGTCAAGTGGATCAACATCGATCGGTTGGGAGATCTGAATGTCAATCTCCAGCCTTTGAAAAAGTCTTTTTGGTCGGTTTGTTGGAAGATGTGGATGTCGAGATCTTCCCTTTAAAAAAGCGACTTCACTTTGGTAATAGATGTTGATACCAAAAGAAGATTGAGAAGATCAAGAGGATCAAGATCTAAACGATTGATAGAACGAACGGTAGATTGAGGAGATCTCCGTAGATATAGAAGATCAAGAACTGTCGGTTGGAAGATATGAATGTCAAGCTCCAGCCTTTGAAAAAGTTTTTTTGGTAATAGCTTAGCTCCCCTCTTCGAAGATTAAGAGTAAAGGAATTGGTTGGTCGGTCAGTTGGAAAATGTGGATGTCGAGCTTCCGCCTTCGAAGAAATGACTTTACTTTGGTAGCAAGTTGTGATACTAAAAGAAGATCGGTCGGTTAGAAGATCTGAATTTCGAGCTCCAACCTCTAACGAGGCCGCTTTGGTAATTGCTTGGCTCTTCTCTTCGAAGATTAAGAGTAAAAGAATTGGTTGGTCGAACAGTTGAAAGATGTGAATGTTAAGCTCCGGTTTTTGAAGAAGCGACTTCACTTTGGTAATAGATTGTAATACTACAAGAAGATCTACGAAGATCAAGATTGCTCGGAAGATTTGAATGTCCAGCTCCACTATTTGAAGAAGTCTCTTAAATAGCTTAGCTCTCTCTTCGAATATTAAGAGTACAGGATTTGGTTGGTCGGCCAGTTGGAAGATGTGCATGTCGGTTTTTGAAGAAACAACTTCACCTTGGTAAAAGGTAGTGATACTAAAATAAGATCGAGGAGATCTACAAAGACCAGGAGGATCAAGAGCGTCCAAGCTCTTGCTTTTGAAGAAGCAACTTCATTTTAGTAATAAGTTGTACTAAAGGAAGATCGATAAGATCAAGAGGATTAAGATCGATCGATTGGAAAATGAAGGTGTTGAGTTTCAGCCTTCTGTAGAAATAGGTTATGTTAAGATCGAGCAAATATTCGAAGAGCAAGAGGAATAGGAACTAGCATTTCATCCAAATTTCGCACTGGCGACTAGAACTGGAACTGAAATCCTCAAGATGGAAAGCCTGAGTAACGCAACTCTGTTACAAGAAAGGGAATTCCTTAAAAGAGAGACGTTTCTGATATCGAGACAGTTTAAACTCTCTATGAGTGTGGTGTATGATTCTACTAAGAAATATAAGGGTGGAACGCTTTCATATTATATTTAATCGTTCCTTGCTTCACGCAGCTTATAAGAAGAAGCAACTTTTAGTTTTAATTAAATTTCCTTCACCTTATTATGAATTGTTTTTTGTTGTTGTTGTTGTTTTATTGTGTGCTTATATTATATGTGGCACTTTTTCCCGAACTTGCTGTCTTAATCATTTATACATTTGTGAAAGTTGAATGACCAAATTTGTGGCAGGAAGTCAGCCAACACAACGTAGTAAAAGTGCTGACAAACAGTACAACAATGAAGAAACGTTGACAACAACAACAACAACTGAAAGCGCAGAAAGGCATGTAAGAAAAACTTGACAGCATTCCTTGCAGCAGGAAACAGCAGGCAACAAAAACAAAAATCATGCCACTACAGAACACTCGCGCGCAACAATGGAAATGCCACATGCAACTAAAAGTAAACAATCAGACAGACAAGCTAAGCGCGCAATTCATTTAAATACTGATTTAAAAGCAAAAACGAAGCAAACAACAAAAACAATGCCAACAAATCGCAACTGACATTTTTGTTGCAGCGGCGCAAGCGGTTGGGGCGCGCACGCAAACGAAACGGATGCAAACGCATTCAAATCGCCGCGCGATCAGTGCGCGACGATCATGCCGCAACGATAGTAGCGCGCAACGCCGCTCACGCGTTTGGCCGCATTAGCTGCAACTCTTTCGCTTTCTATCAGCGCCCAATAACGCTTGAATATGTGGCATGTCTGTTTTTGCCTGCGCGCCTGCGACCTGTAGTCAACTTGTTAGCCAATTCTTACTTTCTTGCTGGCAGATTTATTAACTGTGAAATGTCTTGTGTGTGTGTGTGTTTACGCGCGCGCTCAAGAAAAAAACAGTTAGCTATATACCAAAATCTATGTATCTAAGTATATTTGTAAATTTCTGAGTAAGCGCGCTGCCGCAAAGAACGTCAGTGAATTTAGAGCAGATTCTTATCAGGCAGACACGATGACTAGGAAGTCAGTCCGTAGGCAAAAAGCGGCAGGAAGCCTGACTAGGCGCTTTTCATGACGCGCACACACACAAATGTAGACGTTAAACCGCAGTTGCAACTATGTCTGCCGCGCTTGCTGATAAATCGAATTTTGGAAAGCAGCTTACAACGAAAGCGCAAAGCGGCAATAATGCGCGCGCTTAACTTATTTACAAGCAGTTGTTTGTATTTTTTTGTTTTGGTTAGCCGTTTGCGCTGATCTTCAACTGACAACAACAAGCGTTAGAAAAATTGTCGGAAAAAAGTAGTGAAACTCAAATAGTGCTAACAACACCCGCACTTTCTAGTGTAGAAAAAACGTACAAGCGGCAAGCCTTCAACCATATGAACGCGCTCCACTCAGATCATGCCAGCATTTAGCTATTGGCGCTGTTAACGTTTTGTTATTGCTCTATTTTACTTTTATTTTTTTTTTGTACTTTTTTCTCTAGTTCTTTTGTTAAATGTTTAGCCAATTATATCGATATTTTACGGGGTTTCAGCATGTACTGCTTCTTTCATTTAGCTGGAACGCCACTAGTTGTGGGAGTTTGCTTACTTCATAAATTCGAATATCATTCCGCAAAACAAAAAAAAAAATTGCTTTATTGTCTGTTATTTGCATACTGTGCTGCTTGATTATTATTATAAAGATTCTATGTACGAAATGAAAGCGCTTTGCGATATGGATCGAGGAGAGAGGCAAAAAGGCATCGATATATACAGCTGTAGAGAAGCCATTGGCAAAAACCCCATCTTCCTCCCTTCCCCTCTCACTGAAAGTTGTCCTCGGGCTCTATGACACCATAGTCAAGCCCATTATGTTCTATAATCCAACGAAGTTAATCGGTGGTTCCGTGGGAGAGTGTTCAGTTGGGAGTAGGTTAGGTTTAGGAGATTAAAGTTCCGCACTCTGGCTTTCGTTGCATCCCCCTACTATAAAAAAAGTTTCCGATGGAGTGTATATGTGGTGGGGGGCTCTAGGAAAGACCACACTTGCAAGGAAACGCGCTACTATTTTTTAACCCACTACTATTTGGGTGTAAGTAAATTTTATTGTAAATAGCTGCACTCTACGTAGCTTTGGTTTTTTCCGAATTTTTTACTAATATTTGTGTAATTTTTTCTACTACTATTTCCACTAATATTTTCACAGATTAATTTTTTTTTATAAAATGTAAGTTAAGGTTTCGTTTTGTTAGTTTTTCGTGCTAAAGCCAATTTCTGAATAAAAAAATATTTCTACTACTATTTAGCGAACTGTTTGTGTCCAAAAATACTGCAAGTTAAATTTTATCGTAAATAGCTGTACTTCACATACCTTTGCTTTTTTCCGAAATTTGTACTAATATTTTAGTAATTTTTTCTACTACTATTTTCACACTATATAATTTTTTTTTAGAAAATGTAAGTTAATGTTTCGTTTTGTTAGTTTTTCGTGCTTAAGCCAATTTTTGGACTAAAAAAAAGTATTTCTATTACTACATAGCGAACTGTTTATGTTTAAAAATCCTGCAAGTTAAATTTTATCGTAAATAGCTGTACTTCACATACCATTGTTTTTTTCCGAAATTTCTACTAATATTTAAGTAAGTTTTCTACTACTATTTCCGCTGATTTTTTTCACTTTAAGTTTTTTTGTTAAACAATGTAATTTAACGTTTAATTTTGTTAGTTTTTCGTGCTAAAGCCAATTTCTGACCAAAAAATATTTCTACTACTATTTAGCGAATTGTTTGTGTTTAAAATTTTTTCAAGTTAACATTTTTAATTTTAATTGTCGTTGGGTTTAATATGCAAAATTCGCTGGTACTAATAGTTTATTTTTCAAATTTAGCTTTAGTTACTATACTTTTATTTTTACTACTATTTTTGTAGTGAAATTTCTGTGTAGTTAGACACTCGCTTTTTATGTTTTATAAAATATTTAATAATCATTATTTATTTTTAGTGTAATACCTTAAAAAAAAATTGTCTACTACTATTTTTTTAGCAAATTCTATATATTTTGATTATTTGTTTACTGCCACTACTTCTTTCGCTTCGCAATATTGTTTTACATACTTTCTTTTTATAGTAAAACAATTTTGGTATCAGTAAGCATATTTTTACTACTATTGAGCACACTATTTCAATACAAATTTTTTCGAAGCAAATTATTTGCTGCTGTTCTTGCACAGCCAATTTCATTTAAAATATGTGTTTGGCTGTAAAGTTATTTAGAATATGTATTTTTAAATCTTTTGTTAGTTTAATTGAAAAAAATGTATTAGTGCTTGCAACATTTTATGCTTTTTATGTTCCTAAAAACATTTCTACTACACTTTTAACATACTTTTTTTTTCTCGGTTTTAACTACACACATTATTATGGAACACCGATTGGGGTAATTAAATCGTTTATCAAAATTTCTACTACTATTTGTGTGATTAAATATATATTTCAAAATTAATTTAAAAACTTTTTTTTTAAATTATTATCAATATTATTTTTAAAAAGTTTTCATTTTTTTGTCCATTTTAATAATTTCTACTACTATTTGTGTTGCTGTATCAAAAATATATAAACTTTTTTCTTAATTTTTCCATATTTATTATAATACTCTCAAAGATGTTCATTAAATTCTTAATTTTTTTTATAATTTGTTCTACCATTTTTGTTGTTATATTAAAATATATATACACTTTTTTCAATTATTCCATTTGTCTTAAATTTTTTCAAAATTTCTTAAAAATATTTTAAATTTCCTTTATCATTTTTTAAAAAAAATTTTACCACTTTTCGTTTTGTTGTATTGAAAATATGTTTTTCAATTTTTTCTTCACTTTTTTCCACAACAAAAAATATTTGTCATTAATTTCTTAAAAAATCAAAATTTGTCTGCCAACTTTTAAGTAAAGTAATTACGACCACTATGTCCAAAAATAGGTTCTAAAACTATTATCTTTTCAATAATTTAATCAATTTCTTGGAACATCCAAAATGTTCTTAGCTATTTAAAAAAAAATCTACTTCTATTGGTGTTGTTGTATTGAAAATATATTTAAAAAATATTTTTTGTTATTATTTTTTATTTTCTTAATATCTTTCATTCATTTATTTAAAAAGATCAGATATTCACTTTTAATTTTTTATAAAAATTTCCGCTACTTTTTGTGTTCTTCTGTTAAAAACATATTTTAAAATTATTTCTGTTCTATATTTTCTCATTAATTACTTAAAAATTAATTTCTCATAATAACAAAAAACATTAATTAAATAAAATACAAAATTTTCCTGTTAATTTTTTTATTATAACTTCTACTAATCTTTGTGTGCTGCTATTAAAAAATATTTTAATTTTATTTCTTTCATATTTGTCATTAATTTCTTTAAAAAAATTAAATTTTCCCTGAGCAAGTAGTATTTGGCATTTCACCTCCATTAACACATTTTATGGCTCTGAGAAATTAAAAAAGAAAAACATTATTTTCTAAGCACTTAAAGGCACTAAAAATTAAAATTTCGCCTGCTAATGTGGCTAAACGAAACTTTGTATGTATTAGTGAGCATCACAGCAGTGGCAAGGAATTTCTAACAGCCAACTAAGAGAATTTTCTAATTAGCATGCAAGTACTACAAATTTATGGTGGCCACATGCATGCTTTGTGGGCATAAATATGTACATGTATGTGAGTGTAAGTGTGTGTTTGTGGCTTTGTGCGATTGCGTGCATGTCTGCTAAGCGTGTGTGGGCGCAACAAGCCACCACTGAGTGTCAATGCAGGCAGCAGCAAATGTGGCCGCAAAGTACGGACCAAACCCACAGCCATATGAGCGAACAACAACAAAAATACTGACTTTGCTGACTTCACACTGCATAATGCATGTATTTTAATTTTCATTTATTTTTAGTTAAACATTTATTTATTTAATTTTTGCTTTTGTTTTTGTGGCTTGTAAATGAAATGTGGGCGCGGCGGCTGTGGCTAAATGTCATGGCAAGACAAATCTTTGAAGCAACAAGCATTTTAAGAACAGGAAATAGAATATAGAAATAAATTAAGTACATGTGTGTGTGTAGGTGGAGAACAAAGCACACTTATATATGCATCTAAATGTGTATGTGTATGTGTTTAATGAGCAAATGTGTTAAAACGCAGCATTAGAATCTTGGAATGCCTTGGCAATGATTTGAAAATCCGTAAATGCATTTCTCTATCTTTTTTCTTCAACTTCAATTTCACACACAATACACTTCAGCGCTCGCATTGCTCACATTATGCCGTTAATGGCAAACACAGCGCCGCAGTCATGTCCAATGGTGTGATTTAATCATGCAACGGCATTAGGCGGCCAAGCAAAGAATGCAATTGCGCTTGGGCCGCACCAGACGCTGGATTAAGCCATTAATTAGCCAATAAATGTTGCTGCAATTTGTTGTTGCTATTACGTCAATAATATTCTAAATAGCAATAGCAGCGCATTGGCATGATCTAAGACACACTTCAAAGCTGCAATGCGGCAATTAAGCGCTGACAGTTACCCCGAGCAAAGAGAACAACAAAAATCGCTTAAATTTAATTAGCAAATAAAAACTGCAGAGATAAGTGTATTACGGTAATACGCGAAAAATAGTGATATGAAGCAATACTTCGAAGCACACACACGTGTCATAAAGGCTCGGTATGCTGGCAATGCGGAAACGAAAGACTTAAGCGACGAACTCGACGTAAAAATTTGTGCAATGAATTATTGCTTAAAATACAGTTAGATGGATAACGGCGGCAGATTACGTAATTTTTGAGTTTTTATTATTGTTTTTGTTTTCTTTATAGTTTTTATAACTTTTTTTTAGAATTTAACATCAATGATTATTTAAGTTAAGCAATTAATCTGAATTAGGGGGTAGCCGTATGTAATTTTTACGAAATGGAGCGAAATCAAAAAATATTTTAAAACCAGCATTATATCGTACAAAAATGCAATTAATGCAAAGTTTTCACATTTTTCCAATACCTATTTTATTTTTAAAAATATTTTTAAATATTTTTAAGATTCGAAAATTTTGAAAAATATTTTTAAAAAATGTTTCCGCTTTTTATTATATTCTTTAAATATTTTATTTTTCTTAATTTTAAATTATATTTTTTTTTTGAAAATTTGGAAAATGTGTGTAAAATTTGTTTCCATTGTTTTTGCTCTAATTTTTTCTATATTTTTGAAATATTTTATTTTCGAAAACTTTGAAAAATATTTTTAATTATTTTAAATATTTTACTTTTAAAAATTTTTAAAATATTTTTAGAATCTATTTTTTATAAATATTTTAATCTTCGAAAATTTTTAAATATATTTTCAAAAATTGTTTCCATTGTGTTTTGCTTTCATTTTGGTTATATTTTTTAATATTTTTTTTAATTTTTTAAAATATTTTTTTTTACAAGTATATCTTTAATTTTCGAAAATTATAAAAAAAAAATTTTAAGTTTTTTTCCGATGAGTTTGATAATTTTTTATAATATTTTTGAAATATTTTGTTTTTCTAAATTTTTAATTATTTTTTTTTTCCGAAAATTTGGAAAAATATATTTAATCTTTTTTCCATTGTCTTTGCTTCAACTTTTATTATATTTTTGAAATATTTTATTATTGAAAATTTTGAAAAATATTTTTTAATTTATTTTTAATTTTGCTAACATTTTAATTACGCTTTTTAAATATTTTACTTTTCAAAATTTTTAAAAATATTTTTGAATATACATACATACATATGTACATAGTTTTATAAATATTTTTAATGTTCGAAAATTTTGGAAGGTATTTCTAAAAAGTGTTTCCATTGTTTAGATATGTTTTTTAACTTCGAAAATTTTTTAAATAATTTTTAAATACATTTATATTTTTCGAAAATTTTGAAAAATGTTCTTAAAAATTGTTTCCATTATTTTTGCTTTAATTTTTCAAAGTTTAAAAAAATCATTATTTTCAGTTCTTTTATTTTAATCTACCAATTTTTAAGCAGTAAGTACGAATTAAAACCTAATTTCTAATTTTTTTTAAATTTTGTTTAAAAAAAATTTTTTAAATCCTTTTGCATTTTTAGGATAATTATTTTTACCAATTTCCCAAAACATTGAAAAATGTTTTAAGAATACATTGTCACTTTTTTCATATTAAATTTTCATAAATTTCTTTATTTTAACACGAATTTGTTATATTTCAAATATTTTATTTTTAAAAATATTTTCAAAATCTTACCATTGTTCTTTCTTTCGTCACTTTTTTTCGTAAGTTAAATTTTCATAAATTTTATTAATTCTATTTCTGTTTCAGTTCAACTTTCTGCATTTTTTTCGGAACGAAAAAAGCGCTAGAGCACTGCGGAAAAACGAAACTGACCAAACTCATGCATTATTTATGGTCAAAACGAGGCAACGTGTTGCGCGTGTTGTGGTCGCATTGTTGTTGTTACAGCTTTTATTGTAACGCCGCGGTCACTTTTCGTGTGCGTGTGTGTGTGTAAGCGCATTGTCATTGCCAATGTTAATGTAAATTTTGACATTCGTATGCCTTTTGCTGGCCTGTTATTACAACTGCTGCTCGCTTGCTGCCGTCTACGCTTTGTTGGTGTTTTTGTAGCTGTTTTTTACATTTTTTATAAAAATTCTTTTTCTTGCGGTTTGCTTGCACTGCTTTCGTTGGCGACATTTACATGTGCAGCACGAAATGCCAAAATGACTTGTGAAGAAATTGTTGGAAAGAAACCATTAAAATAAAATATAAAAATGCTAGAGGAAGCAGACTTGTAGTTGCAGCAGCAACAAAACAGCTCAGTTACAACTTAAGTAAATAGCGGCAAGCACAAAAAATAAAACTGCCAGCTGAAGCCTTTCACTTTGTACAACAAGATAGGAATATAAGTAAAGTAAAAAGTAACAGCAACAACCAAAAAAAAAAAACAAAAAATGCTGACCAGCACTTTTTATAGAACACGCGCTGGTAACTAACGAAAAACTAGTAGTTTTTGAAGACAATTATACGCCAATCATGCTGAAATTTATTACATGACTGTAGGCGATTATATTTTATTTTTATATGTTCATTTCTTTAATTCCTCATGCTTATACATACATATTACAATTTGTTTGAGACAAATATATGCCAATTATGCTAAAATGTATCACATGACTGTAGAAAATCCATATATATTTTTTCATTTTTGTTTATGCTTAATATTAAACATACTTTTTTTGCTTAGGAAATTTTATGCATCATGCTGAAAATTTTCACATGACTGTGAGCAATGCTATTTTATTTGTATTATTTAGTCCTTTAAGTCTTCATGCTTATACACACTCAATACAATTTTTTAGACGCATACATACATATTTGTAAATTATGCTAAAATTTATCACCTGACTGTAGAATATTATATGTAATTTTTTCTGTTTTTTTTTTGTATATTCTAAATATTAAAATATTTTTTGTCTAGGAAATTTTATGCAAATCATGCTCAAATTTATCACAAGACTGTACAAAATGACAATATTTAATTTTTCATATAATTTTTTCTTTTACATTACACGCTTAAGATTAAAATTTTATTATTATGCGCAGAAAATTTTATAGTAGTAATGCTGAAATTCATCACATGACTCTAAGCACTAAATATAATCGCTTACAGTCATGTGATGGATTTCTAATTTTTCAAGTGAACATTTTGATAATTTACTTTCAATAAATTTTTGTTCGAAAAATATTTTTTGTTTTGAAAAAGTAGAAAGTGTAGATGTTGTTTTTTTGATTGTAATAACTTTTACATTTATTTTTTATGCTGAAGATTTTTTAATTATGTGTGATTCGTGCTGAAATTCATCACACGACTATAGTGTACAAATATATTTTTTTTCTTTTATTATTAAGATTCAAAATATATGTTTGATAGGCAACTATATGAAATTTCTGCTAGAATTTCTTGCAAGAGTGTAAGTGACCATATATTATTTTAAAACATTTTTCTGTTTCTCTATTCATTTTTTGCGCTTAGGAGTCAAAATATTTTTATTTCGTTTTGTGTAGAAAATTACATGTGAATCATGAAATAATTTTTTACATGACTGTAGTTGTTGATGACACTTTGTTGTTTTATTTATTTCTTAATTTTTTAGTGAGCGTTCTTGTTTTTATTTTGTAAAGAAACTTATATGAGAACAATGCAAAAATTTTTTACATGACTGTAGGAGCTGATATTTTAGATTTTAATGAATTAACAACTTTTATTTTATTTTTAAATTCTTTGCTTAAACAATTTTCTATTTTAATTTTGAAAATTAAATGCTATTCATGCTAAATTTTTTTACAACACTGTAAGTGTTGATATTTTTGATTTTTATGAATAACAAATTTTTGTTCTAAATGCCTTGTTTAAACAATTGTTTTTATTTGCTATTATAATATTTTTTTATATGCTATTAACGCTGAAATTTTTTTCACACGACTGTAGGTGTTTTTATGAATTATTTTTTTTTAATTTTTTAAATTTCTTACTTAAACAATTTTTTTTATTTTCTCTAGAAAAAGATATTCCATTCATGCCAAAATTTTTCACATGACTGTGTGTGTTTTTGAATTAGCAAATTTTATTTAATTTTTAAATTTCTTGCTTTCAGAATTTTATTTTATTTTGTGTTAATTTTTATAATCTATTCATGCTAAAATTATTCACATGACTGTAGGCGTTTTTGTGTATTAACAATTTTAATTTTATTATTGAATTTCCTGCTTTAATAATTTTTTAGTTTTTCTAGAAAATTATATACCATTCATGCAAAAATTTTTCACATGACTGTAGGCGTTGATATCTTTACTTTTTTATGCATTACATTTTTTGGTGTAATTTTTGTACTTAAGCTAAAATATTTATACGCCAAATTCCCCACTTTCTTACAGCCCATAAATAACTCCGGTGAATGCGGCTACCTTTTCGTCAATCACACATACACATACTAGACACATATAAATAAATTCGCGATTATTCGCACACAGTCAATACAATTAAATGCACATTCAATTTGTGTTTATTTGGCTGTCGCTCGGAAATTAGGTTAACAGCCATTTAAAGATTACTGCTTTATTAAACGTTCGAACCGTTGGGGACCTCAACTGGGTGATTGGCCTTTTGGATGTGTGTTTATGTATGGCAGAAGTGCGCCGCATCGCGCTTTTATTGCAGTCACACTTAAAATATTTATTTATTTGGCGTTGATTGTAGATAAATGCGCACGCTTAGAATGTCAGCGCTCCAAAACAGCCAAACCAGCTGACCAAACGTACACTCGTGCCACAAAACGCGCCGGTCAGCCAATCAGCTGGCCAGCTGTGTGTTGGGGCATTTAAATATTTAGCGCAGCAGCCTAGCTGGCAAGAACAACAATTATCGACCAACAATACCGCTAGTTGGACCATTAAAGTACGCCATTAAAATTGGTGTGATTGGCGCAGCTTGAAGAATTTGCTCGTGTTGTTGTACTAGTAGTTGTTGTTTATTTGGCTTGCCGCTCATTTGACCCGATAAGCTGTGAGTTAAATGCAAAGCATCGTCATTTGCTTCACTGTGAGTTTATAGTTGCTATATATACATATATCGTATGTATACTAGGGAGTTCCAAAACTTACTCAGTTGTTCTTTGATACCGTGAAAATAGCCGAAAATTCTAAACTATGCTTCTGGCAAAGCCTGAGCTCTTAATAATATTATTAACAGCGGGTGATTTCTGATTTCTAAAAAAAGTAACACAGGAATATGCTCTTATTTTGTTTGAATAAAATATTTTACAGGAAAAAATAATACACACTCCAATAAAAAATTTAACGATCTAACAAAAACTCTCATATGATTTTTTGCTAAGTTGACTCGTTCAAAAATTATGCGAGGTCAAAGGCCAAACTTAAATCGTAAAGAATAATTTTTTTATATTTTTCCAGAAACTAACGCCTCAAAAGTATATACATACAAGTGCTTTTAACTCACCCTAATACATACGTACATACATGAAAATGTATATAAGAAACTAAATATATACATATATACACATATGTATGTATTAATGTCAGTAAGTGCTCGTGTTATAAAACTGCGAAATTTTAGAAGGTAATCCAGACGCGTGAATCGTGATTCGTTGAAATGCGCAAATAAACAAAAGTGGAAGATTAATAGCCACAACAAATGATGGCATTTATATATACACAGACATATATACATATATGTACAAGTATATATATAAATAAACAAGAGCATATGTCTTTCTTTGCAGAAAGCAACAAAAATGTGTCTTTATGGTGGTATCAACTGGCATTTTTGGCGAAAAAGCGTGACCACAGCGAAAAAAGCATTAAAGATACAAAAAATCAAGCAAAAAAATGCTTATGTATAATTACAACAACAAAAACAGCAAATGGACGTATCTTACGACAGGTTGAACAAGTTTCGCATCTAGTAAACACTCGGTTTCGTTTTATAACGAGAACATCGAAAAAGTATGTTATACTGGGTGTCATTTGATCAAATGGTATGCAAAGAATATTTATAAAATAGTTTTCCGACAGTTGTTGACGACATAGCTGAGGAAGCAACAAATCGTATATCAAAGGATTTTACAGTAATATATTAAACATGAAGTCCGCTAGATGTCGCTATTATCAAAATAGTCTTAAAGTGTATTTTACTACTGTTATTTTGAGTAAAAGCCAAATGATCAGTCAAGCGAAGCAATACAAGTAGTGAATGGATACTTCAGGATCAACTTTTTCTGAAATATAATTCAAAGATGTGTGGCAACTCCGTCAAGACATGACAGCTGACGTAGTTTGCACTGCTTTCTACTCGAACTAGAATACTAATTTCGGCACCATTACCACAAATCAGTCAGTTTGAGCCTACGCTTTTAATGGCTTTGACACAACTGATTGGTGCTCATCGCATCAGGACAACACCCTAACATCCGCAATCAAATGGACTGGTAGAAAAATGACACATAACGCTAAAGGCCGCTCTTATGTACAACTCTGTGGTCCCTTGGCCGAAAGTTCTTCCCACAGGACTCCTAGGCCCTCGCATGTGCTATAAAGAAGACCTAAACGCCTCACCTGCGGACCTTGTTTTGGCACAGCTTTACGTATGTCCGGAGAGTTTTTCGTTTCAAAGGACATGCCACCGGACCCACAGATTTTCGTCACCAACTGTCCGCCACAATAAATCTTGACTACGTCTTTCTCTGTATCGTTGCAACAAAGCGACCTTTGGAACCATCTAATTCTGAGCCGCACGAAATCCTAGAGCACAAAGATGATTACGTTTTCAAAATCAAAGTCTACGGAAGAGAGAAGGTTGTATCCGTGCATAGGCTAAAGTCAGCATACATCGCCAAAGAAGACCCTGAAAACTTTCAGCAGACCAGAGAATCGCAAATTCGTTAAATATGATTGCCTCAGATGGTGCTGTGGTCAAAGCGTTTTTAAAAGGTTTATTTAAAATCCGAGTTTGTTTTAAAATTTACGTTAGATAGCAATGGGATCTTAGTATATATGTATGTTTGCCTAAAGGAATAAATTTTTCAACAGAAACTTCTTCACTTTTATTCTGATATATTCAAAGAAGCATATTTAGTTGAGCTTATGCTATAATGAATAAAAGGCAGACTTAGCTTTGCTAGAGCTTCAGAAAATACTTGAAGCTGAAGTTCTCTCTCAAATGGTCTGAAGAAGAAATAAGTTAACAAAAAAGACAACGGCTTAGTCAACACTGCATTGAAAGGGTCCGCGAAACAGCGAAAACAACCAAGTAAGTAGCCAGTTTTTATGACAGCCGGTTCTAAGTAACCGAAACGGATAAATATTTGTATCAGAAAGGAACTGCCACGACGGTAGCCTACGCTGGCTAGGATTGATGGATCAATTTGACAAATTGCTCTTTATGAGAGAAAAAGTGAGACGAAGAGGCAGAGAGATTTAGTGAGAAAATGGAAAAAGAGAGAGATAGTGAGATAGAATAAAAATAGAGGAAAACAGAGAGAGGTAATGTTTGAAAAAGTACGACTAAGATCATAGAACTGAACTCAGCTAAAATTTGTAACACATTTTCAGCCGATATTTTCGTTATTTATGATCTAATATTTTCCTTCATTATTGGATACTACATTTTTGCAAATTCGAAAAATATAGTATCTAGGAATGAAATTCATATTCAATAATATTTTCAAGAAACAGAGATGACTGAGAAAAAGAGCGTCAAAGACAGAGTTGGAATAGACTAACTCAAGACAACTAACTTAAGGAATTCGAGAGTTCTGTTCATACTGGCCGCCTATTCTGTAGTTTTTGTAAGCGATTATTAAATTACAGCTTTTTATGTAATAAAGGCAATTTTTTCTTTGGTACTTCAGCGAAAAATTGCATAAACCCGAAGCTTTCTACATACCTTTCTTAATTTTCAGAGCGTCATGCACTAACTGGTCACTGTTACATAACAAAAATGCCGAACACAGAATACAATTTCGTAATATCCATAAATTTTCCAAGTGAATAGGTCGTAGAAAACATTAAAGAACACAAAAAACAACAACAACAGCAAAAAAGCTAATAAAAGAGCTAGCAAAGGAAATCAGCATTATAAAAATGATAAAGCGGCAAAAGTGGAGAAAAATAATGCACAACAGGCGATGAGGTATTACAGCATAGAGATCTATTATATATATGCATGTGCGAGTTTATACATATACATATACATACGTGTATGTATATGGGATGCATGCAAGCATACTCAGCCTTAATGTATGCACATTAAATTTTAAGAGCTTCTCTAACTGCACAACGAAACCGAAAGAAATTGGAAAAAAAGGCGCACAAAAGAATTTGCGAATTTACACAAACAAAAGTTGGCAAATAAAAGCACAGTCGAAGCTGTGGATACGAGTGCAGACTAGGCGCTAGCGCATGAGCTAGGCTTGAGCCTAAAATTCGAGGTGGAGTCGCTAAGGCCGTGACCAAGCTGTTAGGCGCGACTCGATTTGCTATGCCAGAACGAAAACAGCGACGGATGCAATACTACACAGACAGGTTGAGATACATATGGTTAAAAGAGAGTAAGGTAAAGGGTGCGCTTAGGCAGTGAGCTAAGCTTTAAAGTTAATATAGCGTTAAATAACTGTAGTTTATGGCGCAGCAAAGCTAGTGCAACGAAATGCGAATATCATTATAAAAAAACCAAAAAACGAGAATTGCTTTTAATATTATTAAAAGTATTATGGAACGTTGTCTACAAAGGAAATTATATAAGATATTGGTTTTGAGGTTATGTCGAAAATTAGAATGCTGTGAAAAACAAAAAATTCCATTTTTTTATATATGTAAAGAACGGTATGATAATGTATAATTCAATACAAAAATATTTTTTGCTATTAGGGTGCACCTCAAAAATAAAAATCTCAATTTTTTTTAAGTATGATTTTTATAGCGTTTTGGGATGGTTAAGCGAAGAAATATTATTAAAAGTATTATGAAACATTGTCGGCAGAAGAAAATTATTCGAAATATTATATTTGAGGTTACGGCGAAAACTAGAATGCTGTGAAAATAAATTATTTATTCCAACTATAAGTAACGTAAGGATAATATGCGCTTATAAACAAAATTATTTCAAAGAACAGGGTGTTCCTTAAATAAAAAAGTTATAATTATTTCACGTAAAATATGCTTTTAGTTGCGAACTATGATGATTAAGAGAAAATAATAGATTTTATTTTGTCAACTAATAACTAAATTCGATAATATTTAAGCTAAAATTGTTGGATACTAAGTTTAGTAGAAATTTTAGACCATTGAGAACCATTCTGTAGGTAATTATGTTCAAATCTTCAGTAATACCATATAAAATTCACATGTTTGGAGAGCTTTTAGACTTTTTATCGATCTTAGGTAATAAATATAAAATCTAGCACATATATTTAGAACCACCCTAATGTAAGTATAATCAGAAGTAGCTTGGTGATATGAAAAGCTCAAGTTTTTTGGCAAAATTGAATAAAATTAAAATGACAGCTGATCTTTTAGACATTTTTGTATTAATTTAGGTACATTTAGAACCTCCTTAATTCAAATAACCTCCTAAGACCTAAATTGATGTTTTGGATTTACAATTTTAAGTACTAAATGAGAAAAGCATAAATATATTAAACTCTATCATACAAATTTCGAACCTCCCTAATGTAAGAATAGTTAGAAGTACCCAGGTGATATGATAAGCTCTATTTTTTGCAAAACTGGGTAAAATGTAAATGGCAGGTGATCTTTTAGACATTTTTGTATTGATTTTAGGGGCTAAATTGAGAATACAAAACATAAAATCAGGACCACCCTAATTTAAATGACCTCCTAAGCCTTAAGATGATGTTATAGATTTACAATTTTAAGTCCTAAGGGAAAAACGTTTAAATATATTAAGAACCACACTAAATATATTCTGTATAGATTTAAATTTGAAATGTAAAACTAAAAAAATACTTAAAAAAATTTGGAACCTCACTAATATAATATAAATGTGCTCCCAAACACTACGACTTTAGTTTAAAAACTAAAATGAAAAATAGTTTAAAAATTTTGGAACCACCCTAATGTAAATATGCTCCCATACACTAAGACACTCATTTCTACAGCAGTTAATAAAATGGAAAACAATTACATAAATTTAGACCCACCGTTATGTAAATGAAAGAGCTGAATATATTTAGTACCACCCTAAAGAAAACATCCTTATTTACGGTATGGAGCGATCTTAAACTTTTTTGTAACGATTCAAATTTGAAAAAATGAATAAAAATTATTTAAATAATTTGGAACCACCCTAATATAATTGTCTTCATAAGCTCTAAGGTAGTCTATTGGATTTTTTTGTACTCTTATTGGTAATACTTGAAAAATTTTGCATACATATGTTTAGAACCACCAATAATGCGAATATCCCCATAAGCGATAATTTAATCCCTTAAAATTTCTGGTAGTAAACGAACAAAACACAAAAAATCTCCCTAATGTAAACTCAATTTAACTAAAAAAATCAATTAAATTTAGAACCATCCTAATGCAAATATCCTCACCAACACTCAAGTGCACACTCCCAGCCAAGCAGGAAGCTTAAAAGTTCAAGTTTACAACAATACAGCCAGAAGAACAAAAACAAAATAAATACAAGTTTGACTTTCAATGCCGCAAGGTTAAACAATTTCATCACGTTTATGTTTAAAATTTGATGTGCATTCATTTTGCACGTACTGTACATACATCCTACAAACACATATGGGCGCATCAAAAGGCACTCCATGTTTTGCCAAATAATAATGTGATTGCTGCCACATTACGAGTGCTGCATTGTTGCAGGCTATACGGCGCACCATGCGGGTTGCAACAACGCGCGCTTGCAGCGTTCTCTAGCGACTCGCTGCACTTGGCCGTGGCTGGCGTTTGATGCTTTTGGTTTCCCAATAACTCCCCCATCGTTAAGTTGTAGGTGTAGCTGGTCATTTAATATTAACAGTTAAATTGCATGCAATTTACATGCGCTCAACTAAAACAACAACAACAACAAAAACAATAATAATGAAAATATTCTTTTTGGAGGCATGTTCAGGCGCTTGCATGGATTTCCTGCTGAGTTTGCATATTCAATGGAGGCGCTTTTTCGGCAAACGGTACTTGATGGAGTAACAGAGTTGCCATATAATATTTTTTAGCGCACTATTCGCAACACAATCACCCATCTTATTGGATAATATTCGACCGAATAGACCACGTCCAACAGGCAGCGAAAAAAATAAAGCAGCCGTAGTTAGAGTGTGTACATGAAGACCGTTGAAAGTCCATTCGTTGCCGTTCGCAGCAACTTGGACAGACGTACAGAATGACTTGGCGTATTTTACATCGGGATCTCAAATTGAAAGCGTACAAAATATAGCCTTTTGACCATACCAAGCGACATCGCTTCGCTCTATGGGCTCTTAAAAAGTGCCAAGAATATCCGACTTTTTCGATTCAAATTTTGTTCAGCGATGAGGCCCATTTCTGACTCAATGTAATGTAAACAAGCAAAAATGCCGGACAATGGGACAAAGAGCAACCTGAAGAGCTTCAAGAGCTAACATTTCATCCAGCAAAAACAACGCTTTGAAGTCGTTTGTGGCCGCTAGAATCATCGGTCCATATTTCATCAAAAATTGTGCCGGTAAGAACGGAACCGTCAATGGCGATCGGTATTGCGCCGTGATAACCGACTATTTCATGTCTGAAATTGAAGCTCATGATATCGGTAATATTTGGTTTCAACAAGACTGCGTTACTTCCCACACTTCGTATCAATCAATGGATTTATTGCGAGAACTCTTCGTTTTCATGTTTTAGGCCGGTTGATTGGCCACCGAGATCGTGTGATATCACACCGTTAAACTTCTTCCTATGGGGATATGTAAAGTCTAAAGTAAGCCACGAAGCTCGTGTAAGTCCTCCCCATTGTCCAGGTTTTGCAAGACTGAGGCTCAAACATCTCGGTAGTTTTCCCATCGACGAACCAGAAGACTTACCCAAAGCTGACTTTAGCCATCTCAACAAATTTGCGTTAGGCTCAAAGCGCTTTGCCGATTTGTAAGCGTGTTTCGTGATCTATTATATTTTTTTGTTTTTTTTTTGTGTTGAGATCCCGGTAAGGATCGATTTCTTAAACTAACCTAACCTAAACTTCTTATATATAAATATTCTAAACAGAATACTTGGCAACCCTATACTTCTCCAGTTATTTCAATAAGCTTAAAAGCCAAGCTCTCACAAGCTAGTTACTAAGTGAAAAACTTAAAAAAAAATACCAAAATTCTAGCGCCAACTTGGCGAACTAACAATTTGACTGCTGCCAAAAGGGTAAATAGCTGAGAATAATGGCCTAAACGCAGTTTAATGTGCAAATGATTGACAGACGAAACGAAGCTAGAAAGCGGTGAGAACACCAGCAGGCGCTTATTTATGTACCAGTAACGAAGAAAACGTACAGTAAGCTGCTGAAAGAACAGCTTCCCATGTCAAGTACGGTAAAGAGCAGAAAAAGGCAAGCAAACGCTTAAAAAGGGATTTGGGAAATTACAAGTTAACACAAGGAAATCCAAATAACTGCTATGCAATAAAAGTGGGTGCTACCAGCTAGAGCCTTAGAACCGTTAAACGAAATGATGGGGCTTAGAAAAGCGAATGCTGAGAGCGGTGCAAATTTGAATACCAGTTGCAATTACAGTGAAAATAAAAAAGGAATAGGTATGGTGTGGTGAGATATTTGGTGAGTTGTAGATTTTTGCATATTTTACCTTTATTTATTTTACTAAATTTTTCGACCTCTAGGATGTTGCGGTAAATTGGTTTGGAGTTTATAACTCGTTTACACATACATACATACATACATATATTTATCAGTTTTTGGATATAAAAGCCAGAGCACATACCTGCAAAGAAAAAAGAGAAATAAATAAATGAGTATGAGTATTGAAGAGAAAAGAGTCTGTTGAGTATAAAACACTGAGATTTTCTTAAAAGAGCAAAATATTGGTAAATTTGTTGTAAAGTTAGTATTAAGAATTGAGAATATTTGTGGTTCGAGATTTATTATTTTATACAAAAAGTACTGCTATTGCATCTGTGGGATAAATTTTTCCTTAAATTACATTTTTTTGATAAGTGGCAACTTTTTAAAAAAATTATATATGACCGGATGTTTACAAAACTTTTTTATTTTCATTTTTTATTGTAATATTTGCTGGATTTAATAAATTTACAACAGAAAAATTCAAACATGTGGCAACTATCAAAAAAAAAATTATTTAGCAACATTTCTTAAACATTTTTTTGCTTGTACTATTGACTTATAATTTTTTTTTCTGGATTTCTTCCAGGTGGCAACCCTACAATTTGATTTTATATTGAAAATTTAAAACATTTCTACATAAATTTGTACTATTTTAAGCCACAAATTTTGCTGCTGAGTGTATTTTTTCATATTTCTTTGATTTCATAAATTTAATTAAAAAAATTCAAACAACTGCCAACTATCCAAAAATATATGTTAAATTTTGTGCTTTTATAAACATATACATATATTTTTTCTAATGTTGACTTATAAATAATTTCACTTCAAATTCTCCACTTAATTTCCTTCAGGTGGCAACCATACAATTTTATTTAAATACAAAATTCTCCAATAAATTTTTATTTTAATACTCATGTGGTAATATTTGCTGGACTTAATCAATTTACAACAGAAAAATTCAAACATGTGGCAACTATCCCCAAAAATAAAAAAAAAAATTTAAATTTAAGCAACATTTCTGGAACAAATTTTTTCTAATATTTATTTATATTTTTTTTTATTTTTTTTTTGGATTTCTTCCAGATGGCAACCCTACAATTTGATTTTGTATTGCAAATTTAAAATATTTCTAAAAAAAATTTTACCTTTTTACACAAAATATATTGCTGCTGAGTGTATTTTATTAACATTTAGTCGGTTTCATAAATTTAATTTAAAAAAAATTCAAACAGATGGCAACTATGCCAAAAAAATATCTTAAACTTTGTGCTTTCTTAAACATATAATTTTTTCTAATGTTGATTTATACATAATTTCACTACAAAATTTCCTTCAGGTGGCAACTATACAAAGAAATTCTAACAGATGGCAACTATACTAAAAAATATATAAGTTAAAATTTGTGCTTTCCTAAACATATATTTTCTTCAAATGTTGCTTATATATAATTCCACTTCAAAATTTCCTTCAGGTGGCAACCATATAAAAAAAATTCAAATAGGTGGCAACTATCCTAAAAAAATATTTTCTTTCCTAAACATATATTTTTTTCTTGTATTGACTTATACATAAAGTAACTTAAAAATTTCCTACAGGAGGCAACCATAGAATTTGATATAATAAATTGCAAATATGTCTAAAATAAAAATGTCTCATTCCCAGAGAAACGAAAGTTGTCTTATTCAATCCGTTCCATTAATTCCAACTGTCTTTCAGAAATATAGATTGTTTTCTAAGTGTCTGGACCTTAGATTGTGCTCGCAAAGCTTTAGAAAACAAACACAGAATCGAATGCAGCGTACTCTAAGCGGTGAATGCCATATTGTTGATAAGTATACCAAAATGTATCCATGATTTTCGAAACCTTCAGAGAATTATAGTCTAAACAGCAAAATCAACTCATAGATCTCTGATTCGATTGCATATAGAAATGAGAGAACTTTTATGTACTAATTAATGCCTGATAGATATGACCAAATGTATGGAAATACCAAAGAGTTTTAACGAAGTATGTAGTGTTCATTGATTTTCGATTCATTCCCAACATATTTTTTAGATCGCGATCCTAAATCGACAAAATACATTTTACTTCTTATTAAATGTGAATTTAAAAAAAAAGTGTTGTAGACACTTATGATGAGAGAACTTAGCGCCTACTCTTCAAGTGTCGTTGAGGCAGTCTCGTTGTTAAAAAACAATAAAACTGCGATTACAAAATATTTGCGCACTAAACTAGAAGCAGCAATGGCAAACAGAAACACAAATTTTGCAATGTAAATGGCCAAAACCAAATGCCACGTGACTTCATTTGAATTTCAAACAACAACCAAATGTTAAGCTTTCACACAATTCACAACAGCAAACGAAATGCGAGTCACTAATGTGTCTTAATCCGGGCCGCCTATGCCAAACACCCGCAGCAAAGGCTTCAGAAAAGTTATGTAATTTAAAGTAATTGTTTGTCGTAGGCTTAAATTGTGTGTGTTTTGAGTTTTCAATTAGGATTTGTCAGCACTTTGGCGGGAAAACTGTGGCGTAATATGACCTTGTGCGGTTAGGTGCGTGTAGTTGGCAAAAATTAGTGTTTGCAGCACTAAGTTTGGGTTAGCGAACTGAAAATTTTCACACGTTCTTTTCTTCTCAAGTAGCTGCTCATTTGTTGTTACAGCCGATATCAGAGCACTATTGGATTGATCAGTGGTACAATCACCAGATTTCACCACTATGGCATACAGCCGCCATATGTGGTAAACTGAGCGATTAAAACCAAATCCTGGTATGGAAAACTTATTTGTTTTACAAAATATCTCTTCGAAATTTGGAACAGAGTATTTCCCAAAACAGTACTACAATCTCCGATCGAATTAATGAAATCGGATTACTTTTGCATATAGCCGTCATACAAATTGACCAATAAAAATCAAATCCTTATATGAAAAACTTTTTTATTGGTGAAGATATCTTAACGAGATTTAACCAAACATATTATCCAAAGTAGTTGTATAATCCACAAACATATTATTCAGATCGAATCACTATAGCATATAGCTGCCATACAAACTGACCGATTCAACTCAAGTTCTTGTATGGAAAACTTTTTTATTTTAAAAGTCATCTTCACGAATTTAACCCAGACTACATTTCAAAGCAGCGCTATATGTCCCCGAATATATTTTATAGATCGAACTATTATAGCATATAGCTGCCATACAAACTGACACCTAAATTAAGATAAAGATATTTTTATACCCTTTGTGGTATTAGAAATGCAACAGTGTAAGGTATTATCTCGTCTCGAATTTTCATTGTTTTCTATGAAAATTGCAACCAGCGTACCTCAGATTGACTCTTACGCACTTAAAGCACTTCAACCTAACCTTCAAAATTATTTATATAATTTTCTATATGAGTTTTATGTCTATTTTGCTGTTCCTACAGCATTGATGCTTTATTTCTATAATTACAAATTTGGATTTGTTATCAAATTTGGCGAAATACAGGTTCTGAGCACTTTATTAATACCTTTTGCTACCAAATATACGTAATTGTCATTAAAACTCAATTAACGCCAATCGTGAGTGCCAGCATGACTTGCTTCGTGCTACTGAGCGACATCGTGATCAAGTTCAAAAGCGATTTCTTTCTAATTTAAATAATATTTTGGTACTTAAATGGACTATTATTTAATTTAAGCAAATATTTGGAGCGCTTAATGCCTTCACAAGTGATAAACTGCTTCACCTTGAATTTGGCGTGACTTTGATTAGAACAACAATGTTTGAGAGCAGAACTTTCATTATCAACCACGATGTTATCGCAAGCTGCCATATAAATCTTCAGCTGTCAAACTGAGAGCAAGAACAATAAAAATCGTAGGAAAGACAAATAAATAAATAACGATATCAAAACAAGGCTGCCAAAACGAAATTTAACGCGCATGCGCAGCAGAAAACGAAAAAGAGTATGCAAAGAAGGCTGAAGGAGAAAAATCATACGCGATTTTGCTGTCTTCAACCTTTAGAGCGCAGGCGTAATTATAAGTATATGTGCAACTAAGCTTATTGACTATATGCTGGGCATAAGTATATATATATATACATACATATTAAATATATAGTAGCTATATATACATATGTATATGTAAAGTACGTATGTATGACTGCCTGCATAGCAATCGTAAAAATTCCACAGATAACCATTTTAAGGTAATAATAATAAGAATTGCCTTGCAAGGGGGAAAACAGCATTTTTGCTGCTGTGTTGCCGCTTTGAGCGCGCCTGCCTGCTGCCAGCAATCAACACTTTTGCTGCCGCTGCTGTTGTTATAAAAATAGTTGCACTATTTACATACCACACACAGGCCGTGTAGCAGTGGCAGCCAGCAAGCGTGCAGGTCGCATAGTTGCAGCCAACACAACACCGTGCCACAGCTAGCGTGCTTGTGCTGCAAATACCTGCAAGTTGCCACGAGTTTGCTCCAGCACACGCTTGCCCCAACTTACATACATGCACCTACCGCACTTGCAGGGCATGTACTAGGCACACGCAGGCATACCTCGATAAATATACAAACATATATATGTATATGTGTGCTTGTATGGCGTGGCGAGCACTTCAGCGAAACGTCAAACTCAAGGTCGTTTGATTACGTTGCAGAAAACGCGTCCTTGGATAATTACCTACACGCGAGTATGCGTACAAGCGTGCATGTTGCATATACATATGTAAATATATATATAACCGTGTATAGCTATGTACATATGTAAGCCTTAGTGTTGTAATTCCTATGTTGTTACAGATTTTTTATGCTTTTTTCTAGCAAGCCCTGCCACTAAACGCCTGCCTTCTCGAGGCTGCTGTAATAGTCGTTGCCTTTCGCTGCTCCACCTTCTTGCATGCTTAGCTGGATATGTACAATCATACTTCTCCACAATTTGCTCTCTTTCTTCTGCTCTACAAGTCAGTCGTCAAGTTGTCGTGCTCTGCTTTGCTCAAAAGAGTTTTGTGTTTCTTTCACTTATATTCCGCAGTTTGTTTCTTTTTTTGCGACAAATATTCGCGTGCTTCTTATATAGTAAAATTGTATATACGCACGAATGCACTCATTCAGTTTGTTACTCAGGTTGGTGCTCTCACCACCTTACCTCACAGTGTTGCCAGCGCATACATTTTATACCGCTAATGGCTTAACTCTTTTGCTTTCGCCTTTTTGAAGATAGGCAACTGATGATCTGATCTCAGCAATGTAGTAAACTCTCTCGACAACCAGTGTGACCATGTTTTAGATATTGAAAGGAACGTTCCCGAGGTCGAACAAATATATATTCTTATCCATTTTTTGGATATTGACCGGTACATTCCTGAGGTGAAATAAATATATAAACTTATCCATCCCTATTATATTGTCATAAACTTTCTCTTAACTCCACTAGCTCCACATTTATACTGCTCTTGACGAAGCAAGAAGCTTGGACGACTCAAATTCTTCCCCAAGGGATTTGTGCGATGTGTGTTCTATGCTCTTCCAACTATATATTTTATGTATCTTCTTTACTACTTTCCTTTATCAACTTATATATTTCATAACTTCGCTTTGGAACTCTCTTCACATTATCCTCATTTACTTCTCGGGACTTCTTTCATGATATCCTTATTTTCTATTTGGAACTTTTTTCTTTTAATTATTATTTTATTTTTTTTTTTTTGTTTTTTAATGACTTAATTTTCTTCCCGGCACTCCCATCATGAATCCCTATTTTTAGTTCGGGACTTTTTATTTTGCTTCATTTTTTAAAGAATTCAAAAATTTCATCCCCATATTAGATCCAATATTGTTTTTCACCTTCGTTCCCGATTTTTGAACACATAAAGTAGGAGGCAGGTTGAGAGATTGTGCTTTTAAGAAAGAACGTTACTTCGGTTTTTACTATTTCGTTAGCTTGAAAGCAATTTCTTTTGTTAGAATGGCAAAATAGTTTCCTCGTTCTTTTCCAAGCCACAATTTTATATGCTCACAGCAAGGCCCGATAAAAAAGACCTTTGTTATAAGTTACCAGCTCCCTTGGAATGTGGAAGCATCTTTTCGAGGCGTTTGAAAATAATCAAACTCATAGACTAAGTTTGGCTGACATATTTCAATGTATGACCTTGCCAAAAAGCGGTGGCAGTGGTAAAAAAAACACAACATGCTCCTTTGTCGTCCCTTCTATTCAACTTTTACTAACAAGACAGGGGAAATTGATTTTGAACATAACACCAATTTTTAAGACGTTATCGAAAATTTATATGTATTTCTTTACTGAGTTTTAAACACAAGAGCCGCTAAGGACTGAAAACTTAACGACACAACGAATTGGAATCGAAACATGGCATCCATAATACAAATCTTCAAACTATATTAGAACAAATGTTGGAGATAAAGGGTAGGTGTCCTGACTACAACTTAGTTTGGACACAACTTAGCTTGGACACAACTTAGTATGGACATAGCTTAATATAGACTTGAATGGGTTGATCTGTTACAGCGGTATCGTCGGAAACTGCAAATCCGTTGAGCCTACTTGTGAGAGCATATTTTTCCAATTTAGTGCGATAGGAAGCAAGTCAGCTTTCCGATATCTTCTTGCGTTCTGGTATTGGAACTTTGAATCTGCAGTGAGCTCTGCAACCAGAACTTAGGCTACTGCGAGAACCTTCATCCCAGAGTGAATCGTAAGAAGTCCTCCAAGCTACTGGCTCGTAGCAAAGTCAATCTTGTTGCAATTGTAGGTATTCCGGTTGAACACTGTCAAATAGTTTCACACGCGGTGAGCTCAAATATCTTGGCGGACGTTCTTTGTTCAATCTATAAGGAGGAATCTTCTCGTCACTTCCGCTTCTTTTACTAGGCTAAGATTGAAATATCGTGGTAGACACAACTTTGGAAAACCTAGTGAAGAAGTTTGATTGAAGCTCCAAATCTGGTGATCCACTTTTAGGACTTTATGGGTAACATAAAGAGGATGGAGTCATTTGTAGAAGTTCATGCAAATGAAGAAAGTTTTCCGAGCGCCATTCACAAGTATCCTTTGGGTAGCCAAAACACATCCGTTTGAAGACAAGCTTATGTTTAGGACCCGCCACGTAAAACATACCCCTAATGAAAATAAGAAAAAAGCCTAGGTTGAGAGAACCCCCTTTTGATGATGTGTTAGCGATTACGATTTAAGAGCATGCACCTGAAATTTCCGGTCCCTTATTTGGGAAGGTGTCACTGCCCAGCTGCATGATGCCCTCGTGACGGTAAAAGCTGACATCACCAGCGTTCAAGAAGTGCGATTGACGGGATAAGGACTGAGATGAATAGATGCTTGTGGAATTTACTACAGTGGCTATATATAGGAGCGCAAGATCGGTGTGGGATTCATGGTGGGAGAGAGACTCCGTTGCTGAGTCCTGGCATTCCCCAGGACTTAACCTAACATATCCGAAGCTTTATACACACAATAACTTGAGCGAATGCCTAAGAGCTTTCTCGAAATTGTTTGGGACAAGTACTTATAAGGAAGCACACGACTCCTTTCGAAAGTCAAGGTAAAAGCTTCAGCCTCCAGCATAGTAAGAAATGACAAATATTTGAATGAAAATAATACGTCTCAGCTCGTACTTTGTTCGATAGTACCTACCTTTCAACTTCAAGGATTCTTCATAGACAAGATGATATAATGAACTATACTGCAATAAACAAAATATAAACTGCCTTGCTCCCTCATTGAAATAATTTTACAAGTTTCAATCTAAGGTTTGGGCTCAGAACATGGGAGTGAGATTCAAATTGTAAAACTCTTGCCCTTCCGTAGCACTTTCAGCTGCTAAGTTTTGAGTTTTTTTTTCTGTGAGTTAAACTCCTCTCAGTATTGTTCTCAACTGCTAAGTTTCGTCCTTTCTTCTGTGTAGTTAGATAAAATAAATTTTAGTTCTCAAAAAACCGAAAACTTTCACATCTGCAACACTGTTATACATTCTCTCTCCATCATATACCTCTCTCTCTCTCTCTCGTTCCCTCTATCTCTCTCGTTCTCTCTATCTCTCTCGTTCTCTCTATCTATCTTTTAATCTTGTTCTATGCCTCGCAGTGTTGCAAGGCATGCATGTAAGTTCATCTAAACATTTCGCGAATGTGTGTTTCTGCCTCATTACTTCCTTTTAAGCTACTAATAGCCTGCGTTGTAGCATTAACCAAGCGCTCCGCTCTTCGTTAACCGTGCGCCTGCTACGTTCGCTGGCTTCTGTTACCTATAGATAAGTGTCTCTGTGGCGGCTAATGAAACCACATACACATGTTGCTGAAGCTGAGCGCTGTTAAGCTGCTCCATCAGCTCCAACATCCAACTCCGTACATATGTACATATATATTTACTAGAGATCGGCTGACGTGACTCCGTGTTGCTGGAAGAGTTTTTTTTACTCTAGCTTGTTCGTTTTACTTGAGTTTATTTTATTTTTTTTTCTTTTTGCTCCGGCCTGCCTGAGTTCAATGCACGCTAGCTAACGCCACAAGCATTTCAACAATTTCTCATCTGCTCGCGTCTGTTCTTCACTAGTTCTACGTAGTTTATTGCCGGTTTTATTTTTACTTGATGCTACGTTTAGTGCATGTTGCACGTTGCAACTCGTTTGCATTTTTTACATTGTGAACTTTTGCGTATTTCTTGTTTTTGCTTTGTTGTTATTCATATGTGTTATCGACTGTTTTTATTTATTTTTTTTTTAAATTTTATTATTATTATTTTTTTATATTATTCTAACGATATTATGCCGAGGCTTGGTCGCTGTTGCATATAAGACACCGCATATGCATGTAGAAAGTGCAGCTGCCTCTATTTTGAATGCCACAATACATATTCCAATGACTTTGCGCAATTCTTCTGCACGCTGCTTAAGTGGGTGGTTCGAACTTGGACCTTTTTTCAATTACATGCCTTCCCACCAACCGACCGACCGCTCGCCTCGCATGCCAGCAACTTAGTACAACTGCAGCTGCATGCAAAATGTTTATGCAACTCATGCAAAGCAATCGGCAGCCGGTGAGAGGACAGTCTAGTGGACAATAGAAGTGCCTCCGACCAGTGCGGCCGCCGTCGCAGTGATGCGCCCAAGCTACGGTAAGCTCCGGCAAACTGCAATTGCCGTGGCATGGCTTGTTGTGGCATGCATTAATCTGGTGCAAGAATGCACGTTAAGGTTCCAGTTCCCCCGCCTGTTGTCTTCGGCTGCTCGCCCGCTCGGTTAGCGGTGCCTGTTTTTGTTTCCAGTTCAATTGCATGCACAATTGCGTTGCGGATCCCGTGATGTCCCCGGAAGCATTTGCTTGTTTGCGATAACCGTTTGCAACAGCCATGCAGCCATATGCGTCGTCGTCGTGTATGACGCCAGTCTACTATGCGTGTGTATGTATGTTCGTTTGCACCGGCTCGTTATGCCGTTTGCGTTATTCTCTAAGGCTTTTCAGATTTACTGCTAAGAAAATATAACTACAATAAATATATATCTACTATTGTTATTGTTGTGATTGTTGCTGTTATGTCCAGTACTTGCCTCGGCAGTTGTTTATTTGTTTACTCGTTTTTATTCGCTGATTGTTTGTTTGTTTGTTTGCATTTATTTCTTCTTCAGCTTATTTATTCTTCGGCTGTCTGCTGCGGCAACTTCCTACTTCTTATTCAGCTGCTTTGGTGATAAGTTCTCTCGGCATTATGATTTTGATTGGTGATTAGAGTGGTAAGGCAACACCCAACCCAAGTCGCAGCTACAAACACACACAGCTCAGGAAGCATAAATTCTCAAAGGAAGCAATTTAATGTTGTTTGGGGAATCGCAATTGTATTGTTGTAGAGTCGTAGGTGAGCGGGGAAAAAGCGAAGGAGCTCTTAGATTGTCGGTATGCATGCATTTATGAACGAGTTGTTTAAAAATCTTCAAACACTCTATTAGAACAAGCGTTTGAGATGCAGGGTGGGTGTCCTGACTATAACTTAGCATAGACACAAATCAAAAATTAGCGGCAAAATTCAGGGGTCCCTATAACAAGCGCAAAACAAGTTGGTAAGACTATAGGAAATGCTAAAATCACTGTAAGGATCTTGAATTCCTATACTGGGCGAGAAAAAGAAGGGTGGGTGTCCTGACTAATGCTTTGTATGGACACAAACCAAAAATTAGCGGTAAATTTCAACTATATAAAATTTCAGGTGGCAGAGACCGTATGTAATAAATGCAATCAATAGAAATAGCTACAAAGAGACTGGCGGGAATACTCTGACGGCTCAAGAAAAGGTTAGAAGGAACAAAGTAAATTTGTGGATCTTAAGCCATATCCACGAAGACTGGTTTGTAAAAAAGAAATGAACTTTGTGGTGTGAAAGTAATAAGTAAATTACAATCGGATGCGCCTCGGCTTTCATGCAAGACTGCACCTTTACGCTTTTTATGTCTACCAACAAGCCGAGGGTAATCGAAAGTGGAGCTATCAGGATCAGCAATTCCTTAAAAGTCATTTATTTGTTGTGAAACTTATATTTAATACGTTCTCTCAACTAGACGAAGCTCTCTAGAAAGAAACAATACCACATTATTGCATTAAGCACAATTTAAAGTCAAAAAGACTAAGCAACCGCTTAACTATGTCATCCTAATAAGAAAAATGTCCGCTTAAGAAGATTTACTACCGGGTCCGAGTTGAAAGTTGACCCACTTGTGGCGATATGAACGTGAGACCAATGAATTTTATTTAAGACTGCACTTTTACCGATTATGTCTACAAGAAACTGAAGTCAATCGAAAATTGATGCTTCAGGCTCTAGCAAACTGTATAAGTGATCTCCTGCGATGCAAAATTTATATTTAAAAATGTCTCCCAGGTGAACGAATTTCTATATAAAGCAAAATTGTCTCAGTCTTGTATTATACATTATTTCGAGCCAAATATGTCTAGAGTTTCAGTTGTCTACGTTACCGTAGTTATGTTAAGATTTACTTGAGTATGTCAACTTTTGTACGATCTGGGTTGTAATTTAGTTTTCTTATGAAATCGACGACTGATCTTCGAATCTAGAATCAGATTTAGCTATATAACTCTAAAATACCTCTTTCTTGTGAAGTCCACGCCGAACTGGAGCTATGAATCTAACATCCGACCTTACTAGTGACTATTTTAATTACAACTGATTAGTCTAAACTATTTTAATACCGCTTTCTTATGCAGCCCACGTTGAACACGCGTTCCGAATCTACGATCTGATGTCATTGATGATATTTTCAAAAGCAACTGATCAGTCTACACCGTCTCAATACCTCTTTTTTGTGTAGACCACGTTGAACTTGGTATTAATGCAGGTAATACCAGAAACAACGTCGGCCTCGAAAACTTCTCTCGACGAACAAAGACCAAACTCTACAAATCATTAATCAATCTCGTCCTGCTACTCGTATATGGTGCAGAGGCATGGACGATGAGAACAGCTGATGAGTTTTCGAGAGAAAGGTTCTGCAGAAGATTTATGGTTCTTTGCGCGTTGGCCACGGCGCGTACCGCAGGCGATGGAGCGATGAGCGGTACGAGATATACGACAACATTGACATAGTTCAGCGAATTAAGAGAGCGGCTACGCTAGCTAGGTCATGTCGTCCGAATGGATGAAGACACTTCCGCTTTGAAAGTATTCAACGCAGTACCTGGAGGGGAAGCAGAGGTAGAGGAAGACCTCCAATCCGTTGGAAATATCGGGTGTAAAAGGATCTGGTTGTATTTGGTATCTACAATTGGCGCCAAAGAGCGGAAATGAAGAATGACTAACCGCGTAATCGTTGTCTACGCCAATAAAGAAGAAGACGTCGAACTTGAGTCCGACTCTGGAATCCGATCTCACTACAGAACTGATCAGTCTAGACTAAACCGTAACTACTCACATTTTGACTTTTATTATAATTTTCCTAGTTTACGGCTACTAACCATCCTCACTTTAAGTGGACAATTCTTTGTTTGAAGAGACAAAAGCAATCTTCCTTACAGCAGCTCTGCTAGTCACGGCTAGATTGCGCCGTAGATCGAGCGGGTAGTTAAGTCGCTACTATTTGCGGAGTTGCACACATACAATACATACATACATATGTATATACCTATTTTGGTATATATACAAGTATATGTACATAGGTAAGTACATATGTACTGTCACGGATCGTGTGACGGCACAAAGTGCGTGGTCGGTTTGGTTGTAGTCACACAGCGCTTGGCTAACCAGTCCGTCTGTCCAGCAGCTAGCTAGCGTTGTAAAGCGCTTGTTATTATAACGATTGCGGTTTATATGTACTTAATATATTATATTGCTTCCTCTTCTACGGTTGCAGCAATGACAGAACCAGTTTTTTGTTTGTATAAAATATATATTTCTCTATTTTTCATTTTATGTATTATTATTTTTTTATTTTATTTTTTTCGCAATGTTTTATTATTTGTTTTCAGTCGCGCTTTTGGACAAATATTGGCAAATGTGGCGCGTACACATGTGTACACGTACTTGTATGCACTCGTATAGATGTATGTTTAGTGGTTGGTATGGTAGGTGTTCTAGGTGCATGCAACAGTTCGCTAGGCTTTAGGTCCATACACTTGTGTAGCGTTTCCTTGACTGTCTGCCCACTGCTGTTCTGCTTGCTGGCAACTGTTGGCGCTCCTTATTTGCGCAGCTTTTGTTGCTTGCAGCATGCGGTGACTTGTTTGTTTGCCCTGGGAAATCAGCGGTGAAACAGGAAATCTTGTTTATATTGTATGGCAATGTAAATATTGTTACTTTTGCCCAGCCCATTGTGGCTGTTGTGGCAACAATTGTCGAATTCGAGTTCAAGTTTGCCTGAAATACTGCTGCTTTTACTGTTGTTGGTTATATTTTTGTTGTTGTTTTGCGAATTTTATAAGTTGCTGTTAAGTTTAAGTGAGATTAGCTCGATGCTGTAATTCCGCATTACATTATTTTAGGCGAAGTGCTGAGAAACCCTTAATCTTTTTCGATTTCATACAGTCCAAAAACTGATTTGACCAGGGTGTTGATGCTCGGATATTGATATTGCTACGAATAAAAATCTTCGTCAAATTGTAAGAAGATACCTTGTCAAGTAAACGAGTTCTTCATATCAAGGCTTCTGTTTAATTCGTCAGTTTGTATGACAGCTATATGCTTTAGTGGCCGGATATCACCAGTTCCGACAAATACTTGTATGCAGCTCTTTGATGAGAAAATGATGTGTTCAACTTTCAAAATTCAGATTGATGATTCATAAACTAAGAGACTAGGAAGTAGTTCCCATGTATACAATCGAATATCGGCTTTCCATGTCGACAATTTATTTATGTAATGGGTTATTCAAATAGAGGTACTTTTTGTTTGGCAGATCACACGTGAGTCGTGTCAAGCTGTCCTGTCAGTTTTGTTCGGCATTCCATTTTGGAAAGACTTACGCCTCAAGAACGTTTTCAAATCGCTCAAATTTATTACGAAAATTCAGGATCTGTAATAAATGTGTTGCTCGAGCTTCACTCAACTAATGGACTCACTGAACGTACTATTCCCAATACCATCTCACCCGTCCTGCGACCGAAAATTCATTTTTGGATGATATTCGACCAAAAAGACCGCGTTCAGGACACAGTGAAACCAGAAAAAACGTTAACATCGGCTGCACTGAAGCTAATATACCCTTCGCAGGTGCATTTCTTTTAGTAACTATGTATTCAGTTTGTATGGAAGCTATATGCTATACTAATCCGATCTGAACAATTTCTTCGTATATTACATTATTATCTTAGAAAATAACTCATACCAAGTTTTGTGAAGATATATTGTCAAATGTGAAAGTTTTTCAAACAAGAACTTGATTCCGATCGACAGTTCCAACAAAAGAGCAGCTTTTTGAAGAGAAAATGACGTTTGCAAAATTTCAAAACGATATATTAAAAACTGAGAGCCTAGTTCGTATATATACAGACGGACAGACAAACGGACCTGGCTAAATCGACTCAGCTCAACATATTGATAATTTATATACACACTCTATAGGGTCTCCGACGCTTCCTTCTGAGTGTTACAAACTTCGTGGCAAACTTAATATACCCTGTTCAGGTTATCAAAATATAGTAGCCGTAGGTGAGAGTGTACACGAAGACCGTGGTCAAGTCGGCGCCGTTCGCAGCAACTCGGACTAACGTATGGAGCGACTTGGGGCATTTTACGTCAAGATCTTAAACCGAAAGCGCACAGGATACAGCTTGTGCAAAAGCCGAAGCCGCTCGACCTTCCCAAGCGACATCGTTTCGCTCTATGTACTCCTGAAGAGTTCCAAGAAGATCCGACGCTTTGGAGCCAAATTTTGTTCAGCGATGTGGTCCATTTCTGGCTCAATGGGTATCTAAACAAGCAAAATTTCTGCATTTGGAACGAAAAGCAATCTGAAGAGATTCAAGAGCTACCATATTATCCAGAAAAAACAACGGTTTGGTCTAGTTTGTGAGCCGGTGGTATCATAAGTTAATATTTCTTCAAAAATTATGCCGATGAGAGCGTAATCGTTAATGGCGACCTTTATCGCGCCATGATATCCGACTATTGGATATCAGAAATTGAAGCTCGTGATCTCGGTGAAATTTGGTTTCAACAATACGGCGCCACTTCCAAAACATCACATCAATCAATGAACTTATTGAGAGAACACTTTGTCGGTGAGCAGATAATTTCACGTTTTGGGTCGGTCGATTCACCACCACGATCGTGTGATATCACACCGTTAAGACTCTTTCCTAAAGAGCATTCTGACAATCCCGCTTCGATTCAGGCCTTGGAACAAAACATCGCGCTTGTCATTCGGCAGTTAGCAGTCGAAATTCTCGACCGAATCAACGGATTGACCAATTGAGACGTAGCAGCGGCCAACATTGGCAAGAGGTAATATTCAAAATATAAATGCCAAAGAATGTTCTATAATTACTTTTAAAATGGCGTAGGTTCGAGATCTCGAAATATATACGGAATATATAAAAGTTTTTGACAAATCAAAATTATTTTTATCATAAAACTGCGCATCTTATACAAAAAAATTTAAATACAACTCGCAATTAATCATAAATTCTTATTGAAAGATTTTAAATCATGAAATCATACGTATTAGATCACTTTAGGATCAGTTGTAGATCATGGAACGTATGTGATATATCTTAACAAATATTACGAATGTTATTTCCACTACATGCTTTGTGATAATTGTGTTATGCCAGATCTTGAATTTGTGATCATAAATTAGGAATTATATTTTACAACACAGATCATGAAGTATATACTATAGATCACTTTATAAACAGTTTGAGATCAGAGATCGTAGATTATAGCAGGTTTATGATGGATCAAAGTAAATTTAACGAATCCTTTACATCTCTAAGGCTTTTAAGTTAAGATAGATCTTACATTAGTGTTCATAGATAGATTAGTATACAAGAGGGTTCAGAACAGATCTTAGTACAGAGACTATAGCTGACAGATCACAGATCCAAGATTTTCTACAAATATATAATGGTTCATGGATCACAGGGGACACAGACCAAATAGAGGAATTCTGAGATCACATCTTACAGGTCACATATCATAAACTTGTTCATCGAATGCTCATCACTTTTACGTCAAACACAAGCTCATTAAATTGTTTGAGCAACACTGTCCATAAATTCACCATTGTTGTTATCCACCTGCCAGTGTATTGTATAGCAAAGCGCTGTCTGTTGTTTGCAGCGCAGGCCGGGCGGCTGTTTCACCATATAAATTTTTCAAATATAGATTTCCTGACTAACAAGTTATGGCGTAGCGGTTATTCTTGCATTTTTACTATTTACAGGCGACTTTTGTTGTTCGCTATTGCGGCTACTGCATATTTTAGTCAACGTTTCCTTTTTGCGCTTGTCTTATGCGGTTTTTCTCCTGTGAACATGTGCAATCTATTGTTGTTGCTTGTGCTAGTGTTTGTTGTTGTGTGCGGCATTCTAGCAACTTTCCCACTCGCCAGCTTTTCAGCCGGCCTTTATATAGCCATTTTAATGCTGTTATTTATGACAGGCATATTATTAAATAATAACACACTGAAGTAATATTGCTGGAGGAGCAACTGCTGTGGAAGCTTGGGAGAATGTAAGAATGAGAAAATGTTTGTGAAGACCCCGCTTAAGCATAGCTTATAGTTTGGGCTGTAAGTTTGTGAATTTTTATGGAAAATGCTGTGTGGACATATTTTGGAAAGCAAATTTTTCAAATCCATAGATATATAATCGAACTTGGGATTCATGTTCTAACAATAAGTGAGGTTAAGTTAGAGTGGAATGCCGGAATAACCGCAAATATAACCTAGGATTAATATGAGAGGTAAAAAGAAAAGAGTTGATGAAGAAAATTTGGAAGAAAGTTGCTGGAATAGAAGGGAGAGCATGTATCCTCACTAGTCCTTGAATACTTCTAAATTGTTTGGAGACTACACATAAAGCTCAAAGCCCTCTCGGCATATATTGGATTAAGTTAGAGAGTTATCAGGCCTTCATAATTGGACCAACATTAGAATACGACTATGACAAATCAGAAATGGGTTTGAGACCTATTTTGAGGATAAACATATAGCTTAGAATCTCCATGTAGGTCAAAATCTTCTCAGCATATTTTGGATTAAGTTAGAAATCTATCAGGGTTTCATAGTTGGACCACTATTATAACAAATCGAATTTGGATCATAATATGAGCAAGCTATCAGCAATAGTATTGATGTCTCAACGGGGTCGGACCAAAGGAAGAAGAGTGTCAGATAAGTAGGGTTCGCAGAGCATGCAAAGAGGTGGCCAATGTCATTCAGGGACTCATTGTACGCTGGAAATATATTTGCTATGTCAGCTGTATTACATCTGCTACATTATGTAGAACGAAGCTGCACAAAGGTCACGCTCGTTTAGGTGGTGGTTTCACTCCAAGTACGCCATTCACTGGGAGGGAGTCGGTGAAGGTGTTAATGGCTCCACTATGAATGGCGATCAGTGTTTGTCGAAAGTTAGTTGCGTCTGAAGGCTGATCGGGGTATTGTTAGATGTCGTCGACGTAATTGAGGAATGACCTTTTGAGGCTCCTAGGAGGCGGTTCCGCTCCAAGCAATTGACTGCAGGGATGATTTCTCCGAAGATATCCAAGTAGGAACTGCTTGGAGAGGAGTTCATTATGCTTCTTAACTGGGAGCAAACGGGCCTCACTGTGCAGGTGTACGTTGGGAGACGTCAAGTGGCATCCTGTCGTAGTCCGGAGTGCAGTGTTTTGACAAATTTGGAGCTTCCTCGTCCGCATCCAGGCGATAATATTGATGCAAAGGCCGATTACATTCTATGTTGCCAACAACGTTTATTTGTCTTTTTCCAAGTGATGCCACCTAACGACTTGAGAATTTTGTTGCGGTTCTGTATTTTGGCTATAATCGCGGTCGTATGAGGAAGGAAAGAGAAAAGACTGTCAACCATACCTAAAATATTAGCGCCATTGACAGTAGGAATCTTAACGTGTGTACTCTTTCGCCCAGTTTGTGAATATGGTCGCTGAGGATTTAGTGAGGAAGAGTGTTATGTTACGTGCAGCGGAGAAGCCTGAAAGATCGGACAGTTAGCCGTTTACTGCTGAGCCGTTAAAATGTATATATTAAGCACCTAGGGCTAGATCTAAAGTTATCAGGTAATCATAACTGGGAAGCCTTAGAAAATTCATAAGTTATTGAATGTTCTCTCATGTTCTGGACAAGCTTCGATGAGGATATTGCCGTTGGATTTTCATTCTTTTGGTTGTAGAAAGAAGCTGGATGAATGAACGCTATGAAATATACTTTTCTGCGTAGATTCAATATATCATCTAATATAGATAATAGAATCTAAAGAATCCCTAAAATTTAAAAACAATAATCGGTAATTTTAATTCCCTAAAATTTCAAAAACTCAAAAAGCGAAATTTAGTCTCCAAATCGAAATTTACTTAGCATTCTAGCTTTTTTCTCGAATTTATTTTCTTACACACCCATTTGAGTGACCACTTAGGCTTTCTACTACTCTACACGTTTGAAGTGTTCACGCCCTTAAGCAGCGACCTGTCACTCGTACCACTACCACAAACACTAACTCTGGCTTCCACTACCAACTCAAGCGAGTCATCAAGGAAGCTATAGCGCTCGGTGAGTTAGCTATTCAGCTAGTCATTTACTTACGCCATCATCACTCAGGCGCTCATTTGCCAAAGCGCTACAACGCCCACAAGTCGACACTCAAGCGACCGACCAACTAATCTGTCTAACAATTGTTTTAGTGCGCCGCCGCGCATGTTGGCAGATTTGCTGCCTTTTTTGCAAGCAACTGCTTTTTTGTTGCTGTTGCTCTTGGCTGCCTGAGCAGACATCACTCTCCATAAATTAACCTTTAATTATTTTCAATTTGACGTTTTAACGTTCACGTCGTGTGAGTGTGCATATGCGCGCGCCCGCATCTGCGTCCACTCATACATGCCAAGCCAACCTACTAATGATTCCTTAGGGCTGCGCGCCGTTAATGCCATACGCCGCTGGGTACTTGGTTGCTTACATAAAAGCGCGCTTTCGTAATAATAAATTAAGTGCAACAGCAATGAGTGTGTTGTGGAGAAAAGTAACAATTCATTGCTTTGATTGTGCGCGGCTTACAGTAGCGCTGCGCCCAATTCGCTGCGTTGTGATTTGCTTCTCCATCATGCGCTCTGTCGTTTCATGAACAACGCTCTTTCATTACGATAATATTATTTGCTATTATTAGTATTATTTTTATTACAATTGTTATTGTTGCTTTTCCTCTAATCTTTTATTGTTATAACTAAGCGGTTGTGCAGCTGATGTTGCTACTGTGAGCCGCGCTCTTTCATAACATCAACTCTTTTACTAGGTGGATTAGTGTAACAAAGGGCGCGGCGCACACGCAGCGTGCGATTGTAAAGCGGCGTGGTTAAGAGACGGCGCGCGGTTAAAAAGCGACGCGTGGTTAGAAGGGGCGCGCAATTAGAAGGCGGCGCGGTTGAGAAGCGGCGCACTTAAGAGGCAGCGCACTGTGCCAAACGCCGCAGCCGCCAACAGCAGCTTCGAGACTTTTGTTAGTGGAGCGCCTCCCTTCATATATACTTGCCGCGCACTGAGTTGCCGCGTCATTTCAAAGCGACGTTTGTGCGCGCGCGTTTCTGGCTTTATTTTAATTTATTATCTGCCATTTATTGTCTCCATTTGTGGCTACTGTGCGTTTTGTCTGCACGGGGCCCCATAGGGTTAGTGGCAGTTATAATTCCAACATTGCGCTTCTTATTCTCCCCTCCTCTTTTTTTCGACATTTGACATATTTATAGCTCATGTGTCAGCACTTTAAGCTTTGTGTTGCTGCGATTGTGCTCAATATTCTGAACGTGATTGACTGTTGGTGGGAAAAACAGCAGCAACTGGGTGATTGTCGAGTTTGCTGGAAGGACAAGTTATTGGGTAAAGTTCGCGATTTAAAAGTGTTTTCGTGAAATTTTTGGTATGATACCGGCTGTGACTTTAACCTCAAGTTGTGGGGTTATACTGTGGTGTAGATTACTCAAGGAGGATGGAGCCATGTATAGAAGTTCACGCTAGTGAGGAAAGTTCTCTAAGCGCCATTCACTTAGAGGTCGCCAGAAACGATTCTTTAGCAGGACGGGATAGATACAGAGAGTTGAAGAATGAAGCGAGACGCATTTGCAGACAAAAAAAAGGGAGAAGCCGAAATGCGTGAGTACAAAGAGCTTGACAAGCTGGGATACTCGAAAATTCTATGAAAATATGCGGCGACTACCTCATGTGTATCAGGAAGACAAAAGTAATTTGTAGTGTTTATAGAAAGAGCAAATTCCCTATATTGAGAATAAAACTCACGATTATTTCGTGTTGCGAAATTAAACGTTTCATTGATGAAGGTAGGTTATTTACTTAGATTATCTCTGATCAAGAACCCATTATCGTATTATTCGCAGAAACGACGAAGCTTACTACCAACCGGATGTGGACCTACGTCCCATATGTATGAGACTTGCAACCTAACTTGATCTCACACTTTTAGACTGAATATGAATCCCTTTCTACAGCTTAAAGGTTGTAACACTGGTCTAATATCAAAAGGTATTAGAATTAACTATAATATGGGATATATACATATATAAAACAGCAGAACTTGTCAAGATTACCTTATATCGTAAGTTGTAAGAACAACGAAACATGTACATACCTGAAAAGAGAAGAGAAATATAAACTTTCATTAAATAAGTTCAACTTTTTGATAAAAAAAATTAGAAATTGAAATAAAATTAAAAGATTTCTTGGAATACTAAATGTGAGTACAAGGCAATTAGATCACAATTTTCCAATATAAATAAGCTTGAACCTAGAACACTATTATTTTAAACGATGTCGACATGACCCTTCCTTTGCAAGTTCCGGAAAGTGAACATAAATATATTATTGAATCTATTATTGAACAATTTTGTGAGTTTCCTATATTTTTTGTACCAAAGTGACAGTTTTTTTAATTTTATCCGGTTTTGACCGAATACATAGGTTACTCTTACCAGATAGTTAATAAAATTATATTAACAACCCATGAGTAAGACTAGAAATAACAAAGTTGCAGACGTTAGAGCCTAACTAACACTGTTGGGTTTTAGTTAAGAGCTCGAAAGGGGTTTCTGTATGAAAGTAGTCAATAGACTTGATAGTCTTACCAGATAGATACTCAAAATTAGCTTAACAACCTATCAGTAAGACTAGAAGTGAGAAGTAACTTGCAAACACTAGAAACTAACACACCCTCCTGGATTTTAAGTAAGAACTCGAAGGGGTTTCGGAATGAAAATGGTATGTAGACTTCATAGGTTGTTGTAAGCTTCAGCTTTGACTCAAGTTTTCAGGCGTCTAGAGTGTAATAGTAGACAGATAAATCGAAGAACTATTTTAAAAGTTCGCAGTAAAAGTCACTTTCGAAGAGTCGCCCTATAGCCATTTCGTTATCTTGTGAAAATTTTGTTTAAGGAACGTATCCTTCTGAGCAGAAAGTGATCTATAGACTTCATAAGTTTTACGACTCAGCTTTGACTCCAGTTTTACAGAGCCTAAGGTCGAAGGAGATAGATAAATCGAAGAACTATATCTCAAGTTCGCAGCGGTCAAAAATTGTTTAAGGAACGAATCTTTATGCACAGTTCAATAACGATGATAAGGTATTAACGGCATCTGAGAGAAAGGTAGATGGAGGGTCAATATGAGTTCATTACTCAATTCATTTAGCAAGAGGCTTCACTGAGCTCGGAAAGCATGCTCTTTTTCATTCAAGGGTACTTATGTGCTTCCATGTCCTTCGGGTCGAAAATAGTTCTTAAACTATAAAAAAAAAGAAAAATCAGACAAAAATAAAACTAAAATAAGACTAAAATCCAAAAGGTTAGATCGGAATTCGTAAATGAGAGAAACACGCAAAGAATTAAGATCCAAAAGTCGGCAATTATGCAAACACAAAGCTTAAGCTACTGCATTTCTAGGTCAAAAAATGTGTCAACCTACAAAAATGGAGAAATTCGCGTCGAATAAATGTCGAAAAGTAAAATAAATCATAAGCCGAAAATTGCCGATAATTGCCGCAAAATGCAATGCTGACCTAGACTGCAAAATTCTCACCGAAAGAAGATGCCAACTGACCTCGAACTAACGTCTAGGCAAATTAAGGCAATCAAAGGCAAAAACAAAAAAAAAAAGAACAAAACGAAGTCTACATAAAAAATTACCAGGAAAAGTAGAAGGCACAGACACAGAGGCTAGACCGCGTAAGGCCAAACAGTAGAATAGGAAGAAGAAGCAGGCAAATTACTGACAAAAATTGGGACATGTAAATCATTTCTCGGCGCTGCGAGTGAATTTAATGCTGCATAGAAATTACAACAACCAACCTTACAGCAACAACATTTGACATAAGCAAGGAACACTAGGACCGCATGGTTGCGCTGACCCAACGAGGAAACGAGCGCGTACGTAGCAGCGTGGTCTCGGACGCAAACACGCAAGGCACGAAGAAGTGATAATCATTTTACTTTTGATTACAACAACAACAAGTTTAAATTAACCCAGAAAACAACGTGGAAGTAGCAGTAACTGCGGCGGCAGCTGAGACAGCCTTCCTTAGGTTGCGGTCGACTGTGTGGCACGAACGGCAGCAGCTAGTGTTGGCCACCACAGAAAAGCTGAAAATATAAGTGTTGTAAAACGAACTCAAAAGTGGAAATAAACAAATGATTGTAAGGAAAATAGATATTAGACATGGCACTCGACCTAAAAAGCTACTAAATGCGGTAAGTGTGCAGAATAAATGGTTGGCCAGAAGTCGCAGTGGCAGTCGCGGCAGTTGGAAGCATGTAGCAGCGCTAGGATGCAACATTAACTGCGCGCGCAGCGCACAGTGGCGGCAGTGATTTTTGGGTTACGAGTGTAAGCGATTCTTTATGCAAGCGTCGCTGTAAGGGACAGCCGCGCTAACAAACGACACACGTAGACGAAGCTGGAAAAATTGTGCATGCCAAAAAAAATTTAAGATAAACCCAAAAGTGAATATTATATTTAAGTTTAAGCGCAACGCTGGCGCATTCGCAGATTTTTATGGACTGCCAAATGCCCAACCGCAATTTTGGGTCGCGCATAAGTCGCATGTATGGGCATAAAAGCGCGCGAGACAGCGCTAACAGCGAAACATACAGACGCTACTTATATTAGCCTAGCACAACTACAGCTCCCACCTAGTAGGCAACCCATAGCAAGCGCGCGCGCGGAAGACAATAATTTCAACTAGCGCGCCAGCGCGCCGCTCAACACCCAAACTTCAACGCGGCAGCCAGCCAGCGTGGTAGTCAGCGCGCGCCTTATTGGCTGTTGTCTCAATTTTGCATGCTATAGCGCCCAGCATACGCCTCAGACCGGCTACGTACGACCGCGCTGTAGTCGCGGCGCGCAATTTGTCGTCATCATCGTCGTTGCCGCTATAAAGTTTGGCGCATTCGTTGCGGTTGCGATTTGTGCCGGCGTTTTTCGCCGGTGCGCTCAGTATTATTTGTACGTAAGTTTGTGTATGTTTGTAAAACTCAACAACTTTTATCTGCATGTGTATGTGTAGGTGCTAAGTCGACTGCGGTGACTACGTCAATGACTGTCTTCCAAATGCGCCAAGTTCAAAGTCGTGCCAATGATATTTTTTCCATATACACTGCGCTATAAATATAAGTATGTAGATAATTTATGTATATGTATGTACATATTTATGTATGTTTGTATATAAGTCAGATTATGTATGTGCAACTTATTTGCTATGTTAGGGAACATATAAGCTGTTATTGTTGCATTTTGTTGTAGTATTTGCAGCCGCCCAAAATTTGTTCAGTGAAGGTATTTCCGGATGGAGTTTCGCTTAGTCAATAAACGCTTTTTTCGTTAACTTCGATTATACCGAAGCTACAATATCCACAAGTAGTAGTCCGAAAAAAACAATTTCGATGAAAGTAGCATCGCCTTGAATAATAAACCATGCCAAATTTGATAATGATATCTCAACAAATAAAAATTTTTCTATACAAACACTTAACTTAACCTCAATATTTCCTACTGTGTGGTAAACTTAAAATGCCATGAAGAAACTGAAGATGGTGAAAGCTCTTTATTCATTCAGATGAATCTCTGAGGTCTAAAGTTATGTTAGGTTAAGTTAAGAGGTTGATCCTAACAGGGATTCTACTTGCACCGCTTAGAGCGCCGGTCTGTTGTGTTACCTAAAAACTCATACATTATAGAACATAAGACCATTAAAATCGGCAAAGTGCTCTCAGCAAATCACAAATTTGTTGAGACGAGTAACGTGAGTCAGTTTCATTTATGTCTTCCAGATCGCCGAAGGTAAGACTGCCGAGTTGTTTCAAACTCAGTCTAGCAAAAGTTGGAAAATTGAGGAAAAAGTGCCTGGATAATTCTACATTACCCTCTTTCTGTGACAACTTGCGTCCGTCATGATTTTTAACTTTACAGAATGAACACCTCCTCCGATTGCGCCAAGATTAATTTTGCTAAAGAAAAGTTGGTGAGAATCTTGCAATCTCATAGGAGCGGGTCGTCGTATAGTGCCTGCTAAGCACTCCAAAATATCATATTTCGGATAGTCTTTTGATACTTCCTAAACGTTATTTGCATAAAAGCGTTCCACAAACAGGTGATTGGTTATCTAAACATTAAACAATGCTTTCTACTATATGTCAAGGAATCATACGTAGAACTTTAGTTACCTCTCGAAACTGCAGTACCCCTCGCACGATTGGTTTCTAATTCTAGATACTGTTTTGAGTTAAGCTTTTGATTATGCATGTCTCATATGTTCTTTTTGTAAACCACATTCGTTTTATATACATAAATATCATATAAAAAAATTATACAAGTAGACTGTTTATGGCAATGAATTCTTAACAGTCAACAGAGTTTGTTTTGCCATTACTGCAACTGGGTGTCCAAATGTTATTCTTTGCATCCTTAAAACTTGAGTTACCTCTCAAAACTGGATTACTCCTCGTACGATTGTGTTCTTATTCTGTACACTGTTTTAAGTTAAGCTCCTATTTATGCATATGCATGTTCCATATGACTCCAACCACTACTTTTCAAACCAAATTCGTTTTACCATTTTACATCTCTTTCATAGTAACCAAAATTCGTCCAAATAGACCGCTTACGTCAATGCTTTCCTAACGCTAAAAAGAATTTGTGTTTAGAGTGCATGTAATTCTCCTTTTCATACGGAGAACTTGCATTACCTCTCGAAACTGGAGTACCCCTCCAACGATTGTGTTAGAATTCTGGACACTGCTTTAAGTTAAGCTCTTGCTCATGTATATAATTGTCTCATATGTCTATAACCACCTTTTTGCTAGCCAAATCGTTTAGTTATTTTATATACCTTTCCTAATAATAAAAACTCGTCAAAAGAGACCGTTCTCTGACATAACCTTAGACGTTTTCGATGATTTCTTAATGACTACAAGTTCGCGTAGATATTCCTGCAACTGAGTTGATATTGATTTGTTTTATTGCTACGAGAATTACTTCGGAAAGGAAGGTCAGTATAAAGTCAAGTACGGGTTTTTCCTAGTCCCCTTAACAGTTTGCTTATTTGTTCCATTCATTGAATTGAAAATCTTAAATGTTAATTTACACATAAATTTTACAAACTTTAATGATTTACCCACAGAGTTTTGATATTGCTAATGTGCTGAGGCTACAAAAATTATTTATATAGACTTTACTTTGGAAGAATTTTTCATTACAGGCGGTAAGGTCGTATGAGAGATACTAATGATATTGATGTATTTATTATTTCATTTCAATATATTTATTATAATATTTTTAAGTCGAAAGCTAATAAAAGGTCATGAGTTTAGAGAGACTTTTCTCCTAGAATTAGTTATATTTATTATTGTTTAGGTAAAGTATTTCAATGTAAAATAAGAAGAATGAAGAAGGAACAGTTGAAAGCTAAGGAATACTCGTAATCTTAGAGCTTCAAAATAAGGATGAAGGATCTCAGAACAAATAACCGTTGAGATGTGAATGTTCAAAACAAACTCAAGCAATCATTTCTACTAGAGCTATGCTTAGCATTTCTAGTGTGAATAATTAGAGAAGCAACTAGGCCTTCATAGCCTTCACGATGCTACCATACTGAACGCCCATATTTCCATGTACATTTAAATCAATGCGCAATTTCTCACTCACATCATTTTTGGATAACTCATTTTTGCATTTCCTTTAACCCATATGCTTAGCAGCCAAAAAAAAAGCATCACAGCGCTCAAACGAATATCTACGCCGAAACATAGGTAGGTCACGGCCGACGTCGTCTATTCAATGCGCATGCGCCAAAGGAATTATGTGAGCGCAACTACTTGCGGTTTGTTGCCCAAGATTTATGACCAATGCTGAGAAAATGAACGAAAATTTATGTATGCAAAGCAGAAAAAAAGTGACGACAACAAAAAGCAATGAATTACAGCCGTTCAGCAGGGAATAGTGGCGCAAATATGGAAATTCAACGTATGTACACATACAAGTATAAAGCTGCCTAGATATTGTTAGGTCCTTAAGTGTGCCATATGGAAAATTTGCACAAAAATGCCGTAAAAAAATCATAAATAACTGTTAAGTTGTGAAAAACTGTAAAAACACTGGAAATTATCGAATATGTGTAAGTTGGTCAAGCGCACAATATTTTTGGGCTTAAATGGCCAACAGGCGCTGTCGCTGTCTGCCGGTAGGCTGTGTTGAATTTAAATGTGCGAGTGTGAATGATTTGTTAGCGAACGAATTTATGATTTGCGGGAGGAGAAATTTTGAATTATATGCGCTTAATAAGCATATCTGGTAACTGGAAGAATGTAGTGGCGTCAAAGTTCTTCCCAAAACATGACTGCCTTTAACTCAAAGCTGAGCTGTCATTTTAGGTGCAACTACTGCATGTGTTGCCTACATTTAGGTGCTAAAAAATGTTCTGTAATTCTCAACATATTCATTAAATTACTTTAATAAGATAAATTGTAGATTGGAATGTATCAAAATCGGCTACAAGGACAAAAAAGATAAAAGAAAAACCAATTTTTATACAAAATTTATACAGCAAGAATTGTTTAAGAAATTGTAGAAACAAATTTTATATATGTAACTGATGATTTTTTTTTTAAAGTAGGGAAACACGAAATGCATCACCCTTTATATGAAAGATTTTTCCCCATAAAATAACAGCAATTTTTGTCAACCCAAAAATGTCTAATATGACATAGATTAGCTTTACAGGTCGATCTTGACAGAGATCTCACTTGGATCGACTAGAACGACGGTCTGTTGTATTCTAAGCTATCGATTTGTACTTCAAACGTGGCATGGACCAAAAAAATATTGCTTGAAAGGTTGAGTAACAAATTACGATGCCTATACTGTTTAACAAATCTAAAAATCAAAATTGAAAGGTTTCAGACCTATTAAAACTAGCCGTGGCACCATGACATTCAAGAGCAGTATCATTGCTGTTTAAATATCGGAGTTAAATGTTTTACAAAGTGTCTCTACTGAAAAACTTTCGTTGAAATCAAATCTGCTAACTCACATTTGAAACAGAGTCACTTTCTAGAACCATGGAGATGAATAAAGATATTATACTTTCCAAAAACAAAACTGATCTCATTTGGAGAAACAGACAAAGCGTAGCGAAATTAGCATTCGCAAACCGTCAAAGACCCTACGTTAACCTCTCTTCAGTTCAACAACGCAAATCATCAGCTATCTTAAGACCTCTGCCTGAGTTCACTCAAGGTTCTGTTCTTCAATAGTTCTGCGATTATTCGTAGAACTGCAAAGACTCTACTTTAACTTTTCTTAAGCTCTTCGACTGGAATCATCACCTATCTTAAGCCCTGACTCTAAGCTCTTGAAGAAATCCAGGTAATTGTTATACAATTTAGTCATGAGTAGGCTCATGACACACACAATGTAGAGTGATACTCGTAACTTCGCTCCAGAGCCCCTCAAAAACGTACGCTCTCAACGCGTCTCTTCCAACCAACTCAAAATCAGAACAAAACGTCCGATGAGAAGCTGTAATTGCTCCTCAAACTGAGAATAGTTATTAAAGCAATTTAATTGAATGACTTAATAATTTAAAAATCACAATGTAGGCGCAACTAGGGGCCAATGAAGACAAGACGTGTTGAAAAAAATTCTAGAAACAGTACAAGAAAAAAGTGAAGAAAACAAAAGAAGCAAGCAAAATACAAAAGCAGATTAAATCAGCCAACACTTAACGCAATTCTAAAACTGTAAATACAAAAACAAAGCAGCAAAGAACAGCAAAGTGAACCGCAACACGCTGCAATCTCGCGTATGAAATCTTGATCTAGATCAGGAAGGAAATCAAGAGTCGTTATAATTGATTAACTGCGCATGCGCACAAATAACAACAGCGACAGTGGCGAAAATAAAGAAAGACTGGTGGTGTCTTTTAGCGAGCTACCCACAAAGCGCAGCACAAGAAACGCAATGCAGCGCTGCAAGAGGCAAAGTGTGCACGCGCATGCGCGACAGTGGGTAGCGCAACAAGTGGAGAATGAAGTATATGCATGCACTTGTGTTTTTGTATTGTGAACGACGTTGCGGCGATAGTTGACCAAGTGCTTTTGCCACGCTGAATTAAATGCGTACACGCGAAAGATATGCATCCACAGCACGCATCACGCCACAACTGGTGAACAACACGAAGTTGTGCGCGTTAAGCGCGGCATATATGCAGGCGCGCAGCACAAAGTGGAAGAATGTGGCTGCGTACGGTAGTGGCCAATGGTTAAGAGGCCGCTATACGCAGCAGCTGAAGGCAGCGCTGAGATGGGGCACGTAAGCATTAGGGGTAAGCAGGTATGCGGGAAACGCTGCCAAGAAGCGGACACGCATTGCAAGCAAATTGGCACTGGCATAGGCGCGAAGAACAGGCAGAACGGCTGTTGTATAAATCTGGTTGGAGCGGAGTGCAGAACAACAACAGCTCGCAGCTTAAACAGGCACACTATACGCAATCGAGGCAAGACTCCTGTGGCACTGGCAAACGGTGCAATGGCAGCGCGAATTTGCAACACATATGCGCTTAGCTAAGTCATACGATTACTTAGCTGTTGCCTTGGCTGTCCGACGAACTTCACGCAGTCGCAATGCAGCCACGCGCACACACAGCGCTCACTAGTGGCTTGGCAAATGGACAGTTGAATAGCGCAGCAGTGAATGCTGTGACTGCTGTCACTTTTGACCATAGAGCCATAACAAAAAAACAACAACAAAAATCATGACAGCACCAGCGCCTTCCCGACTACATAACGGCAGTGCCGGTAGTCACAAGACAAACTTAGTTTTCTTCTTTAACACGCGCTTCCTTACCAACGCGCGTCAGCTAGCTGCACTGCTGCTTCGTGCGCTTGGCTACGCGGACCAGAAAGGGAAAACAACCGTTGGCTCTAACTCGAGTCGCCGCGTTGGGGCAGATTGCGGTAAATTTTTATTAAGCAGACACGCCACACAACGGCGCAGACTCTGGCAGGCAACTGTTGCACATGCGCGTACACACACAAACAGGCTGGGAGGCTGCTAGAGGACGTGCAATGTACAGCGCTGGCAATTGGCTAAAACGCGCAACAGATAAGATTAGAAAAAACTACGTAATAATAATAAAAAGCAATAAAATGCATAACAAAAAGTTATGGTAGCGAACAGGCGATGCAACTGCTGGCAAAATATGGACCGCGTCGCGCGCGCGCTGTGGCAATAAAATATAATGCGAATTTAAAGAGAGTCACGCGTGCGCAAAACGAAATGGTGGGAAGGAAATGAAGTACAAATAACAGTACATTTAGGTATCAGCTAGAGGAGATGACAAAAGCAACAACATAACAGAAAACAACAACATAGCAAAAAGTAACAACAGCAACGCGAATACACGCTACAAATGGCAAATAGCGTTGGTCAACGAGATGGTCAGGCTGCTGATAGCATTTTACTGCTAATGATGATGAATGAGTGCAACGATGATGAACAGCGCATAATAACAATAAAAACACAAACACATAAATACAGCAAACAACATAATGAAGCAACAAACGCTAATGAGCGCAACGATAATGTAGTTGCCCGCTTTGAATGCCACAAAAAAGTGGCAAATTGTAATGATCGTCTGCTGCCAAAGTGTTGCTGTGAACCGGCCTGACAGCTCAGCGCCTGATGCATCATCACAAATACTCAAAATAATTATTACATAATAGTAAATTGCGGTTTGAAATGCTGTTGCAGCGCGAAAAAAAGTGATTTGCAAATGAGCCATAGCTCGTTGATAGCCTGTCAGTGATTGTGCATGACTAAAATGCTGTTGGACCGGTCAATTTGTCAACGGAAATCGCATTTAGATATGAGCATTTCGCACAAATATACAGGTGAGTAATTAGAAGTGAGTATAATTGCAATGCAAGTTAGTATTATGAGCTGGGGATGGCAGTTTAGGAGTGGCCAAAATTTATGAACTGAAATTTAGCGTTCAGTTGGTGAGTAATGACCTTGTAATATTAATAATAATGAAAGAAATATTAAACTAGGTAAATGAAGAAAATGTTATACAGTTCAAATTAGTCCGCATACATTATCCTTTATACCAAGTTCTCTATATTCGCTTAAACTGCTCTCCCAGTGGCGTTCATTAACCTCTCAGCACTATATTTCGGTTTATAAAGAAAGAAAACTGAAAAAAAGCTTTTAAAATGACTAAAAGCTGTAAGGCTATGATGGAAAGAATTACAGTTGTTAGTAATTTTACGCGCCGTTTCTTCAATTCTTAGCTCTTTTTGTACCTATATAACGCCATTCAGCATACAGTTGGAGCCTGGACCTGTAATCTGCAGTATTGATTTTTCTTCAAATTGTTTCAATTTAATATAATATAATATTTCATATAATATACCAGTCTTGTGTTTACCAAATGTATAGAAAAATTTAAGCTATAAGGTTTTGGTATTTGAAATAATATAACTTAACTAAATAACTCAGTATGACCCAAAACTCTCCATTAAAAATGTGTAATAACCTATAACATACCAAAATCTAACCTTTTGCGACATGGAACAGGAAACTCCAGAAACCCCGATTTTAGATTGACCAGCAATTAGTAGAATCAGATTCAATGTCCTAGGACAGGAATCAGTCGCGCCCAGCCAGCTCCTGGAATTGTTCAGAGTGGTGGACCTTTGCGACCATATGTGATATAGGAGATGGGAAAAATAGAACATAGGTGGCAGTGCAAAGCCTCAATTTTTTCTATCTAAATCTAGCCTTATTTTAAGATGGCGTAATTGCGTTAGTGAATCTTGTACTGCGCAACATAACTAAAAAAATGCACTATCTCACTTGAACTCTGAAAACAACCAATTAAAAAACATAAAAAAATATGCAAGAAAAAACATTAGCTTTGGTTAGACCGAAGCTATAATACCCATCATATAGTGTTTTCAAAGAAGAATTTGATTTTGATCGCTCGCTTTGTATGGCAGCTATATTGTTATTATCTGAACAATTTGTTCCATGCCAAATTACATGAAGACACTTTGTCAAATAAATAAGTTTTCCATACAAGAACTTAAGTTTGAAAGTACTTGGCAAATCTTGAAAGAAATAAGGGATATTTAAAATTGTACAGCCTCAAAAAAGCGACATAAAAACATAGATTTAATTTCAGATTTATATTTAGATATAAATATAGATTTTTTATATAGACTATTTTTTATAAACATACATTTTTTTCCTTAGAAACCCCCAAAGAAAAAATGGGTGTGTAAAAAAGCAGTTCCGAAAACAACTTAAATAAAAGTGTTACTTCTGAAGAGTTTACTATTCAAACATAAGTAAAATAGCCGTGTTCGGCATAAAGAGTTATCTATAGTAACTACATAAATATGTGCTTTGGACCAAGGGAAGTCTACATTTTCCAAGAAATAAAATACTTCTTTTCTTCTATAAAAAACAACCCCAACTAACTCTGAAAAAAATAAAGAAGGATGCTAGATAATTCCTTAAAGAACCTTGATTCTGAAATTCTAAGTTTTCCAAGAAGCACAATACCTCCTTTCCTGTAAAAACCGGCCCCAAATCAACCTCTGATAAACTGAAAAAAATGTGCTTGATCAGTTTTTATAGAGCTTGGGTAAAGTAGCTGATTAAATCGGTACACCTCAGTAGTGCGTTGCGATTCTCACATTGGATAAAAATATATAACAAAGAATTTTGTCTCAAATTTTGTATTTCTAAACAAATTTCGTGTGCGGAATCGTTGCGCATGTTAGAAAAGGTTTACATTGATTCAGTTTTATCAAAAACACAAGCCTATTAGTGATGAAAAGCCTTCAAAGAGAGCTCGACATCTCTCCCGTGTGCGTTCGAATATTTTTGATGGATATTTTGGGCATAAAAAGCATCTTGCTCGACTCGTCCCGATAAAGCAGATTTTTTTTTCAAAAAAAGGTACAGTTAATAGGTCTCTTTGTATATGTTTGGTCCTGCAAATTTCGTTCCTACATTAATGGAGAGCAGTATAACTGCCGATGCGACATGGGCTTATGGGCTCGACATGCAAACAAGTCAATAATCATCGGAATGAACGGAAAAAAACGAGCCGAAACCAAAAAACAAAAAAAAAAACACGCTAAAGCCGCTCAAAAATCAAGGTGATGCTCATTGTTTTTCGATATTCCAGGTTTAATGCATCATGAATTTGTTCCAGAGGGACATACGTTTAGTAAGGAGTTCTGTTTGCCCGGAATAATAATTCATAGATTTTGCACAATGATATTGCGCCATCGCTTCGAGCCACAATTGTGACGGAAATTAAACCCAAAAACGCAATGAATACCAACCTTCAACCACCATATTCATCAGATTTGGCTCCGTGTGATTTTTTCTTAGTTCTCAAACTGAAATTGTCGCTCCGTGGAACCCGTTTTCAGTCGATTGCATAGATAAAATAAAATTCACTGAAGGAGCTGAAGGTCATCCTTAAAAGTGCTTATGAAAAGTGTTTTGAGGACTGGAATAATCGTTGTGTATTATATCTGCGGAGGATTACTTTGAAGGTGACAAAATAAATATTGATGAATAATTAATATTTTGCATTTTATTTGCAAATTCAGCGGACTTTTTTACAATGGAAAAAAATCTTGTGAATATATACTACAATAAAAAATATCTTTAGATACATTGATGAGTTATTTTTATTCCGGAAGGTTTGCACTATATAATTTCTATAAAAACTGTATACCCTAAGCGTAATATAAGTCATCCAAGGTACCATATACACGAGGTAATTGCAATAAAAAAGAGCCTATATATTTTAGATTGCTATTGATAAGATATCGATTATTCTTATTACACCGTGCTTTCGGATAAACCATTACATTGTGTACAGAATTTTATATATAGACGTCATGATATCCCTAGATAACAATTGTACCCCAATTTATAATGAACAGATATCTCACGAAGAATTATATTTAACGTGTAGAAGTTAGGTTATGATATTTATAAACTCTGAGACAAGATGATCATTTGAATACTCTACAAAACATCCGATTCTTTAGATGTTTCTTCTAATCTATGAAAAGTTTTAAAATTTTTGCCTTATTTTTGCTGCATATATTTTTTCTAAGTATCCTCACTTTTAGTAAAAATTCTTATACAAAAATGTTTGTCTATTTTAACCAAGCAAACTAAAATGCTTGAAATATTTTCATAAAATTTTATAAATTTCTCATTACCTTTCTTGACATTCAGTGTTGCCATACGCATGCGAAACATTTGTAATTTCAAAATATTTTTCAACAACAATAATATTTTTTATTACACAACAACTTTATAATTTAAGTAACTTAAAGCACCATTTGCTTGGAGTTAATCAATAACTTTTTCAAAGATGTTGAAAAGCTCTAAAATTCTTACACAAAAACTTGTTGATTTCGAACAAAACACTTGTTTTTATAATAAAATATTTTTTAGTATATAATATGTATAAACATTAGTACTAAAAACCGAAAACAATCACTTTATGCAGCACCCTTTATTTTGTTGTTTTATATATACATATATGTATATTTTTTTTAATATTTTGGGTTTAATTTTTCAAAGCAATTTTTTAACACGCACACATTTTCTAAACCACGCACATTTATTAGAATATTGCATACACGCTCACTGCATTCAAACACAGCAAGCAGCTGGAGTCCCTTTTCAACGGCAGGATTATCAACCAATTTAAGCAACGTCCGAAATCTCACTGAACGCAGCTTGACCGCAGCGGAGACATCGAAGCGATCAGACAAAAGAAGCTGTGTGGACTCCAGCACAAGTCAGCTCAAGTTGCAGCGGTTGAAGTCAGCAAGCCGAGAGCCAGGAGTCAGGCCACTAACAGAATAAATCTGCCATAACAGAACACTTTGGAGAACAGAACACTTTGGAGATTCTAGGCAGCGCTGTTAAGAGCATCCACAAGCGCGCTGGCTTTGTGGCAACGTAGAGATTTATGTTTTTTCTTACTTAATATTGCAAGTTGAGAACACGTTTGTGGCATTCACAACAGTGCTCAGTGTTGCGCATGATTAGTTCAAGCCGAGCTTGGAGACTATGCTGCAGTTGCTTAAGAGAAGTTCTAACTAGAATTGCTGTGGTTTAAACGGCGCAACGGCTGCTGGTTCGCCGGCCTTGCTCTTGTGTTGCAACTCGCAAAGTTCTGGATGCTGCTGAGAAATTGATTATTTGATGGTTCGATCGTATTGTTCTAAGTTGGGTTTGCAACGATTTGTCGTTTGTAAAATACACTGCTAGAACTGCGTAAACTTTTCGATAATAATTTCGCTGAAACAACGGTTTAGTTAAAAGCTTCGTAGAAAAGTTACCAATACCAAATTACCAATGGTATTTAATACAACTTTTTTTCTATCTTCAGGAACTGTAGCTCGATTAAAATAAATCGATAAATAGCCAAAGTGATGTAGTGACTTCTTGGATTCAGTAGTTATTATAGCTGCAAAAGCAAGTAGATTGTCGTTTGCAACCTTCTTGTAATAAACACGATATTTGAAAAATATCTCCAACTTCTCCTTATTAAAAGAAACATCTATGCCGAGTTGAGATCTGAAGTCAATTGACCATCTTTGCTCGGGCATGGTAATCCTTATAAACTTGATTTTAAGGTATTTCATCACTCATAGTAATCAATCAACAACTCAGAGACTTTTGGCTCATCATCGATTGAAGGGATAAGAAATAATTGCTCTTAGAGGATTTGGTTACCTCAAGATCCTTGAAGTATAACAGAGAACTTCAGCCAATGAGAAAGAGGACTAAGTGGAATAGCATATTATATAAACTTCGTCAGAGTTCATAAAGTGTTTCAGCAAACTTCAGCCAAGGGGAAGGAGTATTAAGAATAACGCGATAAAAGCCGATCTTTCCAAGATTGAGAAGCAGCCGAGATCTCTACTGATTCTTTAAAGCTGCGGATCTGATTCCAATAACAACTATAATACTTTTCTTTCACTGGAACCTTCAGGTCCTTATTTCATATCATTGTTCTTATATTCCGCAAAATCTATGCATTTCTACTATACAGTCGGTTGGATGGCTTTTATTACTACTTTTTTAGGCTTTTATTAATTTCGAGGCTAAATTTTGCCGAATTAGCCCATTGTCCTTGTCTGCTTCGCAGTGCTACTCAAACTGTTCGCTTTACTAATTTAAGCATCGAACATGTTGGTACCTTACAAAGCTATAATTCTATAATTCTCTTAAACTAACTATCAAGTTTAGTCGAAGGAAAGACAAAGTATTTCTACGACATTTAACCTTTGAACCACCATTCTATACATTCTTAATAGAATTTCAAACCGAAAACATCGCATTTTACATGTCACTAATATTATAATGAACCATAGTCTGCTCTCAAATTATAAAGTCAAGTTCTGGCATTAATAAATACGATAAGAATATGGGTATAAGAAGCAGCGTTCAGCCTCCGGAAGAGACATGTCAGTGTGAGCGTTTTTCGACAGATCTATCCTCAACTTCGATATGGTTAACTTCGGAAACTGAATATTTAGGCTAAATACCCCTACTATTTTCAGGAGGGAGGTTGAGGTTAATCCTCAAGTTGCTTGTCAAATAACGGACAATTGAGGGTGGACCTTAGTGAGATATTCCAGTTGCGACGACCAAGATGAATAGACAGAGATCCGTTCGATACAAAAACGGGTTAATTATACTATTTATAGTTCAAGTAAGACTATGAGACAGTTCGGTCTTTCAGATCAATAACTCTCACTTCGAAGCAGAAATATTCCGGCTGTGGAAAATATTGCAGCCATCCGCTACATGGAGGAGAGTATGCGCAATATGCCATCAGCAGATAGTTGAGGGCGGATCTTTCGGAGATAATTCAGATATGGCAAGCTTCGAAACAGAAGTATATCAGCTGACCATTAATTCCGTGGAAGACACTGCAGCCATCCATCCTGAATTGAATAGTCAGCAGGAGATTGCTCTAATGTCACAAGATGTTGATCAAACAGCATAAAATTGGGAACGGACTTTATGGCGATATTTCACTGTACTACGGAATCATAGAAAATGTTGCAGAAGTGGTTGGGGGAGGTTACCTCGTAACGGTCAAAAGTAGTTGAGAGGCTCAAATCGTTTGAGGCAATTTTGTTTTTCAATGGTGTGAAAGTCGTGAAGTCATCGAAAACTTGCCTCAAGCGATTCTTAATGACGATAACAACGGATAATTCGAAGAAACAGAGATTGAAAATGGTCAAATGGAAAATCTGTGAGACAGTAGAGAAACTCAACATCTCTTATGGATCTACTCAATATTTTAATTAATGAGTTAGGTATGAACCAGACACATTTTGGTTAATGTTTTGGGTATGAAGTATGTCATAGACTCTTGCCTAAAGATCTGAATCTTCTGCAGAAAAGTGCGACCTATAGTAGTGGACCCAAAAGAGATGATATACAACGTAATTGGATCATGAAACGCATCTTTACTGATGACGAGATGCTCTAATAAATATGACGTCGAAAAAATCTAGCCAATAGCACAACAAAATAAGCCGAAATCGGAAAAACCAAATCACACTTTGCCATTTTTTGTTATTTTTGTATTGGCTCGGCAGCTTTTATATCGAAATCGAAATACGAAAAATTATACTTTTTTCTTGGCAGGCTATGTCAATTCTGATCAGATGGTAAGTATTTGTAATACTCATCCATTTACTTGCATTTATATTCTCCTTTAATTTCTTCTTTATTCTATTAGTTATCTCCTCCAATTGCCTTGCACTAACCAACTCCGCCTTTATAACTAAATTGACCACTTACATGGGTAAAATAAATAAATTACAATCGATACTAGTAATTCGACAGCAGAAGCATGGATTTTCCTCGGCCACAACTGTAATTAACTGACAACATAGACAAACAAATTAGCAACAACACGCCAAGTTGTAGTAACTTTATGACTTTCCACCGGAGGAAACAACAGCAACAGCAAAAAGCAATAAAAACAACAACAACAACAAAGAAGAAAAATAAAGAAGGAAAGACAATTGCAAAAATAATAAAAACAACAAAAACATGAATGATAGCAACAACAACACAAATGATTACAACAACACCAATAAAACAACAACAGCAACAACAAAAGTGAAAAACAAAACAGGAAAGACAATCACAAAAACAATAAATACAACAACAAAAACAATAAAAGCAACAACAACAAACAATAAAAATATTAACGAAGAATGAAAATTTGCTACCACATTTCGCCATACTCCTACACTCACACATACACAAACTTTTTATGCATGGATGTGTTTATGTACATATTTTCTCGACGCTAAACTTGAAAACCCAACGCTGACCAGCTGCTAAGTGACCGCACATTTTTTTATTGCTATTGTTTTAGGCTAACTTTAACGAGCTGCTAGTCGAGCAGCGCAACAAAAGCATGCATGTGTGTGTGCCATATACTACGAGCATACTAAAGGCGTGCATAGCTTATGCCAAACGCTTAGCAAGCTCAACTCCCCATTTTCTGCGCCATCGCCGAGGCGTCGAACAGCCGAAGAGTTGCAGAAATGCCCGCTTTGTATTGGTAATTTGAGCATAAGCAGACTATTGTTATTAGTATTATTATTACAATTGTTGTTGTTATTGTTTTTATCATCGTGCTGATGCTGATGTTGTTGTTGATGTTTTTTCTTTGCTTTGGCGTGCTGTACACCGTATATTATTGGCTTTGTTGTTTGGTCGAAGAATTTTTATGAGTTAATTTTTACAGCAACTACTAATTTGCAAATTTATTTGCTCATAAAATTTTGAGTGGCGCGTAAATAGAGAAGCTATAAAAAACTATTGAGTAGATGAAAAAATGTATGATGTACCGAGAGCAACTAGTAGCCGTGCAGTGATTGCGAGGAGTTGCAGTAATAAAGATATGTTTTATATATGTATGTATATACATACATATGTAAAAAGGTATGTAATATGTATTGTAAAATGCTTTACTAATACCGCTACTGCTTTTGCATAATCGTGGTTAAAATTGTAGCATCGGTTGTGGCCAAAGGTGGGAGCGATTTTGGCAGTTATCGCATAGTTAAGTTTACGATTAGTGTAAGGCCTCTTTATCCATAAAAACTTTTTAAAGTAAAAGATGTAAGTAAATAATTACCATTGAAAATAGAACGGATCATCATCCGAAGAAAGTCGTTAACTTTGATCGGCGAAGCTAGAATAAGCTTGAATACTCTACACAAACAAATAAGTTTCCAAGCTTCTTGATGAGAAAAGGTCGAGTACAAAATTTAAGAACGATATATCAAAAACTAAGGTACTAGTTAGTATGTATACAGACGGACAGACAATAGGACATGGCTAAATCGACTGAGCTACTCACGCTGAACTTTTATAAAGGGTGATCCATTTCGGCTACGTCTCAGATGGTCCAACCGTTCATTCCAACTTTCGATGACTCGTTCGAGCATTTCGCACTGGCCAACACGGCTGATGTTTTGCTCCAGCGCCTTAATCGAAGCGGCAAAGCCTCATAGGCTTTAAAGTTTACTTATCCTCACGGGAAAAAGTCTAACGGTGTGATATCACACGATCATGGTGGCCAATCGACCGGCGTAAAACTTGAAATTATCTGCCCAACTTCAATTTCAGGCATCGAATAGACGCTTATTATGGCGCGATAAGGGTCGCTTATGCGGGTTACGTTTTACCGATGATTCCACCGGTCCACATACCACACCAAACCGTTGTGAAATGGCATCTCTTAATCTTTCAGATTGTTTTTCGTCCCAAATTGGACAATTTTGCTTGTTTACATACCAAACGAGCCAGAAATGGGCCTCACCGCTAAAAAAAAAATTGGCTTGAAAACGTCGGATCGTCTTGGAACTTTTCAAGAGCCCATAGAGCGCCTTCAGTTCTTGAACGAGCTGTATTTGGTACGCTTTCAATTTAAGATCTCGAAGTAAAATGCGCCAAGTTGCTCCATACGTCAGTCCGAGGTGCTGCGAACGGCGCAAATTAGCGACTTGCCACGGCCTTCGTGCACACTCTTAGCTACGAATGCTATATTTTCTTCACTGCATGCTGGACGTGGTCTATTCGGTCGAGTATTATCCAATAATGAATGCTGGGTCTCAAGTTGGATGATGATGTTGCGAATAGTATGCTCAGTAGGCCGATTATGTCGAAGATAAGTTGAGCGAAACGCGTGAAACACATTCTTTACAGTATGTGAATTTGCTAATAAAGTTGAACGATTTATGAACGTTTTTTAGGCGTAAGTCTTTACACGATGAATTGCTAAATCATACTGAACAAAAATAACACAACAGCTTGACACGACTTATGCGTGAACTGTTAAAAAAAAAGGTTTTTAAAAAAAGTTCTACTACTTGGATCACTCATTATAACCTTTGCTGTACTTGACTTCCACTTGAAGCTTGTTATCATTTTTATATCATTCTTGTTGTCTTCGAAAAAGTCGATGATAATCTACTACACTGTAGTATAAAGAAAAACTTCCCTTACTAAATTACTCTCACTCCCAATTCCTTACTACACATCTACTGAATTGGATATCGATTTCAATAGTTTTAGCAATCCTTAACCGGCATCGTGTAATCCAAAAAATGATAAACAACAAAAGTGATCGACTCTCTCATCTTCTGATTATTTATTCATCTGATCGCATTTGATATCAAGCTCAAAAAGTAAGGCACATCCTATCCAATCTCATACATGGCATAAAATATATGCCTCAATTGTTGATAGAAACGATAACTGGTGCGTCTTAGGAGATCTACTCCTGTCTACTATAAGAAATATTTCCATATCTATTTATCTATTGGGGACTTCCTGATCCCTAGCGATTGACAGTTTACCCTCATAACACTTAAAAGAAATCTCATGATATGATACCTTTTCTCCTTATTCCTGAAGCTACTCAGTAGACATTTCCATGGCGGTAACCTGTGCCGTCTTCTCAATTCTTTAAATCTCTACAACTGATTTACTTTAATAACCTTTTAATGATCTTTTTATGATCCCTTGGTTTTTTTCAGAGAAACCGACACTCTTATTTCCAATTTTGTTTAATAATACTATCACATCCTATATTCCTAGTTATGTACCACCCAATATAAAAATATATGGCGCATGCCGTAGGAGAGCCTCACCTGCACTAAATTTTATCAGAGGCCAGCACAAGAACTTTTCTGGATATAGTTTATAAGCTACAAAAGGCAAACAGGCTGATTAACTTCTTTTGGATGACTGTTTACGTTTCAAGAACACTGCCTTGCTTTCGTGAATACTTGCTGATAGGATTCTTCAATATTCTTGGGAAGGAATAACGAAATATAACACCATATACATATATTGTTCTATTGGATGGATGGTAACATCATGGCTATTCTGAGCCTACTGGGTCACTTGAGGTCAAATGGAATGGATCGTGCTGATGATTTGATATTTCTCTCAAATTCCTTCGGACTGTCTGAGTAACTGTAGCTCCGATAAGTCAAAGTTTATCAATATTCCAACTGAATAAAATTGGTTTTGGAATACTTTGACTATCCTCACTTATCTTTTTTTGAAAGCTCGCAGTATTGCTAATCTTACTATCTCGGTTTGGGTCAAAACAAACTCCGAAGGATGTTTATGTCTATATATATCACAAATCTTCATAGACAAATATAAAGCGGCCTTTAAGGAGCTTAACTAAGACGAATTTTAAACTCAGAACACAGCAGTTTTTAATGCGAAATTTCTTCGAGCATATATGAATATTTTAATATAAAACTTTTTCTTGAGTTTCCATGCGAAAAATCTTTAAAAATGCTTTTGTCTTATATACTACACAAACCCTGGTTTTATTTCATACACTCTAGTCTAGCTTCTTCAAAGAAAAATTTCCCACCCAACGCTCTCTAAACAATAAGCTCAATCCGCCCTTCACCAAAAATCTTTACGAAATGTACGCCGTCAATCTGTCAGGTTTGTTAGCAGCATGCCACTGTTATTGTATAACGGTATAACCGAAAAAAAAGTTCAGCATATGCAACAATGTAAAATTTACACATTATCAGTTAACGATCTGGCGATCAGTGATCGATGACTCTATGTAGATTGCACAACCGAAAATCATGGGCGTTTCTCTTATCGCTAATGATGATCATTTCAAAATATTTTGTCAGCGCTTGTTTTCAAAGTGATCTGCATATTTTGCTTGAGCGCATCGCCAACAAAGGTAGGCCGCTTGTTGATATTATGTGTTGTTGTTTTTACCGTCAGCTATTTTTGTTTCGCCATTTCTCCTGCTATTGACTTTGAAAAATACGACTGAGAGCATTGGATTCCCAATTTTTTGTTCAATTTCTTATCGCGGCATAAATGAGCAATCAAGTGAACAAGCTTTCAAGCGTCGCCGCTGACCTATTTCGGTTTACTATTTTGTTCGCTGTTGTTGTTGCTGCTGTTTTAGCTGTCACTCTTGACAGTCTCTTTTAAATTACAACACTATTGTTTTTGAAGGGTTTCTGCGACTTTTCTATGCTTTTTGTTGGCTTCGGAAATCGTTTGAGATTTTTGAAAATTAATGATTGCAAAAGATATTATTAACAAGTTTGTTGTTGTGAGTATTGTTTACTGTAATTTTTAAAATAAAAATTCTTCGTTAAAATTTTGTTTTTTTTTTTAAATTTTTTGCTTCGTTATTTTAAAAATTTTTTTAAAATATTTTTCTTCGTTAATATTAATTTTGTTTTATATTTTTCTTCGTTAATTTTAATTTTTTTTTATATTTTTTCTCTCAACTATTTTCTCCCACATTTCGCTGAAATCATTTGGCCATACGTTCGCTATTAATAAACACCTTAATAAATATGCACGAAAGTACAATAGCCATAAAACAACAGCAACAACTTCGACACGAAAAAGCCGCAAATTCAATACACCCGCTTTTTACATAGTAAAGACAGCCATATCTCTCACGCCCACATCGTCAATACGTGTTTAGCCAAGTTTATTGAACTTAATTACAGGTTGTCCTACACTAACTGCCAACCGCCCTGTGTCGGTACCGTTTTCAGTCGGCATGTCCAGCTGCTGTTCCCATGCGCTACCCCTCCAGCCGCTTCTAAACTTAGGCCAACTGCATAACGGCCACTTAACATATGAGTGTTTGGCACTAACTTCTGTTCTTCAAGCTTTCTTGACTTGGTGGAATGGTGGAAGACTGTAAGACTGCTCTCTTAAATTTCTGATTGGCGCACAAATGAAAAAATCGTGCTACTAAGTAACTTTGAAACTTTCGTTCTCACACATTTCCGCCAGTGACTTTTCTATTTCAATTTATAGTTTCTTTCCATGGCCCCTGTAATTATAGCCTGGTGTGACACGATCCCCATTACAAGCAGAAATGCTAATATTCAAACGTTTTACGTAAAATTATTAAATAATTATAGACTACAAGTATTTTTTAAGGGAAAACCATTTTTAGCGATGCCAGCGAACTGGGTCACCTACGCTATTGGAGAAATTTATGGCTACAAATGTGAAGACTTCGAAGTTCCACAAACGATATCAGTGAGGAGAACTTGTTGGAGGAACATTAAAGTCTATGCCAATAAACCATAGTAAAATGTATGCATTTTTGAAAATAACGAAAAAGAGAAAGATTGCAAGGAGTGCTAATGAAGTGCTGAAAATCTTAACCGGGAGATAAGGAGCACAGAAGTTTGATGAAGTTTGAAAAAGTATAGTGTAAAAACATTAGGCGGTACCATACTCGATGTTGGGAAATCAAATGAAAAAACACAATTTCGTCGAGGAATATTCACACTATACTTGTATCTGACAGGAAGCTAATTATATAATCCTTATTTATAAGTAGATCACTTGGAAACGGTACGAATCAAGTTGTAACTTGAACTCAAAATTCGTGATGGCCTAAAACAAGAAAAACCAACCAGGAATTCTGGGTCAAAATACGAGCTACTGAGCATACTATTCGTAACACCGTCACACACCTTCAGACCCAGCAATAATAATTGGATAATATTCGATCGAATAGACCACCTCCAGCACGAAGTGAAGAAAATATAGGAGTCGTAACTGAGAGTGTACACATAGACCGTGAAGAGTCGATTCGGTGCCGTTCGCTGCAACTCAAACTGACGTATGGAACGACTTGGCACATTTTACGTCAAGATCTTTAATTGAAAGAGTACAAAATACAGCTTGTGCAGGAACTGAAGCCGCTTAACCTTCCTAAGCCGATCGCTTCGCTCTATGGGCTCTTGAAAAGATCCAAGAAGATCCGACGTCTTCGAGCCAATTTTTGTTCAGCGATGAGGCCAATTTCTGGTTCAAGGGGTATGTTAACAAGCAAAGTTGCCGCGTTTGGGACAAAGAAAAACTTAAAGTCATTCAAGAGCTGCCATTCCATCCAGAAAAACGACGATTTGATGTGGTTAATGGGTCGGTGGAATTATCGTTCCATATTCCTTCAAAAATGAATGTCAGTGAGAACGTAACCGTTAATGGCGACTGTTATCGCGCCATAATAACCGACTGAAAATTGAAACTAGTGATCTCGGCGACATTTGATTTCAACAAAACGAGCACTACTTCCCACTCATTGCATCAAACAATGGATTTATTGAGAGAACACTTCGGTGAGCAGATAATTTCACGTTTCGGTCCGGTCGATTGGCCACCAAGATTGTGTGATATCACACCATTAGACCTTTTGGTGTGGGGATATGTAAAGTCTAAAGTTTATGCGGACAATCGTGCTTCGATTCAGAGCTTGAATCAAAACAGTCGAAATGCTCGAACAAGTCATAGAAAATTGCACTGAACGGATGAACCATCTGAGACGTAGGCGCAGCCAACATTTGAAAGAGGTAATCATGAAAAAATAGATTTCAAAGAATATTCTTTAGACAACCTTAAAATGGTTTACCCTTTAGTATAAAACAAATGTATATAATGTATTCCATAACGAAGAAAAATATGCATAAAAAGACGACTTGCAAAATTTGTAAAAGAAAAGTTTGTGTGTAAACAGTTTATAAGACAATAATACCTTAAAACATTTGCAGCTCATTCCAGTCATATCATTTTACTTGCTTCGCGAATATGAGGTTATAAATACCGTAGAAATAGTACATACAAGAACATAAGTATGTATATTTGTATGTACATACAGACTCGCAGAATTTCTAATGAAATTGCGCAAATGGCAGCCAATCAGTCACAGTTACGGCACAGAAAATATTTTCCAAGCATTACTCTTTTGTATATGATGCCCGTATCTTATAATAAGAAGCTTAAGAATAATAGAAATTTTGGGCAACAGCAAATCAACAAGTGGCTCGCTTTAAAATTGCTGATGCTGTGAAGCTCAAAGCATTTTGTAATCATTTCATGGAAAATATTGTATGTAGCATATGTAGGTATGAACCTAACTTCTATATAAATGGTCATTGTGGAGGAGTGGAGAAATAAAAAAAAAATAAAAGAGTATGTTTTGGAACTCTAGGAAGAGTTTGTAAGGCCTTGTTCCCCACTCAGCCGTGTCTACTGAATAAACAGTCGATCACTATATGGAACTCTGGAAAGAGATTCTAGAACCTTGTTCCCTCTCAGTGGTTTCTACTGAATAAAAGCGACTCGAATCAAAGACTGTCAACAGGGCAGTATACTTTGAGATTATAGTTACTATTTTCTGGCAGTACAAAAACAACAAGTAGTGGGAAGACAAAAATTATAGAATTTTCTTTTTTTTAACAAGAATAGCCGGTCTTTAATACTACATTACTATTTCCATAAAGTATTATAAATTACATAAACGTTAAGATAGATTCTTTAACAGTAGTCTCGGTTACTTTGAATAGCACTCCAAGTCAATCATGTCACATCTTTTTCAAAAAGTGGTTCATGACATCGCTAAGGCCAGATAAAGGTTGTGATAACCGCTAAGTTGATAACCGATAATAACCAGCTGTGAAGCGCTGTAAGAGGGACCCATTTAATGAGCTGTCAGCATATTACAGCTTTAAGGTATACAGAAGATACACTTAGAGCTAAGCACCAATAAGATCACACCACATATCACGACAGTCGAGTCAAAATAATGTCAGCATCCAACAGCTTTTACTAAACTCATACCTCATATCACGACAGTTGGGATTAAGCAACCGAACCCGGGTGGTTAATTCAGCCAAGGTCCGCCAAACTCGATACCATTTCTCGAAATTACTTCAGGAATGTTGTCTGCCGCTACAACAGCAACAGTAACCTCGATCTGAAACAGTCTCTATTTTTATATTCAATTCTTCAATTTTTATATTCAATTCATATATAAAGAAATCCTAAAAGTCAGGTTAGAGTTAAACGAACCCCATAGAGAAAGATTACAGAGAAACGTCAACTTCTACAAAAGCTGCTTACGAGCGCTTGCGTATGCTATGAAATCCTGGAATCACTGTTAAGCGGTCCCCAAATTAAGTAGATATTCTAGTCCTCAATTTTTCCTATGTTGACAATGAAAGAAGACGAGAGTAAGCTGAGAGATTTAATTAGGGTGTAGACCCCTATATCTGAACTTAAATTTAAATTTTTACAAACATTTTGAATAATTTCCAATAATTTGTTCTTTAACAGTGCATTCATAAGTTAATTTTAGCCGCTGACGCCAAATCTGACTTCAATAGGCTTGAATATTTCACATCACTGAACACTTATTGGTACACACATTTATTATTGGTCTACTTATTAATGCTACACCCATCAGCAATCAGAGTTCTGAAAAGCAAAAAACCCAAAAAGTCAAAGTCAAACAAATTTGTCACTATTTTATTGGTCGCTATGAGGGGGACGGAAGCACCAATTGAATAAAAATTGAATAAAAAATGCTGCAAGTGCTTTACTGCCTGCAAAATCATTAACACTATAAACACAAAATATTTAGAACTGCGTAAATTGGTATTAATTGCCGTAATGAATTGAGTTTTTTCTCAAACGAAAGCTAAAATGCACGAAATTTATGAGCAATACGAGTAAAAATAATTTGTATATCTAACATAAGTTAAGTGTAGTGTAGTGAGGCGAAGAGACACTGCCACAAATGGCGCTCGAAAAATAATTAAAGACAATAGTTGAAAATTACAATCAGATAAAAAATAAATATTTTTGACTTCTGTGGAGGTCACCAGCCTGTAGCAAACACATTAATCGCGCTTATTAATTAGAGCAGGCGCAGAGTGAAGTCAAAGTACAAAGTCAAATGATGCTAACGAATGAGTATTTATTGGATGTTATGCGCCTTGAATAATAATCTAGATTTTAGATAACAAAGAACGTTCCACAGAATAGTGAAACCACCAAAAAAATCAATGATCATTCAGCGATGATTTCTGAGGAAAGATAAAAATTCTCAAAAAACAAAGAAGAAGAAAAAGCCTTTTAATAATTTTTAAACCAAAAAAGCTCTTGGGGGTCATAAACCATTGTTTAAAATAAAGTGACGCAGGCATGCTTTTAGAAAAACTATGTTTTCTACTTGTCGAAGTCCTATAACTGTATACCTCCAGTCAAAAACAGAGGGTACCAACCAAAGTACCCTACCAAATATGGAACTGTCTACCTCAAAAGTACCAACCAGAGAACAGTAGTTGCAGACAAAGAGAGGTATAACGCCAAACGAGGAAGAAATCTCAAAATCAACTGAGGAAAAGCGGTCCACAGAAAGTATTCTTTATACTCGAAAGGGGAACCAAGAATTAGGCTGCCGGCAACATCGAACTACCGCGACAGGAATAATGAGAGACTTAAAAAAACGTAATTTTTGTTTATCATAAAAGGAAGCTGCTTCTCAATTTCCTACCGATCCCAAAGTAACAATTGTTGGCAAGAGTAGTACTGCGCTAGATCAGCAGGCTTAAATTATTGGTGGAATTCATGCTGGTTCCGAGACATACAAAGCCCTTAAAATCCTTTCTTTTGTAGTTTTAGAGTAGTCAGCGTCACTGCAATACAGATTAGCAGCAGGTATTACTTGTACAGCATTGTATTGAAGAAGAGGCACGAAAGGGAGTAACCCTCTCTAAAACCCCGTCTGGTATCTAACTGTTGAGAGTGGTCCTTCCCGATTTGCGCAACGTAATTGTACATAAACGTTTGAGTTTTGCAGGGATGCTAAATCTAGTTTGGGCAACAAGTGGCTTCGAAATCGACAAGAATGTGATGGGTGTCGAACTGTTTGTTAAGGGCCTTTACAAATCCAAAATTAGAATAGAAATTATTCGAAATGAGATAGTTTAACGAAATCAGTAAGCAAAAAGAGGAGGAGGTAGAGAAATATTGAAAAAAACTTCAACGAAAATTTCAATGTATGGTATATTTTTCATATGAAAACATTCTAAAATTAATTTTAATTATTGAAACTTTTTTTTATTTCCAAAAATTGTATTTATGCTTAGTACTAATTCATGAATTTCCAGCAACTTCCTGTCTACCTATAAATTTCTTTGTATTTATTATTTATTTATTTTTGTCTTTTTTGGGACCATTATATTTGGTCAGCAAATTTTAATTCCCTTTAAGCATTTTGACCTTCACTGTTCATTGAATTCGTTTATTGAAAGCTAGCAACAACAGCGCGCGGCTGCTAAGTGGCGCCCAAATTTTTTATGGCTTTTCGATATTTTTTTAATTTTTTTATGCTGAAATCACTTGATTAGCATTGAGCACTTTAGTTTCTGGCGATTTTTCGTTTGTTAGGCTTTCGTTTAATTTATTGTTGTTGTGGTAATAATTTTTGAATGTTGTTATCTGTGACAACATGTTGTGCCTGTGATTGGATAAACAAACTTTGTTTTTGGTATACATTATATAGGATGTTTGTATGTATGTGTATATTTGTGTATAGATTGCTTGTATGCGTTGTTTATCTTACAACTTTTTCTCAACAACAAATATTATAATTTTTTGAGCCAACAATTTCTGCTTGCTTATAAACCAATGAGTTGTTTACGACGACTGCTTATGCATCAATAGTTTTAGCGATAATACGATTTTCGTTTTTTCAAAAATAAAAAAAATCGAAAAATACAAGAGCTCGAAGAATGGAAAGACTTTAGTATACCTAGCATATGCTTAAAAATACCTAGAAGCATGTGTTTCTTAGGTATCATATGCCGGATATATATGTACATATATATTGCGCTATTTATTATATAGTACATACATATACATATTTATACCATTTAATACCGCATGCTGTCGGCAACTGCCACTTAAGACCCCGCGCTGCTACCATAAGCGGCACATTACCCTTCAAATGTAACACACACACCACTCGGTCAATTAAAACAGCGGTTTTGTTGATATTTTTCATCAAAGCTGTCAATGGCAATCAATTCAGCGTCATGCTATATGCCCGGTGGCAAGCAAAGAAGCTGAGCGGCAAGAATTTAGCAAAAAAAAAATAAAAATAAAATTTAAAAATTATATTTTAATTAATTTTTTTATTTTAAATATTTTTTATTTAACAAAATAAAAAAACTGATTTTTAATTTTTAAATTAAAAAAAAATTAAAAAATATTATTTTTTTTAATTAAAATTTATATTTTATTTAAATTAAAAAATAAGAAAAAAATTATAAATAAAAATTTTAAAAATATTTAAAAATATGAAAATAATATAAAAAATATTTTATTTAAAAATTTAAAAACTATTTTTTTTTATAAATTTATTTCTCTCTTTTTCATATTGTTTCTTTTTTAAACTTATTTTTATTTTTAAATTAAATAAAATTTTTAAATAAATAAAAAAATTAAGAAAAAAGTTATCTTCCGATCTTTTATTTAATAGATTTATTATTTGTAATTTTAAATTTGTATTAATTAATTTTTTTTCTAAATCATAACATGAAAGGCAAGAATTGAGCAACAAAAAAAACAATAAATTAAACAAATATTTAAAATAAAAAATTAAAAATATAAATAACAGACTTAAAAATATATTTTTAATTTTTAAATTTTTTTAGTTTAAATATATTTAAAAGATTACATTTTTTTTTAATTTCCAAATTAAAAACATACTTATTTCTTAAGTTTGAAATAAAATAAAATTTTTAAAATAAATAATTTTCAAAATAATTTTAAAATTTTTTTTAATTTAAATATATTTGAAGATAATTTTTTTAATTTCCAAATAAAAAAACATACTTATTTCTTAAGTTTGAAATAAAATAAAATTTTTAAAATAAATAATTTTCAAAATAATTTTTTTTTAATTTTTAATTAAAAATTAAATATTATTTAATTTACAAAATAAGAAAAAAAAATTATAAATAAAAAAATTTTAAGAGTGTTTAAAATTATTTTTTTATTTAAATTTAAAAAGCGATTTTATAAATTTATTTTCAATTTATAAAACTTTTGATTTATGATTATTTTTAAATTTATTAATTAATTTTTTAATTTATAAATTTTTTTTTTCTAATTTATATTTATTTCTTTAAACTTTCAAAATAAAAAACAAACTCATTTTTAAATTTTTTGATTAAATAAAACTTTTAAAAGATGTACACACTTAAAAAAGTAAAAAGTTAAACTTTTTTTTATTTTATAAATATATTTTTTTCTAATTCATACTTTTTTTTTTGTTACACGAATATTTTTTTATTTATAATTTTTTTTCGTCTTTTTTATTATATTTTTTCTCAACATTGCTCTAGCACCAAATTTCACAAAAAATCTTCCGCAATTTCAACGACTTTGATGTTTGCTACAAAAAATCACGCGGCCTCTAGTGGCACGATCACACAACTACTCACATAACATGCATGAAAGCTTAACGCACTCGAAAAATATTTCGCGTATTTATCTTACTAATTTTTTGTCGCTTTTTCAAGCTGAAAACTAGCTAGAAGTTGCTGGAAGTGCCTCATAAGTACTCATACATATGTAAGCTGTGATTGTTGTGCGCTTAATGCGATTACATTTGTTCGAGTGTCGAGTGGAGGAGTCAAGAAACCCTAAGCGCATGAAATAATAGCCACTTCTTAGAATAAAATAAAATATAGGAAAGCAAGACACGAAACTAGACGCAAATAGCGTTCAACAACAAACAAATAGTAAAATAAAGTAAAAATAAAAAAAATTTTAAAATAAAAGTAAAAAAAATGAAATAAATTAAAAATCATAACACTGTAAATAAAAGCTTGAGTTTCATGCCACACTTCAGTCGTGCAATGTGCTTGTATAACATTTTTTTCGCAGCCTGCACGAAGTGGGCGTAAATTTGCAACAACAAATTGTTTACAACTTTTCGTCGACTTAAAGTTTGGTCCGCTCTGCGTAAGTTCTCGAAACGTTATTAGCTCATAAAGTCTTTTTTGAAGTTATGTGTGGAGACCAGCGCACGAGTGTAGTTCGATAAACCAGTAATTGTAAAATTTCAACATGTGTTGAGATCAGTTACGATAATGCCACTGTCAACTATCGGCTGAGGAAGTCTTGGCAGCATAAAATAATTTCTAATAAATTTTTGTTGGAATATTACTCAGGCTATGTGATGCTGAAGATTATGGGAACATCAAAATTTTTCCTTATGGTGAAATGAAAATACAACACTATTGGCCCCGAAAATAGAATAGTGAGCGATTATTTACTCAAAGCGGCCCGGCTTTATCAAACAACCCTTGTTTCAACATAAAAAAACTTGGCAAGAACCAAACAAATGTATATTAGTAACAAATGTATCAAAAGAAAGCAAGTAATAAGAAACATTTAAGCTGGCTTTTGAAAGTCAATGAACGTAATTTCAATTAGCTCGCATTAAAGCGATGACAGTCATGAATTCAGGCAGAAAAATGCCATCATTGTCGGCATACGAGCGCCATTACACAATTGCATGAACAGTTCGTCGATGGCAATTTTATTGATTCCCTGCATATACGCAACATTATTTATATACATAATGCGATTATTTATATACATTATATAATAGTCGTTTACGATACGAAAATATTTGCCAAAAGTGAGTACTCTCATTGATCAAGGAACGAGAAAATTGACCTGTTGAATTCGAAACAAGCGACTTTCCGTGTAAAAGCTTATGAAAGCTATTTACAACTTCATTTGAAAGCATTAGAAATTTCAAAGCACGAAACTTTCATGAAAGCTCATAAGCAGTTACTTAAAAATAAAAATAATAATTAAAGCTTATGAAAGCTAGAAATTTTAAGGCACGAAATTTTCTTCAAAGCTCATAAGCAGTTCTAAAGTAAGTATCAAATAGCTGTTTAAATACATAAGACTCTTATTACAAAATAATAAAGAGTGCTCCTTTGAATGGAGCTTTTTAAGTAACTACACATGATCTTTCATGAAAATATTGAGTTTTTAAACTTTTAATATTTTCATTTTACAGTGTAAATTCTCTACAAATCTTTAACATCCAAATTTTTACCCGAAGCTTTTATGAAAGCTTTCAAATTTCAAGACATTCTCCTTAGCCTTACTTAAAAAGCTCTTTCCAATGTAAGAATCAAACAGCTGCTGTAAAAAATTAGGCTCTTATTACAAAAAAATTATAAAGTGCTTCTTTGAAAGGAGCTTTTAAAGTACTTACACATAAGCTTACATGATAATATCGTGCATTTAAATTTCTACAATTTAAGATTTAAATTATCTGCATATCTTTAACATCCAATTTTTACACGAAGCTTTCGAATTTCTAGAACTTCCCTAAAGCAGTTACCTAAAAAGCTCTTTCTTATGTAAGAATCCAACATTTGTTTTAAATACATTAGAATCTTATTACAAAATAATAAAGTATGCTCCTTTGAAAGGAGCTTTTTACGTATTTACACAGTAGCTTTCATGGAAATTTCTGAGCTTATAAATTTCTACTGATTAGACTTTAAAGTGTAAATTCACTGCATATTTTTAACATAAATTTTTTTACCCGAACCATTGAGAAAAGCTTTCGAAATTCTAGAACTTTCACATTAACCGAAAGCTCCGTTAATTGAATTAAAGGCAATTTCGCTTGCTCTGCAGTTATACATATTGCATATTTTTATTCAGATTTGGTTCTCAACTTACCAAATAAATTCTTGTAAGTTTCAAAGTGCCATAAAGCTGTAACAAATTTTTTTGGAGAAACATACCTGAAAAGAAAAATATTTCATTAATTTAAATTGAAGTAATGATTTAAAATAGATAGTTCATTAACTAGTACTATTTAAAATTAAATTTAGTATAAATCTTAACAAACAAAAAAAAAGCTTTTAAAGCTTTACATCTTTGTTGGCTTTCGCAAAACCCCCGAATCATGTATCATTAGTGGGTGTCTAGTTAGATATGCCCTTAAATTAAAGTAGAGTTTCTATCTACAAAATGAATATATAGAACTATATTTGTAAAAAAATCAAGATATTGCCGTGAGCTTTTTGAAAACTTTTTGCTCTCTCATACACAATCTCGCTTACGAAACAAGCATTACAATGTTTCCAGACAAACGCCACAAATATTCCATTCAAACACCACAAATATTCCATGCATACCTCAAATAAAAGTTTTCTTAAAGCTTAGTGAACTGAGAAAGTTTTCAAGCAAGGTGTACTATAATTTTGAAAACTTCAAATATCTGAAAACGATTACTAATTTTCACCTTCCATGTAAAGAATAAAGACACCCCTAATATGTGTACACATGAGTCGTTGTTTACCCTTGCGATGAACAATTGCGTTCATATTTACACGCGACTAATGTGTCACCAGTGTTGACAGCTTTTGCCATTGTCGCGTCGGCTTCATGCTTTATTTGTCTTCCGGCTATATCATAGGCACGATTTCAAGCTTTTTTTTTTATAAAGGTACAACATATATGAGTATACCATATGCTTAAAAGTGTAAAGTACAAACAAAAAAAAATTAATAAAAGCTCAAAAAAATGAAATAAAATGAAGAATACATGAGCAAAAGACTACTGAAATTGCAAAAAACTAGAGAATTTAAAAGAATTATAAGAAGTAACTCCATTTCTTAATGCTAAACTGCAAGGTTACAAAATGGCATTAAACTCTGTTTAATGCTAAGCACTACCAAAAAAAATTAAGGAACGAGCTATACAATGCAAATATGATAAACTCCGAGTTTAATAGTGGAGTTTAATGTCAAACACCAAAATTAGAAAATAAAATTCGAAACATAAAATTAAGATAATATGAAAAAGCGAGTTGAAAAAATTGACAAAATATGACAAACTCCGAGTTTAATTGTAGAGTTTAATGCTAAACACGGATATTATAAAAAATTTAAAACACATTATTTTAACTATATGTTGAAGGTGAGTTAACGACTGCAAATATGATAAACTCCGAGTTTAATAGTAGTGTTTAATGTCAAACAGCAAAATTACAAAATAAAATTTTAAATATAAATTTTAAAACAACTGTCTAAGGCGATTTATAACAAAAAATCTGGTAAACTCCAAATTTAATAATAGTGTTTATAAGTAATACAAAATCCGAAACACATATTTACGGTTAACAGAAAAAGAGAACGTAATGCCAGGAATCTATGCAAACACCCACTAAATATTATATGAAGCTCGGAAAATAAGAATAATGGGTTACTGAGACTTAAAGAAAAAAAGTCAACTTTGCGTATAATGCTAAACACGAAAATTCCAATAAACTCGAGTTATCATAAAAACAAAAGAGATAAATTTGAAGTTTAAAATACCTCCTTAGGGGTATTAAAAAAAAAGTGTTAAACTCCGTGTTTATTTTTAGTGTTTAAAGCCGAACACCAAAATCGCCACTAAAATAAAATAAGTAATCTGAAAGTAATGTTTATGGTTACAGAAAAAATAATAATAAAATATATAAACTCCGTGTTTACTGCTAAGCACCAAAATTCCAATCAACTTGCTTTATTTACTTCAAGCCATTCTATCACTCTCCATACATTTTATTTCAAAAACTCGCAACATTTAAATCTATTTCGCACGCCAGGCAACGCAAAGACTTCAGCAGATGCTTTTGAGTACTTTTGACACTTCTGACGCGCTGCCCGCTCGCATACTTCAGTTGTGACCACTTCTGATTCTACTTCGCACTTCACGGCTGTCACTCAGCGTCACTTTAGCGTAATCTGCTGCAGTCTTTTGTTTTGCTCGCATTATTTATTCATTCACTTTTTTTCTCCGTGTTTAACACATGCAGTTCTTACTAAGTTTAATGCAAATATTTTCAGCTGTCAACTGCGTGTTTTAAACGTCAGCTGTCTTGTTGCTTCTTCAATGCCTGATAAGTGATGTTTTTTTGATGATTTTTGCTTTACGCGCGTAATTTGTTTCGTCAAGCAGCTGACATTTGGCTTTTTGGCAAATAATAACAATCTCTCTCACATTTTTGGCAATCTTTTTTAATGAAATATTTTCGGCGTAATTTTTATTGCGAGCTTTAAATGTGTGCTTTTATTTTATGGCTGTTGAATAAAGCTGCTCATTTTAACTCACATTTGACAGTTTTAAGGAAGTGCTTGTGTGTTGACAGCTGACAGCGCTGCGGTAGGTGGTTGCCGCTCGACGCCTGGCATTTAGCTTTCGGCTGGACTGTCGAATCATGCAAATATATTTTTATTTTTTTACTTTTGCTCTTGCTAGCGCTGAGAAGTAGATCTTGATGTGGGTGTGCATTACTTTCAACTTTTTTGGGGGTTGTCGAAAAGATTTCGCTTGTCAGTTGTAAATTTCTTATAAGTCTGTCAAGCTGCTTTAAGCAGTTGGAAGATATGACAAGCGTTTTAATGCGATTAAAGGCGCCTAAAGAATATCGTTTGTATAAATTTCTGAAGGAAAACGTACACAAAAGGAATGAATGCAAAAGTTATAAAATATAGTTAAAATATTGCAAGGAGACAGTGTATTACAGAAGTGTCCGACGAATGATAATAAGATTAGATTTAAAGTAATGTAAAAGCTCAGGAAAAGCTTTAAGTGGAAAAGCTCTTCAAGACGAACGACCGTAATAACATTAGATTCAAAGTAATGTAAAAGCTCAGAAAAGGCTTTACTTGAAAAAGCTCTTCAAGTCGGTGAAGGCTCTTTTGATAACTAGAAAGCAGCATTTTATTCATCGAATCGCACAAAGAAAAAGAAAAATCCTACAAGTGCTGAAATTTAGTCATTTTCTGACAAGTGATGTACCCGAAAGCTTTGATTCACTGTTAAAATATTCTCCCTCGGCAAACGAACTAACATTTAATAAGTCTCAAGCTACACCAATTCTAGCTAAAGGACCAACAGCTTGGCAAATGAAAAGAAACTACCTAGTTCTGGTATCGGGATCGGAGAAAAATTCAGATCAAGCTCAAAAGCTTTCTTTTCATTACAAAAGCTTCGCAACCAACTTTTAAAAATCGGAAAAAGGTAATGGTAAATATCAACTCGCCGATGCTGTTACCGTTCCAATCAAGATTTGATTTAAGACCATACTTTAAATCTCCTAATTCATTTTTCGCTCTTGAAAAGAAGTTGGGTGCCTTAAGATTGGAATGGTCCCCTATTTTTCAATCCTTAGAGTAACAACTGTAAGCTGAAAATATGCGTTTGAGGTACATCTTTCAATGGACCTTCTAGTTTTCCATTTCACCACAATTAAGACAGAGTAAATGTGGACCACATTACCAAATTATATAGCTTTTTCTAGAGTTTGGATCTTATACTTTAAGGAAACTATAAAATATTTCCTGCAGCAGTTTTTCAGGTCTTAATTTAAACAGCCCTAAGCCTCATGCAGCTACTTTTGTTTAGAAGCAAGCACAGAGAGATATGTCCCCGTTCCCACGACATGCGGGGCTACGTAACCGAAACGGACCCGGATTGTTATTCGACCAAGGGCTGAAAACTCTTCACCATTCTTCGAAATTACTTCAGGAATGCTTTCTGCCACTAAAACAACAGCAACTACAAAGATATTACCAACTTTATGGTATGCTTTTTGAGATTTGTTTACCTCAAATGGGTGATCCTACAGGCCATCTCCAAAAGTTGAGAGAACTTTTTCTTCCCTTAATTCAAAACTTGGGAATCTACACATGCAAGAATCTCTAGCATGGCGGCCGCCAAATCGTTATCCGAGAATCGCAAGCTTTGTATTTTAAAACTCAAAACTTTTTCGCTTCATTGATCTTCTGCGTTTACTTTGACCACCTGCGTTCGTAGTGCCAGTGCTTGCGGCATTTATTCCGAGCCATTTGGCGATTTGCCGTTTATGTTTCACGAAAATATTGCTGGCTTTGTCATTTTATGGCATACATACATACTTAATTTCTGCGCAAATAAAAGACATGCTTGAAGAACGCACATAAAGATAACCAAGGGTACGCGAACTAACGACCGCATGTCGTAGCAGACTACAAAACAAGTGGACAAACCGAAAATGCTTGTCAATCATATATCAAATTTATTAACTTGAATGTGTCATTTCAAATTAGCCACTTAAAGACCGATGGCTGTGCTGACCGCCGAGGCGAGCCCATAAAGCGACGGAAGCTTTTGATGAATGAAGCAGGAATGAATGCTTGTTTTGGCCGGCGGCGCGACGCATGAGAACCTCATGCCGCATATTGTTTCCCGAACTTGCCACATAACCGACTGTGGTTGGCTGCTTGAGGCAACGGAATGTCATAATAGTTGCTTCGTGGTTCCAGACGCAAGGCAACACCGAGCTTTTTCACTTTTGCGCATTCCCGTTTTAAGTCTGCGCCCGCTCAGACCCGCCACCATGCCGTGCTGTTTTGCTGAGCATATAGTATATCTGGGATTTATTGATTGTTGTGGCTGGTGTAATGCCATTAAAATGTTTCGCTTTCAACTTTTGTGTTTCCAACCATTTTGCTTTCAGTCGTATAATATTTCGCACACATTTTATGTGGCATCGTAAAAATCGCCGCGTAGTAATTAAAAAAATTTCTGCTCATTGAAAAGTTCAACTGTCGTACAAGCAACGAAATGGAAATTTGAGTAGTCGGAGTTTAAGCTGTCGGCAGGGCTGGCGCGGTCCACAAGGGAACTACACATTTAATGTTGCAAGTCAAATTGCTTGTTTGTCCAACAATTGCCAACAACAAACCGCCTAACTAAGCAACTAAATAGCTAGTTAGTGCTTGGCACCCGCTCATTCCCGCGCCGCTTACGCCGTTTGGCCGCGTCGATCAAGGGACCCCTAAGTGTAATAAATTCATGGCGTCAACACACGCATTTGCCTTCGCTGCGAGGTCCTTTCAAGTAATACGTGTGCACAATTCTTGCTTGATTTCAGCGTTTGCTCACTTGGCTCACAGCGCCTGTCTCATATTTTCTATTGATTTGCGTTCCGTTGCTGTCGCATCGAGCCGCACTGCAGTCGTACGTACCGGGCGTGGGGGTAATAAAACATTTTCTATGTGCAATAAATTCAAATCTGTTGATTGTTTAGCTCGTCTCAATGACTTTAGGTTTTCAGTTTTGTTCGTTAGATGAGGCATCTTCTTTACCTATTTGCGCCTATCTGCATTTCGTTGCAGCCATTTGCAGGGAGAGCGAAAAGTAGCCTGTTGGAAAAGTTGATTTGAAGCTTTGACGCATATTGGCGTGGTCTTACGGTCCGTTCACGTAATATACCAATTCTTGAAGTGCCTTTAGTCCGACAGTTCTGTCATCCCTTGAGCTTTAGATTGGAACTTCTAGTAAGCCTTATTTAGCACTCTTTCTAGCACAGTAATGTCGGTATTGTGCTTATCAATTTAAACTGACGCCAACAACACATTGGACCTCAGTCCAATATTTTGTTAACACCCTCAAGTCTTGCTTCAAATGTCTCCTAGTTGAAGTAGCCTCTCATTCTATCGATGACTTTAATTCCCATGCCTCTTTATGCTTTGGATTGTGATGTCCGAATATGTCTTTTGAACAGCCTTTTCTTTGGACTAATACGAGACTCATCCCTAACCAATCGAATGTCGCGCTCTGGACCGAAGTTTGGAGATATATTTCTTAAATTACTTGGAATGATAATTCTTCGTGATTCTACCTTGTTTAGCGTTTAAACAACGGGCTTTTGGTGTCAAGGGCCAAAGGATTTAATGCCAGAACTATGATAGAACCATGTTTTATGGCTTACTGGAAGCTTCTGTCATTCAGCCAAGCTCAATGGATTTAATACCAGACTTCTGATGGCAAGGCCAAAGGATTTAATGCCAGAACTATGATAGAACCATGTTTTATGGCTAACTGGAAGCTTCTGCTATTCAGCCAAGCTCAATGGTTTTAATACCAGACTTCTGATGCCAAGGCTAAAGGATTTAATACTAGCACTTTTATAGAACCATATTTTTGAAGCTTCCAGTTCTTTTATTCTGCCAAATCTCATTGGACTTAGTACCAGAAATATTGTTAGAACATACTGGAGACCCCTTCTTTTCAGCCAATCAATTTAAGCTCTTTACAAAAGTAAAGTCAGTATGATTAATTCCCCAATAATTGTCACAAAAGCCCGAAATTATTCACAGCAAGCTTCTCGTGATCTGCTTGACCTCTGGAATAGTTTTAGAATCGTTTGTGAGACCGTGTCTACCAATGAATTCTCTAAACTTATGGTATTATCTCATATTTTACGACATATGTTTGTGTGGGGTACTGCGCCATACTCATGTGCTCTCGCATTGGTTCCATGCACCTTTCGGTTAAAAACCAGCATTTTTGCGACTGCGAGATCTTTCTAACTCAAAGCGGAATCCAATAGATCCTCTTAAATATGTGCTAGTTGTCATTTCCCCGCCTTAGAAGGCGTTATAACTGTATGCTGTCCAAGAAGATCATAGTCGGTAAGATTAAATATCTGATCTTTTTATAAGAAGCCAATGTGAAATCAGCTAAACAGTTTCTTTTCAATCGTCCAGCTTTTTTATGCTGAGGTAGTCAAAAAATGAGGCTTGTGCGGCTAGGAGCTCCTGCTGGAGGTGGAACGCAAGGTGTTGATATTCTTCTTCATTGGCGTAAACGCCAAAATTACAAGGAATCAACGTTCACAGCTGTCCGCGTGGGATTCTACGTCATATTTGGTGCCTGGATCACCTGGATTCACCTAATCTGACCTTACGACTTTCTTATTCCAACAAGCATTTTTGAATTCCTCATAGATGCATATACTCAGTCAGGCGGTCTGGCGCTCCAATGTCTACCTTTTCAACCAACCAACCAATATTATATCAAATTCCACCTTAAATTTGGATTTTTAAAACTGAGCGCCACGCAGAAAGCCCCCCAATTGTACGCTTAGTGTTTCATTCCTCTAAAAAGAGCAACTTATGTGAGACTTTCATTCCCTACAGCAGCTCACAATCGTTCTGTCAGCCTCAGCGCCTGCTAGCTAGCTTGCCAGCTTCCTCCAAGCCTTGCACTCCATCTGCGATCTTCCGCCGTCTCTTCGTTTGTATTTTTGTGTGTGATTCGCATTGTAATTACAAATAATAATTCTACGCTCGTTTATCTTCGCGCTTTATTTATGTTTGCGTAAAGTTTGAAATGAATTGCAACAACAACAGCAGCAACTACAGTCACGGCAATATAAGCGAAAGCTCCGCGAACGACAACAAATCGACAAAGTGCAATTTATGCGCATTTCCTGGCCGTCAATGGTAGCTGCAGCCACACAGCTGCAAATATTAGCTTTTTGCAGTCCCTTTTTACTTTTATTTATTTTTGTTCTTTCTTTTTTCCTTTTCATTTAATATTTAGTATTGTTTTTAGTCTGCAATAAAAAGCCATCTGTCGACTCAACGTCGGTTTGCTAGCGTCTGCTCGCCTGTGTGTGTGCGTGTGTTGCGCAACAATGGCAACATTTGCCCCTCTCGATTTCGTTATTAGATACTTGCGCCGAATGCGGTTGGCCTTCAGCACAAGGAAGAATCTCTTCCTATTTGCCATTAGTTACGTGTTGTTGCTGGCCCTACGGCCATGGACGATCAGAGCAATTCGTCGATCACTTGGGAATATTAGAAGGCAATAGCGCAGTAAGAGCCATGCCAATGCAGCGCGGAAATATAATGAAACAATAAGCGAGGATAAGGAAGTCCAAATGTTGGTATAATAAATAAAAGCAGAAGGAATGTTGGAAAGCATCATAGAATGGTGCTATATATTAAGGGAGTACTAGATACTAGTATGACATAAAAAAGTGTACTTTATGTTAGTTGGTTTTAAGCGAGCGCGATTTATTGCGCATTGTTTTCAATTAGAAATTCTCGAATGAAAGAGAAATTACGAGAAAACTTCACTTTTTGCATTAATTTTTGAGCTGTCGGTGTATGTACCAACTAAGGTTCGTAACCAAATCAACGAAAGATCTTTTAGCAAAGACACGCCATTCACTCTCAGTAAAAGTACACTCAGTGAGTGAAAATTCAGAGTTAAAGGGAGAAGCAGGTGTATGTATTGTGCTTCAAATCTATGCTACTATATGGAAGAGCCTTAAAACACACTAGCATACCCGACTTCTTCTCAGTTTTTCGTCAAAATAATGTACAGTAAGTCCCAAAATTGTGAACAGCTATGCTAACAACAATCTAAGCACAATCTAAGTAAGTCGCTAAATAGTATAGTTGTAGTGCTATAGTAAGAATACGAGAAAACTTCACTTTTTGCATTAATTTTTGAGTTGTCGGTGTATGTACCAACTAAGGTTCGTAACCAGATCAACGAAAGATCTTTTAGCAAAGACACGCACCCATTCACTCTCAGTAAAAGTACACACAGTGAGTGAAAAGACGGCGTAAAGTGTATGTATATATCTGCTCCTTCTTCAACGCTATTGAAGAGTCGTAAAACTAACTAACATACCTAATTTCTTCTCAGTTTTTGTCAATATATAATATACAGTACGTCTCAAAAATGTGAGCAGCTATGCTAGCATAGTGAACTCAATCTAATTAGGTCCTTAAATAGTATAGCTGTGGTATGATATGGTAAGAATTTTCAAAGCTATGTATATTTTATGGTTGAACTATCAGCGAATGATTTAAATTGGCAAAGTATTTAAGATTATTGATGGATTTTGAGCAGTTTATCCGTTTTCTTCCAATTCGCAAAATGAGTGTTTACAGCAGACTACTAAAAAGTAATTTGAAGCCTTCTGAAAAAAATTGTATTCGATAAAGATTGGTTGCTAGAAAACTTCTGTATCAGGACTTAAGAGATCGCAACTAAATAAGTAAAGGAATTTTTCGGCAATATTTCAGGGGTAAGGTTCTTTTTGAGCTCGTTTTATAATGAATGATAGTTTAATGACAAAATTCCAAACAAGGTGGGGCGGCAAAAGTTCTAGCGGACGAAGCATTTTTCCACCCATGAAGGCATCAAACTGGTTGTTTCAGACTCTTTTTGAGCCACTGCTCACAATGAGTTTTATTATTAACTTCGACACGTAGTAAGGTCGACCAGAGAGCTACAATAGAACGTAATTAGGTCGAGAAGAGAACTAACATGGGAAGATTCACATGTATTTGTTATAAAGCAAATCAATCTACTATAGGTGACCTTAAATCCGTACTCTGATCGAGCTTAACAGTCGTCGGCGTCATTTGTATTGATCGATCGAACTCTCTCTCTCTCTCTTCCAGCTATCTCTCTCTCTCTTTATTCACTCTTGCGATATTTTTCTCTCTCTAAGTCCTTCTACTGAAAACTTTTTTATTTGACAAGATATCTTTACGAAATTTGGAATGGATAATTTCTATAATCTACTAATAATCTATCTAATTACTATAATCTACTAAGAAATTGTTTCGATCGGATCACTATAGCATACAGCTGCCATACAAACTGATGTGGAAATCAAGCACCTGTATGGAAAACTTTTTTATTTGACGAGATATCCTTACGAAATATGGCATGAAATATTTTTCAAGGAAAGGTTTAATCCTCTGATGAAATTATTCAGATCGAGCTACTATAGCATATAGCTGCCATACAAACTGAACGATCAAAACCACTTTTTTGTATAGAAAATGTTTGTATTTAACAAGAAACCTTAACGAAATTTGGCGTAGATTATTCTCTAGGGCAACGCTGTATCCTCTGAGTATATTGAGTATTATAGCCTCGGTCCAATCGACGTAAACGGTTTTGTCTCTTTTTTCTTTTTTCTCATTGCTAAGGTCGCAGTTAACTAACTCTGCCTCTTAGCTGCGCTGAACAAACCGACGAATTTGAATATTAGCCGCTAACGAACAACTTTACAACTAATATTACAACAAGCAACAAGTGAGAACATAAAGCCGAGGAAGAAAAAGAATAAGAGCAAGCAAAGAAGTTGCATAAGAATGCTATCAGCGAGTGTATCGCCTTTATAAAATCAACAAAATAAATCGCCATTTATTGGCAATGCACAACAATAGTAAAAATAATAACAACAACAACAAATGAACAGCACAACAACACAATAGTGCACGCAGCAAGCCGGTATGATAACAATAATAGCAACACACGGTGTTATATAAGTCTGAAGAAAGCAATAGCACTGCCGTTTAATAAGCCAATATGCGGCTGCTGACTGCTGGCTGCTGTTGCAACAACATAAACAACAAGCAGCAACAAAGCAAAATCTTGTTGTCGCTGCCGCAGCAGGGTAGGGCCGCGCAACAACCTGTTGCAAGTGGGCATTATGATTATTTTGTGTTGTTGTTCCTGAGTTTCTTTGCTTAATTCCAGCAATATTGTCTGCACACTTTTGCCCTCGCCCAGCTAGTCAATGACATTTTGGCGCATCTTCAATGCGCGTGCGCACAGCAGCCAAGCGTGCCACGTAGCAACGCTTGGCAGCCCTTGCCAACACAATAACAACACAGCTGCTTTTGCCATGTGGCCCCCTTGAAATCCTATAAAATTGTTATCTTAATGGCTTTTATGTTGGTGAAATCCTAAAACAAAAAGTCAACTAATAATAACAATAATAATAGCAACAACAACAATAACAATAACCAGCGCACTTATTGTTTGTACGCCACTAGCTGGTGGCATGGCACAGCATCCGTTGTTGCTCGCCGGCTGCATTTGGCATAAATTTTCGTGCGCATGCGCACCTTCTTTATTATTCCCGTGTGTTTTTGTTGCTGATTCTTTATTGCTTTCATTTGCTTCGTTATTGAAAAGTAATCGTTTCAATGGCTGCGCCTGCCGTATTAGGAATATTTATGGTTTTTGCTTGTCTGCAGGAGTCTCTGCGCTGCCTTTCTTGTGCTTCTTCTTCGGTCTCCACTTTTATAATATATAGGAAGTGGAAACAGGAAATAGTTCTTACATGCGTTTGTACTATGTTGATAGCAGCGATTTTTTATGGCTTCAAAATTTCATCAATAAGTCAACGGTTGTGAATTACAGATTTATGTACATGAGTAGCGCAAACAAACTTGAGGGTTGGTACTCTCAAAATTTGAGCTCAACAATTGGGTGTACGTGCCTTCAATGCCCTTTCCATATTTAATATTGGGAAATCGTATTATTTAAAAACTAAGCTTTTAAATTTTGTTAAGAAAGCTTTTTCAAGAGCTTTTATAGTCATACATTATACAGATGATCTGTAAGTAGCCGTAATCACCTTGGATATAATTATAGCATCTAGTAAACCGTTTGAGACTCTTTATTTAAAAATTTAACTTTTGAGTTTTGCTATAAAAGTTTATTTAGAGCTTTCATAGTTAGACCTTTAATTTAGAGATAAATTCAAAGTCACTTTATGCACTATAGAACATTCTATCAAATCTATTGAGATTTTATACATTGTTATGAAAGCTTTTGTAAAGCTTTTTGTTATAAAAGCTTTTTTAAGAGCTTATATACATAGGTTTTTAGTTTACAGATGATCTAGAAATCGTCGTTCTCACTCTGGATATATCTAGTAAAGCGTCTGAGATTCGTTATTTAAAAATTTGAGCCTTTGTATTTTGTTATAAAAGCTAAGAGCTTTTATGCTTAAACCTTAAATTTAGAGACGATCTAAAAGTCACCGTTCTCACTCTGAATGTGATTAGTAAACCGTTTGAGATTAATTTTTTAAAATTGAGCTTTTGAATTTTGTTATACAAGTTTTTTAGAGCTTTCATACTTAGATTAAAAGATGAACTACAAGTCAATGTATGCACTGTAAACATTTCTATCAAACATATTGAAATCTTGTATTTTGTTATGAAACTTCTTTAGAGCTTTTTCTTTTAAAAGTGTTTTTAAAGAGCTTTTATTCAAGCTTTAAATTTAGAGATAATCTAAAAAAATTGTTACAGTACTCACTCTGAATATGTTTAGTAAACCGTTTGAGATAAATTTTTTAAAATCATATCATATCATACTTCGACATTAAATTTAGAGATGAACTACAAGTCATTATATGCACTGTAAAAATTTCTATGAAACCCATTTTGTTTTAGGTTTTTAGAGCTTTTATTATCAAAGCTTTTTAAGACCTTGAATTTGCAACTCACTGTACTCTCAGTTGATATATTGACCCCAACATATGACAAACCCATAAGTTCTTTGAGCTTTTTTAACAAAGCTTTTTTAAGAACTTGCATGTTTAGACCTTAAAGTCTTGAGTCTTTAAGCCAAACCCCAACATATGACGAACCTATACGGCTTTTGAGCTTTTTTAACAGAGCTTTTTTAAAAACTTGCTTGTTTAGACCTTAAAGACTTGAGTTTTTAAACCAAACTTTACTACGAATATAAGATTTTTTTTTCATGATTGGTATTATTAATGCAACAAGTGGCCGCTCTTGTAAGCTTTGGAACTTTGAAATTAAAGCTTTTGCAAAAGCTTGCCTTTTAAAAAATAAACCCAATCTATATAACATTATAGTATATACCACTGAGACTTCTTTTTCTGCCAAAAAATAATACAACCGCATTTAACTGAATAAATAACAAAAGCGTTCACACCTTCACCCAGTGCTCGCTTGTTGTTCAGCACCTTCATTCATTCATGATAATATTGACGCCGTTTTTCTTAGAAAACAACACCTTTTTCTGCTAGCAGACTGTTGTTGCTGATATGTTGCAAGACAAAACTGTTGCAGAAGTCATAAGAATGCTTAATGGCAGCAGCTTGCCATTGTCACACTGCAAATATAAAACCAATTTTTTTTTGTTTTTGCTTTTATTTGCGACCGATAAGACTTGGCTTTCTGCGTAGCGAATAGCCGTAAATGGTTAAAGGGCTTGTCGCGCCGACTTGGGTAACGACTGTTACATATAAATTGAGAAAAGTTGGCATATACATACATATATGTGGAGAGAAAGAAAACGCTTTCAGGGTAGAAATATAGTATATAGCTATACCTACTAATACCATAGGAATCGAATACCAAAAAATTATAAAAATTAGCATCAAATTTGGAAAAAAAAACATTTTTTTAGAAAATAATTACAAAATTGTGCAAAAATTTTTCCTATATTGCTAACTAAAAGGTTCGAAGTTCGTTGCTTAAGTCTTTTGTTTTTAGCTTTGATTAATATTACAGCGTGGTGAAAAGCAAAGTAATTTGAAATAGAAATGTTAAAAGCCAAAATTTTTGAGAAATAAAAAAAAGTTGCTTAAAAAAAATGTAAAATTAAAATTAAAAAAATTTTTTTTTTTAAAAAAAAAAATTAAAAAATTTTTTTAAGGAATTTTAAAATTAAAAAAATTAAAAAATTTTTTTTTTTTTTTTAATTTATACAAGTTTGAAAAAAGCTTATTTTTACAATTATATTTTAAAATGAATTTCAAAACACCTAAAGTTTTTCAAACACTTGGCAACGTCCATCATATTTTTTGAAATAAACCTATTTTAATGGGAACTAACTTCGCATTCTCTTGATATTCATATCACTTTTATTGGTACCGTATATATCAACTTGTTAGGGTTACCAGCTCATACGAATTTTTAGTTTAACTTGCGCGATTTTCGAGATTATTAAAATTAGGGAAGCTACAAATTTAATTAATTATATTTAATTTTTTTTCGAAAATCAGGTGGCAACTCTATAAGTTTTTATTATTTCTTTCCAAGATAAACTCTTTCTAAAGTTCTTCCATGCCAACTGTTTTATGTTGCAAAATAATCAGGTGGCAAACTGTAAGTTTTAATTACTTTTCTATAGAAAAAAATGTTCTTGAAAATTTCCACGGCATTACACATTAATTCAATTTATTTTTTACACTTTTTTAGTTCTACAAAACTTTTTTTTTCAGGTGGCAACAAGTTATACAGTCTTTGGTTTTTTTACTGAAAAACTGTTTTCTATGTTCTTCCATGGCAACTTTAAATTAATTAAATTTCTGCTTTATGTTTAAAAATAACTAGATGGCAACTCTATGAGTATTAATTGTTTTTCTATAGAAAAAACAGTTCTACAAATTTTTCAAGGCATGACGCATTAATTAAATTTCTTTTTTATACCCTTTTAAATTCTTTAAAACCTTTTTTAAATTCAGATGGCAACTCCATTCGTTTTTTTTATTGAAAAACTGTTTTTTAAGTTCTTCCATGCCAACTTTAAATTAATTCAATTACTGTTTTATGTTTTATGTCAGGTGGCAACTCTATAAGTTTTAATTACTTTACCATAGAAAATAGAAAAAAAAGTTTCTTTAAAATTTTCATGGCATTAATTAATTAATCAATTTAATTTTTATCAAATCAAGACAATTTCTCGTTTTAACACTTTTTTAATTTGTTAAAATATCTTCTAAATTCAGGTGGCAACTATGTAATTTTTAGTAACATTTTTTTGTAAAAGCAACATTCCCGAGATATTTCATTGCACTTCAAATTTAATTAATTCTCTTTGCTTTTTTTGAATTTTGAAATAATTTATATGGTAAATTTTATAATTCAAAACCTTGAAATACTTTAGAATAATATTTTGAACGTTAGTATTTGCTTCAATTATATATAAATTCTCATAGCTGAAAATTAAACTCTCCACTTCAAATATACTTCCAAGTTTCTTCTAGCCATTTTTATAAATAAATTTTAATTTCCTCCTTTTATTTCTTTCTTCTTTTTCGATTACCTTCATCACAGTCAACATCGAAAGTCGCAGAAAACGAAAATCTCAATTCATTTTTAATATAGTTACAGTCTCAAATTTAACGCAAAACGATGTGTGTGGTCCAAGTGCAGGTAGAAAAGCATAAAGCATGATTGGTAGATATGATTTATATGCGCGCCAAATTTAGAAAATCCAAAATTGGCAAAGAGAATACAAATTAATATGTTGAAAGATGAAGAAGCTACACAAAGCACAGCTTAATCAATAGACAAAAGACTGTTGGGTTACCTTTTGGGTGTTTACAACAGTCTAATGATTTATTAGAGAGACCATCAAGTCTGAAACAAAGGTATTTCCTAAAGCGCTACTTGACGGGGCCTAATTTGCATATTTTATGGTTGATGTTGTTTTCAATATTTGAAAGTAATTGATGCCTGAAAAATATTGAAGCCAAAATTGTTGGGGATCATTTTTTCAATAAGTGCAACCTATTATCACGAGTCAGTAGCGGTTCCAGATTTTCTTTCTGGGTGGTTTTTCTCTCTACATATTTTGGATATGGATGTTACTTCGAAAAGTCTTCTGGATTTTAATTCAAAAACATCCCTCTCCGGATCCGCCACTGACGTGAGGGGTTCAAAATCACCAAAATTACAAAGAGTGCAGGAAGAGTGAGTCGCCCTTATGAAATACACTTTATCCATAGCCGCTTTTCTCTTATTTAGGTTAAAAACTCCTCCGAAATGAAGAATAGACAGAACGACCCTTTTTCGATAGATAAAGCTAATGTTTATAACCTTACTCTCATTCTGAGAATAATTATGACTGACAAAGGGCAGAGTAGATTAAATCAAAGCTAAATTTATAGATCTGTAGAATGTAAAGCCTTCCAATGTGTTTGGAAGCTCTGTTGAGATCGCTTCTGTGTCACATAAAGTTCACAATGCATTATTTTCTCTTTAAGCAAATTGGGTTTTCAAGCAGAAGAATGGAAAATGTTTACCTGTAAGATCTAGGTATTCAATGTTGGGAAGTCCTCTGCATGTTAGAAATAAGCATAGGATGTTTTTCCATAAGTTGATCTGAGAGTTTTCAATTAATCCTGGCATCTATGTTAACTCAAGCTGCATATCAATCAGAGCTACTTAAGTCAGAGCAGTAGTTTGATCACATAAATTACCTCGGCTCGTTCAAATGGTGTCATCATAATTAATCTAAAGCGAGTAGTTAAGCTCCATATGACATTCGAATAAAGGATCAGTCGAAATGGATTTAGTCAACCAAATAATAACTTGCTTCAGCTGAGGACCCTTTCTTAACAAGGGGAAGTCCGAATGAGGTATAAAAAACATTTCAATGGTTAGTTTTCTCAATCGCATTTCACAACTGAGGGCTTAGAGCCCGCGAACACTAAATTTTTAAATTCCAAAGCTGGACTATTAAATCGCTAAAAATTAACCTAAAAATAATTTTAAAAAATAATTAAATTGAGAAAGTTCTTAGTAGAACGTCAGTTTTCATTCAGTTCAATCAGTTTTCGTTCCATTGGATCATAGTTAGATATTATAAGTGCGAGAGACCGGTTTTCAAATTGGAAGTCCTAGCAATCTCAATTTCAAACTACTTTGTATAAAAATCGTATTGAATTTTATTGCCATTGATGTTATTGTCTTGCCCTACAGCAATTGTTGTTTTTATTGCACTTTTTATTGGCTGCTTATATCTTTAACGCGCCATTACTAGGCGTGTTTGCCTTTGTTGTCCGTTTTTAAAACGTTTTCGAAACCTTTAATGGTCTTGCCACACAGGATTTAACCAAGCAAACAGAAATAGCGGCGACATAAGATTAGGGCACCAAAAAAAAAAAAAACAATAACAACAAAAGCATGAAAGACAAGCAAAGCTGCTAAACAAACAACACAACAACACACAACAAAACAAACAACAGCAGAACAAAAGCCCAAAAGCAAACAAATGCGACGGAGCCTGGTGCTATTTTCCCAAAGCGGTTTCAAAGTAAAGCGTCTCGAGGTCGAGAATAGTGGCCCTTTGCAGAGCTATGTTGGCTCTTATATATTGCGGTTGTTGTTGTTGCTGCTACTGCTGTTGTTGTTATTGCTGTTGTGTTTGTTGCTTGCTATTTATTTGTGTATTTGCTTAGCTGCTTGTTTGTTTGTTTGCCGAAGCTGCTTTCATTGTTGTTAAGTTGGCTGCTGTGGCTCCTGTCATTTCGCAATAAAGACAACAAACAAAAGCAAGAAGCAGCAGGCGAAAGAGGACAACAACAATACTGCTGAAATATAAGCAGTATAATTCAGCAGTCTACAAATATGCATATCATACATAGAAATATATTTACATACTATATATGTACACATAGTATTAGGGTGGGTCATAATGAGATGTAATTTTTTCCTTAGGAAATGGCAAAACAAACAATCTAGCAATAATGTCGTCATAAATCAAATTATTATTATTATTATTTTCACTTAAAAAAATTAGTTATAAATTTTTCTGGCCCACCCTAATAGATGCATATGTATGTATATGTACATAGTATATACATATGTGTATCTTAAAAACCAAACGAACATATATATATATATATAAGTATGTATGCACATAAATGTCTTGTTGCACCTTTAACCAGTCAGCTGCATGCCGAAAAGGGTGCTCGTTGCTTGCCTCAAGCAACACGCCCTAAGCTTGCGCGTTGCCACAAGTCGCTAAGAAGCAAGAGCAGGCCCCATTCGACCTATTGAACTCGCCACCATGTGTACATGCGACAAGACCGTATTTGTTGTTGTTGTGATCGTTTTTTGTTAGCCAAAAATGGTCGATAACTAAAGAGATAAGCCGCCGCAGCAGCCAAAAGCCAAAGCATTGCCAGCAACTGCAGCATGCTTGCAAAATGCTTGCAAGTCAATGGTACATACACAAATACAACGTGTGCTTGCCACAGAAACACATGTTGTCAGCATTTGTGCGTAAATGTCCCAAAATGTGCAGTCAAAGCGACTCCGCCGGCCGGCTTCTTTGAGCGACCAAATTGAGTCTTAAGCGCTGAGGGAGTTGTACGCCAAAGCTTTAGGCGAGTTATGCGCATGCGTGTCGCCTTCTTATGCCGCTTTCAACTTTTCGATTTCTTTTTGCCACCCTTTTGCAAACGGTTGCATGCGGCCGCTGTGGGTGCTTCGCGGCTACCCGCTGCGCTGGCTCAGCTCTCATTTGCCTACTTCGTTGCGCATTTCACAAATTTATTACCTGTATTTCAATTCAATATCGCCTTGATGAGCTTATTAATAACAACAACTGTGTATGTTTTAATTTAATGAAAATGCTTTCTACGCGAGGAGGATAACTTTTTTATGGCAGTAATGGAATTGCAACATGCTGTGCGGGACTCTGCTGTATTTTAATTAATTTTCTTAATATAGGCATAATAATAGGGATTGACAAAAATAAATAGGCGTGTTTATGCTTTATGTACTTATGTATGCATATTACAGATTATTTTGGGTATATTTTTTAAATTCATATTTTTGTATAGCTAAAGTTTACTTTAATCCCGAAATGTGCAAAATACTTGATACAAACATAAAAATAAAATAACACTACATATTTTTGGTTTATAGTTGCTTTTACAGTTTTCGGGATCCCGAAAATTTTCGGGACTACCTACAAAAAACAAAAAAAAAATTACAATAACACTACATATTTTAGGTTTATACTCTCCTTTCCAATGTTTTCCACTTTCGGAATACGCAAAATTTTCGGGACTTGCGTCAAAAAAAAAAACATACAATTAAAATAACACCACATATTTTCAGTTTATACCCTTTTTTTAATTTTTTTACTTTTGCAATTTTTTTAGTTTCGGGATCCCGAATATTTCCGGGTCTGGCAGCATATTGATAAAGAAAACTTTGAATTATAACAAGAACGCTAAATATTTGGAATTTATACCCGTTTTTATCAATTTTTTCACTCTCGTTATCCCGAAAAATTTCGGGACTGACAAGCTTAAAGTGTTGTATCGACAAAATAAGCAAAAAATAGTGTATTTCACATGATTATAATTTAATTTTTTAGCAACTATATGTAAATTCGGGGTCCTGAAAATTGTCGGGACTAAAAATATCTTGTATGTGTATTTAATAGATTATAGCTGAATATATTTTGTCCGATTCCACTTTCTACCGCCACGCTCCTTTGTGATAATTCAATAATTCTAAAAGGATTCAAGTAAACATATACACTGAATAGTAACCCATATTTAGGAGAAAGATTACAAATTTATAAATTAAGGTTGGGATTTTGTTTTGAATAGATGAAGGAGCTCAATAAAGCAACAATATTGTGACAGACCCCAGTTAGTATTATATCGTAACAAGTCTGTTGTAGTATGCGAACGAAGCTCTTGATACAGCCATTGGTTTAATAATTAAGTTAAGCTTAGCGACTAGAGAGACTATTGCTAAGAGATTGATCGTTAATCGGTTGCTTTTCCAAAATCCATATGTCTAACAGAATGCCGCTAGACTACTTATAACCACTATAACTTTTCATAAATTATTAAAAATAGACAAAAAGTCTTCTGCTCCAACTCGATGATCTCTACGAGAAGGGTCATTAAGTCATTAAGTAAAATAAATTTAGATTCTAGGTATATAAAAACAAAAATCATACGAGTTTATCAGCTGTCCGTTTACGGAGTTAATCAAAAGTCAGTACCATTTACACTAAACAAAGCAGTTCTCACGACTAAACTCTACTTAACCGATTCAGACGTCAACTTCATTACATTTCTTGCGGTGCTGCAGACTCAGCTTTAGAGTGGGATTTGTTATTGAAAAACAAATCTTCTATTTCAGCTATTTTTAGTGGTTCTTGCCTGGAGACTATAGAAATGAATGATGTCAACTTGTGAATTTCTCCCCTATGGACCAGCTTTTGCCAGGTTGAGACTGAAATATCTCGGTAGACACACCTTCGGTGAATCTAGCAAAGTGACTAGGATTGATATAAACAATCTTAGCATATTAGTCGTATGCTCAAAGCACTTCGTCGAACTATTTGCAACATGTAATCCATTTTTTAGGATTTTTTGAGTTTCACAAAGAACCGATATTCAAAGCTGTCGAAGACCGTGGCTGGTATTCAATTTTTTTGAATTTTTTGGTTATCACAAACACCTAAGTGCAAAGCTGTCTAAGAGAGACCATCGCTAATTTTTCGATTAGGGGCAATACTACGACATAATCTAACCTAACCCTATTAAAATAGTACTCTCATTGTTTTCCATCGTCGTTATTGTTGAGTTGTAGAGAAGTCACACACATATTCTGCGAACTGTAAGGGCGCACTAGACCTATTTCTTTTCGAAAATCGCCTATTAGCAATATTGCAAGCGAATTATTCTTGACCTACAATCAAGAACTTGCAGATAATCTCACTATCTCAATAAACATTCTCCACAGCACAACAGATTAACCATTTTGAACGCCATTAAATTCCGAACATGAAAAGAGTCAACAGTTAAACACGAACTCATTACATGATTACAACAAACATGGCACATATACCATATACTGATAACAAATCTCGCCGCATAAATACATATACAAAAACATTGCAAATATGTATGTATTCAATTATTGATGATCAAACATAAAAATTGCACTTCACTTCGTACATTTAGGACTATCTACGCTGGCGCGACCTACAAAAGTTCACCACAGCGGTGGTCCAGTGACACATTACGAGCTTATATTGGATAATTATGTACATATATATGAACGTATGTATAGGAAATTGGCTTATTGCTAGGCTAACAAGCGTTTTACAGCTGCGCTTAAGCAAGCAGCAAACGCTCAGCGATAATTGCCAGCGACTAAGCAGCGGGGCCGCAAATAGTAGTAGTACTTGCAGCACTTGGCATTATTGGAAGTTGGCTGCGGGGAAATGCAAAAAGCAACAACAGTAGTCGTTGTGGCATTGTTGTGTTTTTTCCTGAATTGTTATTTTTGTGCAAACTCTTCATATTTGCTTTGCTGTTGTAGTTCGTTAGTTGTGTTGTGCGCTTTTGTTGTTAATTTTTTGGTATAGTTGTTGTTATGCTCGCTATAATACTGTTTTCAGCTTTGTGTCAAGCCAAGTTTTGGCTTTGTTTTTGTTGTTGTTTGCATTTTCTGCGTTATGTTTTGTATGTTCTTTTGCCTTTTGGTACGTTCCATAAGTTTTTTCATTACTTTGGTTGTTTGCTTCTTTTCTCTTTGGCCTCATCAAAGTCAAGCTGAATTTTCATTTTATGCTTATGAGCTTTTAATTAAACGTTTAACTGTAGCCGAATTAAGTAACAACCGTAAGGGATTTGCAATGATAATGCAGCGAAAATTAACCCTTATATGACAAAGTGAGATTAGTCATCACATAACCTCAACTGCTTTAAAAGTGCTTTGGACGAAAGAGTAGTCATATGGTTAAAAAACTTGGAGGAGCTCTTCAAGTTTCTAAGCAGTTGATTTTAAAGCTTCAGGGACTTGAACGATCTACTTCTTCTGTACAGGTAACCCCTCAAGACCTGTAAGCCAAGCTAGAGAGTGCGTAAAGTTCGAAAGTAATATGATTACAAAATTCTAATAATCAGCCTCTATAATTTTCACATCCGCAACCCTAAAAGAACAATAAACCGCACTAGAGAGTTTGTAAAGTTCAAAAATACTATGACTTCAAGAACTTGAAAGATCTAGCCATTAAATTATAGCTGCTGTAACACTTCAAGACCAAAAAGTCAATATAAAGAGTTCATTGAGTTTGAAAATATTATGGCTTCAAGGACTTGGACGCTCTGGTCATTACAATTTTGGCATAAGCAACACTCCAAGAGCCAAAAGTCCAGCTAAAGGGTTTGAGGGGTTGAAGTACAAAAGTACACAGACAAGGACGACCTGGCCTTTAAATATTAGACAACTGTAACAATACATAAGCAAAAAGTTAAGCTAGAGGGTTGGTGAAGCCCGAGAGTATTATGACTACAGAAACCAGATCTTCAAATTCTTTTGCATCTGTAAAAACCCATGACCAAAAAGTCAAGCTAGAAGATAAAGTTCGAAAGTACTATGAATACAAAGGCTTGGATGATGTGGCATTAAACTTCGGCATCTGTAACAATCCAAGACCAATAAGCCAGACGAAGCGATACGTAAAGCTCGGCGGCTTCATCAGGTTTACGATATAGTATAAAGTTCTGATATACACTAACTTTTGGAAAATATATATTTGCAAAACAGAAGTATTTAGGAGAGAAACCTGTGGAGCTTTTTATCGCAAACTTTTGGATATCCAACAATTTGGCTGAAGTTCTAACTTTATATAATTTTACGAAAAAACCAGTTCTTAACCTAAGAACCATTGTAGTTTTCACGCCCTTAACAGGGTTAAGCTTTAAATTTAACTATTCGCTAAGGAAAGCAAACAACAACCGCCGTATTTACCATTTCCTTACAACTAGGATAGGTGAATACAAAATCTGGAAGCTCTTTCGCCATCGACATTCATTAGAACGAAGAGGTCGTAGATGGCAGCGGTAAAGGCTTGATTGTTTTTGTTGCAATTTATGCATGTAACCACACTAAAGGCAATGAAGCAGTTTAAACCGCGGCAATGGCAATGGCAGTGGCAACAAACATATCAAGATTGTGGCACGAACACGCGCAAAAGCGTTGGTTGGTTGTTAACCTCAACTGCTGGTCGAAGTGGCAACACATACTTAGAAGTTGAAACAAAGAACAAACACAACACGGGCGGAGGGGAGCAGGACACGTGGTGCTGTTTTGTATTTGTTTTAATTTATCTTGCAGTGTCGTCGCGTTGCCCTGTGGCAAGCAAACAGCCAGTGGCAATCGAATTGTCATACAGAAGCGTTGCAATGAACGCGTTGCAACGCCATAAGTCGCCGCCAACCGCCAGCCGTAAGCCGACGAACGACAGGAGATATGAAGATGAACCCAACCGTGGGCTGCCTGGCTGCTAATGAAGGGCAGGAGGTTTACTTAGAAATGAGATGAGACGTAGAAGATGGCACAGCCGCAGCAGGAGAAGCCGAAGCAGAAGCGCGGCGGAAGAGTGGCAGCGAAATATCTGCGGGTGCCCGAAGTATTTGTAGTAAAAGCGAATGCTTTGCTCGCCTGCCAGTTTCGCTGGTATCGCTGCGTTGACATTGCAATCGTGGCGGCAAATGTTGTCGGCGCTTGCTGGTGGCTGAACGGCTGTCGGCTGTTACGCTGCAGGCCATTGTAGGCTGGCTGATTGTAGCGGCTTCTCGGAAGATGTGTTGGAATGTGTGTTTCTATGCAACGCGTGTGTCGTTGTTGTGCTATTGCTGTTGCGCCGCGGCTCCGTGCCACATGCTGCGACGCGGCACTTTTTTGAACGAAAATTGCTGTCATTTCAAATGTAGCTGGAGACAACAAAACAAACACAGGGACAACAAGAACAACATTAGTTCCTAAAGCACTAACAACGTTAGTGGCGGCAGTAATTTTTACACCAACGGCAATAGAAATGGGAACAAGCGCTCTAAGTAGGCGGGTATGTAACCAAGGGAAGATTTCCGTTTCTCAAATAAGTTTATTAAGATGTAGTGCTCGGAATCAACCATGGATATCGGTTTTAAGATTCCGTCTTTGAAATATTTCAAAAGAAACTTACATCAAGCAAGGCTTTCACTCCGAAACTTATTCACGGCTTGCCATAAGGGGAGTGAATCAGTTTCTGAAACCGAATCCGAAGAACTTTTGATAACTGACTTGATGTTTTGATGGATAAGGTTTCCGGGGATACTAACGACAGGTGACCATCTTAGTGTCCTGGTAACTACCGACAGGTTAGGTCTGTAAAGAACAGCTGTAGGATTATATCTCTGAACTCTTACTTTTCGATGGAAAAGGTTTCTCAGGTAACTAGCTACAGTAAATATAGGAAAGACACCAACAATGTGAAGAACAAAACTTCATATAAACAAATACAGACTAGTTTGATCTGGGAAGAATAAAGTATCCCGTTGCTACACTTGGATCTCGATTATTTTTTTTTCTTTCTTGAAGATGCTTTCTTTGATACTACAACCTTGGGTCGGTCTGAGTCGAGAACACAAAACTTCCGCAGTTGCCCCTATCGTGCCATTGGAGCATCTTTCATGCGATATTCTTCTTCGACATTCCTCACAGACGGCTCAATCGAACATTCTTTGCGATGCATGTCGAAGAAAAACAACGATACACAGAATGAACAGAAGTAAGTGGACTTCGTCCAATGCTATAAAATAATAAAAAAAAACCTGAGCCTAGTCAGATCTTCGTACAGTGATCTGTCGTATAGCTCACTTGTAGCTATTTATTAAATTCTAAACGAAGAACCCTCGCTGTCTTTCAAGTTCTCACATAGTGCCAAAGATCCTTTAAGCTAACTAAAGTACGCATGTTTTTGAATAGTTAGACCAACAAACCCAGAACTCATACTACCTGTCGCAAAAATAGACAACAAAGACACCATTTTACAACGTTAACCGCTCAGGAAGAGTATTCCCAACAAGTGTTTGAGTTCAATTAGAACATCTTCAACCGGCAGGAAGCATAAGCGTTCCTTTCCATATGGGCCGGAGAGACTAAAATTTTCTGGAATATTGTAAAACCCACTTTCATATTTGCGAGGGTACTTATCTAACCTAAGGTCTTCAAAATATCGATTATCAACGCCTCCACTATATGTTATAGCAGTCACTATATTTTGCTGAGCATCAAATGCAACCCTGAATTTACACTAATAGAACTTTTCTAAACCTTTTTCGCTATTGAACTTGACTAACAACTGAAACCAGTGACAATAACAACAACAACGCACAACAATAACCCGCAGCTTAGGCAATAGATAACAACATTGGCAACTGGCAGAGGCATTTATTGAACAGCAATGCTTTACACGCTACTAATGGCGGTTGCTGGCTGGCGGTAACTGCCGGTGGCTGCTAGTAGCTGCTGGTAGCTAGTTACCTGCATGGTTAACTGGTGTTCGTAACATGCAACATGCAACAAAACATGTCGCTTATTCACGTCGATCGCGCTTGTTAAATATCGGCGACGATGTCATCAATATCAGCGCTAAGCGTCAACAGGGCGGCTGCAATAGCAACAACAGCAGCAAATGTGGAATTAAATTAGAAAAACACAGTCAGTGGCAGCAATAGATTAGCAACAAATGACAGACGGCATAATAAATGGTAGAAAAACTAAAGTGGAGATTTTAGGAAAGAAGGGATTGGTTTCAAAGTGACAATGCCTTCCGAGGGAATAATTGTTGTGACTGTTGCTTGAGTGTTTGAATGCTGGCGTTTTGCTTAATCGCGAGGATCTGTATGGGAGATCATTTGGAAGAAATAACGTAATAATTGCGAAATGTTAACTTTGGCTCCAAGGAATTTATAAATACCTTTAAAAAATACAAAAGTTTTCAATACAAGAACTTGATCTAATATGAAAAAGTATGTTTTCCATACGAGAGCTTGAGTTTGATCGGCCAATTTGTATGGCAGCTATATGCTATAGTGATCTGATCGTAATAATTAATTCGGAGATTATAGCACTATCAGAGGTAATAACTTATAACAAATCTCGTGAAGGTAGCTTGTCAAATAAGAAAGTTTTCCATACGATAACTTGATCTTGATCGGTCGGTCTGTATGGCAACTATAAGCTATAGTAATCCGTTCTGAATAATTTATTCGGAGATTATAGCACTGTTCCGTACAATAACTTATGCTAAATATCGGGAAGATACCTTGTCAAATAATAAAGTTTTCCATACAAAGACTTGATTTCGAACGATCAATTTGTATGGCACCTTAATGCTATAGTGGTTCGATATCGGCGATCCCGACAAAAGAGCAGCTTCTTGTGGAGAAAAGACATGTGTAAAATTTTGATTGATATCTCGAAAACTGTAGCACAAGTCCGCCCTTTAAAGTTACTTGAAGATAGCGCTATAAGCTCGTTATACTTCATAAGGCTGTTGAGAATTGCATAAACATTTTCCAGTCGAAAGAAAACCCCAAATAAAACATATATGTAGAAAAGATATAGAAATGTATATACAGCAGACACCCTCCAGTAACGAATAGTTACTTGATTTTCAAAAGAAATGGTTCCAACATTGTCGAATATCGTTCAAAAATCCGTTTAAAAGCTCAACCAAGTGGAATTCATAGCAATTTTAAAAACCCATTTATCAGCTAGGAATTCCTGAACTGTTTTTCAGTTCCGTTCTTCTATACAAACATACAATATCCTGTTCCAATATCGTTAAAAAGCCCATAAAAATTACTGAAACCCTGAACTCATACAATATCTGACTCCAACATTGACCGAAAACCCGTTCTTTTGTACAAACATTCAATTTCTATATCATCCAAAAGTCGTTAAAAAACTAAGTGAAACCTTGAACCCCTACAATGACTGATTCCAACATCGTGCAAAAATCCTTTAAAAATCTAATATAACCTTGAAGTGTTTTTCAGTCGCTTTTTCATAGACAAAAAACATAACAGATCTCGAAAAAAATGAACTAGGAAACTGGCAATTATTACAAGCCAACTCTATTTGCCTGCCCCACAGCCTTTCCACGAAAACTACACAGTTTCCATGTCGCAACCAAATTAAATCGCATTTCGATTATCTCGCATTTATCTAACTACTGTTTTTCTACCAGAACTTAAGAACATTTCCGAAATCACTGCTGATAACGTCAACGATTTGGTTTCGTTTTGTATTTTATTTCTTAGTCGTTTCTCGTAAGCGCTGATAGCAATCGACATTCAAACGAGCAACCAAATAATCAGCAAAACAGACACGAACAGAAGTTGTGGTAGAAAAAATAATAATAATAGAATAGAAGTTGTGTGCAAGAAAACACACAGAGAAAATCCTGACAGTGACATTAAAGTCAAGTAGCTTAAAATCAACTTGGCGAATTGCAAATACAGCGAGCACTTTGTAAGCACGATAAGTGCTTAAGGAGCAAACGACAGCAGCGGCAGCGCACAAAACAAAGAGCAATAAAACTGACAATGACAATGCCAATGACATTGGCATCAAGCGTGGCAAGTAAGAGCAACAGTCAAACGCGATGGCGTCAAACTGTCAAATAGCGACGAGTACGAGTATACGAGTATATGCAGCGAGCAGCGAGTCAGACGGCGGCCGGGGTACGCCTAATACAGGGAGCTGTTTGGAGGCAGTGAAATGTACGAGTACAAAACATTTTTAATGACATCACGACAATGACATAACTGCAACAACAAAAAGAAGCACAACACTGGCGCAACAACAACAAGCAAAAACTGTTGGCAGATAAAAGGTTTGTGTAATGCAAAAAAATAGAAGCTGATGGAGTAGAAAACAGACGCTGCATACAAATTAACACACAAAGCGAAGGAAATAATCAGATTTTGCTTAAATCAAAGGGAGCAAAAGTGCTTACCGAGAAAAGGGTTAGAAACCAGCTAACTCAAGGGAGCTGCTGGCGATTAACGGTGCGCGCCAGCAATGTCAATGTTTTTGTAAGCAATTGACAGATAGTAGGATGAAGTATTTGTGGGATTCGCAGAATTGGTATAAACTAAAACACTAATAAGTATTTGCTAAAGGAAGAAACTGCAGGCAGCTATGGCTTAAAGAAAGTTTAACTGGCCGAGTGGCAACATTAAATATTTAGTAAAGGTGACTAAGAATAAAAATTTATTTTTATTAGTGATGACATACTTAGAAAAATCGATAACATTTATTTTTTATTAGTGATGACATATCTAGAAGAAAAATCGATAACATTTATTTTTGATTAGTGACGGCATACTTAGAAGAAAAATCGATAACATTTATTTTTTATTAGTGGTGGCATACTTAGTAGAAAAATCGATAACATTTTTTTATTAGTGATGGCATACTTAGAAGAAAAATCGATAACATTTATTTTTTATTACTGATGGCATACTTAGAAGAAATATCGATAACTTTTATTTTTTTATTAGTAATGGCATACTTAGTAGAAAAAGCTATAACAATGAAATATATCTAATTTAATATAATATCGATCTACTATATTTAATCAATAATTTTCTGTTGATTAATCGATTAATTTTTAAACAATAACATAAACTTTATAGGTTTTAATATGTAAAGAGCTAGTTATGTTATGAAATTATAATATCGATAAATTATCGAATTCAATTATATGCACTGCAACAAGCGCAAAGCATTCCCTTTATAATTCTTCTATACATGTAGTAATACCTACAAAAAATACCCTAATCGATATATTCTAAATACGTCAAAAACAAACTTCTCGATTCTGCAACAAAAATACAGCAACAAATATCTACATTACTCATAGGGTTATTTAAATCGGTATGTAATCGATAAATTATTTATCGATATATTTCTCAATGTATCGATATTCGAAAATACAAGGCAAACAAATTCAAGTTACTTCACTCAAGCATTCATATCAAACATTTAATAATATCTGCAGCAATCGATATTTCTGCGATATACAATTTTTTTTCAAATATGTACTTTTCGTACAGAATTACTGCCAAAAAAACTAAAAAGAATTAAAAAATTACAGAATTCCATAGTTATAAGATACATCAGCTTTTTGTAAAGTACATCATTAATCGACTTATCGATTAATTTACAAATTTATCGGTTATTCATTAAAAACCCAATAACAAATATATATCAATTTACTCATACGACCATTTCAACCCCTTAATAATATCTAAAAAAGAAAATACCCTTACCTTTACTAAAAAATCAAAGAAATAGATATTGACTAAATGTATGTATGTATGTATTTATAATGCTTATCGATATTTTTTACAAGATAACTGCAACAAACAGACACTTTACGTATAAAATTACTTCAAACCATTCAACGGAATTTATAAAATACACAACTCGTTATTTATTCGCTATATTACATATCGACTTATCGATTGTTCGTCAAATGTACACTACTCGTGCCATGCAATTATACCAAGGTACTCAATGAATATGTAATTTACTATATACCATATATTTACTAAGTAACTATGTATTTAATAAAATTAAAAAATAGCGATATCTATATTTATCGAATACATGGTTTATCGACTTATCGATTTATTTATAAATATATCGATTATTTAACCCATACACAGAAACCACAAACTAATCACTGTCACTTTACTTATTCCATTCCTACAACCTAATAATATCTAAAAAATACGGACATCGATATTTACTTAAAATAAAATAATCGATTCCTAACTAAATCACTACAACAAAAATGTACTTCATGCATAACACTGTTCTAAACCACACAACAATATTAAAGAAAAAAATCGATATTAAGTCGATATATTATATTATTATCGACTTATCGATTATTTTTTCAATTATATACCACTCTAAAAATTCAATTAAGCTAACTTTACAATAGTATTGACAAAACTACATAAATTGATTTTTAATCGATATATTATTTGTCTACTTATCGATTTTTGCATAAATTAAATATGAATGCATAAATTTATCGATAATACATTAAATATACGGCAAACAATACGTACCACTTTACTCAAGCAACAATGCTTACCCTTCAATATTTGAAACAAAAAATTAAAATCGATAATTACTCGACACATTACCTATCGATTATTCATCATTTACGCTACCATTAGTCGCTACAAATAATTCTCTTTAAGGCGGAAGTTCTGCGCATACCAAAAGCACAAATAATATGACGACAATGTTGTAAGCGCATTGATTCCCAAATGCTTGCAGCGCATACCAAGAAGATCGCTATGAAGAACAACGGTGCGAGCGCAAAGGGGGCAAAGCGAGCCCCAAAGGTGGGCTGACATTGCACTTGGCCACAAAGAAACTGTTAATTTGCTAAAGTATGCTGGCAACAAGACTAATAAAAGCAGCAAACAAGCCAGCAGCAACAACACAACTAAGCATAAATATGTATGTCGTTGGTGATTACATAATGCAATGGACTTTCAATTAACACGCTGCGCTTTTTGCACCACTTAAGCTACTTGATGAATATTAGTGCTGGATACACATACACATATGTATGTAAGTGTTCCCCTGTTACCATTTTTTGTGCTCACTGCTACTTGCCAACACATAATATATTGCAACAGTTTACAGTTAATTAACCTCAACAACGCAAGCATAAATATTTTCCAGGAACATTTTTACTGCAGTAGAGGAAGAAAAAGTTACCTTTTTTAATTTTTTTTTAAGTAGGGGAAAAGAAAAAGCATAATTAAAGAAAAAATTCCATAAAAAACCCACTGATCCAAACGAAACCGATTAGCGTTTATAACTGTTGTCGAAATGACTTCCTAGAAACAAGATGACAGGATTTTATAATTTAGTAAAGTAAATTTTTCTTAAAACCAGAAAAGATTTGGTTGTTTCGAAGCTACACTTCCTGATTTCGATCCATCAGTTTACTTTATATGCCATGTATATATTACAGTGGTCCGACCTGAGCAATTTGTTTAGATATTATATCCTTTCTTTAGCCAGTAATGTGTACACAATTTAGTGAACATTAATTTTCTAACAAAAAATTTGCTTTCTTGAAAGATAATTAGACATACACAATTTCAGTTCAATATCTAAAAAACTGAGGGTCGAGTTCAGGTTATAAAGACCACACAGTGTGTATACTGACCGACAATCATTTCGAAGAGTGTACTGTTGAAAAGTTTACTAAATATTACACTGATTTTTATACTAGTGATCATATTGTTGCATATACTGAGAAGTATACTGAGGAGTATTATGATGTTGATGAGTAAAGTCAGTACTTGTAGAACAGTGTGGAGCATCTGATGATCACACAATTTAGTATAGTAATGAATACACGGAGGAATATACCGCAGAAAGGCTGATGAGTATACCAGTGATCATATTGATGAGTATTCCGATAAGTCGAGTGTGGAGTATACTGAAGATCATCGTGATTGGTATGCTCATGATCACATTGTTGAATATAGTAGTGGTAACAGTGAGGAGTAAACTGAAGCACTTACTGATGAGTGTACTGGTACTAACGTTGATGAATATACTGAAAAGTATACAGAGGAAAGGTAGTAATGATACCTCTGAGTAGTATACTTAAGCATACACTGACCTGTACACTGTTGATCGCATGTATTGTTGAGTATACTGAGGAGTATTCCGACTACCATGTTGATGAGTAAAGGCAATAGAATACTGTGGAGTATCTGATGATCATATAGTTGAATATAGTAATGAATAAACTGATAAGTAAGTATATTGAAGACTATACTAGTGATCATTGTGATGAGTATTCCGAAAAGTATACTGGGGAGTATACTGAAGATCACATTGCTGGATATACTGATTACCACAAAGTTGAGTGTAGTAATGCGAATACTGAGAAGAGTATATGAAGCACATACTGACTAGTGATGAGTATGTCCTGAAGTATACTGAGGATTATACTAACGAACACACTGATGAGCACACACATGCACTTACCAACTAACGGTAGGAATTATCTAAGCGCCAACGCCATAAAAGTAAGCGAACGGCATAACTTAGAAAGAAATTATTACAATCACAGTAATTACAAATGCAAAGAACCAGAAAAAAGCAAAAAAAAACAACAACAAGTAGAAAAGCACAACAACCATGTGGCCAGCAGTAAAGGAAGCAACTTGCCACCTAATGTGGAAGGCCTGAAAGCGTAATGTGCTTGGTTGACAACTGCCAAGGAAACGCAACAGCAACAAAAAGTCACAGCATCATACGCACACACACACACATCCATATGTATATCATTAAGTCTTTGCCTATGCTACGTGCAAGCTATGCAGCGCTGCGAGAACATGTTGCTTGTGCCACACAATGATTGGCGCCAGTAATTACACATTCCGCGCTGTATGCCGGCGTTGCAACACAAAACATTTAAGGAAGCTGACGAAGCGCTGTAGCATACCGAACGGTCTGGACAAACGCACGCCCGCGCGCACACCTTCACAGCCAACAAACGCCAGCCGCCAGTCAACAGCCGCACAATAATAACAAAAAGAAGTAGCATCAACAGGTATGGAAAGCAACAACATTGCATACATGAGCTAAGCCACTTTTGTAGCGGCCTACCGGGCTTTTTATGGCAACAACAAGCGTTTGCTGAGCCTTTGATGCCTTTCAAGCTTTTTGCTCACAGCCCACAGGAACAATATGGCAACACCGCAAGAAAGGTAAGCATTTTGCAGAGGCACAGCTATTGTTCGGTGTTCTGTTGCTGTTTGTTTGCTGCCGCCTCCAACTTTTGGCGTAACTTCTAGAAGCGCTACTTGCCACGAAATGTGCCGTCTAGTTTGTTTGCAACAAACACACAGACGCATACATGCAAACACTTGGCTTGTCACGCTGTAGCGGAAAAAATGTCACAGCCGCATGCAGGAACAACATTGTAGCGACAACAACAACAATACAAATGACAAAGAAAACTCCTCTGAGATTTACGCCTGTTGTGCGAGAATTTTAATGAGGTGTCCACGTACCAAGGCGCTGGTGGCGGGCAAGAACCGCACGCGGAACAGCGCAACAACGAAAATGCCAACCAACGCAAAAGGATGAGCAATAACAACAATAGCTGCATGAATGAAAAAAAGAGCTGAATAAAGTTGTGGTAAAAAAAGACGTGCAACAACCAACGGAAACGCGTGAACATCAATGTCTGTGGCATTTGTTTGTGGCGGAAGTAGCAAGATCGTAGCAATTCTCTATCGGCTGAGAGTATCTTCGGAAAGTGCTCTCAAGCTTGATTAAAAAATAGTGCTTTCCAGTTGTAGTGAGCGTTCAACGAAGTAGCCTCCATAGATCTAATTGCAATACAAGGAAGCAATGAAGATGCTCTCGAAGTTCTGGAATTCGGAACATTCTAATGTGGAATGCTTACTCTAGGGAGGATATTCTTGGTGCTCTGGAACTTAGACCATTATAATTGGGGCTGCTTACTCTAGGATTATGGCGGGTATTAGAGGTTAGAAAGCCTTTCTCTAGACCGGGGGATATCGGTCTCGGTAGAAAAAGGACTACTTCCGTACAATTATATGATTTACGATATTAGGATTGAGTATTTGAGGTAGCAAAGTACTTCCTTGTACCCATAGCGAACGTTTTCGGTTCTAAAAGTTTCGATTCTTGTCGAAAATCAATCTAGTGCAACATAGAGAACTTATAAATGTTCTTTCGGTGTTCTAAATCCTCGATACTTGGATTGCAGTCGATTTGGTCAAAAGTCCTAGGTTCGAATGCTCAATAGAAAAAGACTTTGAATGATGGGATGAAGACGGAGTGGCTTTTGATGAAAGTTTTGAAAGCAAGTATGCCAATTCCGTCGAACCACCAGTGTTGCTTAAGACATGCAGCCATTTAGCGCAACCAGAGTGGATACTCATTTAGAATCTTAGTCCGAGCAGAACTAGGGCACCCTGGAGCTTTAATTGAAGATGAGCAAATTTATAATGTGTTTCTGGAGAAAGCAAAATAGCTTTGTTTGAACAAATCATGGAAGCATAATGCAATAATATATATTAAAAGCAGCAATTTTTATTGTGGAGTTGCCACCGGATGAAAAATTAATTATTAATATTTAAAAAAACCAAGATAAAAAGAATTAATAGCTAGCCAGAGCTGAACTAAAATATATTTTTGTGAACAAATTAGATGAAAATGATGCAATAAAATATATTGTGTTATGGAATTGTTTTACGAGTAAAAAGGGCATTTTTTATTGCAGAGTTGCCAACGATAAAAAATAAAAACTTAATATATAACAAAAAGTGAACCCACTTAACTCATTTAGGTAAGTATTACGAATTTTAAGCAATAAGTACCGTTTTAGATATATTTTTTAATAGAGTTGCCACCTGTTGAAAAACGTGAAAGCACAAATTTCACAAAATATACAAAAAATACAAGATAATCTTCCAGCAAGCAAAGCTAAAAAATTAAAAATGCAATTATTTTGGAATAGAGTTGCCACTTATAAAAAAACAACTGGAAGTAGAAATATTACACGTTTTGGCGAGTACAACTTTTCACAATTTATGCATAATGTCCTCAATTTAAAATTGTTTTGGCACGGAGTTGCCACCTATTATCAAATTAAAACTAGAACCACTACAAAAGTTTTGCGAGTATAACTTTTTTTGGTATTTATAAATAATGTCGTCATTTTGGAAACATTTTGAAAAGAAGTAGCCACTTGTTGCAAAATGTGACAATAGAATAATTTTAAAATTTTTACCAGTACAAATTTGCAGTATTCATAAATAACATCTTCAATTTCAAACTATTTTGGGACTGGGTTGCCACCTTATTAAAAAATATTAACAAAAAAAATAGATAATTTGTGCCGGTAAAACTTACATAGAATAAATGAATAAATTAGAATAAAAATTTCTTCTATTTAAAAAATGTTGGTACGGAGTTGCCAACTATTGCAAAATGTGAAACTAAAAATATTACAAAATTTTCAACAGTAAGACTTTTCGATATTTATAAATAATGTGATCAATTTGAAAACATTTTGAAATGGAGTTGCCACCTATTGCAAAATGTTAAATTAGAAATATTACAAAACTTTTGACAAAGCAATTTTGTGAAATTTATACATAATGTCTTCAATTTGACAATATTTTGGCACGGCGCTGCCACCTACAGAAATTTACAAAATATGTTACTTTTACCTTTAAGAAAGTAGTCTGGAAAGCATTCGGTTTGGACATAATTTAGAATTGAAATTTATAAACTTGGTTTTTTTAATGCTATGACTAACATGAGCTCAGTTAAGCTTTCAAGAAGCTTTAAGCCAATATTGAACTTGCATATGGCTGTCAAAAAACTGACCGATCGGAGTAAAGTTCTTGTGTGAAAACCTTTTTTATTTAAAAAAGTATCTTCCAAATTTTGGCAAAGATTATTAGCTAAGACTATGTTACCACTTCCGAAAAAATTGTTTAGATCGGACCAATATGGCATACAGCTGCCGTACAAACTGAACGATCGGAATTAAAGGCTTGTATGGAAAACTTTTTTATTTGGGAAGATATCTTCACGAAATTTGGCATAGATTATTTTCAAAAAAAAAGCTACACTATCAAATGAAATTTTCCAAATCGAACTACTATAACATATAGTGTATATATGTATAGCTGCCATACAAACGGAATGTTTAAAGTTAAGCTCTTGTATGAAAAACTTTTCTATTTGAATATATATCTTTACCAAATTTGGCATAGACTATTGCCCAAAAGCATTGAAAAAAATTCTGAGAAAAATTCTAGATCGGTGCACTATATCGTATGGCTGTCGTACAAACTGGTCAATCAAGTCAATCAAGTTCTTGTATGAAAAACTTTCTTAGTTCAAGAGATATCATCACGAACTTTGGCATTAATAGTTTCCTTAGCCGACGCTACAATATCTGAAGAAATTGTTTAGATCCGACTACTATAACCTATAACTGTCATACAAACTGTGCTATTAAAATAAAGTTCTTGTATAGAAAACTTTTTTAATTGTAGAGATATCAACACGAAATCTAATATGGATATTTTTCTTGGTCGACGCTATAATACCTACGGAAATTTTCTAGATCGGTGCAGAATATCATATAGCTGTCGTACAAACTGGTAGATCAAAATCAAGTTTTTGTATGGAAAACTTTTTGATTTGAAGAGATATCAACACGAAATTTTAGATGAATAATTTTCTCAGCCATCGCTATAATATCTGAAGAAGTTCTCTAGATCGGTACACTATGTCATATAACTGTCATACAAACTGAACGATCAAAATAAAGTTATTGTATGGATACTTTTGTATTTGTGCAGGATATTCTAACTGCGGTTGCGCCGATTTTTTTTCTGTTTATATACAAATCACTTCGCATGAACTCTCGCAGTCCAAGAAAACTATTCTTTTAACAACCAAACAACACGAAGAGGCATCATTTATCTTAAAGAAACAACACTTACCACGAATTTCACAAGCACGTCATTAATAAGCTCAGTCAAAAACCATGTAACTCAACATACCTGGAAAACAGAAAAAATGCAAAAACATTAAAAATATGCACAAACGTGGCAAAGTGTCAGTTAAATTGAAAAAAAATTGCAAAAATATTTTTTTTTACTAAAACTAATGGCGAACATTTGCGCTTTGATAAATTGTTAGCCTCACATAAATGTCACTTGACCGGCACGGGTGTTATGAAAGTAATTTGTGACCGCAGGCAAAACGTAAGAGTTTTCGTTAAAAACGCTCAGAGGCAACAATAAAAACGCGCAGTTGGCGACGGAGGGCTGTAGAAGAAATAATACCAAAAGCATAAACTAAATATGCGGTAATAAATGAAATAAAATAAATATATAGCGTAGAAATAAAGGAAAGCCTGCAGCGTGCAGCATTAGCGCGGCAGCTACCACTTAGGCACTGGAACTTGTTGCACGTGTACCTGTTGGCTTATGGCGCACAGAAGGTGCTGCCACACACAAGCGCACAACACCGGCGACTAAGTACCAGCAATTTTCTACTGCAAATCATTTCACTCTGCGCAGCCATTATGCTTTCCGCACCCGAGCCATGCGTTATTGTGCAACAAATCCATGCCACACGCAAACAAACAAGTATTTCGGTGGAAAAATTGCAAAAAACGCAATGCTTTTGCCGATCGTTTGGCTTTGATGCGCGCAAACAGCGTCAAATATTTGTTGTTGTTAATAGTTGTTGTTGTGTCAAAGCCTATGCGGCGTGCGGCGCACTTTTGTAAAAATGATCAAAAAGCTGAAATGCCGCAAAGGCTGAAAAGGCTGAAAAGCTCCGGCTGCCGGCTCGAAGGACCTTGCGCTCTTGTTGCGTTTGTTGTTGTTGCTGCTGCTGCTGCTGCTGCTCAGCCGTGCGGCAAATGCTTTGTGCACGTTGTTGTTGGCAATTTTTGTGTCCGTCCAGCCGTCCCGTGTGTCTGTTCAACAATTGTTTGTCGTGGGTTTGTTTGTCCAAAACGTACCGACGTATTGTCTGTCCAGCGCCATTTAACCGATCATCGCACGTTGCAAATCGTTCGTCGCTTGTTGCAGCAACACCAACAATTTTGCGCCTTCTTAAGCGACCAAAGCAGCAAAACCAAAACACTAACAATTGGCATAACCATGATGGTTTTCGTATTGTTGTTGTATTTCGCTTGTTTGTTTTTGTTGTACAACGCCAGCTGCTGGCGCATAACCTTAACCCTTCTTCAGTTACCGCAACGGCCTTTTGATATGTCTTTGAAGACGCGCTACTCTGTTTCGGTGTACCTGTCTTGGAGTACAAGTTTGTGTTTTGTTTGTCAGCTTTGCTTGTCCGCTGGTTCAGTCTTGTTGCTGTTATTGTTGCTGGCGGTGTTTCAAGTGATAATGGCACGTTTCTTGAAAGGTATCGAAGAAAATTGAAATTGCACTGTATTTATAAAGACCTGTGGCTCAGCGAGGATAAAAGTTTATACTGAAGACTTCATAGTTCTACGATAAAGTAGTAACAGCCCTCGTTAAAGCCACCCCAAACTAATTATTATCAAAAATTGTACGAACTACTGAGAAGTTTAGTCCTGGTTCCTGGACTGGAAGTGATTCGTTTTCCTTGAACGGCCATATATAACTCAAATTATTTTCGTTGGAAAAATTGAAGCTCTATCTCACAGATCTCAACCCCGTATTTACACTGTATTCTAGAGACGTGTGGCTTATTGAAGATAAAAGTTTCTACTGAAGACTTAATACTTCAACCATTAAGTAGCAACAGCCCTCGGTGAAGTCACTCTAAAATACTTTCTACCAAACATTTCTCGAACTACTGAGAAGTTTAATCCTGGTTCCTTTGCAATCAGGGGAAATAATTCGATTTCCCTTGAGCGACCATAAGAAGTAAGAAGCAATACAGGTTACTCAAGTTATTTCTGTTGGAAAAGTTGAGGTTCTATTCTCACAGATCTCACCAATACACCATATTCTAAAAGACATAGTGGACTCTTTCTAGAATACAAAACAGCAGCTTCCCTAAAGCCTGCGGTAAAACCATCCTTAAATACCTATTGTCGAATATTGTTCGAACTACCAAGTGGTTGAGTCTTAGCACTTTCCAATGAAGGAAGTAATTAGTCGTTCCTTGGCGGTCAATAAGAACCAAGCGCACGTAAAAATAATACAAGTTACTTTTGTTGGAAAAGTTGGAGTTCTGTTCTCACTCCATTCTAATCGACATAGTGGACGTTTCTCGGAATACGAAACAGCAACTTCGAATAAAAGTGTAAGTACTTCGTACTCTGAAAGAGTTGGAGTTCCGCTGTCATAGATTTCCTCCCTTCATGCTATTATAATAGAACTAGTGGACGCTTTTAGAAATAGGAAACATCAGCTTCGAAGAAATGTGTAAGTTCAAAGCTTTGAGAGAGTTCACTACATTCTCAAATACAAAGTTGACTCTTTCCGGAATCCGCAATACCAGCTTCGAATAAATCTGTTAAAAGTTGGTAAAAGCTCGAGACTCGGAAAGATAACTTATTCAACAGTTGATTATAGAATCCAGAGACTCAAGATAATCCGCTGTTTAGAACTATGAATCAAAGGTCTTAAAAATAAAAAAATCTTATTAGAGTCCAAGCTCAGTTTACACCAATTCCCAATTTTTTTTTCAAACTTTGACTGTAGATTAATATTTCAAAGGCTACCTTGAGAACTTAGAGATTTTCTTTACTTTCTAAAAAATTAAATGGTTCTTGTTAAAACCGCTGTTCTTTAGCTGGATCGAAGCTTTGATCTCTTATGAAAGATGATGATCCAGCGAAAGCTCCTTCTACACAAGACTCATGAGTGGAGAACGGAAGGAAGAGCGCCTATGTATACAATAGAAGTACCAAATGCATAGCGACCTGCCTGCAGTTGGAATGAAAAACTGGCGTGAACTCGGAAAGAACTGAAGGAAGGAAGTTTTGCGTTCTCGGCCCGGACCGACTCACAGTTGTAGTACCAAAGAAGTAGAAGAAGAAGAACGATGGGAATGCCGCTACTTATGATTGCGTTCGGGCATGAAAAAGTTTGTCCCAGCAACCAGACTTGGAGTCGATTTAAACCTCGGGAGAGATCATTTCAAGGGGTAAGTGGCTTATGCTTAATATTCTAAAAACCCTCACGAAATCTGAAGGCAGCATTTAAGTATTCGAAAATGTTAGCTACAAGTATCTTCTCTGGGAGTAAAGAGGTTAAGAACCAAAAAATAAATATCCCAGCAGAGTCGCAATTATGAAAGACTGGTATCTCAGTATATAGTTTGGTCCACTAGATTAACATTTAGAAAACGAACAGGAAACTGTGTGAACAACAACGAAAGCTCGACATTTTTTTATACACGATTTCGCTCACCACAAGCCACTGCACTCCGAGTTACAAGTCGGTGACGTCTGCTCAACTGTCCAACTTTATAGTTTGTTGCTGCCGACCCTTGACGCTGGCGAGCCCTTCACAATTGAATACTTTTTTGTTATATAAATATATATTTTTTTTATTTTTATTGCTTACACTTAAATTGTTGTTGTTGTTGTTCTGTTTCGGTGTCGCGCTTATCTGCTCAAGTCCGTCGAGTTGATTGCACTTGAAAATCGAAGCTTCAACTTGCCACCATGCGGACAACATGTGGCGGCGCTGTGCGATTATGGGTGCAACGCAAACGCAACAACAACAACGGCAACAACATCAGAGGCTAACGAGCAAGCCAAATAACAGCGGCAAATGCAACACACGAAGTAAAACCAAATCAAATGCCAAGCAATGAAATTCTAAGTGAGCTGAGGGACTTGAAGCGCGACTCTGAGCATAACGATTCGGCGAACAAGTGCAGCGCTTATGAGCAAAAGCTATGCGAATCCCTTTGAAGATGCCACCGAGCGAAGGCAATACAAACATACCTACACCGACAAATATACGCACGAGTGTGCTGCGTTCGCTTTGCCGGCAATGACAGGTGAAATATTGGCAGACTGCCTGTTTGACTGCGTTAAAATTTAATTTCGCGTTCAAACCTTTGTTTTACGTTGTTGTTGTAATTGTTGTTGTTTTACAGTATTTCACGGCCATTACACAATGCAAAGCGCAATAAAACGGCATTGATTACGCAATACGAGTTGCTAAATTGAATTTCCAGTAGACTGTGGAGTAAGAAGAGCGGTACGGTAGAAGCCAGTAGGAGAGAAACTATTTTGAGTTTGAGTGCTTATTTATAATTGATTCAAGAAAAGAAAATTCTAATTTCGTTAAACGAGAAAGCTGCTTCAAATTCCTGTGGCGAGATCATCTTAATCCAGGAAAGGTAAGGAGGACTTGGACACACATTCGCTTCGCTTATTAGAATTCCTGAAGTTCCAGATTAAAGTATGCTTCCAGAGTTTAAGGGTAACAAAGGAATAGCAGTCGACATAAATTATATTTTTCTGTTCCTTATCAGCTGATTTGGATCCTTATCCTTAATAACGAAAGGTTGTAGCAGACCTCAACCTGTGCTCAATCATTTGCCTCGCATCAGACTTGTGCAGTTCCAGATTAACGTATGCTTTATGAGTTCCGTAGTAGCGAGAGGACCGATAGCAAGTGATACGTGAATGGTATCTTCGTACTTCTATCATCCGGAATCAAGAGCATATCTCGTAGCCACCCTTCAACCCTTTTATCAGCTATAAATATTTCGTTAGAAAATAAATAATATCTTTCTCACTCTCACGAAGACTCAATATTCATCTCAGTCGCCGATATTTCGCAGTGTTTTCAATGATGTTATTGAATGTTTCCGGTCAATTTAAAGCCACAAACATTTATCACCGCTTAAAACAAAAAACAAAGATCTACTTTAGCATCAAGGACATTGAAGATTCAATAACGAGATTCTGAGCTCATAATTCAATCCATTGTGAGCTCAGGATCTCTTTATTGAATCTTGCAATGTTTCATAAAAATTGTCATAGTTTGGTCAGATATGTGCCCGATTTTATTCTAATTAAGCAAACTTGAGACTTTGAGAACAATAAGAATCAAAGAGCGGTCACAGTAATCCATACTATCATAGCATCGATCATAAAAGCCGCTTCCCGGCGTCAGACAACATTCGGCTATAACAAAATCTTATATTTGAGCGAAAATTCCATTCTAAATACAAGTAAGTCCATTCAAAACCAAAGAAATGCGTACCAACATCAACGAAAAACTGCGAACTCGATGGCGATGAAATTCAGACACAATCACTTGGAACGCTATCGACTGGAATTCACAAGGCAGCTGACGGAAAAATTCACACGCTCTGGAGAAGAAATTTGGACATTGAAATATCTAAGAACCAAGGAGTCAAATCAAAAGACTGGCACGAGTTCACGAACAAATGGAAGAAGCTGATTGTCGGGCTAGCTCCTCCGCGAAGTCATAGGTTACAATATATAACCAAACAATTAAACTCGTCTCACGATACTTGAAGTAGAAAGATCTGTTGAAATTGAATTCGTCTAAATCATCTGAAAGCTTATGATGTGCAAGCTTCTTGTTTTGGATAAGAAAAAATCGTATGGGAAACTTTGTCATTTGATGAAATATCTACAATAAATTTGGGCAAGATTATTGTCCAATAGAACAATCTACGAAACCAATTTCAAATCGAGTAAAATTGAGCAATCACAGTTTTGTGAAGGGTATTTTAGCCTCGGTGCAACCGAAGTTAACATTTTTTCTTCTTTCCTTACAACTTGGTTGCAATGGTCCAAATCTCTTGGCATGCCATATATCAAGTTATCCTTAATTCTCAGATAAGATATCAAAAATTTTCGCTTGTCCCAGTCCTCAAACAGCAGGAGCAATAACTTGACCACAAATCACTGAATGCTCACCAGCTCAGCAAAGTTTGATGCTCGCTCACTTCGCTCACTGTGTAAAACAACAAAAACGCAATCGACTTAGCTGCAGTTGATGGACGGAGATGAGCAATCGATGGATGGTTGGCTGGTTAGTGGCAATTCAATGCCTGGGTGGGAACACTTGCGGCAAAAGCTGTTGTGGCAACAACAACAATTTAGAAAAAACAACAAAATTTACAAATATTTGAGTTTTAAATAGCAAACAACAACAATAGCGCACTCTAAACGCAATGGCAGCAAGTTGAGTGAAAGGCGAGAAGTGTAGTTGAAAATAGCTATGCTGCATGGTACTCCAAGTGCAACAAGTTAAAATAAATATAAATAACACGCTAAGCCAATGCGCAAATAGCCAAGTTGGTAGTAAAGTATTCTTACATATATTTTTTGATTTTCGCTTCAACTACCGCAGCCCTTCAAATAATGTGCCTCTTAAATGTTGCACGTTGGTGGCGCAGCCATTGCTTGTTGACGCTGTAAATAATTGTTGGTTGGTATGCTGTTGTTGTTGTGTGGTTTTGTTGTTGTTTTGTTGCTATTTAATAGATTTCCGAAACTTTCTCAGACACTTAGCAGTGCTAGTCCTTGTTGGTGTTGGATTTTGTTTGTTTCAGGTGAATATAAGAAATCGGTAAATGTCGAAAAATGCTACAGTGCTGATGAGTTCCATAAAAACCCACCCTTTTAAACAAGAAATCCAAAAGCACTACTCTATACTAAAGCAGTCCGAGCCTAAAAGCTCAAGCACCAAACATAAATACCACTAAATTCGTTTTTTTTTTGTAGGTAGAACCATTATAAGTGCGACCAGAGTTATTTTTGTACCTGATTCTGATTCCTATAACCTTACATATGCAACATAACTTTCTTCTCCTGGAATTAATTAGATATGAGACCCACTTTGGGTTCAAATAGCAGAAGCTTTAGACTAGATCTATCGGATCTATTCGAATCAACGATTATGGCATCCACTCTAATAAATCCACAGAACCCAATTATGCCGTGTTTGTGAATGATAAATTGAGGTTAGGGCTTTATAACTCAGATCTCGCAAACTGCGTTTATAACGATGAGCTATTTCGCAAGACTTACGCCAGGAAGCTAAGCTGACTATCAAAACTAAAATCTTGTCTTATTGACTTGTTCTAAGTCAAGTCGTACAGGAAAGCACATTCGAAAAAGTTCTGTCAAAACTGAAATGTACATCCAATACAATTCTGAAAGCCCGGAATATAAATGCTTAGAGCGAGACGCATATGCAGACAAAAAAAATGAAAGACGCCGAAATGCGTGAGTATGAAGAGCTAAAGAAACTGATCGACAGGAAAAGATGTGGCGACTAATGGAAGGTTTAAAGATCGGAACATGCTCTTGTAGAACCCAAAATGGTGATCTAGTGGCTGATGTCCTGAGCATACTGATGTTATGCAGCGAACACTTCTCCAGTGTGCTGAACCGCAGAGAAAGTGTAACATCTGGAGTTGACAAACCCGATTCTCCAACCGATGACGGTGGAATAGATGTTCCATTACCCCACTATAAAGAGGTTTGAATAGCAATTACAACAAAGCAGCAGGAGCCGATGGATTATCGGCCGAGCTTTTCAAATACGACGGCGAAGAACTGATAATAAGCATCAGCTTCTTTATAGAATATGGACGGATGAAAGCATGTCCGACGATTGGAACTTAACTGTGCTCTGCGCAAAAATAACCCTACAATATGCGCAAATTACTGTGGGATAAGCCTTCTTCGAGCGTAGTGTGTGAAAGACTGAAGCCCACTGTCAACAAACTGATTGGACCTTATCAGTGTGTCTCTAAGTCTGGAAAATCTACTATCGGCCAGATTTTCACCATACGCCAAATCTTGGAAAAGATCCATAAAAGGAAGGTCTACATGGACTGCCTCTTTGTCGTTTTTAAAATCCCCTTCGACAGCACGAAAAAGAACAGCTTCTATGACTCTATGTCTGTATTTGGTATCCCCGCATAATACGGCTGTGCAAGCTGACGTTGAGCAACACCAAACGCTCCTTCAGGATCAAGAAGAACCTCTTCGAGCCATTCGATACCAAGCTAAGTTTCAGACAAGAAGGCCAACTATTGTGTAACCTTTTCTATATATTTCTGGAGAAAATAATATGAGATGCAGAGCGTCCGTCAGTAGCGTCCGGTGGAAGCAGAGCAAGAGGAAGACCTCCACTCCGTTGGAGAGAACAGGAGTAGAAGCGCCTGGCTGCAATTGATATCTAGAATTAGCGCCAGAGAACAGTAGATTAGGAAAGGGAAATTTATGTTCAATAGGGACCAGAAAAACTAGAATATAAATGCCTAAGAATATTACTGATGTATGGGAAAAAAGGTTTTCAAAAAAGTATGAGAAAATATTGCCGAGTTAACATCCTTTGGAATGATATAAATCCAAACATGTCCAGGTTAAATAAGCCCGAGTAAAGCGGAAACTCTGTTCCGTAAGTTTTGATGTTGACGGCATTGACTTTTCGATAACATTATGAAAGATGTGTACGTTCTTCTGCCGAGCATTCGATGTCTTCATTTCAGTTCTGGAAATCGTTCTTGTAAACAATCGACTCAGGTGGAGATGAAAACAAGATGTGTGCATCTACAAAAACTCAACGGATTTCAGATGAAGCGAGCTCACCCTTTCATTCTTATAGTATATTTTAACTGCATTCAAAGTCACCAGTATATTAGAAAGAATATTTCCCTTTCCCCGCTTCTTTCCGGTCAAACTTAAGCTACCACCCATAAAGATAACTACTTATGTCGTATGTGGATGGATGGTTTAGTCATATATTGAAGTAAAAACAAGTTTTGGCTAGAACTTGACGTGAATTCCTTCAAAAATAAATCAAGTGGTCGACGACAAGAGTCATTGAGATCATTAAAGAGTCTACACTGTCAACTTAATGTAAAGACAAAACACACAGCAACCAAAGGGCTCTGCAGCCACATCGACTACCGATCAAGAATTCTGATGGCTTGCTATCTGAGCTAATTATTGACAGCCCATTTATTTTATCGTCACCATTTGTGACAGTCAGGCGACGCAATCATTTATATTTTTAATTAGCAAAGGGCTCCTTGGTACAGAACAAGAAGCCTGACAAGTAAAGCGTACGTGGCGCATGCGCTGACACCGGCTTTGTCTCTGCTGAACTCTGTTCGCTTTATCCGCGCTGTTCTAGTTCAGTTTACCCATTGGAATTCTATTTATTTAGTTCGCCGTAGTTATCTCCTGAGTGAGTTGCTTAAATTTGCATGGGTAATTAGTGTACAAAAAGCATCACAAATGCAACACACTGACAAGTCGAAAATTTGTAGCGTGCGATAAAAGCGTCTGGCAGTAGGATACCCAAAGTCAACATGGCATAGATAAAAGGATTATAGCATGCACACACTCACAGCGTCTAAGGTATGAGGCAACGTCCCGCACGCATATGGCTTCTACACGCAAACGCTTTGCTTTGTGCAGAGCATGCGCATGCGCGCGCACGCACACGCCAACAGTCGCTTCGATTTACATACTTTTTAGTCAACATGTTAGCCGGCTGTCGTTGCGCACGATATGCCCGGCACAAAATGCATTTCGACAGCCGCTAAGATTAGGCACCAGAGTTATCTCCTATGTGCTGCGGTCCCTGCCGCAGTCGGGCGGTCAGTTGTCGCTGTTGCAGCGGAAAATTTAAGCGCGTTTTTTCAAAGGTTTGACTAGGATTGCGGCATTGCTAGCGCTTTTGCATGCTACGGTACGTCAAATGTTTCGTAATACTGCATATCTTCGAAAAAAAAACGGTAGACTGATTTTTTCGACTGATCATGCGTTTTATCCGCTCTATCCGGATACATGCTATACATGTTTGTTGGAAGGATTTAGCAGCCGAAAAATTTGTATCCACTTTATCCATTAAATCAAAGTGTCTACGAGAGAAAACATAATTTTTCACTTTATGGCTCGTCACATATTTTATCCGTTTTATCCGAAAAATGTTAAACATGTTTGTTAGTAGATTTTGGTGCTAATCTAATGTTTAAAAGGATTTTTAGAGCCGCATAAATTTTATCCACTTTATCCGAATTTCCAAAGTATGCATTTGGACTTGGATATGAGAAAATTTAATGATAATTTGAAGGAAATTATAACTAAATTCTGCATTAAATGAGTTTCAACTCAATAAACAGGTTTTGGATCAGTCTGGATTACAAACGTAATGTATGTACATACATATGTTATTTGTTATTTTCTCTGTCTGTCCCATAATTTGGTTTATTTTGTTCGCATGTAACCGCCTGAGTTCTTGTTTAAACCCCGCAGTATTCCTACTTTTCGCATAAAAGCCGAATCTTATTTGCTCAATCCGAAAACTGTTGGATAGTTTTATGTTAACAAAAACAGTTCTTGCAATGTTAATATTTGTTTTTACAAATGGGTAAATGCTCAATTCACAGTATTAATAATATATTAACAAAATTAAATAGATATTGCTGAAGAGTATATTCACAACTAATTTATTAACTTCGGATAAAAACGGATAAAATATATTTTTATCCGAAATGTGACAAATGCGTAAATTGGGTCTAAATTGTTATTATTAATTACAGAGTTAACTTTATTTTTTATCCGAATCATTAAAATTGCTTAAGTTATACCAATTTTAAAATAAAACGTATTTTTTGTTTAGCCACAACTAATTGAACAACTTCGGATAAAAACGGCTAAAATCTAATCTAATCACAAATGCATAAATTAAGTATAAATAAGTATTTTTAATTCCACGGTAAACTTTATTTATTATTCTAAAAATGAAAAAGACCAATTTATTTTTATTAAAAACATTAAAATTATAAATTATACCAATATTAATATAAAACATATTTTTTGTTTATCCGAAAAATAAAACATATTTATTTTTTATTCCAAGCGTTGACTAAATTACACCAATATTAAAAAAAAACGTATTTTTTGTTTATCCGAAATAAAAAAATTGTGTCCAAATGTGCATTTTTTCAAGAAAATTGTTTCTGCAAAAATTAATAGTTTCACAATTTTTCAGTTCCAAAACTAATTTACCGCTAAAATTACACATAGCGTACCACAAGCTTAAAGCCAATACCACTTTGTTTTTTTTTTGATTTTCCATGCCTTTAACGTTTAAAACCGAATAACTTTCAAATCAGCTAACCATCTTCATACATCTTCGCACTGCCAGCTTAAGTTTATTTGTTATTTCTATTTGCACCCATGAATATACATATTTTTTTCGCCTTTGGATTGCTTTTCCTAGTTATGCCTAAACGTTTCCTAGTTCAACCCTTTGCCATGCCAACTGCCTACTGTCACTCACTAGTGTTTACTACGTTTTGCCGCCGTCGCCGATTCATGGCCTTAAGCGTAGTTTAGTGCCATCATGCCATTTCATTTCAAAGTTGAAAAGCGCAGTCAAAAAGCGATAAATAAATGGCAAAAGTTAATTGGTTTATGTCAATCTTGAGGGCAGAAAATTGCCCGCATCGCCAGACACACGAATACACAGCGCAAGCACACATGTGGCGTGGACCCAATCGCTCCATATATACTCGCACATGTGTATGCATATGAGTCCCTGTGAGCGAGTTGCAAGTGCAGCATCCGCGTACGCTTTAGCCCATCCTGCAAGTTGGACGTAAGGAATTTTTATGCAGAATAAAGACATTACACGGACAACGCTTGCACCCCGCCTGCTCTTTCAGTAGGCACTTGCTGTGCGATTTCCTACAAACCACCGCCGACTCGTGGAGAACTTAGCTTGGCGCAAGCTTTGTTTTTACTTTAATTCTACATTTCTGCCGGTAGGCAAATTGGACGTCTTTCCTCACACGCTGATACCGAATAATTGTTGGATATTGCTGGCTTCTTGAATGATTTACGTTCCTTCGCCACAAAAAAAATTAAATAAAATGAAAGCAACTCACAGCGAAATGCACCGAAGTAAGGGCTCCAATGTTGAAATGACAGATTATCGAACGAAAGAATGTGATTTATGTGGTGACTAAAAGCCACACGGAATTCCACACAACATTGTTATTTTAATTGCTTTGTTTTGAAGTAAGGCGCTCTCAAACAAGGTTTGCAAACATTATATAAAAATGTACCTAAAATTATTTATCAAAATAAAATAATAACCGCTATCATTTATCTGGGTTATCCGGTAGGAATTATAGTCAGCAAAATGAAGATTTTTGTTAATAACGTAATTCAAATATTAGGACATGCCAATTTTGATAACAATTATAATTTATCCGAATTATCCGGTCAGAATAAAACCTTAACCACACCTACACTTTTATTTAATGCGTAAATAATATGATTATCCACCTGAAGTATAAATACAGCGTAAAATAATTACTGATACAGTTTATCCGATTTATCCGGTGAGAAATTTTGTTGGAAAAATAAAAATATTATGTAGTAGTATAAATAGATCAACGATTTAGCATCTCTTGAAAACAGATATAAATTATCCGAAATAACTGGTGAGCAAAAAACTTTACAAATAATATAACATATAACCTTTTTGAAACAAAATTAGTAGAATAATATACTCCAGGCATAACTATGGCACAAAATAATTACTGGTATAGTTTATCCGAACTATCCGGTCAAAATTTTTGCGGTAAAAATAAGTAAATTATGTAATACTAAATAGATCATCAATTTAGCATGTCTTCCTAACAGATATAAATTATCCGAAATATCCGCAGAGCATAAGGACCAAATAGCATATTGCAGCATATACATATACATATGTACATTTTCTCACGTTTTATAAAAAGAAAACAATGTTTTTGGGCTGAAAAATGTTGTCGAATAACACATTTATTTCTGATATTTCACAAAAATAGAATAAAGAATTTTGGAAGAAATTTCTATCAAAAAATTTATGTTTCGACAACTTGAATAATGTCGGGTAATGCATTTTCCCAGCAAAAGCTAATAAGCTTAAATTATATGCTAAAAAGTAGTTTGGATAACATGGATAACTACAGATAAATGTAATATGTATTAAACTTCTAAATATTAGTTCAAAATTATTCAAAATATTAATTTGTGATAATTCGGATAAAGTCGGATAACGCATTTTTTTTTGAATAAGAGCTACTGAGCACATATTATCTGCTAAAGAGGGTTTGAATAACCAAGAAATCTACGGATAAACGCAATATATATTTAATTTATAAAAATTAGTTTAAATTTTTTAGATATTTTATGTGTAGAGAACTCAGGTTAAGTCGGATAATGCATCTTTCAACACAAAAAAGAGTTAAATATGTTGAAAGAGAGTTTGGATAAGGCCGGATAATCATAATATATATTAAGTTTATTAAAATTAGTCTAAAGTTAGTTAAAAATCTAACTTTAGATAGCACTGATAAAGTTGGATAACGCATTTTCCAAACCAAAAACTACTCCGCTAAAATTGTCTACGAAATTTGTTCAAAAAACCAAGTGACTCACTACATAGGTTGATTTTATGGTGGAAAATACCTGTAAATGCTAGTTGACACTACGTTCGCACTAATTATTGTTTTGTGTCAACAGCTCGGCAGTTGTGAAATTTTCCCAAATGAGAGCGTTTATAGTACGAAAGTTTATTGCAGCTTTCATTATTTAGAAAGATTATTAAAAGTAAATAGTTTGCTCCAGCAGCTGAGAAGTGTCACATTCTCTTTTTCCCAGTTGCATGAAATTGTGCTAAAATTGTGTGTGCGAAAACACACATTAGAATCGCAACAGAGTTAGACTCTACTGTCGCACATTTAATTTTTTTTCGTTTTGCAAGAAGAAAATATACTTTATTTCTGTCGCAATTACAGCTTTTGCATATTTTTATGTTTTTATTTTATCGCCTTGAAAATTTCCTAGTAAATTGTCGTGGCAGTGCAAGTGTGAGGCGTCAACTAGAGCTCGACTGTGAGCCTCGTCAGCAATTATGACTACATGTGACGACTGTGACGGTGGGGCACAACTGTATATGTCTATACGTATGTTGGTGGGTATTTGTGATTTACTAGTTGCCTGCCGGTCTGCGCGCCACAAAGTTGACATTTCTGCAGTTTTATATACAACTAGCAGTGGCTAACTGTTATTTGTGGCCGAACAACAACGTTCTCTTGAAGCAAGGAAACTCAACTTGGCATTGGGCCCAGTTCAGCTGCGACTCAGCGACACAAACGAGACTGTGTGTCAAATAGTAGTGAATTTTTTCCAGGAAGCCCCGAAACATATAAACATGCAAATAAACAAAGGCAGCATATTGCTACCGCCGCCCGTGCAACACTCACTGCGGCGCCTACACAACGCGCGTAACTCATTAGAGCGCGGTTTCTATATTTCTACATTTAGTATATATGTAGAGTAGTGCTTGTGTGCTTCTTTCCTAGCGTCGCAAATCTGCACTCGAATATGAGCTCCTTTTACCTCAATTATCACATTTCAGAAATGGTCACGGACCACGAAATCTTAACTGACGATATGCGGCAAGCGGAAAGATAGAATGACGAGATGACGACAAGATGGGTGGCAGCGCACACAAGCGGACACGGCATACAGTGGTGGCGCGGCTGCTAGTAGCAGGAACTTGTATGTCGCGCACTCGAACTCAGTAGCTGGTGCATCTCCCATGCATACTTGCCACGCACATAGGAAACTAGCTAATATAATAGGATTTTTGTTGAGAGGAAAATCTAAGCGCAAGTGTGGCTCTTGCTATGACATTGTCCCAGGTCCAACTTAGTTGACTGATGCGACTGTCCACTAATGTTGTTGGCGCGACTTAGTCTTCATGCCAGCTTCACAGGGTGTCGTTAGACAGCACCGTCCGCATATACAAATACATACATATATGTTCATACGATACATACACTTGAATATGATGATGCGCCGCCGTAAAGTCTTTAGCATATTTGTTATTCCTGCAGCAATTCCTTGTGGCAGCTATAGCTTTGCCACATTGTTGCCATAAGTTTTGTTTGTTGACATTTATGACATCTACACATGAGATTTGACAGTTTGCAATGCAAAAACGAAATTTTCCTTTACTTTATGTACATTTGTATATACATACCTACACGTATACAAATGGATGTGCATATAATTCATTTTTTGTTATTTTCTCATTTGCAATATTTTTGGTTTGCGGTCTCATCGTTGCCTGCGATAAGGCAGTATATGCAACAGTTGGACAAATGTCGTCTGCGGCACTGCCAGGCATTGACATTCAACACTCATTTCGTGCTGTGCAGCTGCATTGCTTATTTCATTGTAAATTTTGCTATGTTTCTACATGCTCAAGTAAGTTTCTATGGAAGTTTGGTAATAGAATGCATGTTAGAATTTAATGAACACGATAACTGTTGAGAAAAATATTTATCCGAAGTAAGCTGGAAAGCATACTGAGAATTTGCGCTAACTTGACACAAGCACTTAATAGTGATAAAAATTATTATCCACGCTTATCCGCATTATCCGTACATTAAAACTCTTAAAATTACATACACTTCATAAAAATTTGGTAATAGAATGCGTTTTTGAGTTTGTTATAAAAGGTATCTGCTGACAAAAAACTTTATCCGAAATTATCCGGAAAGCAAACAGAGAAATTTCGAAAACCTGATATCCTTGTGGCATTTCATGGAGATGAAAATATATTATCCACGCTTATCCGCGTTACCCATACATTGAAAAACTGAATAAAATTATCTAGAATGAATGTTGTTTCAAAATAAATACAGAAATTTTGGTTTTCAGACAGCCTGACAACTTTGGTGCATACAGTTGTGATTAAATTCTATCAACCGCGCTAATCCGCATTATGCGTACATTGAAAAGTGAATAAAATGATATAAATTTTATGTTTTAGATAGTCGAATAAGCCAATAGTATTAGAAATATATTATCCCTGCTTATCCACCTAATCCGTAAAAGGAACAAACTGAATAAAGTTACAATATAAATAATGTTGTAACAAAAAAAATGTATAGATTTTTTCCCGGATAAAATAAATTAATTAAATGAAACAAAATAATATATTTTTAAATTAAGTTAAGCTGAATTATCCGGTGCTATGTCTATGTATATTTCAAGGAATTTTTTTATTTCATGTAAACGTAAATATATTTAAAATGTTAAAATTTTATAAAACTTTAAAGTGATTAAACAGCTATCAATATCGCTACGGATAAGCTGTATAAAGGCACTTCTTGTAACAAAATGTCCCAAAACTATAACCTACAAAATTTTATCAACTGGATAAACCAAATATTTATCCGTATCAAATTTATGTACATTATTCTTTAGACAATATATTGTTACATTGTATTACACGTTCTAAACTGGTAATAGTTTTTGAGTGCGCAACAAAAAGTGCCTACGATGTAAATGCTACTTCCGGATAAGCCGGATGGTACTAATTTTAAATGCCAATTATTTATTCAAGCGTAAAAAATAGTTTTAATGACTTAAACATTATTTTGGGTAAATCGGATAAAACTAGTTTTTATTTATTTTACTTTAGTTCAACCAAATGGTTTAAGCGTTGTAAAGTCGCCTTTGCATAAGCCGGATAAAGTTTTTTACTGCAATTCTTTCTCTCGCGTGCCACAGTTATAGCAATTATTTAGTTAAGGTGTAATAAAAGGTTTCATGGTCGCAAAATCTCTTTTGGATAAGCCGGATAAAGTATTTTATGGCAATTCTTCTTCTTAAGTACCAAAGAGATGTTAAGTTAAAAATTTTCCATCGCATAAACCGGAAAAAAGCATATTTCATTGAAAAGTGATATTTGAGGTTCTTTATAGTAAAGAGTAGCACAAAATTTACTTGGCTTGCGCCACGGATAAAGTGTATATAAACATTTTTGCTATAAAAACGTTCTTAAAGTTACATATTTTAATAATATTTAACACAATTTTACAACCTAGTCTGAAGTAATGTTTTATCCGCACTGTTCTAAAAGCGTTATTTAGTTAAGGAATTTATTTTTTTACCTAAAATTGTATCGAAAATAAACAATTTTTAACTACAGCTTAATTATAATTTTATCAGATCTTTTCCTTTTATCGTTAATTAAAATAGTGTACGCTCACTAAGTGGCACATTTGAAACCATCTTACCGAAACTTCAATATTCTGCTTGTACAGCCAGCTGTTTAAATATTTTGATGAGCAAATGTTATTGAGCGAAATGATTGACTTAATTTGACAGCCAACAGACGACATTAAAAAAATGGAGAAAACAAAAAAAAAAAACCATTTCGCAGGAAATGAACGAAAGCGCAAAGGTAGAGAAACATTCTATGGCTGATTGGCGGCACACAAACACACATGCATCCACACACATACATATCTCTTACTTATCTTCATGTTTTTCACATCTGATAGCACGCTTTATATTTTCGAAGCTTGCTGCCTGCTGCTTCAACGCTCGATTGGCGATGAAAGTGCCTCAGAGGCACTAAGTATATATACACACAAATAAACAAATGTATGTGTGGCAGCATGCCAAAGGGTGAATGTGTCACATGTTGAAAAATACATTTCACATTTTCAATTTTTCTGCGACTTTTTTAATCCGCACACTCCATTGCCGGCAAACAAGCACAGCACAGGTAGTTGTTTATATGTATATGTGTTTGGTTTTGTTGGTGTGTGTGCGACTGACCGGCAGAAAGTGGCAAAATTAAGTTTACGGATGCTATGCTGCCATAGGCGCTTCTGTGCTGTGCTTTGCCATGCGCTGCTGTGTGCCATGTACTGTGTACAGCAACGGCCGCCGTGACATGTCAACAGCATTTAAAATTGATTGATGGCTTGATGGGGAAAAAATGTCAGCTTAATGATTTGGCTTTCAGAATTTTTGCAATTTTTTCTCGCTCTCCTGTTTGTACACAGTTACAAATGTATGTAGGTATGCATGTGTCGTTTTTTCTTCTTTGTTTTAAGTTTCGTTTGCCTGTTCATCTGTTGCCGTTACCTTCCATTTCCTACTCCTATGCAACCACATTTCGGTTACATTTGGGAATTGCCATCGCTTATTTGAAATCCGTTTACTTTTAAATGTTTTAATTTCGTGTTCTTTTTTCCGTTTTCTATTTGGCCTCTTTGTCACATTTGACCGATGCGCTGGCAAGTGAAAGCTTTTAACCTACTTTTTGGGCTGAAAAACAAAATTTTGTATTGTGCAGTGCATTTGCTCCCGATTGGCACTGTATTAAATTTATATTCAAATGATATTTATTGCATATTTTATGATTCCTTATTGGCTTTAATTTAGTGGGTCTCTTGCATTTTGAGATAAAAATTATTTTAAAGCATGACAATTTATTTATCCGAGTTTATCCGAGAATGTAATTAATTGAATCATGACCCATTAATTAAAAAAACTACTTTCATAAGCCTTTAAAGTAAACTTAAATCCGGATTTTTTTGTTTATCCGCGTTATCCGAATTTTATCCCTTTTAGCCGAATTTTAAAATATAATTTATTCACCACAATGCGTGGTACTACAATGTTTTAGGAACATATTTTTCAATATAATTCGCTTATCCGCTTTATCCACCAATTAGAAACGAAAAGCCAAATATTTATATAATAGTATTTAATAAACCCACTGGCTTTAAAAACTTGATATCCACGCTTACCCACTTTACCCTTTAATTAAAAGCATGTTGTGATAAGCCAAAAAGTTTCAAATACACTTACTCAAAACTTGTTATCCGAGCTTATTCTGAAGACTGGGAAAATCCAAGCCTAATGCTTTAACTTACTCCTCAACCTTAAGGAACAGAGAATGCTCCAATAGATATGGCTTAATAAAATATTTTATAAACGTAACTAGGAAAATTCTCCCTAAACTTTACAACTTTTTATCCCACAGTTGTGGTTTAAATATTTATCAGTAAGTATTGCGTATCCGCTGTTATCCGATATAATAAAATGTATCCATATTGAAACATAAAACCGTTTTTTACATTTTATTTCACAAGTAGTTATCATAATGCTTATCCAGACTTATCGAACATTATAAAAATATCATAAGAATTGGAACAGTTGAAAAATGTTTACATTTTAAACCGAGAATAGCTGAATATCTTTATCCGGTGTTATCCGAAATAATAGAAATTATCCAAACTAAGAAATTAACAAGTACATAGTGCTAGCTTTCATATTTTTAATTACTTTTCGTTACCGGCGTGTTCATATATATTAAGTGATCTACGTCGTTTTATATTTCAACAAAATCTCATTTTAGTGAAGTTAAGTGAGTATTGTAGTGTTTTCTTGCAATATATATATTTTAAAATTTATCCGTGCTTAAAAATGTCGGAAATTGCTAATAGTGAATGTTATCCAATGCTATCCGAGATTATAAAAAATTATCTCTAGTGTAGAATTAACGAATTTATACATTTTATTTGAATAATAGTTTTATTAACATTCATGCGATGTTATCCAAGATAAAAATTATTATCCGAATTACAAAAATAACGAGAGATAGTTATATGTGACCTGGTCTACGAAAAGGGGGCTAACGTGCGAAAACTAGTTTTCTGGGAAAGCTGTTAAAAATAATCGTCAGTTTCTCGTTATCTCATTAATTGTTCTCCTTTTTTTTGATACCTAAGCCCCCTTTTCGTAGACCAGGTCACATATTTTTGTCCGAGTTCATACTAATTGTTGTATGATATTTTATAGCTCAAATAAAAGAAATCGTTATTTTCTTATCCGTGCTTAAAAAATGTCGAATGGGAAAGATTTTTGACTTTTTGTAGTGAAATTAAAGCTTCAAATCAGGCTGCAAAGCTTTAATCAGAAAAGATTCCCAAACATATTAGAATATCATATCGTATATGAGAATATTACCCACACGGTAAGGGCAACTAAATCACATTACAATACAGCCAATTATAAAACATCCATCAAACGGACTTACAATGCTACACTTTATTAGCAACACTTGACACTTGATGTGGCCCTTACAGCTGCAACAACAGCAGTAGCCGCAACTGCTACACTTCGTGGCAATATAAAATTTGAGCAAAAAGTGATATGAAGAGCGCAAATGAGTTTGTCAGCAACTGACGGCTAAAGAGTTATTATCATGTGCAGCAACAACATAATAATAGCCATCAAGCAACATCGCTACTAAATACATACTATACTTGTATGTATATGTGTGAAGGTGTGTAAGATCTACCTGCAGTAGACAGCAGCAGCAGCAACTTCGCACATTAGCACCTTGCAAAAACGCAAATTAACAACACTTCATGCTGAATTCTCAGCTCTTCTGCTGCTCTGCACTGCTTTTTCGCTGTATTTCGCTTTCATTTCGCTCGAGGGCGTTCCAACGCAGATTTTTATATCACTTTTTTGTGAGTTCTTTCACGTGTTGTCAACATGTTGATTGCATTACATGTCTTAATCCCTGCTGGAGTCTGGAGCATTTTGTTGCAGTTTAGTTAAGAAAAAGTTGGCTAAAAGCGTGGTGAGGACGGGGATAAAAAATGTGAGAGTCTGTCTTATTACACGCACATTTCTGCTAAGTAATCCGTCTGCTCACGGTGTGCCCATTGCTTCCGCTACGGAACCATACTGAAGCGATTTGCAAAGTACTTATTTCAAGGTTGCAAGTTCGGTGGAATTGTAAATGACTTTCATGGCGTACATCTCTACATACATACATAGAAATTGTTTTTACATACTTTTTAATAAAGCAATGTTAAGTTTATTGTTGACAGAGGGCGTTGGCAGTGCTTAATTATATGCGGTAGTGCTAAATGAAAGCTTATTTTTATTTGGTTTGATTTTTTACAATGAAAAAGGCAAAGATAGGTAAAAGGGGACTTCGCCTAAGTGCAGAAAACTTAAATTATGTGATTTTTAGTGTTATCCGTGTTATCCGGATTTTATACGTTTTATCCAGATTTTTAAATGTAATTCACTTACGGTCAAAAATGTTAATGGTTAAGTACAAAAAACATAAAATCTGTGATTTTTAAATTTATGCGTGATATCCGAATTTTATCCGTTCTATCCAGATTTGCATATATAACTCATTTACGATCTACAATGTTAGTGGAACATATTTTTAACATATCTTGTACTCGTATATCCTAATGTTAAATATCACAAATTGAACTTGAATAGAACCTTATGTTTTGCATTTTATCTGAAAATGAAGAAACACTTCTTTCATTAAATGTGAAACCACATACATATATGATCTTTTTCTATCTAACTCATGTTTGAATTGTTAGACCTGGTAGCGGTAATTACTTACAAAGAAAGGAAGTTCGAAAGCACACAACACAAAATATGCAGCGAGCAAAATTAAAATTTTCCAGAGCTTTGAGTTTTCATTCAACATTTTATAATTATTCTGCTATTTTTAGATGCTTGCCTAATTATAAGTAGCACTATACGGTTATCCGTTAATGAAAATTTAATAAATATCTAACAGCTGATCCATATAATAAATACAATTAACAATTAAAAACATTGTTATCTACACTATCCCGTTGCTACGGATAAAGGAAAAACCGTATTTCATACGACATTCTCCTTATGGAAGGAAAAGCGAAAATGTGATTTTTATATGCTGTTCTGCTTAAATTTGTAAAAACTATGATTCTTGGGTTATCCGGTTTTATATTTTTAGCATATATGAATCAAATTGCAGTTTTAGATAAAAATTTTATAAAATTAAACTAAAACAACGTTATCCGTTTTATCCGGTAGATACGGATAAGGCAAAAATTTGATATTTGAATGCTAGCGATGATTTCTAATTGCTTTTCTGCTTAAATTTGTATAAACAATAATTTTCGGGCTATCCGTTATTACATATTCTCCATAAATAAATCAAATTCTGGTTTTAAATACAGTTTCCACGTTATCCGTTTTAAACTGTAGACACGGATAAGCCAAAAATCAATTTTTGAATGATATTACGCAATGCTAGCATAATTCGTTGTCGGCAAAAATAAGTAATAATTAAATACCCATACTCATATGCATACTTACAATGTCTTATTGTAAAACTGTGATATTTCTCAGGCTTCAAGGAAATGTTGTCGACTTTTTTATTAAGTAAAAACTGCCTTAATGACATATTTCCCACTTCAAGTCGCAATCACGTACGCACATTGAAAACACGCACACACATACATACATACATACATGCACTTGCAAACAAACAAAAAACGAAAAAATGCAAGTGAACGAATGCAATGTGGCAACACTGATACATCAAAAAGTCAAGCATTTGTTTTTGTCCGTATTTTTGTTGCACATGCATAAATAATAACGTACGTGCGGCAAAACAGTTATCCTTACGCATTCAACGAAGACCAAGTTATTACAGTTGTGTTATTGTGACCAATTTTGCCTGCCACTTGGCCTAAAGTGCCAAAGGCCTAGAGGCCTTCAAAACTTTATAGTTAATAATAACTCACTACGTGTTAGTTGTTGTAGTTGTTGGTGCTGTTTTTGTTTCAGTTCATATTTATACTCATTCATATGCAAAAAGCATAGCGCAAAGCTAAGCGTTGCGCCGGTTGCGAGCGGTGACGAGGCAATGCAGGAGAAACACAAATTTGCCATACATACGGTAGATTGTGAGGAAGATAAGAGTGTAGGAGCGTAATTGCCGGCATGCGGTGAACAATAAATATAGGGTTCAACTTGTATTTGCTTGTTATGATATCACTTTTCTATAGTGGGAAGTTTTTATATGAGAATGGTTGAGGTTAAGAGGTAATGTTAAGTTAAGTTTGTATGAAGTTAAGTGCAAATTGTGTTAATATAAGTTTAGTTTAAAAATATTAGTTCTGGTTAACTGAGGTTTACCTTTATTTTTATCCGTATACCATACAAATTTAAGTTTCGTTAAGTTCAATGCATTAGTTAAAGCTACGTTAAGTTTAGTTAAGTTAAATTAAGTTACGTTAAGTTAAGTTAAGTTACGTTAAGTTACGTTAAGTCATGTTAAGTCATGTTAAGTCAAGTTAAGTAATGTTAAGTTATTAGTTAAAGCTACGTTAGGTTTAGTTAAGTTACGTTACGTTAAGTTAATTTGAGTCAAATCAAGCCCAGTTAAATCAAGTTACGTTAACTTAAATTAAGTCACATTAAGTCATTAGTTAAGTTAAGGTAATCAAGGCAAGTTAATTAAGTTAAGTTAGGTAAAGTTAATTAAAGTTAAGGAAAGAAAAGTTAAATTAAGTGAAGTAAGTGTATTACATCTGGTGGGGATTATTTTAAAGGCAATAAAATATGGATGAATAATTGCATATTTTGAGTTTTATTAACAATTTCGGCGTACTTTTTCGATTCCTATTTTGAGGCCCCTCACTCGAAAGTCTTCCAAAAACTAGAGAAACAGTCTACCCACGCATCCGAAACTTGGCACCCTTTAGGCAAGCAATATCTTCATGTCTATATCTTCTCATCACTTGCAATAATTTCGCACGCAATCTCACGAATTCCGCTACTGCACGAAGCGTCAACTTGATGCGACTTTTAGCCCGGCTATGAGACCGCCAACACTACGCTACCAGACTTAGCATTGCGCTCTAAAAGCCATATAAAATTTATTAGCGACGCACGCACGTATTGACGATCTGCCAAAACAAGCTTTTATTCGCTTTTTTCGAAACTTTTCGTCTGGCAGTTGCGGTCAATGTGGCTGAATTTCCCTGAGAAGCCGACATATTTTTCGGTTTTTGGCTTTTCTGTGCGCCACACATGTAAATGTGGCACGCATGCGCTGCAGCATACTTCATAAAGCCGCAATTTTTTTGTATTGTTTTTGGTTTTTGTGTGTTTTGCACTTTGTGAAGGTGAAAAATTGCGAAACGCATCAGATAAATGACTTTTGCGGTTTTCGAAAAAAATGTTGATTTTTTTCATATTTTTGTTTTATTACTTTAATGCCACTTTTTGATGTCTTCTGTGATGACACGCACTCACGCAGCATTGCGCTAACCGCAACGCTTTGCATGCGGGATCATAGGTGATGCGCTGATGGAAACTTGAATATTATTTGAGAGCTTATGAAGGTCTCTAAGCAAAAAGGGAAAATCAGAGTTGTCTGCATAATTGCGGCGAACACGCGTGGGATGTGAAGGAATTGATAGTTGTTTTGAAAAGATTTTCTAGAAATTGTTGATAGTTGCTACTTATTTTAGGGAATAACCAAGAGGCCTTACCTAGAGAGAAGAAAGAAGAAAGAGAAGAAAGAAACTAGGAAAACGCTCATGGACCGAATTTCCAGCAGTGGATCAATGCTGGATCGCAACAAACTCGTTTCATTTCCGAAGCGAATGGTTACCGGTGATGAAAAGTAAACACCTTCTCGTCACGCGAAAGAAGTGGTGGTCGAAACGTGATAGCCCTGTGCAAACGGTGCCAAACAATCCTAGATTAACTGTCAGGAAGAGTTTGCTATATGTTTCACGAGATTGGCAGGGAATCGTCTACCATGAGCGCCATCCTTACGGTCAAACTTTTAATGTGGATCTATACTACTAACAATTCTACCGTCTAAAGTAAGCAATCGCCCAGAGATGGCAAGCTTTGGCCAATTAGGAGAGCAATTGTGATCCAACAGAACCCAACGCTAGGTCTCACATATCGATACTGACTCACCAGAAGCTTGGTGCGATTGGTTGGAAGGTTCTTATGCATTTACCTTGTAGTCCGAACCCAGCATCAAGAGTTTATTACCTGTCTAAGTCTATGGCGAATAATTTTGCAGGTGAGAAATTCGCCTGAAGAGAATCTCATGTAATTGGCTGTCAATGCCTGCTTGCTTTTTATCAATAGGAATAAGAGTTTTTATCTTTCATGTACCTTTATTACTAAATATTATATTAAACTGATATTTATTTAAAAATCAACGAAAAATAACTCACATGAGATATACATATGTACATATGTAAGTGAAATAACAACTAAAGGGGCTAAATTTAATTTTATATAGAACATAAAAGACGAGAGAGAGAGTCTGTTAAAATATCCTCTGCTTCCAAATTAATATTTTAGTACCGAAATGTGCACACGGTATTTTAAAAAAATAAACAAAAACAATAGCACTACATATTTTTGGTTTATACCCGTCTTATAAATTTTTTTCACTTTCGGGATCCCGATCCCGGGTCCCGAAAATTAAAATAACACCATACATTTTTAGTTTCTATCCGTGTTTTAAAATTTTTTAGTTTCGGGATCCCGAAAGTTTCGGGACTGACAACAATAAAGTGCTGTTTGACCAAATAAATATAAAATAACGTATTTCAAGCCACTTTAAAGCCGTATATCAAATTCAAATTTGTGTGCTGCGAGCTGAAAATATAGCTGGTATATGTACATATGTACATATGTACATACATATGTAGCTAGTAACATGGTATACATGTGAAGATAAGGTCAACCGTAAAATCGGAATTAAAAATATGTTAGTGATATGGGACTTAGACTAAGATCTGCATCGATTTCGCTCGTAATAATATTCGATATTTAAACTCAAACATAACATACATATGTATGTATATGTACATATATTACAGAAACGGTTGCCAAAGTTTCAATTTCTGCCCATTACCAAGGTTAACAGCGCTTTTACAATAAAAAAGACTTGAATTTACATACATACATACATACATACATATGTATCTGCGATTATTTAAAATAAAAAGAAATATTAATTATTAAAAAATACGTATTTTTAGCTTATTCGTGTTTTTTACAGTTTTTTTCAATTTCGGGATCCCGATCCCGAGTACCGAAAGTTAACATACCTTTCCCAATACAAAAAACATGAATTCACTTGACATTGTTTAAAAAATAAAAATAAATGTATGCATAAAAAATACATATGTATGTACATATGTATGTACATATGTATTTTTGATTCATACCCGTTTTTTCACTTTCGGCATCCAAATCCCGAGTCCGAGATGTACACGAAGTGCTTCAAAATATAAAATAACCCTACATATTTATAGTTCATTGCCATTTTTTATCTTTTCACTTTCGGGATCCCGAAAAATTTCGGGACTAACAACACTAAAGTGCTGCTTGGGCAAAATAAACACGAAATAACGCTTTTCGAAAAATTGTATGGTAATATTTTGGCAAATTTTTGAAATTACAATAAACAGAAATATCAGAGAGTATTTAGATATCCTTTGTTGCATAGAAATAACTACGTGTATTAAGAAATAATACAAAATTTTATAAAAAAAAATCTAATATTAAATATAATATTATTTATATAATGCCTCAACCTTATTTTTTCCCCTTCTAACAGATTTCCTACTTATAAGCTCTTTCCTTAATTCCTAGCGTCTAAAAAGCTTGCTTTATTCTTTTCTAGCCTACAAATTTGCATGTCCACATGCAATGCATTTGCATAAATGCAAATAAATATTACAACAATAACAACAAAATACAATTATTTGCATATCACAACTAAGTGGAATGTATATAAAGCGGCAATGCCATGGCTAAACGCTCAACTCATAAAAGCATAAACGTGTAGCAAATAAAATGAGCGCTTCAAGAAAACAAACAAAAACAACAACACATACTAGAATTAAATTGAGATCTCCACATGGCATGCAACATATTGAGTAGTGTTTTGTTGTTGTAGCAGCACACTAGCGGTAGTTGGCTGCACGCTGCACGCGCTGGTAGCCAACAAGAAGAATCAATAACCTCGCATCACGGGCGAGACTTATAAATGCCCTAAAAGCTATAAATTTCCAGGTCAGTCAGTCGGCGCGATGAGCGGCAGTGATTTACATGCATGCATGGCAAACAGACAACCAAAACAATAACAATAACACAGGGAAGCGCACACAGCCACACAAACAATTGCAAATAGCAGCCACCAGCCACATTAACCGGCAGTTGGCATGTGCCACGCGGCTATTTGCCGTGCAGCAGCGCAACAATGTTGGTAGCTGTGGCAACAACAACAACTTCGAACGCCAGCAATAAGCACAGCAGTCATCAGCGTCATTGCGTGCAATTTTCGCATTGTTCCAGCTGCTTTTATGCCGATTGATTTTCGCCAGCGCATATATTACTTGGCAATTTTTCTGGTTTTTAATTTAAATGCGCTTTTTCCCCGCCACATTTGTTCACTTTGCGAATTGGTTTGTTCGTTTTTGCTGCGCAATTTTCATGTGGTAAATTGAAGTTGCATGTTCGGCACAACAATACGCAGCTAAATGCTGCCATACATCAATTGGCTCGCATGTATTTATTGTCTGCCAGCGCGCGGCAATCAGCTGCCAATGGTCGCTGGGCGCTCCACTGCCGTGCTATGCGCTCCTCTACGGTGCTGTGCCCGACTCTGTGCTGTGCTTTGCGGTTGCCTACTGTTCTTTTTTAATTAAAACACTAACAGTACACAAATTAAAATTTTGCAAACGAGCTTTGCATCTGCTCTGCACCGCCGCTGCTGCCTCGCCACAAATGCAAATAAAACGTTACACTTAGCACTCAGCACACGTAAGTGCTTAAATACCTGCAGACAGACAGACACATAAACACATAAGCATATTTATACATGTCTATACATTTATATGCATACATATGTATATACATATGTATGTATGTAGGTATATAAGTATGCACCAGAGTTATTCTCATTTGTTCAGTTGATGGCTCGAGCTGTGGCATGCAATGATGCATTTTGCATTTTACATCAATGAATTGCCTAGATGCGGTAACAGTTATGTGTATGTATAAATGGGTGTGTGTGTCCGCTTGCATGCTGCTTGTTTGCATATCGGGCTTTGCATTCAATTGCAGTTTTAATTAAATGTGACCAAGTTGAGTTTGGCCAAAATGAAATGGCAACGACACAAGCAGATAGGAAGCAAAAAATAAAAAAAGTCAAAATATAATATAACGAATGTTAAAAATGTATAATTGGAACAGTAGAAAGATGGGTTGCTGAATTTAAATGTGAACGTACAAGTCTTGAAGACGATCCACGTGAAGCACGTCTAAAAATCGCATCGACACCAGAAATCATAGCCAAAATACAGGATATGGTTTTGGAAGATCGTCGATTGACTGAGAGAGATTTAGTAGAGGCACTACACATCTGATTAGACAGTGTGAGCCATATTTTAAGTGAAATTTTGGGTTTTAGAAAGCTGTGTGCACAATGGGTGCCTCATTCGCTAACAATGGCACAAAAACATATTCGAATGCGGCTTTCTCAGCCACATTTGAAGCATTTTGAAAAGAATAAAGTGTTTTTTGTGCCTTGATTCATCACTATGGATGAGACTTGCATCTATCACCATGATCCAGAATCAAAACAATAAGCTAAAGAGTGGTGTGACCCTGGTTGTTCGGCTTCGAAACAAGTTCGTGTCGGAAAATCGGCCAAGAAGGTTATGGCATCAGTTTTTTGGGCTGCGATAGGAATTTTGTTTGTGGATTACTTGCAAACTGGTAAAACAATTAATTCTGAATGTTATTACAACCTTTTCGATCAACTGAAGGAAAAAATTCGTGAAAAAAGACCAGGTTTGCAGAAGAAAAATTATTTTTCGTCAGGACAATACACCGTGTCACTAGAGCATTTAGACAATGGCTAAAATCCATAAATTAAAGTTCGTATTGTTGGAGCATCCACCGTATTCACTAGATTTGGCCCACAGCGACTTCCATTTGTTTCCAGAACTCAAAATATTTATGCGTGGCAAGCGTTTTTCATCAAATGAAGAAATCATAACTGCTGTTGAAGAGTATTTTGCAGACCTTCCGGAGAATCGTTGGAGCAAGTGTATTAATGGGAGATTATACTGAATAAAACAGTGTATTTTGAATCATAAAATTGTGTTTTTCTGATCAAAAGACAAAACTTATTGAACAACTTGGTATGTATGATATAAGCTAGAATATCCTTCACAGCCGGGCTTCTTATCAGTTCGATCAGTTTGTATGACTGCCAAAAGCTACTACTACGGGCAAAAAATGGTAAGACTTTGTTCAAAACTTTAAAATTCTTCATTCTTTAAAATCTATGCCGTCCCACTCAAAGTAAACTCCCTTGGCATCAAAGCATTTGTCTTTTCCAATCCTCGAAACAGTTGTTAAAGTAAATTTCTGGAATAGCCTTCACTGTGCGTAACTATTCAGATTTAATGTCTTCAATTGACTCAAAACGGATTCTCGGGAGCTGTCGTTTGAGTTTGCTGAATTGCCATAAGTCACACGGAGCTAAATCAGGAGAACACGGCGAAAACCCCACGAAGAATCATGCAGCTTGCGACGGTGCATTATGGTGGTGCAAGAACCAAGAATTAACGACGCATACAGGGTTTGTCCGGAAATATTGATCCAATCGTTACAATTCTTTAGCGCGATTTCCAAGCATTGAAGGTATCACGGAAGGCATTTCCCGGAATAGCCTTCAGAGCCGAGGTGCATGATGCTTGGATCCCCTCTGTCGTCTCAAAATGCTTGCCTTTCATTGGCCTTTTCAGACAAGGAAACTAAAAAGGAGGCTGTAGGGCGGCTGCGAAAGCGTTGGAATGTCGGCCTTTGGTCACTTTCAGACATGTTCACATTTTCTTGGAACCCTGGAATTTCTGGTCGTTAGTGAGCACTTTTGGGACCATCTTCGCGCACACCTTGCGTATGTTCAAGTGCTTCGTCACTCATAAACCAAAGATTTTTATAAAAGTCTGGGCAACCAAACGAATACTGAGTCGACAGTCAGAGTTCAAAACTTTGCGCACACGAGTCACATTGTCGGTGTTTGTCGAAGTCGCAGGTCACCCAGCACGGTCTTCATCTCCCGGCTCTCCAAAAAAGCCTCGTGCTACCGAAACACACTACTTCATGCTAAAGCAACACTTGGTAAGCCTGATTGATTATAACAAACGTCTCTGGCGCAGATTTAACGAATTTCATACAGAATTTAATTGCGTACCTCTCTCTAATGAACGCTGCGCACGTCGCGCAAACTATTTGATCTGATTTGTTGTCGATACTAAAGGATTTTTGGTCGATGGCAGTTATATGCTATAGGAGTCCAAACCACTGGACTGCTACTGGGTGTCAGAACGAGCAGCAATGTACGAGATTGCCAAGAGTGGTGTACTGCTGTCACCCGAAAACTCTATCAACATTAGAATACCCATGAATAGTCTTCACGGTGATCTATGTAGAAGCATGGCAAGCATCAAAACCCGATAGAACGAGCAACCTGGTTGCAAAACAGCAAAATTTGTCATATTTTGGTCACATCTGTTTCGCTATCCTACATTTGGTTGTGAGAGTCCATTTATTCTGAACTTTTTATACAAATTTTGTCTTATGGTCCAACTTGATTGTTCGTAGCGGACACAGTATTATATCTGCCACGGTTTCGTCTAGAATGGCTTTTAACTTAACCAACTCGTTTGTTTTTTCGTTGCCGAAAATGTTCCTGGGACCGGCAACGCAAATTATGGAAAAATAGAGTTGCTCTTCCAGTGCGCTTAATATAACTTAAAACAATGCAACGGAATCTTCTTAGCTTTACTGCTTGGAATACAAAATGCTTGAAAGGTTTCATATACACTGGCCTAAAGTAGAAAAAATCGATCTCATATGGTACAAAAATGGCTTAAAATTTTGGATTCTAATACTGTTGAACTGCTTCAAAATAACCAAAGTAAATATATAAATGAAATCATTAACTCACCTTCTTCACTTGTATCCCGCGTAATACCTGGCGTGACCTCATCCTCCGATGGTGATTCCACAATGCCACCTACTTCGATGACACTTTGCACCGAATCTGCCGAAGATGATGTTGACACAAATGTCGCAGACGCTGTTGTTGGTGTAGTTGTATTTGTCATTTGCATGCCATCGCCAACACGTTCTGTTTTCCTTAATTTCTCTGCCGACACGTTGGACGTATTTTGTGGCTCATTTGGCAAATTAATAGTCTCCAAATGCAGCTCCGAAGCGATCGCACCGCCGCTGCTGCTGCTCAACACATCGGCGACAACTTGTTTCGGTGTATTGACCGCCATTTCCGTTGGCAAATCTTCGCTAGCGAGGTTAATGATTGCCGGTTGTTTGCTGCTGTTGTTGTTGGTATCGTCAAATTGCTGCTGTTCTACGCCAACGATAATGCGCTCGAGCTTCGGTTGTGGAGCTGCGGCGGTGTTGGGGTTTTGTTCGAGTTTCTGTTTGTTAATTGGGATTTCTAATTTAGTTGTTTGCAGTTTGGACGCGCTCGTTGTGTGGTCTCCGACGGCAGTAGTACTGCTGTGCAGTTCGATTGAGCCACGTTTTTTGGGTGTCGGCGTGGGTGTGTTGGTGGTCGCAGGTGTGGATACCTTGTTACTGTTCGTACTCTCTGTGGATTTATGTTCACGCTTCTGCGGTATGGGTGGCGTCGTCGCTGATTTGGTTGCATTGGTTGTGTTGACCTCTACGTTAGGTTTGGCTTTCTTGGCTGACGTTGGCAGACTAATCTTGATGTCCACTGTTTCGAACTGTGTTATTTTTTGTGGTAGCACGACTTCCGTTGGAGTTGGCGTTATAACTTCTTGGATTTCTATGACTTCCTTGGAGTTGGGCAGCGCAGGCTCGATATTTGATTCAGCAGTCAACATTGGCACTAGCGGTGCCTCGATAATATTTTTATGCAGCACATAAATTGGTTCATTGTCTAGCAAGTCTGGCGATACGCTGGTGGGTTCGGCTGGTGTGGGAATCGTCGCCTTTTTGTTTTTCGCTGCTGTTTTCTTTTTCTCAACTGGTGTCTTCATATCCATGTGTACCTTTTCTTGAATCATGAAATTTCGCTCTTCAGTTAAAAATCCAGCGGTCAGTTTCGTAACATCCAAATTTTTTGGTTTAGCATCAAGCTGCTCACTGAGGCTCGTAGTTTCTTGTTTGATGTCTGGCTGTTCGTTCTGGATAACGGCAGTTTTAATAACGTCTGCTTCATTGCTATTTACTGTTTCTGTAGCTGCCAGCGTGGAGTCTTCCTTAACACTCACTTCTACTTCGGGCTGCAACAACTTCATATCGTCCACCTTAATTTCCTGCTTCTCTTCGCTTGTGTTAGTAACTTGTTTATCACATTCAACACTTTCTTTTACGGTTTCAACTTGTTGTGTAACACTTTCTTCAGTCTTTCTTAGCTTATCGTCACCAAAATCGAAGCCTTCGTCCTCACACAACTCATGCTGAAACAGTTTTTCAGCTTCTTTCTTCACCTTCTGATAGCTTTCAATCAACTTTTGCGCCTCCAACTCCAAGCGCCGCTCATCATCGGACTTCTTTAGCAGTTTAGCGCCCTTCTTTGGCGTCTCTTTCGTGGTTTCACTGCGACGTGTCACTTGCTTCTCACCATCCTTAGTCACAGTCAAGGTTTCACTTAACTCACGTAAGAGTGTCGGCCTTTTAGTGGTCCCTTCGACGCTCTCACCACCCAAAACTTGTTCGACATCTTCATATGAGTCCTGCACTTGATGCTCACACTCCATATACTCCACAGCGCCCGCTTCGTTGCGTTGCAATTGCTTACCACTCTCCGATAAATTCAAAATACCCCTTTCAATACTTTGCTTATCTTGTGGATTCTCGGCTAACTCCGATATACGTGTCTCCGCAGACGCGGTGATCGTCATCGGCTGACATTTGTCGGCTGCCACACCATCAGCATCGATCACAATGCCGAGCTGATCCAATTCGTTGTCGTGACTGTGTACCTTCTTCAGTTTGGCGCGCTCCTTGTGCGACTCTGTGCTGGTTTGTACCTTCTCCTCGCCGGTGGCATCGCGTGTACGTATCTCAGTGTAGGCATTTTGTTTGCTCTCGAATTGTCGCTCCTCGAAGACAGTTATGCGTGGCGTACTGGCGCCGCTAGCACGCTCGGCGTACGGTTGTAGCGTAAAGGCAATGGGTTTGTTGAATTGTTCCGTCAAATGATTGTTGTATGTTGGTGACAGTGGTGTTGTGTTGCTCATCACGGTCGTGATTTTGCCACCACCGGATTCCAGCAGCTTACGCATTTCATCAGACAGTCCGTCTAATGTATCCACACTAGAGCTCTCATGCAGTTGTGAAGTCGATGTGGTGGACTTAATTACCTGCTTCTTCGTTGTAGTCGTTGTCTTAGTATGCGCTACCTTTTGTGTAGATTGGCGCGTCTCAGATTTAGTCTCCGATGTTTTGGTCTCAGACTTTACCTCCGACTTTTGTTCCACACGCTCTTCTGACTTATGCTCGGTATGCGTCTCACTGGTCTGATTCGTGCTATTCGAGCTACTGCTGGTCGTAGTTGTAGTCTCGGCCGTTTCGACTTTGGACTCATTGACCGCATGTGTTTCGGCAGGTAATACTTCATTCGACTCCAGCATTTTAGTTTGCTTCAAACTTTCGTTTACTGCTGCATTAGTATCCACCATCTGTACGGCCTCCATTGTGGGCTTTGTGTCTGTCTCACTTACTAGTTCTACGCCTAGTTGCACTTCAGCCGTTGCTGGCGGCACTTTGTTCGACACCTGATTAGCCGTTATCACTGCTTCAGTATTGTCAACAGTATTTGGCTCATTAGCCTTGGCATTTTGCATATCATTTTGTTCGGCCCTAATAAATGCCGCGCTCACTTCACCCTCACTCATTTGGTAATTACGGTCCGACACTGCTGCGGTCGTAATGTCACTTATCTTATCACTTTGTTTCACTTGTTGTATATTTTCTGTTGTTGTTGTTGTTGCTTTTATCGGTTCATTCATTTCAGTTGCATTCTCTTTCACTGTCACTATCTTTTCACCAAGAACTTCGCTTGTCGGCAGCGTTGCGTCCGCCTCGGACACCTTATCACCTTCGCTTGTGTGTTCTAACTTTGTTGTAGCTTTCTCCATTTCTGGTACTGTTGGTGGTGTTACAGGTGTGCCCAAAAATTGCGAATTTCGCGATTTATTTGTTACTGGCACGTGGCTCTTAAGCTCGTGCAAGCCTTCCTTATCCGTCTTTGCTGGTTGGTCTGTGGCGCCAATAGCGCCTATGGTCTCGTTTGCAGCGGGTTCGCGCGTCTTCAATTTTTCGAACTCGACCACGGTCTTTGTAAGTTCATCAACTCGTTCTAAGCTTTGTTTCGGCTGAGCGACGTCTGTCTCTTTTGTAATTTTTCTACCACTTGAATCCTTTGTCTCCTTTCTGTCTTTCTTTTCGTTACTTTCAGCTTCCTTTGTCTCCTTCAAGGCTTTCGTGTCTTTCTTCTCCTTACTTTCAGCGTTCCGTTGCTGCTCGTTGACCTTATCGACTTCAATGTGATTTGCAGACTGCTTGTACTGCTGCTGTTGGCTCAAATCATCCACAATTACGATCGGTCTGGAAGAGTCAAGAAAATTACGATAACAAGAGCGTGTCAAAACGTTTACGAATATTTAATTATTTTGAAATATGTGCGACAGCTGTTGGCAAAGCTACACAAAACAATTAGAAAAAGTTGCTACTTTGCTCTCCTTTTCAACTAATTATCGCCAAGAGGCAATAACTGCCACAAAATTGGCATGTTCTTTACCGTTGTTTTGGCAATTTATCTGTTCGTTTTTATATTTTTGTTTTTCTAAACAACACAACAACCGCTACAACAATCGGAAATTGCATGCACAGTTTCCAATCCCAGAAGTTTGAATACTCGCTCACCTCTATGGCTTTGTATTCGCTCAGCGTTCTACGTCTCTTCTTCACAATTCTAACTAACTAACAACTCGTATATCTTTCTGCTGTGTTCTCACCTGTACGGCGTTAAATTAAAACTTGTACTAATTACTTTTGCCCACAATGCAGAGCGTAAAGGCACGGCGTCAACGCAAAATGAGTCGCTTGTTCATCATAAGTGTCGCTGCAGCGCTTCACGTTATGACTGTTACCCCGCTCGTCACTCGGCACCCGCCGCCTTTGTCAGTAATCTACATATGAACCCCTCCCTATCAGTTTAGCGCTTTGCGCCTCGGTGCTACCGCTTCGCTATCATTGCCTACCGTCGCTTATCATTCTTTTCGGTTCCGTGCTGTCATTAACACTTTCTTTACCCGCCACCCTGCGCGTCTTCGTGCTTTGATTTGTATTTCGTATTACTGTAGTCTCTGCTCCCCATTTTGGCCAAATTTTACTTAGCACATTTGCATTGTACCGGCTTTTTTTAGAGGTTATCTCGGACTCTCTTGCATATCTACTCATATACAGTCATATATCACATTTTGTTTTGTGTTGCTTATTCCATTTAGAGTCAGTTAATTCACTTTGTACTAACTAAAATGCTCTCTACTAATTTTGCTGGTTTCTTATCTATACATAGCACAGTTTCTTATCTTGCGCTGGCACTAGCCACTAATGGATTCGGTTTGGTAATGGAAGTTCAAAGTGAGCGGTGGAGTGGAAAAAAATATTGATACCGGGTGAAGAAGTTATCGTTCAACAGCTCCTAAAAGTATGTGAAGGGAATGTTTACCCATATGTATAGTATGCATCAAAGAAAGAAGGTATTCTTCAGTGTCCCTCTAAATTATTCAAACTTCCATCGGAAGAATTTCTCAACTTCACTTAGTAAAAGCATCTGTAGGCTTTCTAAAAGGTTGTCTAGGTGATTAAAGCACCATATTGCAAGCTCAGATGATGGCAAGTCTCAAAAGACGATCTTTGGAATATTCCCGCCTAAATATTTCGCTTAGTTGAAGCATCTGCAAGTCTCAAAAGAAAAGCTATAGGATATTCCTACCCAAACTGAGAATCAAGAAGTCCCTAGTTACGCTAACCGCGTAAACATTTCGCTTAATCGAGACATCCGCAAACTTTATAAAAAATATTCTCGGTGAAGCATGATTTTGCCAGCTAAGCTGATTGAAATTCCCAAGAGATGCTCTATAGGACCAGTCCTATCCGAACTCACAATCTAGATGTCCACATTTTAGTCAGCCGCCTAAATAAGTACTGCAATTTTTGCTTTGATCTCGCAGCCATAACTAAGATGTCTCTACATTCTATAAACGTTACAGTTCGACAGAAGACAGATAATCTCAAAATCCGGAACATTTATTGCAATCCTATGGCTCTGATTCTACTGACCTAGAAAGCTATTTATTTCAAATTGATAGGTGGTAGTATCTTAATGCGGTTTTCTTACTCTCGTAATGGGTCCAAGGTTTGCATTGATTTAATAAAATGTAGATTTGTCTACTTGGTACCGAACAGTTACATAGAATATGCTTTGGGCTCCACCATTATCGAGATTAAACCCATATTCTGACGACGACGACTGACCTAATCGATTCATGATTGGTAACGGATAAGAAACTTGTTGGTTGACTTTTTATTATAAGCGTCTCGTCATATTTTGCTTTAGAAAAACTGAAAAAACGTTCTACGGCAGTTCTCTTGGTCATGTACCGAGGTCAGTTCATGTTTCAATGAAACCCTACAAACCATTTCCTCGATTAATAATATTCTTAAACAAATTAGACCCTTTAAAGTTTCTGACGTAGAAGCAAAGTTCCTATAAAATCCCAAATATCTTATTTAGGTTCGCTAATATACCGCTCAGATATAAAGATACCCCTATGAGTGATGGATCTTTCTGCAAGCAGAGAAAGCCAAACTTATACTTAAGGTCAGGTTTCTAATTTCACGCACTCGTGCTTTGAGAGCTTCTACTAAGTGAGGTTTCTCGAAAGTTATTCTTGATAAGTGAGGTCTTATACTGATTGATGTTCTTCGAAGATATGTTCCTCTTAAGTTAAATGGCTTAAAAATCACTATACGACTCTATTGGTATGCTTACTATATAAATTTAAAGCGATTTCGAATTTTTCATTAAACATTTTTGGTCTGAATTTTAAGCTTTCAAGTCAAAAAATTTCTTGTAAAAGAACGCAATCTCTCTAATTTAACAAGCTTACCCATTCGGCAAAGACTGCGGCTCCAGCGACGAGAACTCCTCTTCCACCTCACCAATGGTTGGCAACATATTTGAATGCCAGTAAAGATTGAAGTAAGCTTCGGATGGTCCTGGTCCGTTTATCACTTCCGGCGGTCCCAATTTTTCACCATCTTCACAGTCATAATCGCGCTCAGCATCATTATCGACAGCACTACACTCCTCCTCATCATCTTCACTCGAACTGGAGTAATAAGTGGGTTGCGAGTCATTTACCTTAATGCATTTGCCCACCACAGCTGGCGGCGGATCCTCATCATCGACATTACTCTCCAAATGCTGCTCATGATCAAAATTAGACGGTGCCTTAAAAGTGGACAAAGTCGTGTTCAATGCGGGACCATCATCTTTGCGTTGAGCATTTGGACTGTGCTTGCGTACCAGATCGAAGAGACTGGGCATTTTTTCGTCTTCATTGTCGTTAACATCCGTAAACGGTATACGTGGTTCTTGAGCTTTGCTCTCGTATGTTTGTATTTTGAAGCGGATTTCACGATTCGGTGAGACACTTGCTGGTGGTGATTGCTGTTTGAAGGTGTGCATTGTCGGCGTATTACCGGGCGCTGGCGATGTTGAAGGTGATGGTGTTTGCAAGCTGCGGTCGCCAAGTGTTACTGTAACCGTACCATTAGCGCTCTGAGTGGTTTGCAATTTCGGTATATGCGTCGGCGTTTTGGTCAATGATTGCACACGCTCTGGTGGTTTAGGTTTCGGACCTTTGACTTTTGTGGGTGTGGTTGTCGCAGTAGACGCTAGTATTGCCTCTGCGGATGTCGATTGTCCGCTAAAGACGGGTATGAGTGTACGTTCGGGACTCTTCAGTTTCGATTCGGCTGAATTCGTGCGTTGCAACGGCATTTTCAAACTCACCGGCGGGCTGGACTCCTTAGACTTGCTGCGATAGAGTCCGAGTTTCAGATCGGTTTCGGATTTTTGTTTGTGCGTTAAGAAACGTGGTATATTAGAAGGACTGCCAAGGTGCTTACGTTCCATGGAGCTGTCCAACTCGAGCGAACGTTTCGGCGAGAGCACGACCGGAATGCGCGATTTGTGTGGCGATAATTTACTAGTTTCAGCAGGTTTTGCTTTATCTGCCGGAAGTTTGCGTATGGCGCTTGCCACGCTCTCCGTAGAACTGTGACATTCTTTATCCAAGAACATAGCGGTCTGTTGTTTAATAGTTTCCACAAGCTCAGGATTTTGTTTAAGCTTGATTTCGCCCTCAGTCTTTGCGCGCTCGAAGGAACGCTGTGAGTTCGGACCAAACACCGAAGCTATAGCTTTCGGTATTTTCGTAATAAACTCCTTAGCGCTTTGTGTGTTCTCGTGAGGGGTGGGCGTGGTTGGCGTATTTGCAGGCGCTTGCGGATAGTGCGTCGGCGTTGTGGGTGTGCTGAGTGTGGTAGGGGTTACAGGCGTCTTGGGAGTATTGGCCGCTTTAGGTGTTGACCTAACTTGTAACGCCTCACTAGGTACTGTCGGCGGCGCTACTTGTATGGGTAACTTGGTGGGTGTGGCAATTTTACGTGGTGTGGGTATAATTGAACGTTTCTTCGGCTCAACTGTCGGCGAGCCGTTTGTGCCAGCTACAGCTTGACGTGGTTTAGGTGTTGGGAGCACCACATTTGGCGCACCTGTTGACTGTGGTTTTAGCTCTACATTCTCATAGGTGTTCACCTTCTCGGTCTTAAACTCCACATTCTCGTAGTTGTTGCCTGGTATAAATGTTAACGGTTTCTTCGCATGCGCCGCTGACATTGTGCTAGCCAACAAATCTGGCATTACATCCCCCATTGTTGGCGATGGCGAATCGGCGACTTTCTTAAGGCACTCATCCAGCTGCACTGCCGCATTGCCATTCACATTCACATTGAATTCTTGTTCCAACATTGTGAACGGCTTGAGCACCTTTGCCAACTCTGATTTATTAATCACACTCTGGCCATTTGTCAGCGATGTGTAGCTGGACAGATCCGATTCGGACGAATAGTTGGAGCTCATGGAGAATTTATCAATCACTGTCGAAATTGTGCTTGCAGTGTCATCCGATTCCGACTCTGTCTTCAGCGATTGCCCGTCGGCAAACAGATTTATGTAATACTCAGCATCCGGCGGCGGTGTAAAAGGTTTATCCACCTCGCCGCCATGTGACGCGTTCGCCGCTGTTAGTGTAATTGCTGGCGCGGCACCAGCGCTGTTGGTAGCCGCCGCCGCAGGCACCACAACTTTACTTTCGCCATTTAAAGACTTGCGCTTCACGAGCTTACGCGGCGGCACGGGCGGTGGTGGCGGCGGACTGCCCTTCATTGGCCCATTGCTCATAATCACAGCTGTGCCGCTTGCATCATTGCTCAGCACACGCGCACCCGGCGCGCTGCCCGTCATTGCCTCCATAGTATTGGCGCCCGCCAACAACAGCTCTTCCTCCGTCTCTGGCTTGCGTCCATAACCGTTGCGCACCTGCAAACGTATTGCGACATTATCTTTCAAACAGCGCACGCATTCAATACGCGTCAGCTCACAGACGCGTTGCTCATCGATGCTGACGATTTCATCGCCCTCGCGCAATGCGCCCCAACTGGCGTGCACTTTCGAGGCCGGACTGTCGGCAGCGCAAGACTGTATGTAGAGTTTGTGCACCTTTTCGGCGCTACGTGTGCCGCCTTGAAACTTAAGACCGAAACCCAGACGTTCACCTGGCTGCCGGTGCACTATTAACAGTTCAGTATCTGCTTCCGCCTCTGCGGCGTGCAGCAAACCATTTGTGTTGCCATTGTGCGCATTTGCTTCTACACTGCCGTCACTTTGCTCGCAGCCACCACTGTTAGTGTTGTGCAATTGTGTTTGATTGTTGATCGTTAGTACAGTTATATACGAAGAGTCTTCTTCGACTGAGCTTTGTCTTTGCTTGACTAGCTGCCTGCGGTTTGTGTCTTTGGATGCGGGATCGTCTACTTCAACAACGGTCACATAGTCGTCATCCGTTGTTGGTGTCGTCGTTATCGATGTGCTTGCGTTAGTCGTCGCCATGTTGAGGTGTGGTGTATTTAGTTCGTGTTGTATGCCTTGCTCGATTATGTGCGGTGTTGCTTATTGCTGAATGAATGTTGAGTATTTGTGCGCTGGTACGCCGCTGTGGTGAGTTTGGTGCATTTAATGCTTGGTTTGTTGCGCTTTCAGCGGCGGTTTGTGTATTGGCTAAGCAAAGCTTGCACTCGCTTGGTGGTGAATATATGCGCTTACTGTTATGTTGGTGTAGTTGAGTTCTTAGCTGGTTATGATGCTGAAATGAGATAAAGTAAAGCTTTTAATGAAGGTTGTAGCAAGAAGATAGTGTTTTTATACAATATTTATTATACGAAGTTGTGGGTCAATTTTGCTAATTTTTGTAGCAGGCTACTTTGAGATTGGAGGAACATTTTTACTTAGTTTAAGTAAGCATTATCATGCATTAACTGAGCTATGCGCTTTGCAGTTTACTGTTCAGCCGGATGCGGTTGACTTGGAAGAGATCGAACCAAATGCTACAGTTTTTGATATCGACCGCCATTCTGCTAAAACAAAACATTCTCACTTAGGTTAGGTTAGGTTAATCTGGTGGGACAATAAACCACGCATAGACCAGTTTAGTCCTTTGCGATACCAGATGGAGTTCACTTGCTAAGTCCAAGAGGAGTAGTCATCGTTTAGGATGCCTGCGATTGACGCGAGTTTTAACAGACTCTGCGGTCGCACTATCGATAACTCCTCCAGTGTATCATACTCTGGGGATCCCAAATGCTTAAAGCGAAGTCTTGCCAATGCGGGACATTAGTGGGAATTTTAATATGATATATCGAATTTCGGACGAACGTGAGTCCACTTTATGCCAAATAAATTATATTTTTCCTATTTTTCGAAGACTTTAACTACAGCTATTGGGAATAGGATGATAATAATGGAGAATCTTCATGTGATTTCTTTTTGAGAATTTTAACCCAACTCAGTCAAGAAATTCACGAAATTTCACTTGAAAGAGGGCAGCGCCACGCCCATTATATAATTGTTGAACTGACTCATGTGTATTTTGCCAAACCAATTTTTAGCGTTGTACTTTAGAGTGTTACCGGTTAAGTTAGGTTAGATGGTATGTAGTCCTTCCTATTTGCGTCCTTAAGATAACCCGGGGAGACGGGGAACTTTGCGAGGATTCACCTAAGTTTAAAGAACTCATGGCGGTCCTCCACTTTTTCGCAGAAGTTTTTTCGCAGTAGTTTTTTCGCAGAAGTTTTCCCATAAAGTCCCCTTTACCTTCCTTCACTCGGTCCTATAAATTGCAAAGTTCCGTTTTATACAGCGCCCAGTCGTCAGTTGACTCTCTCCTACGGGACTTGTTGAATAAACGTCTGCAGGACGCTCCGATTGCCGAGAGTTCTATAGTTCACCAGAAAGGTTTCTCCCTACCTTTTGGGTGTTTTCAGTGGACAGGAGCTCTGCAATGCAGTTTTATATGGCAAGCTGAAGAATTCGACCCACCATTCCACCATGTGACCAATGAGTCTACCCCCGCCGCGCGTGGATGAGTTTGTCGGAGCCTCTTGCGGTACATTTCCCAGTTTGTGTTATCGGGGTTTTTGTATTGTAGAGCGTCTTATATGTAATGGGCGTGGTTATTACCCGATTTTATCCAAATTCAACACTTTGCTTGTACTGATTTGTACCTTTCGTATTAATATTAAGCTTGTATGAGTATCTTAAAACTTATACAGTAACCTTTGCTACTGTGTTCTCACAAACTCCCCTCCTGCTGATCAACCTCAAACATTCCTATCAAACTCCCCACATGAAATTTGACCCAACAAACCAAAGACCAAAGCAACAAACTTGCAAACCGCCATAAAGAGTAACTGCAGCTACAAAAAAAAAAGTGCCGAGCTTTCTGCTAACTGCTTTTGCGCCTTAAGCACTTTACCGGTAGCGCTGTGGCAAGCAACGCTGCTGCTTTTTACGAGCATTTCAAAGCATATTTTTAGCACTATTTTTTTAACTGTCTTTTGTGAAAACTGCAATGTTGCCGCTGGTTGTAGAAGAATTGCGGTTAACAACATGACGGCATGAGCGGTTAGAACCTGCTCCAAACTCACTCAGCAGCGCTGCTATGCAGTCTAAGCAATGCTTGTTTGAATGCGTGTGCGCGTGTGTTTGTGGCCTGGCATTCCTGTGCAGCACGTCAAAGGTGCACATACTAGACGCGCATGCGCACAAGCTGACGACAGCAAAGTGATTGTCTGACATACTTTTTCATGATGGAGTGGCGTCGGCGTACGCGCCAACACTCGCGGCTATTTATTTTCATTTATATGGTAGTGGCAACCTTATTGTTTGTGGCAGCATGTTGCACCTCAAAGCAACTTGCTTGTGGTGAGCTTTGTGCAGTGTTATCAGCTTGTGTTGCTGCCTCAGTGTGGCAAGTTGGCTGCAAATGGCGTTTGTTTGTCGTTATGAAGCCGTTGTTTGCCGTGAGTTGTTTGCTTATTTTTGAACACAAGCGTCTGGAATTTGTGCTCACTTGAATTTGCTATTAATGTTTGGTGGTTTAATGAATAAAGGTTGTAATATTGGAAGACTTTGCATTCCTGTTTGGTGAAGTATCGTTTCGAACAACTTTATCATTTCATCTGCAAGTGAAGTTTTTTTGGAAGAAAAAAGCTAATTGCAATCTTAACTGTCTGAGTCTAGATCGGATAAAAAAGTTTAATTCAAATTTCTCACTTCTGATAATGGAGAGCTACTTCTAGACAACCAGCAACACCTTTAAGTCCATTAAATACACTTTATACCATATGATCAAATTTGAGCCGGACTGACAAAGAAACTTCCAAATAGACTACTGAGACAATGCAGGGGTTTCCAATAAGAGTGATATGATTTCTTAAAAAAACATATACCACTTGTTAAGGAAATTCAAATTCAAAATTGTTTTAATGAGAAGTATAATCTCTCCAATTAAGCACTAAATATACAAGTACAAACATTCAATTAGCCTCCACGACTTCTCTTGCAGTAACGAATGCGAGGAACCCAATTGTTGAGTACTTTTTCAACTAGATCAACTCGTATGTCATCAATAACACGTTCTATATTGACTTCTAAAGCTTAAAGAGCGTCTGGTTTAATGCTTAAGACCAATGACTTCATATAACCCTACAAGACGTAGTCTAATGGTATTAAATCACAACTTTTTTCAGACCATTCAATGTCACAATTGCTTGAAATAATACACCCTCCAAACTTTTCTGGCAATACTTCGGTTGTTGCACATGCTGTGTGGCACTCAGCCCAGTCTTGTTGGAACCAGTTGTTATCACGATCAATTTCTTCCAATTGCGGCCTTAAAAAGTTGATTATCATCGATCTACACCGCTCTCCATTGACAGTAATTGTGTCCACCACCTTAATTTCGAAAGAAGTACGGACCGCTGATTCCACCAGACCAAAAACCGCATCACACAATTTGTGGATTTACTTTGCAAAAGAATCGAAAGTTCGCTTATTTACCATACCACTCTTTCGAAAGTGAGCCTGATTGAAGAAGATGATTTAAATTCAAAATCGGCAAATTCAGGACGCTTACCGTGTTCGAAGGGTTTCAGCACTTTAGTGAGAATAATTTTATACGGATGCAAGCCCAAATCCTTTTCCAAAATTCGCCAGGTTGTGCTTTGAGACCATCCCAATTCTTGAGAATGTCTTGGCATCAACAAATTGTGGTCTTCAGCAATACTTGCTTGAACTTTCTTTGCCCTAAAGGCACCTGAACATTACGTAAAGAAAATGTGCGCTCGAAGTTTTCAACAATTCAACGAATAACGAGCACAAGAGGACGATTATTTCGAGCCTAAAATGACAAAAGCGCACGTCTTTTGGTACGACTCTAGCTGCATTAATCTTTGAAGATGACAAATTCCAACTACAGTAGAGGCCCGCTAATCCGGACATGGCCTAATCCGGATTTCACTGTAATCCGGACAGGGTTAAAAAACTGAAAATTTATATTATGTCCATTGTAATCCGGACCGACATTCTCTATCCGTATTCTCTAATCCGGATCACATGTTTATTATTCACTACATTCGCTTTTATGCTTTATTGGTTTAAGTTTGTTTTGTTTTTTTGGAACATGTGATTTATTTGTTATAATAAACAAACAGAAATTTATAAATATTTTTTCATAATACATAGTTCTGATATGTCTTTGGTAATTCGGATTTCCTATATTCCAGATAGGGGCCGGTTTTAATTAATCCGGATTAGCGGGCCTCTACTGTAATGACTTGGAAAACTTCAGTCTGTCAAAAGCCGAGCAATAGAGCAGAAAGCGACAAGACTATTCCACATCGGCTTCGCCCATACAGCTTTTGCTGGCGAACGATAGAATATTTATACGCATACAGTTTATGAAATACTAACTAAATGTATATACTTATACACAGGCATACATATGTATATACATAATGTATATGTATGTATACCAGCTGCCGAAATTGTAGATTTCTCTAAAAACCAGTCATCATCTTGCCGGTCTTAAATTGAAAATATTTGTAAAAAGAATAAAAACAACAACTGACAAACAAGTGAACAACTTGAACATGCATAAAATACGCGAACACCCACACACAAATCGACAGGTCGCCGCTAACGCTGAGCACGCTGTGGAATGTAATGCCAACCAGTTACAGTTACTATCAATAATGAAAAAGTAAGCAAACAGCAAAATAATAAAAAAAAAGATTTTATAAGTTGAAAATCAGCTGCACACAAACATATATATATCTGTGTGTGAAAATGTAAGCTTAGAGATGCTGACTTGCAGCTTAGTGGCAGCTTGCCTCAAGCGGCTTATAGCAGAAAAAAATAAAATTTTTACCACACAGCTTGCGGCTCTCTTTATTAGCTTTTGCGGCAAATAAACTTAATTAAATTCCACTCGACAAATTTTTCTTTCAAAAACCTCTTTGACGAATTTCTTTTCTAATTCTTGCTGCAATTTGTTGTTTCATTCATTATTTGAAGCTTTGTTTGGGTTTCCAGTTAATCTCATTCGTTTACACACACAAAATGCAACTATGCATGTATCTTACAGTACTTCAAAGTAACCACAACAATAGTGCCGTTAGATTGTTGTTTTTTCTTGCTTTGCAAATAACGCTACAGACGCTCTTCCACTTTGTTCCACTCAATTCGCTACATACTCTCAGACATCGGCTTAGTTTTACGGTGCTTTGTTGCCGTATCATGACTTTCGGTTATTTGCCACTACGATTACAATAACAACAAAAATTGACTTTCAAATGCTGTTGAAAACTGGAAAAGCTTTGTCTTACAGGTGACCGCATACCAAGCATGCCAAAGAGAGTAGGGCACAGGCGCCTTTACTTCGGCAAATGTTGCAAGTAGCAGGTACTCGGTGATGTTTTTAGGTAATGCAGTGTTGAGATATGCATATATTTAAAGAAATGTTTATATAAAGGAGTATTTTAGACCTGATTGGGCAAAATTTCATAGAATAAGTAGTAAGCGCATTTATTATGGTAGTATCAGGGTTGTTTTCGATATGTCTGACACTGTTTTCCATATTTTTTATAAGATATACCGTTGAGATATGAAAGTCCGTACAATATTCTGTGCTCTCATTTTATCTCTCTCTATAATCTCTTTATCACTTTTGGTTGCTAGATTACACTTGAACGGTAAAAGTTAAAAAAAAAAGTGCTGAAAGTTAGAGTAATAAAAATCGATACAATATTCTGTTCTCCCTCTCTCTCTATCTCTCTCTCTCCCTCCCTCTCCCTTTGTCTCTCAATCTCTCTTGGTTAGTTTTGAGATTTGGTGTGTAAAAAATGTGGCCCAAAAGCACAGTAAGTATGTCAAGAGGCGTGGTACCTTGAATTTATTTGAAGGACTTTTGAAGTTTTGTTGGGACGGCTTGGATTTATAGTATTGGGATCCTAGAAATGTTAAAAGTTTGTAAGAGAATTTACTAATTCGAAGTCTGTAAAGTCTAGATGTGATAAATTGAGATTATTGCTCATCCTTGATATATTACTTTCTAGGAAAAGACTTCCTTCGAAGTAAAATTCATAACTATTTATCGAACTATTCGTAGTTATCTGTCTAGAAGCGGGCGGGTCTTCTCTTGTTGCCAAAATATGAACCCTCGCTACTTGTCTAAAGTCACCCTTTTGTTAAAGTGAGTCAACTCTTAATGGCTTGCTTTATTGTCGATTAGTTCTCTCTCCTTACCACAGGCAACACAGCATGGAAAACTGCTCATAATGTTCATAGCAAAGCACATAATGATCAGTTTTCTAAGTCTTCCCGTGAATTTCATCTTATTTTTATTGTTGTTGTAGCAAGCATATAGAAATTTCTGAAACAATTAGTTAGTAGTTATGGGAAACTTTATCGAGGTATCTCCTACCTGTGGCTTATTAACCTTTATCCATTTCAATATATTAGACTCATATGAAAATTGAACGAATGGCCATTCTTTCTTTCCAAGAACACGAAATAAATATTACCTATACTGGTATATATTTCTATCGAGTCTAGTTTCTGGCTATCTGACCACTGCAGCGCCTTTCCAGCGGAAATGGTTGTCATCTTAAAGTAGTTATAACCAATAAAAAATATCAAAAAAGAAACCCTTACAGTAACTGATTTCATTAGACTTTTTCGAGTGTTAATCTTATATACACCAACTAATTACTTATCATTCATTTACAGGCATAGAAGCACCGGCCAACTACTGGTTTGCTTATCGCCGAGTATTGGCAGAGGAAGCGGCGATTAAGTGGCTAATTAAGTATGGCAACAACAAAGAGCTCTGCTAATTTATTTACATTTCACTACCCACAGTATTGCTGTACATATGCTTAAGTGTATATAGTACATATTAACTTAAGTGCTTTTACTACAAATATTACATTTTATGATTGACCGGTTTTAGAACGGAAAAGGAAGTTGCTTAACGTGATTGAGAGTGTGGCAACATTAAAGGGAAATTAATGTGTTTTATAATGGAAGTGCTGGTAGCCTAAAAGATGCTGATAATGATGGTGGGAAATGAAGATTTTGATGAGCATAGTGATAATGATGATGATGATGATAATAATGATCAGAATGACCAAAATAATGATTCTGCATGCTTTTCTATAAAAAAAATCGGAAATTTTTTTTTGCTGTTTTCATTTCTTGAAGTCTTTTCTATACTTTGCTCTTAGCTTCCTCCGAATATTGGCGAATATTCGCTGATAACCTCAACAACAACAACAAATAAAACTACAAAACACAAAAGCATACCCAAACACAACAATAACCACACAAAACAACTAAGTGCAAAAGTGATAAATCTAGAGTTGCGCACTTTTTGCTGAGCAATTTTCTCAGCAGCGCACGCAAGCGTGTTGACTAACAACTGCGTGAGAATACTTTGCGCGGTTGCTGGTTAATGAAGAAGACAAGTTTAACGTAAAACTAATTTATTTGCATAATTTATGTTGCATGAGCTTTTATATGTATGTGTAGGTGTATGTGTGCGAGCGAAAAAGGTCAAGTTTTGTAAGTAAAGTGTGAGCAAAATCATTGTTTGCCGTATAGTAACTGCTGTGGGGGTGGGAACTGTTGACTTGACATTGAATTATGTGGAAACAAGTTGAAATGCGGCTAGAAATTAGATTATCAAAGTTATAGTATGTAAATAAATAAAATGCTTTACAAAATAAATTGAATTGCCGTAAAGTAAAAGGAAGAATTTTGCAAAAATTGGTTTTAATGAATTGTGTAGTTTAAATTAAAGTTGAAATAAAGTTTTTAGGGGGAAAAATAATTAAAAGCACTTATATATTTTCAAGCAACATGCTGCTAGCAACATTGAAAATTATTACATAACAACCCTATGCTCGCCAGTATGTTAAAAATATAGCGGAAATTGAAATTTGATTTTTTAATTAGAAATGTTGCAAAAATTTTCCTTGCAACATGTTGCTGCAACATTCCAAATAATTCCGTAACAACCATATCTACGTCTTAATGACGAAAATTTAGCCGGAACGGAAATTTGATTGTTTAATTTGCACAAATTTTTTTGCAACATATTGCGGCTACATTCCAAATTATGTCATAACAACCATATGCACGCCAGAACACAAAATTTAACCGGAATGGAAGTTCGATTGTTTAACGAAAAATGTTGCACAAATTTGCTTTCAACATGTTACAAGCAACATTGTAAATTATTACACAACAACCTTAAACTCGCTAATATGGCGAAAATTTAAACTAAATTGCAATTATATGGTTTAAATAAAAATGTTGCACAAATTTTCTTTGCAACATGCTGCTGCATCTTTTCCAATTATGCCATAGTAATAATGCCGAAAATTTAAACAGAATTAAAATTTGATTGCTTAAATAAAAATGTTGCTCAAGTTTTCTTTGCAGCATGTTGCTGCAACATTAAAAATATTTAATAAAACAGAAAAATATTAGTTTTCTGACTGATTATTATTAACAAAAACACAATTAGATGATACATAAAGCATCCGAAGCACATGAAGCAACATGTTGCTAGTTACTCTTTTACTTGTAAAGTTAGTATTTCTAATTTTTCACATTGTAAATGTAACTAATAAAAAAATCAGAAATTGATGTCAGACACTGGTAGCAACAAATCCTTTTTTTTTTTTGCATTATAGAAAACTTATAAAATTTTAAAAATATAATTTAATTACTGCACATACATAGCAGCTATTTAATTTTTTTTGCAACAAAAATTGGCGCTTTTCATATATAAAATTATGGCAACTTTGCATATATTACGCTCTGCAACATTTTTGCTTACCAAATTTCAAATTCATTTATGTGTGAAGCTTTCATACTAAAAACAATTAATATTCATCTTAGTTAAAACTGCTGATATCTTGCCAAAATAGCCTGATTTCATAAACTTTCGCTCATAAATGTTTCCGCAACATGTTGCTAGCAACATATTGAACCCACTTTTGCGCAAAATTTTCATTATTTTCCTGCAGCTATCACTTTCTGCTATTAGAAAATCTCTAATTAACATTATTAAAGCAGCGCTTTATATTTAAAAGCTCGCTAATATCCGCTCCACGGTCATTCTTCTCGCAACAACTTACATTAAACTGAAAGTGCAGCTAATTGCAACATTTAACTCAAATGAAACAATCATACGAAGTAATTAACCATAACATTGCGCATAAATGCCACAACAAATGCGAAGTTATAATATACTATTTCACTTTTAAAACTCTCGCTGAAAAAGTATTGCAGAAAAAATTTTGTAAAATTGCCAATTGAATGCTTGAATATGCTTTGAATAGCTTCATTAAATGTTTTACATTTAAATAGACATTAAAAGCTATAATAAATGTTGCAAGTCAAACATAATCATAATTACAACAAAAGTAATAATAAGATTGAATTTATGGCGGCCAGCATGTTTACGCGCTTGACTTCATGTCGACAAGAAAGTTGTTTTTTATACAAAAACAAAAAAAACCAAGAAAAATATATTAACTTTGGCTGCACCGAACGTGGAATGCCTTTGATAAATAAGAAATTTGCATAGAACTCGATTTTGATCAATCAGTTTGTATGGCAGCTATATGTTATAGTGGTCCGATCTAAACACTTTCTTCGGAAAATATACCGTTATCTTGAGCAGTCATCTGTGCTAAATTTCATGAAAATATCTACTCAAATAAAAAAGTTTTCTATACAAGGACTTGATTTTGATCAATCAGTTTGTATGGCAGCTATATGTTATAGCGGTCCGATCTGAACAATTTCTACGGAGATTATACCGTTACCTTTGGCAATAATCTATGTCAAATTTCATGAATATATCATCTCAATAAAAAAGTTTTCCATACAAGGACTTGAGTTTGATCGTTCAGTTTGTATGGCAACTATATGCTATAGTTGTCCGATTTCGGTGGCTCCGACAAATAAGCAGCTTCTTGGAAAGAAAAAGACGTGTGCAAAATTTCAGATCGATATCTCAAAAACTGAGGGACTAGTTCAGGGTATAATAAAAAGACTGCAACTCAAATGTGCAACATTAACTGCTACACATACATATGCTGATATTTTTATGCACGATACTGCATTATTTTCTTATCTTTATGCACATATATACCACTTCGCATGTCATTAAAGCCATAAAAATCAACAACAATAGCGGTGAGTAGCACGAGATTGTATGCAACAGCGATTTTTTCTCATAATTTGCAACATACAAGCAAATAATCACACATTTTATGCACTCAAATGTACACAAGTTAATGTTGTTTGCATTTTCATTTAAGAAATTACTGCTGCAAAAATGCCAGCAACTCACTCATGTCTTAAGGCAAATGATTAGTTGCTCACTTACTTTGTTAAATTTATCGCTTTGTGATCGCTTTTAAGCGCAATATACATATGCGCGCGTGTGTGTGTTTATGTGCTTTCATATAAAAATGACAGCGTATGTGTTGCTTATTTACATAAATGACGGCAAAATACTTTTAATTGCACTGTGTGCCGTGCTGCAGCGCATACAGATAGTTTGCGGCGAAAAATAGTGCGCAATAAGGCATGTAAAATGACGAAAGAGGCGACAATGAAGTCATTGGTTGGCTGATGATTAGAAATTAAAGTTTATGACAATTATATTCATAGTTGGCAACAAATGTAGCTAAACAAATAAATGTTTAAAACTATTTTAGACTTTACAATTTCTTTAAAATGTCAAAATTTATTTTAAAAAAATCAGATGTTGCTAAACATGTTGCGGGCACAAATGTTGCGCAACATTTTTGACAATATTTCTTTTTTACTATATTTCCAATTAAAAACATTTCTTACACTCAACATATATGTATATGTTGCCATAGACATGTTGCACAAACAAATTTTGAGCAACTTTTATGTCGCAATAAAATTATTTAAAAAAAAAATTAAATTACTTTTGGGTTTTACTCAATGTATATACATGTTGCAGGAAAAAATGTTTAGCAACATTTTCCATAAGTGCAATTTTTTGACAAGACTAAATTTCCATTAATTTATTTTTATATATGCTTTCATATTCATGTTGCAAAAAAAAAATGTTGAGCAAAATTTTCGATAAAGTGCAATAAAATTTTTGTGCAGTTTGTATTTTTATATTCATGTTCGTACACAAGTTGCAGAAACAAAATTGAACAGCATGTATGATATGTTTTTAAAATATTTAAACAGTATTAAGTTTCAATTAAAAACATATGTTTTCAAATCCATGTTGCAAAACATATTGCCGAGAAAACTGTTGAGCAATCTCTATAATGCAATAAAATTTTTAGGCAAGGTAAATGAATTTATAATAAGGGCATAAGCTTTCATATTAATGTTGCTAAACATGTTGCAGGAACAAATGTTGAGCAACATTTTCAATAAAGTCAAAATTTCTGACAAGATTAAATTTCCATAATTTTTTTGTAGATGTTTTCAAATCCATGTTGCTAAGCATGTTGCTGGAATAAATGTTGAGCAACATTTTCAATAACATTAAATTTTTTTGCAAGATTAAATTTCAATCAAAAGCATATATTTTCATACTCGTGTTGCTAAAAATAATGCAGAAACAAATGTTGAGCAATATTTATAATACAATGATATTTTTAGACATGTTTAAACTTTAATTAAAAATATATGCTTTCATACTAATAATGCTAGACATGTTGCCGAAAAAGACGTTGATCAAAATTTATGATACAATAAAACTTTTAGACAAGATTAAATTTCATTTAAAAGTTTGTTTTAAATATTTTTGTATTCATGTTGCCAAACATGTTGCAGACGCAAACGAAAAATTATTTGAAATTTAACTGCATCATAATATTAAAAACAATTTTAGAGGTAATTAAAATTTAAGTATTGCTATGAACATGTTGCTAAGGAATGGTACAGACATATTGTACAGCAACGATTTTCCAAACCTTTTTGATTATACCTATGATCCGTACCGTTCTTAGTATGATAAAATTTTCCTACTAAATCTTCTAGAGTTCCAATTGCTTGCTTGCTTTGAACACTTGAAGTTTTCGACTGCTTTTGCCGAAGGTCGTCTACAAAGTGATATTGCTTTATTCTTTATATTCATCAATTTTTTCAAGGTATCAATGAACACAGACAATATTTTTAGAAATTAAATTACTGTTGAGTAATTAAAGCGTATATAAACAAACAAAGTGACATGATCTCTTTAAAATAGTAACAATCATATTTCAAACTATGCGCTAAAGGGACGTCAGTTTACCCTTTCTTCAGCTCTGAAACTGTGAAAAAGAGCCTTAAACTTGAATATTAGTAACTTTTTATTTTTTTTAATCATTTGGAAGCGTCTAAAAGGCGATATCTGGTGAGCCTTAAAGCTTTCGTTGCTATACAGAGTCTTTAGACTTCGTCAGATTCAATAAAAGCTCTTCAGAAAGTATTTTTCAACATTTGAATTACCAGGATGATTTCTACGTTGATATAAATTCTGTAAAAGCTCTTCAAAAAATATTTTGGCATATTTTTAGTAATCTCGAAAATTTCTTCTGGAACTTTCTCTAGATGAAGATTTGCATGAAAAATGGGTGAGTGAATATTTCATGTCTTCTGAATAATATGCTATAAAAGCTTATTAGGATTATAAACTACAGTCTAACTGGCAAAGTGAGCAGTCGAAACACTGATTTGGAAAAATATGGAAAAACGATTAATAAAAGTTTCAAGAGCTTTCGAAGAAGCTGACTAATGCGGATAAAAAGAAAGCTCTCAATACTTCTTTTGATATGTTTATTCTGAGGAGTGAATTACCTTAAAGACCCCACCTACCTTATATAGTATATTCACTTTAAGGTACCAACAATTTTCAATATGAACTTTACTGACATAAAAAGCTTTGAAGGATGTTCCCTCTACCGCTTAACAAAAACGACTTCACAATTATAATTTTTTTTTTTTAAATATTAAAGAACCACCAACCGTGATTTATTTCACTTTTATAATTTTTTTTCATTAATTTTTCTTTAGTTTTTTTTAATTGTTTTTTTTTTTTTTAATATTTTTCTGATATTTCTCACAGAATTTCAATTTAAAATTAAATTAAAAGTGGCTGACCTTCACGAAAACTTGCCACTGCTAACCCAGTGTGAAAACCGATTTATTTAAATGACAAAGTTGAGTGAAGATCTGTCACGAGCTGAAGTTGATGAAGCACAAAAATAACAATAAAGTGTATACCTATATAAATAACAACAACAGTCGTCTAAGAAAAAAATATTAAATCAAAATAATCTACGAGCAGCTAATCGAGTTTTCGCGCTTAACAACAGTTCAAGTTCAAACAACAAAAGCAAATGAAATTGATTAGCGGAAAATCGAAAATCAAAATGTTACGAAGTAATATTTGTTATGACCAAGCTAAACGGAAAGTACATAAGAGAGGGACTATGTCATAAAAGTAGTCAGTTCATTGCAGAAATATATATACTTTTGGGTATTTTTTTAGCGGGCTTCTCATACATATATTGACATTGTCAATGGAAATATTTGATAAATGTGGAATTTATGACAACCACTGTCTTGATTATTTTTACTTTTATTATCTTAGTTTATCAACTACAACAATTTTTTCACAAAAAAAAAACATCCCTATAGCAAAATCTTATATAGTAAAAGTCATTAAAACATATATACGTAAGTGCTCGCACTCTCTTCCTCTTCGTTTCAAACTCCCGCTTAACTAGATTTCTCATCGCATACTCTCGTAACATTGCATTACATACAGTGCATTGCCTGCTTCCCTCGTTCACCATTGTGACATGCGTATCCAAGGACATTGACTAAGTGCCGCACATTGTTATCGCTTGTAAACTGTCAGCGCTGTGAATTTTTCAACTGCCAATGCCAACAGCAATAATCACCAGTGCAACATTGCTGACATACATACGCACATACAACTCTGTAACTATGTAAACCATGCCGCGCTCATCGGCAGCCTTTGAAGCTGTGTTGGCGTGCTGTGACTGGCTGGGATGTCCTTTTGGAGTTACACGATTATCGCATTGGAATGCCGACTTGTTAGTCAACATTTGTATGTTTGTATGTGTAATATTCGGGCTATGGTGCAACTGTGTTGTTGACGATAAATCGCCGCATAATTGCCATATACTTTTTGTCAGCAATTATTGGCGGTCTGATGGCAGACGACAAAGTCGTATCCGAGACAAGTTGGGGTTTGCTACCAAAGATAGTAGGTTTTTGTGACAATAAAAATTCCTTATTAAAGAGTGAGGAAGTGGGTGTTTTTAGTATACTTAAAAATCCAAAAAAATATACATACATATATTTCTAAAAGTCTATTACTGACATTTCAAAATAGTATCGGAATAAATCTAACAGAATATTTCTTTGGTCTTTGTTATGTAAACATGGTTTCACATTAAAAAAATTGAGCTGTCTTTGTCATACTTCATTTGAATAAAGGTTTTTTTTATAAATTTCTTTTATAATTTTCAGTTTTCGGAGAATTTGTAAGTAAAGCTTTTTGAGATCAGAAATGTGCCTTCACGCTTTAACGGAGTGATCCTTATATAATATATATAAATTTGAGTTCCGAAAATATATTCGTTGTATTTATTTAAATATTTATTATGAAAATAAAGCTTTCGCAATAAAGTTATCAAGCTTCCATTGTCATACAATGCACTTTGCTTGCATATAATTAAGAAAATCTTATATAAATTTCAGCTTTCAGAAGCTTTATAAGTTCAGCTTTTAAATGGCATAAAGCTTTCACAAAAAATTAAATGAGCTTTCACACATTAACAGTGTAACTCATATGCATAGATTTTAATTACTGAAATATTTTCGATGAATTCTTAGAATTATACTTACTCTCTATTACGCAAAAAAGCTTTCGGAAAAAATAAGTGTGCTTTCACTTCGAAATTTTAAAATAATTTCGCATGCGTTATCATAAAATGCATTTCGTGTCAATAAATGTCTTTTATAAATTTATTATATAAATTTCTGAAGCTTTTTAATGTCAAAAAGTTTTCACTATAAATTAAATGAGCCTTTACAACTTTACAAAAGGTATAGCCTATATATCTAAATTTGCATTCTTAAAAAATATTTCATACATTTTTTTACTGTATTTAAAGCTTGCTGTATGAAAAGCTTTCATTTTTATATACATACATATATATTTTTATATATTTATTTTATGCGCTTTGTATGTGCATATTTGCTTTTTTAATTCGTATAGCAAAAATTTTTCGATTATGTTCGGAGTTTATTATGCTCTAAAGCTTTTACTATGAAGTAATTGAGCTTTCGCACTGAAATTGTGTGCTTCATATGCATAAATTTTTTTACTAAAATTTTTTTTTAATTGTGTTCCGAACTTATTATACGCGAAAGCTTTTCCTGATGATTTAATTGAGCTTTCACTCTTAAATAGCATGATTTATATGCGACGTTTTCGTTTCAATTTTTATTTCGCATAAAAACATTTTTAGGCTATGTTTGGAGTTTTTTATACTCGAGAGCTTTCTCTGATGATTTAGTTGCAGTTTTATTTTTATATAATAATCATAAATTTTTATTTCTAAATTATGTTAGAAAAATAACAAAGTCATTTTTCTGAGCTTATTATACTAGAAAGCTTTTTACTATTAAGTAATTGAACTTTCATACTCATATTACGTGCTTCGTATGCATATATTTTCATTTCTTAATTGTATTGTAAACATTATTAGATTCCATTCGGAGCTTAATATACCCGAATGCTTTCAAAATGAAGTAACTAAGCTTTCATGCTTATGCAATAATTGTTATTTTAAAGAGATATTACATGGATGCTTTTGCAAAAATGAATTGAACTTTCACTACGCATGCATAAAATTTATTTCGAAAATATATTTGATGAATTTTTTGTTAAAATTTAAGCTTTTTCTAAAAATAAGCTTTCACAATAAAAAATTGATGCTTTCACTCTCTATGCCAGATACGCATTTTATTCGTGAATTGCATTTTATATTTCAAAAAAATATTTTCAAAAGCTTTTCCTAGCTTCTCAAAAGCTTCTTGTGTTAAAAAGCTTTCATGATAATTAATTGAGCTTTCACTCATCGATACAAATTTTAATGTATTTAAAATACGTCAAAACTTATTTTAAAAATGTATTCCCCAAAATCGTTCCACAGTAAAACAAATAAATAGTTTTCAAAATTTAATATTTTATGTAAATGCAAAGTAAATTATTTGTTTATAAAAATTTTAGCAAAATAAATAAATATTAGAGGAAAATTATATTAAAATTTTTACGCCTATTTATTTCGAACAATAACAGGCATTTCTCGTATTTGCCGAGATCCATTCCAAGTAGCGACTGACACGCGTATAAATACCCGGTGCATTTGGTCGAGCGCAGCCATAACCGAAGGAAACAACACCAGCCAGCCGGAAAATGCCATCACGTACAATCAGTGGACCACCACTGTCACCCTAAAGATTAAGAAATATTTTAGATATTAACACAAACAGCCTACATTATTGATATTCAAAGAGAAAATTAGCTAACAATAGCAGAGGCAACCGAAAGAGTACAAAATAAATAGATAATCACACGAAGAAAACCGATGTTATACGAGAGGACTTGAGAGCAGCAGAAAACATTTGAATTGTACCTAAATCTTGGGTTATTGATACTAAAAACAATTTTTTCGCACCTGACAAGCATCCTTGCCACCTTCGCCGACATGACCGGCACATAACATCGTAGCCTTAATCATCGTCTTATACGAAGTAGCACGGCATTGAGCATTCGTGATAATCGGTACTGTGACCTCACGCAAAATACTCGAGACACTGCCATCCTGAGTGGTTAGACCCCAGCCAGCAACGATAGCCTGTAATTGAAAAAATATATACACATTTAGACAGAAACAACTTGAGATGAGAGATAGTTCAGACAAACCTCTTTGAAGTCAAAATTATGTGCTGCCGAACTAGGCAAACACACCGGTCGAATGGGATCCTTTAACGGAACTGGCTTATTCAGCTCAATCAAAGCTATATCGTTGATCAAAGTATTTGTATTGTACTTTTTATGTATAGCAAATGAGACGGCGCTTCTCATTATGCCCATGTTCTTCGTGGACCGATTTACCTGCAAAAGTCTCACAGTAGTCGTCATGACTTTTTGTCCTTTAACGCAATGAGCAGCCGTGAGTACATAGCGATCATTTATCAGTGAGCCACCGCAGTAGGTAAACCCATTCGTAAGTATTTGTGCGGTCCAGGGGAGTTTATTGGTTTGCACGATAGTCCCACCAACGATGCGATTTTCATTTGGCACGCCGCAAGCTGGCAAGCGAAGACGAAAAAGAAAGATATACAGCAAGAGGGAGAGAGAGAAGAAATAAGAGAGTGCGCGAAAAAGATAGCAAGCGCAGCAAAAAGTATTTATAGAAAGTTGGAACAATTAACAGAGCGCGGCGAACATTCGAAGTGGCATTGATTGAAGAAAAATTTCAGAATTACTATTTTTTCATCTCATTTTAAAGTCTCAAAACTTACAGCAATCAGCGCATTTTTTGAAACGCAAGTTGCTTGAGTCATCATCTGTGTATTCACCATCCTCAAGGTCGCTACTGCCCAACACCGAAGAGAGTATTTGCTCTTTCTGCTCATTTATAATGTCATCGATGAAGTCACCCATTACACCGGGTGGGGGTGTGCCACTAGGCTCAGTGCTGTCAGCTTGACTTTCGGCGGGTATGGCGGGTATGCGGGCAGGTGGGCGTGGATAAAAATAACCGCTGAAATTTTGCGCGGGCGCTTGTTCGGTAGGAGGTGGATAATAGTAGCCAGTATTATAACCATTTTCCTGTGGTAAAGCGGCAATTTGATTGTGCGGCGGTTGGTAGGAGTAGCCAAAGTCCTTTGGTGAAATGAAGCATTTTTTATTATTTGAAAATGTATTGTTGATTAGTCGATTTTCTCGAAAAAATATTTTTAAAAAGATTTAGTTTTAATTTTTTTCTATATGCTGAGAATCTTATTATTTTAAGTTTCTATTTGTTGGTTTTTATAAATGTTCCTGTGTTAAAATTTATTTGAAATCCTATATTTTTTAACAAAATAGTTTGAAAAATGTTTAGTTTTCACGTTATTCGTTGTGCTTTTTATGCTTATATTTTTATTATTTATATATTGTGTTAAGCTTTATTTGAAAATTCTGTATGAGATTTTCAAAATTATTTTTAATTAAAATTATATTTTCAAAAACACATTTTTTGATTTGTGTTAATATATTTTAAGTCAAAATGTTGGAATAATCGTTAAAATTGCTATTTATTCATTTTGAATTATTTCAAACTTATTAAACAAAAAAAACTAAAAAAATAAAAAAAAATTAAAAATTATAAATTTTATTTTTTTTCACTATTTTTTGAAAACTTATTGAGTAATTATGAATATATTATTTAGCACAATTTTATATTTTCTTTACATTTTATTTTTGTTTAAAATACAATATAGCATGCGAAATTCAGTATTTGAAATACACATTTGTTTCTTTAGGAAATATATTATATTTTTATTACGTTGGTGCCGTTACAAAAAACTGTATCTTTCTATTAAATAATTTACTTAGCATTCAGAAGAAATATTTGTTTTTTGATTTTTGAGGTGAAATTTACAAGCAAATGTATTGAACTAAATTTGAAAAAAATAGAAGTAGAAAAAAAAACTTAAGAATATAAAAATTTTAACTTTTGAGTATTGGCTCGTTAGAATTAAAAATTTAATAAATAGTAATAAAAAAATTATATATTTTTTAGTTTGAAATTAATAAAAAACGAAAAAAAAATATTAAATTTAAAATATTTAGTTCTTTTTTACGCTTATCTATATATATTTTTAAGAAATTTAAGCGCTTAACAAATTTTTTGAAATACAAATTTTTGTTTTCTTTTTTTATATTATGAAAAAATGCAAATCACAAACATTTAACTTTAAATTTTCAGAAATGGCTCGAAATAAAAAAAAATCCGAAAGTAAAAATATTTATTAATGGAACTAAAATAATAAGTTTTAAATAAAAAAACTTAAACAGGACAAATTTAATTCCTTTTGAGTACATTATTATATATTTTTAAGGAATTAATTTTTATAGAATAAAAGGATTAAAATAATTTATTTTTTAAAAATCTTTTCTTATATAGTTTTTATATTTAATCTTTTGTTTTCCAATTTAATTGATTTTGCTAGTTTAAATCTTACAAATTAATTTCCAAGATCTTTTTGACATTTTAACAAAATTTTTTTAATAATAATTCATACCGATATTTATACCTACATATTATTCAACTATTAACACTTATGCATAGGTATCATTACTGCTCTATATTTCGTAATTTTGAATTACATCTTCTAATTTTTCCAATTTATTCTTCAATTCATATTGTATATTATCAGTAATTTAATGCATTTTTAGAAAAAAAAAATATTATTATATTATTTTTATTTCAAATTTTTTAATTTTAACATCTTTTAAAACTAGATTTAAGATTTAGAAACTAGATTTTGTGTTATTTAAAGTTTTTTAAATTTAAAATCATTTCGGAAAAAGTAATTTTTATTATTTATATTATTTAGATCTTTTTAATTTAAAATATTTTTAGAAAAAACTAATAATTTTTAAAGTTATAAACTTTTAATTTAAAATATTTTTAGCAAAAAAGTAATAATTTTTAAATTGTTTATAAATTTTTCAATTAAAACATTAAAAAAATAATTTTTTAATTACTTATATTTTAATTTAAAATATTTTTAACTTTTTAATTGTTTATAAATTTTAATTTATAAAAAAATATTTTTATATTTTTATAATTTTTTTAATTTAAAATTTTAATTTATAATTTTTTTTCTAAAATATTTACAAAAAAAAATAATTTTTATAGTATCTATAAATTTTTTTAATTTAAAACGTTTTTGGAAAAAGATTAGCTTTTATATTATTTAAAATTTTTTTAACTTAAAACATTTTCAGAAAGAATATAAATTTTTAAATTATTTATAACTTTTTAATTTAAAACATTAAAAAAAAATCAGTTTTATATTACTCATAAATTTTCAATTTAAAAATTAAAGAAAAAAAAAAATTTTTATAATATTTTATATTATTTTATAACTTTTAATTTTAAATTTTTTTTTTATAATTTTAAATATTTACAAAAAAATAGTAATTTTTATATTATCTAAAAAATTTTTAATTTAAAACGGTTTTGGAAAAATTTTAGCGTTTAGATTATTTAATTTTTTTAATTTAAACATTTTAAGAAATTTTTATATTATTTATAAATATGTTAATGTAAAAAAACTTTTAAGAAAAAAATTTTTTATATTTTATATAAAGTTTTTAATTTAAAGCATTTATAGAAAAAAAATCATTTTTACATTATTTATAATTTTTTAATAAATAAATTAACATTTTTATTTTTTTTTTTAATTTTAAATTATATTGCATTTGCTAAATAAATTTAAACCTTGATTTTCCAGTTCTTCATGCTTAATTTTTATATTTTATTGCTTTTTTTATTTTTTTGTCATATTACGTAATTTAAACTTTTAATATTTACTAATATTATAGAGAGCCTGACCTAAGAACTAAATTCCATAATTTGAAGTTTTTATTTGTGTCTTAATTTTTTAAACATTGTTTTGTATTAAATTAAAAAAAAATATTTTTTATTTTATTTTTTGTTTGTTTTTTCATTTGATTTTTTTATTTATTTAATTTTTTTTTAATATTTAAATTTTATTGCGCATTTGTTTGATTAGAACTGAAATAAGTCACAAGGACTTTTTGCCATAATTTTTATATTTTAAATTTTTGTTAATTTCTTTTCTCATTTATGACCAAATAAACTTTTATTATTTCTTTATGTATTATTAGCATCACTTTTTTATGTTTCATAATTTAGAATTTTTATTTCTGTAATTTTAAATTTTTTTTAAAACATAATGTTTTTAATTTCATTACTTTTAATTTCTGTGTTTTTATCTAACTTTTTTTGTTATTTTTTGGAATGTGCTAATTTTGTTTTACAAAATATTTTAAAATTTAATTTTAGTTTCTGTGGTTTTATGTAATTTTTTTTTTGTTACTTTTTGGAATGTACTAATTTTGTTTTAAAAACTATTTTAAAATTTTTTTCACAAAATTTCTGATTTTCGCATTTTTAAATTGCGAAATAATTTTTGAATGACATTTGGGGAAGATATTCGAAAAATATGTATTCGATTTTTAATTTAATTTATTATTACAATTTATATTTCCATATTATAAAGTAATATGGCTTTAATTTTATATAATAAAAATTTTTACAAAATTTCTCTTCCATTATTTACTTCGATTTATGATTTAAAAAATTTAAACAAAAAAATGCAAAAAAACAAAACACGAAAACTTTATTTTTTTAGGATGTCTTTAAATGTTTTTCCTGATATTCAAATTTGAAATAAAGTTTTAATTTGATATTTTTTAATTTAATATTTTTTCTTAGTTTACTAATTAAATACTTTTTAAAAATAATTTTAATATTTTTAAATTATCAAATATCTTATTTTTTTATTAGTTTATTTTTATTTTTTATAGTTTATTTTTATGTTTTTCATAATTTATTAATTATTTTATTTAATTTTTTTATGTTTACATATATATTCATAATTGTAATTTTTTTTAACTATAACACTTCTTCCTCACTACTTTGCACTTTCGTTTGCCCTCACCATCACCATAATTTACTTTCATAACATTTCACCAACATTTTCCAGCACACTCACCGCACTTGCAGCGTTTAATTGGAGCACCATTACGGCCCACATAACGCACTTTAGCTGCCACATTTCCATGATTGACACTGACACTTAGCACCGTCAACTACGACTAAAACCAATTCACCACCGACACTTTAACACTCTGTCACTTCAAAAAGAATTCACTACAATTTCACAAAATTTTATGCCGTTTAAGGTCTGACCCGTTTTCTGAAGACCTTCCGCACTACGCAAGGCTCATGGATCAACTAAAGGAGAAAGTTGCCCTCAGTCGCTTCTTATATGCCGAAAGAAGTGCTGCTCTCAAGTTCCTAGTTCAAGTTCGGCTTCGCAGAAACGAAAAAAAGGAATAATAATTAAAAAAGAACGCTTGAATTCTTGCGATTATAAATTACCTATCTTTTTTGCCACGCTGGGACGCACTTTATCAACCTATGCTACACTGCTCTTCATAAGTATTGCTACTTTATTGTATTTTAATTTGATCGTTTTTCTTCCACTTATTAAATCGGACAAGAAGAATGCTTAAAATATGCTTAAGGCTATGCGCACAAGTCTGCGGAGAGCAAGTGTATACGTTTTTATTATTTTTTCTTATTTTGTAAAATTTTTTATTTATTTTTTTTTGTTTTGTGCAGCATATTTCTAGTTGTATATTTTCTTGTTGTTTTTGGTTTCCACTACTTTTAGCTACTTTGTTTCACGAATTTATGCATTTATTATGTTTTTTGCTAATTTCTCTTAACCTCATTTTTCATTATGCTTCTTTGACATTTGTCTTATCTACTTGACCCAATTAGCTTTCTGTTGTTTTTTTTTTCAAATCAACTTTTTTGAAGATCTGCATAGAGCTTTGTTTCATTAATTGTGCATTTTTAATTATTTTTTAAGTTTTTCTAGTTTCTATTATTTCTCGTTTATTGTTCTTTTGGGTTAATCTTTCATTTAATTGCCGAATCCAATTTGCATATTAGATTTGCTTATGTTGCATGGTGTTTCTTATTTCTCCTAAACTACCTCATTTATAAGCAAAATATTTTTGATTGATGTTCGCATGCCACGTGACTTCATTTTCTCTCTAGAACACATTATTTTTATAATCAAAGTAAATTTTGAGTAATCTGAGATAAAAAGAAAAAAGCTTTAATATATGTATTCTGCACCAGCTGGCAAAATGGTCATAACGGCGTTAACGACGTTAGGAGTATATTCGAAAGCGCAAAATTACTTTCGAAAGACCAACTGAGACGGTCTTGTATCATAATGTCCACGCTAGTCGGTTCCAGCTAACAATACAGTATTACAGGCGTGGATTTTAAGCTGGGATGGAATATTCTAACAATAATAGGAAACATTCACTACAACAAGAAAAGCAATATCATTCTTCAGTAAACACATATTTCCCCAATCGGCAGCATAACCAACAATTTGTCGAATATCTTTTTGGTAAAACAAATTTCCTTTAACTATTAAATACCTACATATATATGTACATACACATACATATATCGTAATGCCTGCTTGCTAAAGTAACTGTTAAAAACCCATCATATGAAATTCATTCCGCAGAAATAGTCATCGTGGAAGCTGTGGTCCAATTGTGAAAGCAAATGCAAATCACATCTCATATACATTCATCAGTAGAAGTGCTCCACTCACTTTATTAAAGAGCGTACTCTAAGCTGAAAGTTAAGGCAAGAATAGGTAGATTAGATTAGATTAGATAAATAAAAGCGTATTGCCCCGCGACCTTAGGTCATTGTGCCCTCTCCTAAGCCACAACGACGCACGTAGCCCCAGCAAAGTGCTATGGAGGCGATGTGATCCCTATTTGGAAACATGCCTTTGTCCTGCGCCTACAGACTGCTGTTCAGTCAATTAGCAGCAGTTCTGGAGTTTCATGTTCCATGTCGCCAGAACCGGCATTTTGCACAAGAAGCTAGGCCCATGTATATAAGTGCTTCTTGAGCTTACAATGGCCGGTGAAGAAAGCGACAAGTGGCACGAGTTTGTCCAGTGCGAGGTTGATTACATGTTTAAACCTTTTAAGGTTTGACTACTTCAAGGAAATATAGTAATCGGTAGCAAGCTCAGATTAGATTGCCGTTTATAAAGGTGGAACTTTGGAGGAGGAAATGGCAGTGGCAGTGAAGTGAGGTACTATTGTGTCTTTAGAAATTCTTGTACTCACTACTTTCAATCCGGCAACTTCGAAATAGTCCTTCTGAATTAGAAGAAATAAAAAACATCACTAAAGCAATTTGTAGGAATTCTGTCAAGTTGGCCGAAGGCTTTCAACGAATAAAAAGGCGAGTCCGTTCAAGTTACGTAGACCCGACTGTGGTGGTGGTTTTTCCACTTCGATGCACTCTGCAACTTTCAAGTAAAAGCAGAAAACAGTCTTAAATCTACGACATAGTTCAAGCTCATCGGAAGCTCCGTCTTTAAACATGCCAACAACCTTGCAATAATACTACTAAAGTTTAGAAATTCAATTTTTACGAAATCATTATGAATTTTTCGGTTTATCTTCGAACTGGAATCATTGGAGCATTGAAACCAGATAGCTGAAGTCACAGCTCATAATCAGAGATTTAAAATTGTATTAAAGATACAATCAGAACATAAAAGCCTTAAAGCTAGTATTAAGAAGCATTCATCTAAGAATCAATAGAGTCACAAAAAACTCCGACTTCTCCGACTTTTCTCCATTCAAAATAGCGCTAGATACTTTGTTATTGTTAACTGGTTTTTATTAAAAGCCATATGAACTCGCTTTCTATCCTTAAGAGTCAACAAAATGATTTATAAGAGTTCAAGGTGGCTTCACAAGAAACAATAGTGAGCCAAATTCTACACTTTTAATATTATTTTCGGTGGTTTGATCAATTCTAGAGTAGCGCATATAAATTATTGGTCACGGTGTTTGCCACACGCTAATGTTTATACACTGAACAGGGTATATTACGTTTTCCACGTCAAACGGAACGCTCAAAATCAAGTCAAGGCAAACTTTTTCATTTGGCAAGATATATTCACGAAATTTGGCACAGATTATTTTTTAAGGTAATGCTAAAACATCTGAAGAAATTAGCCAGATCGGACCACTATATAATTTAGCCATCATACAAACTGAATCATCGGAATGAAAAAGCTCAGCATGGCTTGTTGTCCAAGGCAGCGGTATAATCTACGTAGAAATTTTTTAGATCGGATATATAGTTGCCATACAAACTTATCGGTAAAAATCCTGTCCTCTCACGAAAACTTTTTTACTTGACAAAATATCTTTCCGATATTTCTACAAAAGCTTTTAGTGTATTTCGCCCTGAGAAAGCTTTTCATGAAAGCTTTTAGTTCCTCGAAATTCATTTATTCTTGTCTCTCTTCCTCCGCTCCTCTCTTAATATTTCTACAAAAGCTTTAAGTGTATTTCTCTCTGGAGAAACTTTTCATGAAAGCTTTTAACACCTCAAAATTCTCTTATTTTCCAAAGGATCTCTCTTTTACAAACTACTATCAAACTGTAGTATACCTAAGTTAGATGAAAATCTTTGTCTAATGCCTGGAAAAGGTCTAAGTAAAGAAAATATGGGTTGGACCCATCACATGAACTTTTCATCGAATTACAAAAGTGAGTTAAGTGTAAGAACTTCAGTGTCGTATAGATTACGTTTACCACGCTCAGCATAAACAGCAATAAATAATTTATTAGCTGCTAGCAGCAATTTGCAAACTTTGCAACATTTTAGTGCATAAAAAGCTTAAAATATGCCCCGACTTACGCAAGAATTAACCGATGTTGAAGGTGAACTCGGCCACCGTTAAAAACGAATGAAATAATTACGCTGACAAATTATGCGATAAGATAAGCAACTTCCACAGAGTTGTTGTTGTACAAATGTTTGTAGTGCAACTTCTTGTTGTTGTCAATCAGTAAATTACCGACATCTCTGATGGCAGCGCCGATAAAATTTGACTGTTGCAAGTCTGTAGTTGTTGTTTTTCGCAATTCCGATACGATTTATGTGTTGTTGTTGCTTTTTTGTTACTGTTTTGGCTAAGTTAGAGCTCTCAAAGTGTTTTGCCGACTTCTGGCTGCCACAAGCACGGCTGCTTTTGGTCACTTTCGCAATAGCAGCGCGATTGCGGGCGATAAGATTGCCACTAAGCTTGTAATTGTTGCTACTTACTTTGCAACACAGCCGGCAGCCACCATATGAAGACGCACACACAGAAATTTACGCATATATAAAAACCGCCGGCTGCTGGCTTAAAATGCTGTTACATTGTGCTGGCGTCTATTTCTGCTGCTGCTGCTGCTGCTATTGCTGTTGTTATTGTTGCTATGCTAATCTGTCGTTGCTTGCTCTTCAACATCTTCGTGCTGACCCAGTTCAAAGCAAGTGGAACGAATTGGCCAACAGTGTGTGGAAAACAAAAATTACAACAATAACATGTACAGGGACGACAAAAGTAACAACGTCAGCGGCAGTATAACAACAACATCAATGACCAACATAACAACAATAACAACCACCACCATGCAACTTGCCCATTAGTTACAACAACAAAAATAACGTTTTAATTTCCCAGCAGAGAGCCACTTGTGTCAAACAAAAGTACCGTTAAATGTCTGCTTTTGCCCAATTCTTGGTTGTTTCACTTCCGTTTGACGTGTTATTCTTGCTTTTGTGTGATAATTTTTTTTATATATATAAAAAGTTATTTTTGAATTAGAAAAATTATAAGACATTAATTTTTGACTTTCAAACAATTTAAAAAAATATTTTTGATTTAAACAAAATTTAAAATTATTTTTGAAAGAATTTTCAAAATTGTGTTTGAATATCAAAAAATTTTCAAAAATATTTGTGGTTTTGAAAAAATTGAAAAACTATTTTTGAATTTGAAAAATTTTAAGACATTAATTTTTGACTTTCAAACAATTTAAAAAAATATTTTTGATTTAAAAAAAATTTAAAATTATTTTTGAAAGAATTTTCAAAATTGTGTTTGAATATCAAAAAATTTTCAAAAATATTTGTGGTTTTGAAAAAATTTAAAAAAATATTTTTGAATTTGAAAAAAAATTTAAAATTTTTTTTTGAATTTTAAAAAATTTAAAAAAATTATTTTTAGAGTTGAAAAAAAATATTTTTGAACTTTTAAATTAATTTTTTTGAAAAAATTCCTTTAAGTATCAAAAAATATGTATTAAAAAAATAAATTTTAAAATTTTCAACATTTTTCCAAACTTAATTTTTTAAGTTTACTTTTCTTCAATATTTTTATTTATTTATTTTAATGTTATTCTTTCTTGTACATACATATGTACATATGTACATACATATGTAAGTATTTTTTTTTTTAATTTTTCAAGTTCTTTTCCAATTTATTTTTTTAAATAAACTTTTTACAATATTTTTTATTTTCCAAATTCTAAATTAAAAAAATATCAAAAAATTTTATTGTAATATTGATTCTAATATTAAAAATATGTTTTTTTTAAGTTTTTTCAAAATTAGAAAAACCCAAAATTTTTAAATGTTTTTTATTCAAAATATTAATTTTTTCACAAATAAATTTTTAATTTTTTTGTTTAATTGATCCAACGCCGCTAAATAAAAATATTATGTGTTTTTTCAACTTCTCTTTTATAGTACTTTTTTAATTTTTAATAAAAAAAATGTTTTAAAATTTTTTCAAATAATATCTTTTAAATAATTGTTTTTATTTTTCCCTATTATTATAATTTTTTATTTAAAATTTAATTTTTTTCCGTTTTTTATTTTAGTTTTTTTAACTAAAAACAAATCTCTAAAATTTTTAATATTGTTTATTCAAGATTTTAAAACTTTTTTATTAAATTTCTAACCAAAATTTTTTTTATTTAAATTGTTTTTCTGTATTTTTTTATAGATTTTTTTTATTTAAAATTTTTTATATTAACTTTTTCAGTTTCTTTAATTTTTTGTATTTTTTTCCAGCGCCGCTAATTATAATAACAGTAGCCGCGTGTAACTAAATGTGTGGAAAATTAGAGAGCATATCAGCGAAAATGGTGAAACGGTCAGTTTTGTGCACTGTGGCGTGGCAAACGGCTAATTTGCATACGAAAATTGTGCGGCAAGTTTGGCGCTTAAGTCTTTTGTTTGACAAACGCAGTTCTTTAATCTTTTTTGAAAGAAAAAAGAGAGAAATCCCGTTATTTCTGCTTTTGCGATTAGCGTTAGCCTTAATCTCGCAATGTCAGCTTAGTTTTGAACCAAGTGCTGTGCCCGATCAAACTAAACCACCAGCAAATGCCAGCGAAGCCACCAACAGCACCATTGCCTCGCGTCATTTATAACAAAACGAGTTTTATTCGCTTTTTATTTCCTTGTATTTACATATCTATTTCATCTTTCTTGCTTTGACATTCACATAATTATTCTTATGATTATTCTACCACAAATTTTTTAGATTTTTTCTTTGACTTTGGCATTTGAGTAACTTTCGAATGCTTTTGTTTGGCGGCAATAAAAAAATTCAACCACTTAAGAATATATTATATTTCAACGAGCAAGAAAAGAGAGAAAATGTGAAGCTGAAATAAGAGGTGCACAATGATATGAGTGTGCATATATATACGTGTTTGTGCGAAGATGCTGCGCATTGCTGCTCTGCTGACCTAAATTTGTTAGAACTTCTTCTTGTTTTCTCGCATTATTACCTTTTTTGTAGCCGCGAATGCAGTCAGAGACAGCCTTTACATGCATTGAACGTATATAAAGTTGGAATATTTGGAATTTATTCTGAAAGTTCACCTTAGATTTAAAGCGTGAACAGTGGAGTTTGTTAGTCGATATCAGTAATTTTTACAACTTTTTGGGCCGGTCGATTGGCCACCTAGATCGTGTGATAACACACTGTTATACTTTTTCCTGTGATATGTAAAGTATAAAGTGTGTGCTGACACTTCCGCTTCAATTCAGTCCTTTGAGCAAAATATCATGCGTGTCATTCGCGAGTTACCAGTCGAAATGCTTGAACGGGTCATCGAAAATTAGACTGAAATGATTGACCATCTGAGACGTAGCCGCGGCTAACAGTTGAAAGAGAAATTTGAAGTTTTTGTGTTTTTTCTTTAAAAAGTGAACCTCGAAATATAACACCATTTTGTATAACTATTTTTTATTTGACCTCTAACCATTCTTAGTACTCTTATTTTACGTTTTTCATATAAATTTTCTGCTCAGTATCCATTGAAAATGATTTTCTCAAGCCTATCAATTTCCAGTACTGTCATGATCACCATAATTGTTAAGTCATTTATACTTGTCTACTAGTTATTTGCGGTGACTAATTTGCGGTTGTAATGAAATGTTTGCTATAAAAGATATTGAAATTCTAGTAAACCACAAGCGGTGTAGTTTATTGTTGTAGTGAACTCACAAATATACAAGTATATGGAAGGTATATGATTTAGAAGCTGGCTACTTGCATGCTTTGTACGCTTATTCTACTGATTTATGGTTTTCATAGCAAGTAACTCAAAGGAATGCAGTCATTAGCAGGGTTGCATTTGGTATATGAAGAATGCGAAGATCAAAGAAAAGTAGTAAAAGTAGAAGCTTCCTGAGAGTTAAAACGAGAGTTCTTATTACAATATTATGGCGAAATAATTGGAATATGTAAATAATGTAATTATCTTGAAATAGGGGTTAAGTGTAGGTTAAGAGTTTGGTCCTGACAGGGGTCTCACTTGGATTATCTTGAGATAGGAGAAGTTTAAATTAGGTTTAGGTTAAGTGGGGATCTCATTTGTACTATCTTAAGATAGGAGAAGTTTAAATTATGTTTAGGTAAAAAGGTTGGTATTGATAGGGATCTCACCTGGATTAGCTTGAGACAGGAAAAGTTTAAGCTATAGTTAGATTAAGTGTTTGGTCCTGACAGGGATGTCACTCGGATCAAACTCCTATATAATAGATCATAAGCCCCTTACCAATGGTTAAGGATAGCAAAAGGAAATTAAATAAAAATTTTCCGATTTCATTAGCATAACAAATATGATAATTTGAATTCTCAACCATTTTATAAAATTAATAAACAGCAATAAAAATAACGTTTATATGCCTTTAACTGCAAGTAAAAATACAATATATTTTAAAATAATAATTAACTTTCAATAATTTCTTTCATTAATATTCAAAACTAAGATATGAATATACAATCTTACTAGTTTTCAATATTTTATAAAAAAAAATTCGAAGCAAGAATAAGCAACAACTAAATCTATCATCATTAACTCACAGGTAATCAATTCGAAACTGGTAATTTTTTATGCAGAAGGTGTTGCCAATTAGTTTTTATTGCCAATTCGGATTTTCAACGTGACACTCCCAACTTTGTAAGGTGATTCTGAATTTTACAAATTTTATTGCTCTACTATTTGTGTACGATCGTTTATAAATTACCATAACTTATTAAGAATTAAATAGAAAGCCGAATTAGAACGAATTTTTTTGCTGAATATGCAAATGAGAATGTGAGAAGTAAGACTGAGAATTATGAGTAATTGAGTAAAATAAAGTATTGAGAATATATGAGGAATATACTGGTATACTTACAATGGATAAAAATTTTTTTTTTCAACAAGAAAAATAACTGAATCATAAACAAAATTATGCAAGCGACAATATTAGTAAAGTATGATGAGTAATATTTGGTGGTGAAAGTATCAGATATATAATATGTATATATATGGTCACCTAAAATCTAAAATAACGTAACATCACTTTTCATAGGTTTAAAAATGAAGGATAAACGATATAATACATAGCAGTCACTCATATTAAAACAAAATGTGTTTTTTTGGTTATAAAATGGTTATATATTGGATATATTGCACAGCAGAAGCTTAAAAGTTTATGATACATATATGTATGTATGTAATATGATGTAGTGAATCGTAAGCAATAAACAACTTAATTTCGAATTTCTTGCTTATACGTTGTTTTGCATTTTAAGTGACGATATATTTTTATTTCGGCCTTCATTTAATAATGTATCACTGCAGAGTGTTACAGTATTGCTCGTCACTGTATGTATCTACTAGAACTGTGTTTGGAATAATATTTATAATGTAATATAATATTTTCTGTATACTTCGGTGTAATAATTGAAAATTTTGAAGCAAAACTTTAGAGTGTTGCCACCTATGGAAAAATTATGGTTTAACAGTTTTAAATATTAAATTGTTTTTTTTTGTTTTTGTTTTAATTTTTTTTTTATTTTTTACATTCAGTTAAAAATACTTTTTAAAGCGGGTTGCCAACTGCTTACAATTTTTAACTTAGTAAATTGTTAAACTCATTATAAAATGGTTATCAATTGAAAGCGATTTCAAAAACGCTATACCAAAAATAATTCCGAGCAGGGTTGCCAACTATTTAAAAAATTCAAATACAATAAAATTGATAAGCCGAATGATTTATTACAATTATATGGCTAATAAGTAAAGCGATTTACGAATTCTGCAATTAAAAACAATTTTAAGTAGAGTTGCCAAATGTTTAAAAATTCTAAGCTAATAATACTAATTAGTTGAATGAATAAATGCAATATTGGTATCAAATAAAAGCGATTTAGCAAAGCTTGCAATTAACAATACCATAAAAAAATATTTCTAAGCAGGGATGCCTACTATTTATAAAATGCAAACACAATAAAAAACTTTTGTATGTTGAATGATTATTATTACAGTTATATGAATAAAAAGGAAAGCTATTAGTGAAATCTGTCAATAAAATATTATTTTAATTAGAGTTGCCAGATAGTTAAAATTTGTAACCTAATCAAACTAATAAGTAGAATAAATAATTATAGTATGGGCATCAAACCAAAGGGAATTAGAAAACCTCGCATTTAGCAATATTTGTAAGAAGAGTTGCCAACTGTTTCAAAAATTTTGTGCAATGAAACTGAATAGAAAAAAAAATTATTACAAAATATAAAATATATCCAAATGAGGAGGAGATTTTAGAAACCAATATTTTAAATAGATTTGTCAGCTGCTTAAAATTTAATACAAACAAACTTTGAAAAATATAATGAATAATTGCAATATACATATGTACATACATACATATGCAGGTATCAAACTAAAGAAGCTTACTAAGAAAAGAAAAGAAGCTAAGACGAAAGAAAAATTATTGACCTTATAAAATGAAAGCTTATTCAATAACTACAATGTAGGTATCAAACTAAAGAGGCTTTGAAATTTTTTGTTTAAATTTTTTTTAAATAATGTTGCCACATGTTTAAAAAATGTTATTTAAAAAAAATACCAAACTATACGATTTATTACAAAATTTCAATATGGGTATCAAACTGAAAGGATTTAGGAGACCTTACGATTTAAGATATTATTTTTTTAAGAGTTGCCAACTGTTTAAATTGTTACTGTCTCAAAATTGTTTAAATACATAAACATTCCAATATGGGTATCTAACTGAAAGGATTTTAGAAAACTTACGGTTTAAGATATAATTTTTTAGGAGAGTTGCCAACTACTTACAATTGTTACTGTTTTAAAATTGACAAAATAAACAAAATTTCCAACATGGGTATCAAACTGAAAGGGTTAAAGAGAGCTTGCAATTTGAGCTATTTTTTTTATGAGAGTTGCCAACTATTGAAAAAAAATTAACATAAATTGTAAGAATGGTAATGATGAGAACTACTACAATATGGATGTCAAACTGAAGTTGTTTAAGAAAGTTTACAGTTTAAGTTACTTTTTAGTGTGAGTTGCCAACTGTTTCAAAATTGTATTGTTATAAAAACTGTTTTTTTTTAATATGGGTATCAAATGAAAGCGGTGTATGTAAGCTTGTAGTTAAATATGTTTTTATGTATGCTTGCCAGCAGTTTTATTTTTTATTAAATTAAAATGCTGAGCAATATAAAATTTTACAACACGAATAAACATTGTGAGATTAATCTTCACATGGTTTGCCAAATATGTTAGAGTGTCAGAGAAATAATGTTTGGAAATGGCTGTTTTCTAAAATAGTTGCCAATTTGTTCAAAATTTTTATTCAAGTAAATTTATGAAATATTTTGTTTTAATATTCAATATTAATATCAAATAAAAATTAAAAAATAAATCTGCATTAATTTTTAATAATGATAATTAATTGGTAACCTAATTTATTTTTTCATCTTAGAATATAAAAAATTGTTGCTATTTTTATGCCCACGGAATTTAATTATAATAATACTAAAAAATTTTATAAAAATTTATTTAAGATTTTAGTTAATGAAAAAATTACAAGTAAATATATACAATAACTAAAACAAAAAATTCTTAAAAAAAATATAAAATGTAATATATTTTCGTTCGTGCAAATTTATTCAAATCTGATGATATTTTATTAAACACAATTTTAAAAACATTTATTTTCGATTTTAGTTAAAAAAATTTCGAAATTTTTCAATCTATTTTTATAAAAAAAATATTATTTTTATAACTCTTTTTCATTTTTTTTTTTTATTAATTTTCGCTTTTAGTTAATGAAAATCTCGCAATTTTTTCATTTCCTTTTCAAGTATTTATACGAAAGGGAAACCATTTTTTACCAAATGCATATAAGTATGCAAATATATTTCCATACTAAATACAAATAGTACCAGCAGATATAGTTACAACGACATAAACAAAATCCGTATAAGTGAATTCACTTTTATTTTCCTTCGACAATTTTTTGCACCTACTCATATTACAATGCGATTGTCAAGCATACACACACACACACATAACACCAAGCCGCATTACAAAGGCATTACATGCGACTATGACTTGGACATACAACGGTAAAATGGTATGCTTGTAACAGTATCACCGCACAGCGGACACTTGCTAGCGGCCAACGGGCAACACACGCCTTGAATGAACGAGCTGCAACGACAAAAAAGCGCTTACGGCATCACTGAACAAAGCGCAATGCGCTTGGACACCGAAAAGAAAGAAGGTGGAACGTGTGTAGTGCACTAACTGACGCTTGTAATGTAATCAACACGCCGAGTTGTAAGCGGGCGATCCAATGTGAACGGCTATCGGCCAACAGCTGAGCGCTAGCGGTCAGTCAGTCAGCCGACTGTCCCTCAACAGTGCAGCTACCAGTGCTACACAGCAATGTATAGTAATATGCATATAGACAGACATCGTAGTTGGTGCGACGCACTCATTAGTCGGTGTCTTGGCGCACCAGCTTGTACGTCCCGGTCCATTTATGGCGACTCACATTACCAATGTCGCAAGAACGTGTTCGGGCGCTACGCGGCGACCAAACGCGAACGCCTAAGCGGATTATGCATATATATGTATATATATGGATATATGTATTTGAGTGTGTATGTATGTATATGATGCAGAGCTTAGTTATAGCTGAGTTGCGGCAGCGTGTCTTGGCTACATAATGAACTCCACTCAGGTGTTGGTTGGCAATTAATAAACAAAATAGCTGAGGCACAACAACACAATGGCAGCATAACATAATTATAAACAATAAAAACAACACACTATGGTGTTGTAATGAAAGCAGAGTATCAAAAAATTGGCAAAAAATGGTAGCAAAGTAAAAGTGGTGGAACGCCTAATAAGTATAAGGTGGCTGATGAAAAAGGTGCGCACACAAAAGGAAGGAAACAATTAAAAATAAAAACAAGTAAAAACGTTAACTTCGGCTCCACCGAAGCTGATACACCCTTCATAGGTGCATTTCTTTTAGTAACTATGTGTTCAGTTTGTATGGAAGCTATATGCTATAGTCAACCGATCTGAACAATTTTTTCGGAGATTACATTGTTGCTTTAGAAAATAATCTGTACGAAATTTCGTGAGTATATCTTGTCAAATGCAAAAGTTTTCCATACAAGAACTTTTTCCGATCGTTCAGTTTATATGACAGCTATATGCTATAATAAGCCGATCTGAATAATTTCTTCGGAGATTACATTGTGGCCCTAAAGAACAACCCGTGCCAACTTTTGAGAAGATACATTATCAAATGTGAAAGCTTTCCATACAAGAACTTGATTCCGATCGTTCTGTTTGTATGGCAGCTATATGTTATAGTGGTCCGATAGCGGCAGTTCCGACAAATAAGCAACTTCTTGAAGAGAAAATAACGTTAGCAAAATTTCAAAACGAAATCTTAAAAACTGAGGGACTAGTTCGTATATATACAGACGGACGGACGGACAGACAGACAGACAGACGGACATGGCTAAATCGACTCAGCTCAACAACTGATCATTTATATATATACTTTATAGAGTCTCCGACGCTTCCTTCTGGGTGTTACAAACTTCGTGACAAACTTAATATACCCCGTTCAGGGTATAAAATTTCAAATAATGTGTTAAGCAAAGTCATGCTTTAATTGTTTATTTTTTGCTATTTTATTTTAATTTTTTTTGTAAAAAAATACTTTTTCAATGTTCCTTTATATCACGTACCCCTATTGTCCATATCTCATATTTACTTATACACACAATCACAAGCAGCCTTTTTATATATGCGTGTCATATATATCTTATATATTAAACCTGACCATTCACAACTTGCCATTTCGTTAATTAAGTGTCGCAGTGGAGTCAATGTGCCACGCATGCGCACAACGGTAGGCGGCACAAATAGTTCGGCTGCCAGCTGTGCGCTGACACACCTTTCGAGCGTATGACGCATGGCGCGTGCTTTCGTTCCTTATTAGATGTTGGCGATATGTAAAAAAATGTCGATTTGCCTTTGGAGGTAATGAGACAGGCAATTAGCGAGGCTACACGAAAATCTGATATGAGACATAAAAAACTATAAACTTAACATAAGTCTAGATTATTGTATAATTGAGCAGAGCTTGGTGTAAAAACTAGTCACTATGTAAATTTGAGCTTTCTGTGAGTCAATAATCGATAATAGGTCTAAACTTCTTGATGAAGTATCGCTAACTACTGGATAGAGAAGTTTGAAATTAATATCGGCAGTAAGGCGTAGTGGAGTGATTCCACACTCGACCTACTACTGAGGGACAGCACTATCCAGTGGTACATTGTCGGCTCGAAAACACCTGAAGGCATTGAAGCAGGCATTTTGGAACCGCATAACAAGCTATGCATACTAATGGAATGTTTTCCGAGCCTCTTTCAAGCGTATTAAAGTCCCTCAATTCGATTTCCGATGGTTGCTTCTACTATAAGACAAAATCAGTCTGCAGAAATTAATCTCCAACGCGACTATCGCAACCAGCGTTTCGCTAACTCAGCGTTAGTCAAGAGGAGTAAAAGCGAACGCAGCCTATGAAATCAAATCGCTATTATTGGCGGAAGCTGAACCGAAGAACTCGCCGCTCTGCTGCGGCTTCTAGAACGATGGGGCCAGAATCATGCGTTGCAGTGGGGTTCCGCACCATAAAGAAGCTGCTCCGCGCGGAGGAGAGAGTCGAGAGACGGCACTGACAGCAGGCAACAGGAATGCGCCATGCCAAGCTGTTACCTAGCAAGGTCTAAGGATCTGATCAAGCTCCCCTAAGACACATTTCGTCCCTTGTCACGCTCAATATTGGGCGCTGCGGGCTCAAGAAACACCTATCCAACATGAGCATACCGTTTTGTGTAAACTGTCGGTTTCGCGAAATGTAACCTGAAACTCCCGAACAACTGATTCGAGATTTACCAGGAGGTTGTAGAAGCAGACTCAAGGTTCATGGATCCATCTATTTGATCAGAGAGCACATCACCTCCATTACGCCTTAACTAGGGTTTTCGGTAGCTTCTTGTAGATATTTTGTAAAGAAATTGAATCCTAACCTAACTTAATACTGAAAACCAATAATGACTAATATACATACAATATTTGAGCTCAAAAAGAAATCAAGACTATATCTTCCCAAGTTTGGATTTCAATAATGATTTCCAGGTGAGAATATCCTCTAGACGTGTGTGGAGAAGAGGAAGAATTCCTTAATCTATAGCGACAGTTTCAAAATTGACTGCGAAGTAGGGACAGTGGAACACTTCGCAGATCTTGATAACTCTCTCCATCTGTCTGTCATACTCAGTTTGAATGCTGCAAACGGAAGTATTGGACATATTGAAGGACTGTGGAATTGTACTCAATAACAACGGGTACAGAGAGCTACCATATACACAACCTATACACTAACCTTGTCGTCACCAAATATTAACTCTGGCGTGATCAACAAATGTAGGAAGGCTTTAAGCTGACAGACCAATTCTATTTGTCCATAATTTGGGTTCACAGTCATAGAAATATTTTCGGCAACGAAAAATCAGACCAGTTGGTCAAGTCAGAAACTTATCTGGAAAGTGTTAGGTAGAGACAACAAGGTGCACGATCAAGAGTGAGTTAAATACGCAATTTGAACGAATAGCTTAGAACAGATAGATATCTACAGTCAAATGTATTTATAGCCAAACAGATATGAACAAAATATGACAAGGCAAGAACTAAGCACTTATTAAATAGGTCAAGTAAAAGTATAGACTTATAGCCAACTTAAAAGATCGCTGAAATGACTCTTAGAGATCATATCATCCACATTGAAAAAACTCGGTATACTATCTAAAGAATTATACTGAGCTCAAAAGCAATATTTCGACTAATTAGTATTGGATATAGCAGGGCAGGGTCGCTAATTTTTGAAAAAAAAACCTTAATTGGATGCAATCTATTAGAAAAAGAAGATAAAATAACCAAAATGAAAGGGCAATCTGAAGTCGGAAAGAGGAAAGTACTGGGAGTAAAGGGCTAAAAACGGTACGATTTTCGCTAATATTGCAATCGCTACTTGCTGTTTACTATGTCAGGTTACGAAATCTTATGTAAAACTACTTGGCAATAGCAAGCAAACCATTTTTATGAAAATAATAATTCTTCAAGGCAGTGTTGTAAAAACGCCTCTGGCAATTTCTGTTAATTTATATATAAATTTTTCTAAAATTAATACACAATTTTCTCAACAATTTTGACCAACCCACCCAAACTGACCACTTTATGGCACAAAAAACTATAATTCCCTACTAAATTACCTCATTAAAATAAAATGTTCTGAATTCTATCACGCTAAATACCTTTGCGATAATGCCACTTGTTGCTATTATTTTTCGTTTGTTGTTGTTAAAATGATTTGCATTATTGTCTATTAATTATCTCCCCTGTCTTTCAACTGTTTATTTTTATTTGGCTACTCGTGAGTGGGCGATTACGCTTTATGACTGCAAAGCATTACTCATTGAAAACCTTTATTTAATTAAATATGCAAAAACGTGCCCCGAAGTAAATACCACTTTTGAATTGTATGGTAATTTAATAATGGTTGCGCTACGAAAAATGCTTTAGAACACAAACAAAGTGATGTAATAATTGCTGAACCAGAGCAATATGAGAGGCAAATAACTTTTTTGTTATTGGAGACAAAAAATAGGAATTAGAAAAAAGTATTATTAAAATAAATAGAAAAATTAAATAAACAAAAAACTATATAAATAAAAGAACAAAATAAATAAAAAATTAAGTGAATAAAAAAAATTAAATAAATAAAAATAATCGTTCAAATTGAAGTAATGGAAGTGGTTTAGTTCTTGCTTCAAGCAGAAATGTGCTTTTTGAGCACACCCGTTTTCTTCATCAGATTATTTATATACATTAGATTGTGTGATTTATAGAGCTACTTGACAATTAATAATTATTTTTTTATAAATTTTTTAAATACTCAACCATACCAATACTGATAGTCAGTAATTCAAAGCTAGTAGATTGATTACTACATTTAAAGAAGTTACTATATTGGTCACCTTGCAAAATTGACTGAAAAGTAATCATAAATATGCTTATACTTGTAAAGAGTTACCTCTTAAGCTGATCGCACTGCAAAAGTAATTGAATAGTAATCATAAATTTGTGATTATTCGCAAAAGTAATTGAAAAGTAATCATTAATATGTGATTACTTGTATAGGGTTACTTTTTAAGCGAGTCAGTCTGCAATAGTAATTGAAGAGTAATCATAAAATGTTTCTTTTTAAGCGAGTCAGTATGCAAAAGTAATTACAAAGTAATCATATATATGTGATTACTTGTAAAGGGTTACTTTTTAAGCGAGTCAGTCGGCAAAAGTAATTACAAAGTAATCATTAATATGTGATTACTTGTATAGGGTTACTTTTTAAACGAGTCAGTCTGCAATAGTAATTACAAAGTAATCATATATGTATATGTGATTACTTGTAAAATGTTAATTTTTAAGCGAGTCAGTCGGCAATAGTAATTGAAAAGTAATCACTTATTTCTGATTACTTGTATAGGGTTGATTTTTAAGCGAGTTACTCTGCAAAAGTAATTGAAAATTAATCAAAAATGTGTGATTATTCATATAGGGTTACTTTTCTGGCGAGTCACACTGTAAAAGTAATTACAAAGTAATCATATATATGTGATTACTTGTATGGCGTTGATTTTTAAGCGAGCTACTTTGCAAAAGTAATTGAAAATTAATCAAAAAAATGTGATTACTCATATGGGGTTACTTTTTAAGCGAGTCAGTCTGCAAAAGTAATTGAAAAGTAATAATATATATGTGATTACTTGTATAGGGTTGATTTTTAAGCGACTCCCTCTGCTAAAGTAATTGAAAAGTAATCACAAATATGAGATTACTTGCATAAGATTGATTTTTTAACGAGTGATTCTGCAAAAGTAATTGAAAGGTAACCAGAAATATATAATTACTTCTATAGGGTCGATTTTTAAGCAAAAGTAATTGAAAAGTAATCAGAAATATGCGATTGACAGTGCGGGTGGATTTTGAAAAAAAATAACGGCTTGTCAATAATGTCTATCATTACTTTTTGCATCTAAACTACTTTCTAATATCCGTAATTACTAAACATATTAAGTTCTCAATTTCTAAATATTACGCTTAATAGCAAAAATTACAAAAGAAATAATTATTCAAATTTTATGAATTTCAAGCATTTAACTGTGCAATATTTCATCATTGCAAGTGGTTTATGTGCTATTAAATGTACCATTAAAAATTATTTACACTCCGTAACAAAAGTGATAAACCCGTTCATTGGAAACATATTTCAAAACTTTGAAAATATAATATTCACAAGCAGCAAATTAAAAATTACTGCTGAAAAAGTGAGTTCAATTGCATAAAGACAAGATAAATTTTGAAATACACACTTTTACCAAGTGAGCGCCCACTTTTCGTTTCAATTGTAATTTGTTTCTAATTTTATAGTAATTATTTTTCATATAATTACTTGAACCGTTCGGAGCACTTATTGAACTTGCCTGCTTTTTGCTCTTAGCTTCTTAGCCTCTTAGCTTCAAAGGCTTAATTGTTATAATTGCTCGCTTTGCGTGGCCTTGAAATACCACGCTCGGTCGTTTAGCTGCACCTCTATTACAGTTATTTCATAGAAATAAATAATTTTATTGATTTAAACTAACAACGACAACATTAATAAATATATATATGTCTTGAATCTTACATAGATTTGATTTAATGTTTAGTGGTTTGGCCAGTTCGTGACATTTCGTCTTATACCGTTAGCAAATTATTCTAAATAATTGCAGAAATAATTTACAGAAGTGACAGATAATTTATTCTATTTACTTTTAAATGAATTTTTATTATTATTATTGCTTTAAACTTGTTATATTTGGTAGAGAGATAGAATATTTCTGACATCACGAGCTGAGAATTTTTCTTTCAAGCACTCTTCATAAATGTAACGCTAAAAATCTGCTGTAATCTCTCGTCTCTACTACTTTTTTCTTGGTATTGATCACCTCTCTAATGACAAAAAATGCTCAAAATGATATATATGTCTAATAGTGGTCACTTTGATGTCAAGTATGTACCACTCTCTAGAAAACCAATCGTCGAAAATATCCATTGCCCACAAGCTTAGAATGATACAAAAAGCCGTTTCGAACAGTTTAAATAGGGATGGATATAAAATAAAGCTCGATGAACAGCAAAAAGCGAGTTAACGCCCAAAATCCCATGAACCCATCTGCGAATCACTGTTAAATATCGAACAAATACATCTATATATATATTTCAGAAGTGAATGGACCAACGCAAACGGTGACCAAGGAATGATTAACGATCATCAACTGACGAGCTGCTGCCTTTCGGCCACACTCTTTATTCGAGCCTATACTGTAAACAATCTGTCACAAACACACAAGTTAAACAAGACTGGCTGAGAGAAGCAATGGCTCAGAGGAGACCTGCTTTGGCCAATAAAAGAGGAGAGCAGATAGTGACTCGCCAGAAGCGCCGGGTGCTTGCTCCGCAGGTTCTTATGCAGCCAATTTAAAGTCTGAACCTGTCACCAAATGGCTACTATCTTTTCCTGGCCGTGGCGTGAAACAGCTAATGAAAAATTCTGCTCAAAAATGCTTTGAATATCGACAGCGCAAAGGAACATGAGGTATAACCGTGATATTGATCTATTTTCCATCAGTTTTATATATATTTGTTCGAAAAGCCATTTGATTTTAAATCTATTAAATAAAACCGCTCACCCTTCGCAGTGACAGCGCTTCGTCCTATGGGCTATTGATAAGTTTTAAAAAGATCCGACGTTTTCGAGCCCAATTTTATTGAGCGATGAGGCCCATTTCTGACTCTATGGATATGTAAACAAGAGCGTCATGATAATCGACTATTAGATGCCTAAAATTGAAGCTCGTGATCTCGGCGACATTTGGTTTCAACAAAGCAGCGTCACTTCCCACACATCTCAGCAATCAATGGATTTATTAAGAGAACACTTCGGTGAGCATATAATTTGACATTTTGGGCAGGTCGATTGGCCGCCAAGATGGAGTGATATCATACCGTTAGACTTTTTCCTGTGGAGATATGTAAAGTCTATGCGGACGATCCCGCGATTCCACATCAACCTCGAAATAGATCACGAATTAGTTACCGAAGAAACTGGCCGATCAAAAATCAAAATAAGAAAATCAAAAGGTATTAAAGTTTCGATGCCGACGCAGTTATCATTTTTACTTATTTTCCCCTTAAATTTTTTTCAGTGTAGTTCATACATTTTTTTACTAAACGCAGTTCACATGTTGTAACTCCCACTTACGGCCACATATCAAACGGTTCAATTAATTTGCTATGGAAATTTATGCAGCAGCACACAATTTTTCCGGATTGTGTTTTTTACTACATATACATATATACAGAGGGTATATGTGTTCGTATGTGTGCATGCAGTTTTTTTGAAAATTCACTTGCATTGTTGCAGTTCGTTTTCTAATTACTAGCTTCATTGTTGTAGCAGACTTTTATGCCGTTAATTGTAAGTTGCTGACTCACTCGACTACTGATACGCACACAAACATATGTATGTACTATATACATACAGACAGTGCAGCATATAAATATAACCTCAATAATGTCCGTTCAATCGACTGTCTGTCTAAATGTTGTTCGAACTGTCTATTAAGCGGCCGCACAGCGAACCAGTGGACAGTGTTGAAGGCATAAAAATGTGCAACACAGTACGCTTGCCGTTTGGTGGCAAGTGGGGCGTGTTGCTGCCACGGCAGCCAGTGGCTAATGGCCAGAAATGTAAATGTAGCATAGAATAGGAGAACAGTTGCAATGACAACTTTTTCTATGCAACTATTGAGCCATTGAAGCATTGAATGTTTCGAAACTAGTTTATCACTGCTCGGGTGTGTTTGTATGTATACCTGTTGGCGCGCCACGCATGCGAGTTTATTGTGTCTTACCGTGAACTCAAAATGGGTCAGTGGTCTCGCATGCGATTGGCTTGATTACATAAATTCTATATCGGTTTTCAACAAAACGAAACGCCACAATGCACTTTCTAGCGAAGTTGCCTGTGGGTGGCAAACATTTAGGGGTATATGCTTGTACATATGTACATATATCAGCAAGCAAGAATACGTGAGATTTATTTATTAATGCTCTTAGTGGCCTTTTTAGTGCGTTGAAGTGAACTTAGTTGTGGGCTGTGACCCTTAACTTGTAGTAAATAAGATTGGTGGATGATAAGGTGGTGTTAAGTCGATGATATGGAGGTCGTGATTCTCTTCGTGCCACACTTGGTATCATTTAGAGAGAAGTTTGAGTCGAGGTTAAAACACTTTCTGTCAGTTTCCTAAGGAATACTTAATAATAATATGAAGGTTATGGTATCCGATGTTTCCTTTCGGGTGTCGGGATATAAAAACTGAAAGTTTCCAAGGGATAAGGGTGTCACAAGAATTATTTGATTGGCTCCAGAGTCATCCCACAATCTGCTGAAACAATAACAAAAAAATAAATCTTTACATATAGATTAGAACGTTTAGTCCTGAGAACGATGATCGATTATCCATAATCCTACAAAGGCCGGTTTGGCCTCGTGGATATTCTTCAAACTCATAAGGCTCACGAAGTTCCAAAAAGAAAGACGAAACCCATATTGAAACAGTAAATTCGTCATGATTAATATATTTTCACACTGAAAGGTTCCCGTAAATACAAGTTTCCATAGCATAGAACATGGAAATGGTATTCAGCTGAGATCCCTAGATATCTTACAACAATAAATCGGTAGAATACAAGCTTCAGAATGGCAATAAGCCAACTAAAGAACAGTTTTGCCAAGCTAACCTTTCTAGGGAACTTGCTAAGACTCTATACAAGCCTCTTTATATCAATTATTTCCTTCTTGAAGATTATGAACCTAATATTTAACGATTTTAGGTACATTTTCCTACTAAGCCGATTCCATGTTGCAACTCCTTTTCGCTATTATCTAGTTGCTCCCCGATTCGACTAGCTTATGAGCCTGATTTCAGCGAAATTTCAGAAAACTGCAAGGCGTATTTTAGTCTCACCAGTTGCAGATTGGGAACGGGTAGAAAGTGCACCTTGCGCTTCACAAATGGATGGTTGGATCTCAGGCTCGACAAGCTGTCCTCGGTGAAGTGAGCTGGTCACCCTCAGCAAAGTTCATTTTCCAATAGTTATAGTTACTCAAACTAGATACTGCCCGATCAGAATTCAAGTGGTAAGATTGAAAATTTTACCGAATGTCAGTTACATAAGCTACTTGAAAGGCTAGCCGGATCAGCTAACCTAACCTCACTTAACCTAACCTAACCTATCCTAACCTAACCTAACCTAACCTAACTTAACATAACATAACACAACCGAATTTAACTTAACTTAACTGAACTTGACTTAACTTAACTTAACTTAACTTAACTTAACTTAACTTAACTTAACTTAACTTAACTTAACTTAACTCAACTTAGCTTAACTTAACTTAACTTAACTTAACTTAACTTAACTTAACTTAACTTAACTTAACTTAACTTAACTTAACTTAACTTAACTTAACTTAACTTAACTTAGCTTAGCTTAACGTAACTTAACTCAACTTAACTTAACTTAACTTAACTTAACTTAACTTAACTTACTTTTAACACTTTAAGTATACTCATCGGCCGTCTTAGCGGATCAGCTGAGCCAACCGAACCTAACGTAATCTAACCTAACATAACCTGACTTAACTTAACTTCACTTATCTTAACCTAACATAAGCATATCCTATTAACTGATAGAGAAGTTAATGGTTGCGGTGCCAGCGAATTGAAATTGCAAAATGCAGATCGCCTGAAAGTATACTTAGGAGAAATCATGTTGTATCACAGTACTATTTTCGATGGCAAATGTGCAAAATTTTTATTTTGAAATTCCATATTATAAATATCAAGATCTGTTAAAATGAAAAATAAACTAAAAAATAAAAAAATGTATTGTTATTAAAAAAAAATTAAAAGAAAATAATAAAAAAATACCATTTAAATAAATATAATAAAAATATTTTAAAAAGAATGAAATAAATTAATTTTTAAATATTTTTTTTTATTAAATAATTTTTTATATTATTTTTTTTTTTTAATAAAAATATTTGTTTTTTTATAAAAAATTTTGCAAATATAAATTAAAAACAATAATGAAATAAATTTATTTTTAATAAAAAAAATATTTTCTCTTATTTTAATTCTTTTTTAATAAAAATATTTGTTTGTTTTAGATTGAAAAATAAATAGTGAAAGTACAATTTGGCGACTCACCAAAATAAGATTATTTTTTTACCACCAGTTAAGAAAAAGAATGCACAACAGTTCCTACAGTCTGAAAAATTTCTGATCTATATTTTGATGCCCTTCTACAAGTATTACTTACAATCACTTTACAACTACCGTTGCATAACGCCAATACCTTTCATTAAGTTCAATGTCCACTTAACGCTAAACCATTTGTCAACACCTCCCAAGTTCACTGAACTTTATTGCTCCGTGTTTTATGGCAAGTGGTTACTAGGCATGCCGTTTAGTAACCCAAGCAGTAGTTATTGTTGTTCTTATGCTGTTTTTTTTTTTTTTTTGTTATTCATCTTCTTCGTACATTTTGACACATGTTCTGCATAGCTCAACGGCTAGCCCATATAGCTTATGTAACCGGCTGACTTTGTTTTTATCTGTTCGTTGGTGGCAACTCTAATCTGCACTACAGTTTTAAGCACCCTTTGCCTACTTCAAGTGCCACTAAATGTCGGCTTTTTTGCTTTAGTTGCAGTTTTGTTGCCTTTCCATTCGCTTGTCACCTCTAAAACTTCTGTGTGAACTTATTTTTTTCTCGCTTGTTGCAACATAATTTTTTTATGAGGCCATAAAATTATATTATTGTGCTGGAACAAAAACTGTATTTCTAGATATATGTATATGGATGTATATGTATTGGTCTCAGTGTTGGATAAAGTAACATAAAGAAGCAGTCAGTCAGAATTTTGGTCTATTTTATATAGGTATCTTGATTTCGAAATGAAGCCTTTCTAAAATGTAATTCGATAATCGATCGATTCGATATTCGACCTTATTTTCATTTTTGTTGTTTTTAGAAATATTTTAGCATCCAACTTCAATCTAAATGAAAATTTTCTTTAACCAGTCATTCAAATGTTTTTCCGATTAGTCAATACTGAAGTTAAGCTTGCTACAAATATTTATGTTTTTCTACATAAACCTTGCGTTTAAGGTTCTCCCTATGAAAATCTTCATCGGGATCCTTAATCTATAATTAACATCTCTTATTTCTGCTGAATATTAACGCTTGTCTCACTACAATTCTCAGCTGCCCAAATCTCTCCTTCTTTTATATTGTCAGTTCGGCATTATTTTTCTTCTTTTTGCAAAACTCATGGACTCTCATTTTGCCTCCTTAATTTTACTTCAATTTCGTCACTATTTATGCGAAACACTAGTGTTTAGTTTTCCTCTCTCGTTTTCTCTTTCTTATCCACATATTTTAAGGTGCAATATTCGAGAGGCAAAATTATAATAAAAGTTAAGAGTGTTTTCAAAGATTCAACTGCTTTGAAAAATGACGAAGATATGTGAATTTCAATATTTTTTAATTATTTCAAAGTTTAAAATTTTTTGAGAGAAAAGCTTAACTGATTATATAAAATTAAGTTGGTTATTTTGCGTACTAGTTCCTCTGTGAGTCTCTAGTTTTTATTATTTATATGAGAGAGAGAAAGAGAGAGGAAAAGGAATATGTACTAGGAGAAATACAGGAACTCCTCTCTCTCTCTTTCTCTCTCTCAAGCGCCTTAATTTTTTCAATTTCTTTCTTTATCTCTTCTAATAGATCTTCCTTTCTCTCTCTCTCTCTTTCATGCGCCTACTATTCTTAACACTATTAGATTTTTACTCACTTTCTATATTACTTACTTTTTTTATTTATATTACTTACAGTTTTTCTCTTATTTTGCTGTATAAAATTACAATTCTCAACTAGTTTATTTCGTATGCTAATTGTGATACTTTTACCCTGAAACATGAACTAAAATTTTTATTCGCAAATTAAACGACTATAATGCTTGATATCCTCAATGCTCAAGCCAAAATAGTAAATAGCGCCAATAAACTTGAAACTTTTAATATTAATAGCAGTTTATTCTGCTGTTGTGCCGCTTTTTCAGACCCTAAAGTAATATCTTTCTACCACCAATAAACAGACAGATCATAATATCATAAATCAGGAGTAATGAACCTCTACTCAGCGTCTGAACTCTCATATCGCGAGATTCGTTTTGCTATTATTATTTCAAGCAGACTATGCCCGCGGGACCAGGCAGATTACTTACATAAAATTTTATATATAGAAGCTTCTTGTCAACGCTCCAAACTATAAATTCACATAATCAACCGCCGACAATCACGATGCATTGCCGTGCAGATTGTGTGAAGATTTACACGATTCCATTGCAATTACACAAAAGAGAGTCAGTGAAGAATGGTAAATGACTGAGAAAGCGGTTGGCGTAGCTTTTAATTTGCTTTAATTGTGCTTGCAACAATTAAGAAAATATGCCGACTTAGGCGGGAGATATTTAGTGGGAAAGCGAGCAGGAGAGTAAGGAAAGCATATAGATGTCTATGTAGTATAAGTATAGCAAAGAAGAGATTAAAAAGTGCAAAATTTACTGTAAGGAAGTAAAATACAGTCTGACTATTTAGTAATAAGTCCAACAGTCTGTCAGCAGAACGCTAATATGACAGAACCGTCAACGCATCACATAGCTTGATGGCCAGACCAAATATCAATTAGGCAATGAGTCAGTCACGCTCACGCTTCTACGCTTTAACTAAATGAATGAATGAAAGGCTTTACTCAATTCAGCTTGAAGATTGCGCGCCTCTTTCGAGGTTTTTGTATGCCTATAAGTGTGAGGTTCTCATATTATATACAGCTTTTATGCTTTTTTATATTTAATGTATTATACAAGTATATAGCGCAAAAATTAAGTGTTCTGCTCTGCTGAGCATTCATTCGGTTTCCCAGATCAAGCGCGGCCTTCTAAATTTGCAGAAATGATAATAGTATTTTTATAATATATTAAAATGATATTGGAGTATAGTTATTAAGGACTTTTCAGTGTTATAAATATCAAGGTTACTAGACCTTGATAATGACAGTATTGCTTTTAATATACATACGTATATTTTTTTCATCAAAGCAGAAGCGATTTAGTTAGAGCTCCAAGTATCGATAAGTGCAGAAATATCTCACCAATACGAGATTCAAAAACCCTAGTAAACTCTCTTATATATCAAAATCTTTCTTATTCTAATATAACTGGGATTCAATAGAACATTCGTTGTGTAGATAAACTCGTTAACAATGAAAACCCTTGAAATGAAAGTGGTCTCTAAAGTATGGCACGCCAATTGGGAACTAAAATCCACTCTCGACGACCCAAACCAACACTCACAAGAGTCTCATTCAAGCCGTCCAAATATACGATTATGCAACGTAGACGATAGCAACTTGCTTTCAAGTGGTTTCGCTAGAATACAGACGTGCCCTCTGAAAGTATTAAACCCGTTCTTTCCCAGAAGCACTGGTCGCCTTGCCATGGCGTAGGGTCTTAGATAATTGTAATGGATATAGCCCAAGTCGGAGCTCACATTTCCATTACGAACTAAGAGCGACACCTCATAATTACCACCATGGGGGATATGGGTGAATAAACCTTTCTGTTTTACACCCATCTTCTATTGTGGAAGTGTTAGGACCCCGTACCAACACCACCCTAAGTCAAGGTATCGAGATACCCATCCTAAGGGCTGATTGATCAGGGGGCTGTAATCAAACACACAAAACTTCTAATATCCTGCCGTCTAAAGCTTTGACAGGCACAACGTCTTTGACAGCAAAAACTAGGACACCAGTACGCCTAAAGTTGTTCAACCAAGACACCCTATTCGTCTCCAGCCATGAGAGGATTAAGAGCGCTCTCAGATGTACCAACTTTAGTAGAACTGTAATGATAGCAGTTCAAGCGGGTACCAAGCAAAGTACTCTCAGCATAAATATACGTATGAAACCCTCCATTTTAAGATGAGTACCAACAAAATTACACTGGCTGCTGAAGGAGTAAGTACGAACATGAAAATAAAGATCCCTAAATTAAGTGAGCCGGTACCAGAGGACAGTCTTCATACGAAGAAGAAATAAAGCGCTAGAAGCTGATGAGTGGAGGCATATGAAGTTTCCTGAAAAGGAAGTAATCAGAACCAGCAGTCGAAACCAGTGGACAAAGCCGTTCCCAGCTACGGGAGATCTGCCAAAATAACCTAGACAAGGAACAGAGCAAAACAATGCAGCAAAAGCAATACACTGCAGCGACATGACTAGAGACCACCTGCCGGAGGCTACCACAGACGGAAACTCCTCCTCATCGAGCACCATACAGGAGAGTTGGGTGGATTGATGGGTGTCGTCTAGTTTTAAGCTTTATGCGGTGCTCGGGGCTATCCGGAGTTTGGCTCCGCCAAAACCATTAGGGCTACACCATCATCAAGTGCTCGAACCATGCTTCCTTCTCCTTTTCTTTTTCTTTTCTGACGGATGGTGTCGCTAAAATTAAATCAAATTGAAGCTTGTACCCGCCAAAATTAATAAAAAATAATAAGGAAACCTTGTGCGCGCATTTGTCTGCCCTCTCTAAAGGAGCCGGACCAAGAGCTTCTGCGGTACATCAAGGTACAACATAAATGCATACCCGGTATAGATGAATGACAGCTTAAATAGGAGAAGAAACCCAACAAAACGAATCAACCAATACTTGTAGCAATATGAAAGGAGTCGATATCATGTATCACTCCAATAAAGTCGCTACCGTGCTAGTAGATAAACAAAGAATAAATTTTTTATATTTGGATGAATTATGACCACGTCAATGGGAGATTTTATTAACGAATGATGTATCTGTCGACTCTTTCAAAGTCTTTAAGAATTGTATCTCGAAGACCCGTGTAAAATTTCATGAAGATCGGTTGAGTTGTTCTCGAGAAATCTCGCCAACCGACTTCAAATACACAGTTTCGAGAAAAACGCGTTTAAAGACGGCACACTTAGCGTAGCTATCTTCGAACACACAAGTTCTCAAGGCTGTATTTCCGAAACTATTACTCGTATCAACTTGAAAATTAGGGCAATATTCTAGAAATGTTGTAGAATTTGATAAGACAATGAAAAAAAAGATTTTTTGAAACTCGCAAACGCACGTAACCCCCTAACTACCACTTTACACTTTTTTGTTTGAAACTGCTACATTTTAGGCTATCTTAAGTATCAGTTACCGTTAAGCACTCAACAAACTGTTGAGCTCTAAGCCACTTGTTGCCAACCATTTAACTGTTTTTGGTGAAATTCTACGTCTAATAAACTTGTCTCTTTCTCGCTTTGTATTATACCATGCGCTGCATGCGAAATAAGAAACCCAATTTTCTAACTTTATAACTGTGAAATCCTGTTTTCTCATTAATATCAATTAGGCAATAGTTTGGTTTTATTGTTGCTATTTCCTTTTCAACTTTATTGGCTGAAACAACTTTTGACTCATGCTTAGTTTATAGCGTCATCCGCTCAATAGCGCTTAATAAACCGAATAAAAAGCTGCGCATCTGCAATGTTGCGGCTCTTAAATGTTAGAAACGGGTTAAGAATGCTTTTAGCCGATATACTTTTGTAGTAAAAACAACTGCAAGCGCTTAAAAGACAACAATGAGAACGCTTGTTTCTATTTAGTGATTCAAACCGTTATTAATTAACTCATTTGAGTTGACGAGAAAGGTAAAGCCAGTAACTGCTAATGAGTAATAGGCATAAAGATGATGAAGTAAAGCGCGAGAGCTGTCAAGGTTGTCCGGTAAAATATTAAAAACAAAACTGCAAAAGATATTTAAGAACATTTTTTTGAATAGAACATATACTCGTATATATACATACATATTTTATTTTCTCTAGATGTTTTTCAGTCATGAAAATTAAGTGATTTCATGTGTAACATAACCTCAAAGTTTTGTCATGAAAACTAGCAGATATTGTGTTAGGCATAATCTAAAAATTTCTCGAATTTTAAGAAACTATTTTAATTTTAGAAAGTATAAAAAGAGTTAATGCCATGATATAATAAATAATATTTAAGTAGTAAAATTAAAATAGTCACTTACAGTTTCTTTACAAAAATCTCGCTACTCTCCACTTCTCTGTTGTGCTCCGTGCTCGCCAATATTCAAGTTTACGCTCAATCAAACTGCGAGCATTTGTTGCCACACTGTTTCAGGATTATTGCTTTTGCACTTTAAATTATATCAATTGATTTAATTAAGCAATTTCACTGCTTGACTTTAACTTCACGCTTTTTTCTATATTTCACTTATTTTTCACTCATTGTTTTGCTAACTTTTATTTGAAATTATCGATATTTTTCTCATAAACTGATTAAAAAACTTAATTTTTTTAACTTTTTAAGACTTCTTTCTTCAATGACCCTTAGGCACTCACTAAACTGTAATTGAACTGCGGTATATGTGTATGTATTTATGTGTTTTTGTATGTATTTATGCTTCGTGCACTTTGCGGGTTTCCTATTTCACTCTTTTATTCACTTCCGTTGTGTTTGGTTGTAATTTTTCTTGTAAATAAAACTTGACTTTCAATTTCACTAGAATAATTTCGCTTACTATTTTCTTTTAACCATGCTTTTTTTGTTGTTTAGTCGATTTTAGTATTTAGTTTATGCTCTGTAATAAAAAATAATAAATTTTGCATATTAATTATTATTTAAAAGTAATGATCTTACAATATTTCAGAAGAAACAAATTATATTTAACTGAATTATATGTGTTCATTATGTCTACAATGACTACATAGAGAGCCCAAATACGTCTAAATACTTTGAAACAGTATAGCTGGCATCAAAAATGCAACTAATTTAAAATTTAAAGAAATTTAAAGAATAACGCGAAAGTTTGGAGTTGCGATAGCACAATATTCTCCCTCTGTAAAGTGGAGTAACCAAAAAAGAGTATATAGCGACAGAAAAGCTACTCTAAACCAATAATACGAGAGGAGAGAGAGTATAGCAAGCTCCCTAAAATAAAGTTTCAGAAAACAATTTTTAGTAGCTGAGGAACTATCTTAAATATATATGTACATACTAAATTTCGGGACCTGTAGGATTTTTCATTATTAGAATTTTGTCCGTTGGGGTTTTTAGAACATGTTTAGTGAAGGAATATTAAGTGAATTAGAGTCATCGCTAGTACAAGAAATGATATGATAAAATGGGATGTAAAGAATCGGGTAAGAGTTGCATTGTCTACTGCCAATCCTCTTCACACTCATTCTACTAAATCAGTTCCTGAATATGTGATAGTTGACAATAATTTAATAATAATTGTAGTTCCTCAGAAGTATATTTGGCATAAGTAACTAATAATCCGCGAAAAGAGAGCAAAAAACCTTTATGCTGAGTGTTTCATGAAAATCTTGTTACCGATTAAGCATTTTAGAACAAGCAGAACGCAATATATTATTATATAAGAGAAGTTCATTTTAATATTTTTCCTTATTTCAGGCCTTCTGAAACAAAAAGCTCGAAAGTCCCCAAGAATTACAATTTTTTTTTTAATTTTCTTTGTTGTTTATTTAATTTTAACATAATAATTTTATTTCCAAAGGTTTCTACACTCTAACTGTTTCTTAAATATATGATAATACCCTAAACAGATTTTAATGAATTTGCCAAGAAATTTGTAATACCCAGAAGGAAACGTCAAGAGACCCTATAAAACATATACAAAAATTATCAGCGTGATTTATTCACGCCCATCTGTTTGTCTGTCTGTATATACGCGAATTAGTCCTTCAATTTTTTCATATAATGGTCTGATATTTTCTTTCCATGAGGCTGCTGGAAAAGACTTACGGTGATTCAGTTTTATCAAACACATAAGCCAACGAGGCACACAAAGCCTTCACAGACGGTTGAGAGATCGTTGAAGACATACCTCGTTTTGGACGACCTTTGACCTCTTCAACTGAAGAAAACATTAAAAAAAGTGAATGATACGTTGCATGAAAATCGTCAAGAAAGTGTTATAGAGATGGATAGAGAGCTCGAACTCTCTCGCGAGTCTGCTCAAATGATTTTGGTGGATTTTTTGGGTATGAAATGGGTATTTTGGGTATTCTTGTTCGATTCGTCCCGATAAAGCTGAATTTTTTTTAAAAAGAGTGCCGTAAACAGGTCCCTTTGGACATGCTTCATCGTGCTAATTCCGGTTCCACATTAATGGAGATCATTATTACTGTCGATGAGGCATGGTTTAATGAGTCTGATGTGCAAACAAGTCAGCAATCATCGAAATAGAGGAGAAAAACTCGAGCCGAAACCAAAAAAACACGCCGAAGCCGCTCAAAATCATGGTGATGCTCATTGTTGGTTTCGATATTCTTGGTTTGGTGCATCATGAATTTATTTCGGAGGAACAGACGCACAATAAGGAGTTCTATTTGGCCTTATTGAGGCGTTTGCATGAAAACTTTCGTCGAAAATGGCCGGAATTGTGGAAGAACGATTCATGCAACGAGAAACAATTGTGACCGAATTTAAAGCCAAAAACGCAATGAATACCATCAATCAAACACCGTATTTACTAGATTTAGCTCAGTGAGATTTTTAATTGTTCGACAAAAACTAAAATTGCCGCTCTGTGGAACCCGTTTGCAGTCGATCGAAGAGATAGAACAAAATTCGCTAAAGGAGCTGAAGGCCTTCGCAAAAAGTTCTTATGAAAAGTATTTCGAAGACTGGAAAAATCGCTGGTATAAGTGTATGACATCTGGTGGGTATAACTTTGAAGACGACAAAATAAATATTGATGAATAATAAAATATTTTACAATTTCCGGTTATTTTTTTGTCACAATGCAGAATATGTTCACGATATTTGGCATGAATTATTTTTCAAGGCATAGCTACAATCAGCAAATGAATTGTTCGGATCGGACTATTATAGCCTCTTCATAGGTGCCATTCAAACCAACTAATCAAAAGCAAGTTCTTGTATGGAAAGCTTTTTTATTGGAAAACTTATCTTCACCAAATTTGGCGTAGATTATTGTCCAAAACAGCGCTATAATATTTGAACACATTGTTCAGATTGGATCACCATAGAATTAGCTGCCATAGAAACTTGTCGGTCAATATCAAGTCCTTGTATGGAAAGCTTTTTCATTTGACAAGATATCTTCACCAAATTTGGCACGCTTATTACTAAAATAATAATGTAACCTCCACAGAAATTGTTCAGATCGCATCACTATAGCACTATAGCTGTCATATCAATTGATCCAGGAAAATATAGATAAAGATCATTGTACAATGTATGTACATCCTTTAAAGGTCTTCGGTGCCGCCGAAGTAAAACTTTTATTTTATTTTTTTTATTTTTATTTTATTTTATTTTTATTTTTTTTATTTTATTTTATTTTATTTTATTTGTTTTTTATTTTATTTTTATTTTATTTTATTTTATTTTATTTTATTTTATTTTATTTTTATTTTATTTTATTTTATTTTATTTATTTTATTTTATTTTATTTTTATTTTATTTTTATTTTATTTTTATTTTATTTTATTTTTTTATTTTATTTTATTTTATTTGTTTTTTATTTTATTTTATTTTATTTTATTTTATTTTATTTTATTTTATTTTATTTGATTTTATTTTATTTTATTTTATTTTTATTTTATTTTATTTTATTTTATTTTATTTTATTTTATTTTATTTTATTTTATTTTATTTTATTTTATTTTATTTTATTTTATTTTATTTTGCATTTTATTTTATTTTATTTTTTTATTTTATTTTGATTTTTATTTTTTTTATTTTATTTTATTTTATTTTATTTTATTTATTTTATATTTTATTTTATTTTATTTTATTTTATTTTTTTTATTTTATTTTATTTTATTTTATTTTATTTTATTTATTTTATTTTATTTTATTTTATTTTATTTTATTTTATTTTTTTTTTTTTTTGCTTTTTTTTTAAACATTTTAATACGTAATCAGTTATGTCGGTATATTGTTTTTACTTTTCAAATTAGGTTTTTACCTTACTTTCACTACTCGAGCTTATTTCTCTAAATTATTATTCATTTCAACTTTCATTAAAATAAATAATTAGTTAATTACCTGCATACAGGCATGCAAGTACTCATATTTTACCACTAATGAGTGCAATTATCCCCCCAAGGATTTTTGAAAATTTAGCTAAGCCTTTCCTTACTCCTACATTTATTTATTTACTTTTGCAACAAAGCTTTACTTGCCAGCTTTCTTGGCACCTTCGAAATGTTCAAAATACTAAAATAAATTATTACTCAAACTTCCAATATACAATATTTTTATGCACTCATTTAGCGGCAATTTTCTGATATTTTCCACATTTTAAATGCTTTTGGCAAAAGTAAATCTCCGGCTCATAAAAAGTTTTCCAATTTTCACTTTCCCAACGCGCCAGCAGCAAAGCTTGATTAGCACATAAAAAATCAATTAGCGGCAGAAAATTTGAGCCACAACAAAATATTCAACACAAAATAACGGTTTGCAGCAAAAATATTAAAATAAACAGTTATTAAGCGAAAAGTTGGCAACGAACATAAATTAACACCCAGAAGCGGCCAAATGACTTTATCGGTCAAATAAAATGTTTCAGCAATAATTTAAAGGCAATTAACTAATTTAGCGAAAATTATGCCGCAAAGCCGGTGTGCAAAATGATTAATCACCTTGTGGGAACATTTCAAACAATTTTATTTCATTTATTTGACTTGGCGCGCACGCGAGCAGCGCCGTCGACAATTTGTAAATTTCACTCTTGTTGTTGTGTTTGTTGCTGGCATTTAATGCACATTCAATTAACAGATTAATTACGCACATTTGAACACTGGAAATTTTAAGCACGCACAATTAATATTTCACTGCGTTTGTTTTTGTTGTTGTTTCTTTAACATTTTTTTGTTGCATGCAACTTAACACATTGCAAGAAAACGCATTGCAACGAGCTCACAAACGGTGCGTAATTGCTTGCCAATGACTGCCTGAGACACTATTGTTTGCCATAAACGATTTGCCATTGGCGATTGCCGTGCGCCGATTGACGGCCGCGGCTTGGGCGCTTGGCGTTGGGAGATGCTTCGATTGTAAATTGGCCGCCGGCGTTCAACGACCGCAACGCAGGTATTTTCACATTTAGACGCAACTTTTTTGATTGTGATGTTTTTTAGCCGCACAATTAGCAGCTGCCGGCAAATGGCATTCGTCGACCGAAATAGGCGCACATTTGAAAGGCGCATAAAAATAGCCGTGCGACAAAATATCCGCCGTTGACCGACCGGCACGTCAGTGAAGGCTCCGTTTTTTTTTTGGTTTCAGTTAGTTCCGGGTTAATTAGACACAACAATGTGCGTATACTTATTGATAGCTGTTCCAAATGGTTCGCTGAATATAATGGTGCGGAGATTGCTTTTGGTTTTTTAGAATCTAAAGTAGTTTTCTTGGTCTAGAATGTACTACTCACGGGCTCGTCATCAGTTTATAAGAGAAAAATATCGAAAACTGATATCGTCCTTACGTCGTTCTAAGACATTTCTTTGATGTATAGATGCTCCGAAATCTATCTGGCCTTCTGTGTTTACTTAATTCCAAATTTTTATGATGGATTAAATTTTCGTAAACCATCTGATCTCTAATGATCCCTTGATACTCTTTGATTTCTGGAAACCCCTTACGGACTCCCATGCCTGCTTATTCTCCATTTTATATGGAAGAATATCCGAAATCCCTCTGATCTCCCGAAAATGTTTTATGTTGCAATATTTTGAATCCCCAACCCCGAAAATATTTTTTCGCAAATTTAATGCAATTATTAAAATTTTATAAATTTAACAAAGAGAAAATTTTGAGAATCCCCAAATCTCGAAAATGAATGTAATGATATTACAAACTTCGTCGGAAATCCATATTTTTCATTATTTTTACCAAATTCTGTAAATTCCATAAAACCCCAAAAAGTTTAATGTTGCAATTAATGAATCCCGAAATCCCAAAAATGCATTCATTAGCGCTGTGCCAATTTAAAAAATCAAATATTTTTGTTTTTTTATTTAAATCTAGGTTTTAAGTTTTTTCTTTACGAAATCCTGAAAATTTTTAATGTTGCAATATTATTAGTCCCGAAATTTAAAATATGCGATACATGTATTTTTAATACACAAATTTAAAAAAATAAAAAATTTGGTTAATTTTAAAATTTTTTGAGAAATACCGAAATTCCCAAAAAATATAGATATGTAATTTTACTAGCCCCGAAATTCCGAAACTACATGTGCTCAAAATATACAAGTTTAAAAATCAAATATTGGATTAATTCAACATTTTTTATAAAAAATCCCGAAATCCCGAAATCCCGAAAATGTTTAATCTTGGTAATCCCGAAATCCCGAAAAATTTTTTCGCAAATTTTGCGAAATTTTTAAAATTGAATTTATAAAAATACTGAAATCCCGAAAATATTTTTTTAAAATATTGTGAAATTTTTAAAATTGAATCTTCATAACAGAACATGTTTTTAGCTGAGAGAAACCATAACATCTTGAAAATTCTAAATACATTCCCCGCATATATGTACATACATATAGATACATACATATGTACATATATATGTACATACATATGTACATACATACATACATACATATATACTCACACATGTTTTAAAAATGAATGTGCCGATAAAACATGTAAAATATATACATACTTGAGTTTTTTCATGCGACACATTATTTATTTTATTTCGATCACGTTTACTTAGTCATAGGTCAACCGTAATAAGTACACAATACAACAACAGTAATAGAAAACTGATTGAGCTGCAATATATGTATGTACATGGGTATTATATACTCATTCTTATGTGTGTACATGTGAAAATATATGTATGTACTCTATGTGTACATATGAAGATATGTATGTACATAAACCCATCACACACCAACAGGCAACAAGTGCATACACCATAATGTAAATGTTGCAGCTTGTGAAAGTCGCAAACACCAACGGCAACACAACAATATACTACAGACAGTCATTAGTGCAGCGGAATGACGAAGTAAAAGAGGAAAATGGCAGAAAAAAAACTTAAATTGGCGATTTTGTCAACGCACAATGAACTTGATCGAACGGTAAATGTGTTGTGGCACGAAGCGTGTGAGGGCAGTGGCACGCATGATGGTCACGCATAATAGCAAAAAAAGAAAGAAGTAAAGAACAAGCAAGTGCAAAGAAAATAAGAAATGCAGTCTCGAGGCTGAACAAACGAGCCTTTATACATACATACATACAAATTTACATGTATGTGTTTATGCTGTAAAAACATATGTATGTATGTTGCAACGTTGTAGGCAATAGAAAAAAACGTGTCCCGCGGAAAGCAACAACAAAACTGTGACCAGCGCTTTTTATGCGCATCCATAGATGCTGCTCATCCAACGGCATACGCTGGGCTGTGCATACACACACATTTACAAACGCTCCGCACAATTGGGCGCACAGCGAAAACCAAAAACGAAAACAACAGCCTACCCGAGGCTGTAACTACATTAATTTACAGTTACTTGCAGCAAGTGGCCAGCACTTGCCGCGAGTGTGTGGCGTAAATAACAGTGAAATGCAACGCAAAAAGCGTAAAAGAAATCAAAACATGATTCTTGAATAAGCAGTAAAAAAATAAATTATAATAAACAAGTTCAGAACTTTGGCTGTGTACACAGTGACTTTGGACATCAAAGATTGTCGGAATGGAGATCGATAAATGTGTCGAAATGAGGAAGACAAATTTTTTTGGCGAAACCATACTATTTGTATATAGTGGCTTTGGTCATCAAAAATTATCGAAATAGAGATCGATAAATTTATCGAAATGAGGCAGACAAATTTTTTTGGCGAAATCATACTATTTGTATACAGTGGCTTTGGTCATCAAAAATTATCGAAATTAATATCGATAACTTAGTCTGTTGTGGTTTTGGCGAAGTCATACTATTTACAGGTGCTTTTGTAGTAAAAATTCTCGAAAAGCTGATCGTCGGAATGGAGATCGATAAATGTGTCGAAATGAAGATAGGGAATTTTTTTGGTTGGCTCCTCGGCGTCACCATACTACTTTTTTGTATACAGTGGCTTAGGTCATCAAAAATGATGATCGATAAATTTAACGAAATGAGATAGAATTTTTTTTGTTGGTTCTTCGACAAGGCCATACTACTTGTACATGGGGGTATATGTCATAAAAAGTTATCGAAATTAATATCGATAAATATGTCGAATGGGAAAGACAAATTTGTCTGTTGCAGCTTCGGTGAGACCATACTATTTTGACACAGTGACGATGGTCATCAAAAATTATCGAAATTAATATCGATAACTTTGTCTATTGGTGCTTTTGGTGGAATCGTACTATTTATATAGTATATAGAACTCATCATTTCATCGAATGCGATTATATATAGAGGCCAAATTCTCGAAATAATGATCGATAAATTTATTCTTCGGCGGAGCCACACTATTTGCACTCAATAGCTTTGGTCATCAAAAATTATCTAAAAGAGTACCATTAACTTCGTCTGTTGGTTCTTCGGTGGAGACATACTATTTTTACATAGGGGTTTTGGTCATAAAAAATTTACGAAATTAATATCGATAAATTTATCGAAATTAATATCGGTACTATTTGTATAAAGTGGCTTTGGTCAATAAAATTATCGAAATTAATATCGACAACTTTGTCCGATAGTGCTTCAGTAAAACCATTATATTTGTACACGGTGGCATTGGTCCTCATAAATTATAGAAATATGGATCGATATGAACTTATTACAATTTTTAAATTTAAAGAATCTGTGCGGATTTTTGACATGATACATGTGTATTGCTATTATATAGGAGTTTTGGGTAACACAACGGACCGGCGTTTTAAGCTGTCCAAGTGAGATCACTGTTAAGATCGACCTCATAACCTGAAATAACCTATGTATTGGTTACTACAAGCGCCGTTACATCAACAACACCTCCGAGAACCCACTTCTATATTTGATTAGACATATTTGGATCACCCTATTGGCGATAGTTTTAGTGTGAATACTTGAGTTTAACCCTATTGTGTCGTAACAAATACGAGGTTTTCGATCTAAATTCACTTTTTATGCATGGAGCTCGTTATAAAGTTTTTAAACCTGTGTTTTTATGAATATTTACAAGCCGATAGTTCGTTGACAGTTGTAAAACCGGTTCAAAGTAGTCGAGTAGATATATGACGACCAACTTTCGAGCTTATCGGAGCCATACGACTTTGAAACATAAATATAACTTGTGAAGTACGTCGAAAGATACGTTGATTCTAATCCAAGGCTTACAAATATAACACTAACCTATAAAACTACACCCTTAAACACCCTTTAAAACCAGAAGTCACTTATTAATTATACTATACAACTATTCTCCACTATGTCACAATTCAAATACTACTCATTTTTTACAGCTCGGGAAGACGAAAGAAAGACTGTCCGGTTTTTGTCTCGTATCCAGTTTCAAGCTGATCTCTGAACCATAAAGTTCACAACTAGAGTTTTAAAATCGATTTCTTACATACTTATTTTTCTTAAGGAAATTTGTAGATCGCGCTTCTATAGCATATGTACATATGTATATGTAGCTGCCATACAAACTGATCGTTCGAAATCAAGTTCTTGTGTGAAAAACTTTTTTTGGAAAGGGTAAAAGCTTCGAAACAGCCGAAATTAACAGCTTCTGCTGATTTTTAATTAAAATTAAATTGATTCTTGCTATTTAATTTCATTTTATTTCAATTTCAATTCATTTTACATAATTTAATTCAATTTCTTTCCGTTTCCACCGCTCCGCCGCCCTTACAAATCAGTCGCGGATTGTACGGCGAATTGGCAATTTTTTTCGCTTTCTGCAAATTTCTCGCAATCAAGTGGCTACAAACGTACGCATACATACATACATACGTACACTTAATTTCGCGCTTCTTGCTTTCTTCTTTTTGCTTGGGCTATTCCGCATTGCTTTGCGATAAATTCGATTTGTTTGTGATTTTTTTCAAACTTTTTTTCTTTTTTTGCTTTGCGGCGCTAATGCTGTTGTTATTGTTGTTATTAATTTGCCGGAATTTTTACTGTTACTGCACTGTCGCTGCTAACTTGTTGCTGTTGTTTTTGTTATGACTTGTATTACTTATGTTTGCCGTTGTTGTTATTATTTTTGTTGTTGCTGCTGCTTTCACGCTTGTCCACACACATCGATATGTGTACGTAAGTGAATGGTGAACGGAAAGTGGTTAGCGGTGATTTTTTCCTTTTCCTTTATTTTGCTTTTTTGTGCATTTTTCTGCATCGCTACGCGCTATAGCAGCACAACAACGACAACAACAAAACCGAGACACAAGTCACTTGCTAAATCGACGGCAACAACATCAACATGCAACATCATCAACGACAGCAACAACAGCAACGCAAACTGCCGCATAGCAGCAGAGAAATTTTTTTAATGGATTTATCAATGCGCGTCCCGGTCTCGGTTTCGTCGCGGTCGCGGTCACCGGTGTCGTGTGGCAGTCTGGCCGGATCTGTTGCTATTGCGAATGTTTATCGCAGTGGAAAAAGTTGCCAATAAGAAAAGTGTTTGCCATTACTGATGCTGTGGCTCCTTATTGTGGCTTTGACTAATGTTGCAAGCAAGACGTAAGTATAAATCCATTGATACACACCGTCCTAGCGATGCGTTGTATATTATTCACCGGTTTCTGAGCAATACATGTGATTTTCAAATAAAGATTTTTTATATAGATTCGTGTTTCAACTCTAAATTGAGATTTGATCTATGCTGCATGATCAGTAAGCGCTTAAGATCGTTATTTTTAAGGGTTGTGAATAACCTCTATAAGCATGGACACACACCACAATTCAACCGTCAAGAAATGCTATTAGCTTTCAATATTCTTAAAAAAACCACAGATCAATCAGGAATATTTTCCCAGCATACCCCAAAAAAATATCAGCCAAAATAAAGTCTTTAAAAAGTCAAATACAAAAACCAGTGCAGCAAAAACCTACACTTTTGGGTTTAGAACCACGCTTAGCAAAGTCAAGCACTAAACATTTTTATGGAATAAGTTTCATGACCTACTCCAATATACTTAAACCCTACTCCAATATACTTAAACCCTTCCGAAAGCAGTAAAATTTTCCGAATGGCAGGAAATTAAATCAATTTTTCAGGAATATTTTCAGCAGATTGCAGTAACTGATCAAGATCACCGAACATTAGAAAATAGCTGCCACGAATAACTACAAAAGTTACAAGAATTTCAAAACAATTTGCTTGCCGTAAGCAGTTAGGTTTATCATTGTCTGCGAACACTTCATAAAATAGTACAATAAAGGCTATCCATCTAATAGCTTGAGCAAATATACCACAAAATGGTGAATGACAATAGCAAAATTTTCTCTATGTTAGTTTACATAATTCTAGTATTTCTAATTATTATAACTGAGATCGAAAAATTCTCATTTTCCAATACTTTCCAATACACTTTTAGAGTTTTTTTCTTGAAAAAATATTATTATTAAAAATTTATTTATTTTATTCGACAACTTTTAGAGAGTATTCACGCTAAAAACGAGTTTCCTAAACAAAACCCAAACTCTATAAGTCAGAGCCTTGGACTATATCAACAGCTGATGAGTCGACGTTACGAGTTTTCGAGAGAAAGGCTAATCGCGGCTGCGGAAGATTTATGGCCGTTTTCACATTGGCAACGGCGTATAACGCAGTTGATGGAACGGTGAGCTGTGCGAGATATACGACGATATCGACATAGTTCAGCGAATTAAGAGACAGACTAAAAGAGGAAGAGGAAGAATTCCACCTTATTGGAGAGATCAGTTGGAGAAAGACCTGGCTGCACATGGTATATCGAATTGGCGCGCTGTTGTTAACTCGGCTATAACCGCGTAGGCGGTGTCTACGATAATAAAGAAGAAGATATATTTGCTCCTTGCTCCAATAAAACATATTCTTACTCGTATTATTGAAGTTTGAAGTAAATTAGATATAGTTAAAGTTGGGTATTCGCGAACGATGGACAATTCACCAAATAAAATTTATAACAATTAAAATTGGGTGCTGTGATATTAATTATTCGGGTACTTGCCAACATATTTTTTAGGGTAAAACGTAAAGTGAAATTAAATACCAATCGGACTTTTTCAAATTAAGAATAACATCTGATCGGACCCGTTCATAAACTGCGCGCGCCAAACGTTTCAATTGTGTTTTTTTTTTTTGTAAATTGGTATAAACTTCTTTTACATTCGTGAGAGTTTTTATCACCAAAAGAATATTAGTGTGTGGTTTGTCTGGCTATTTTTGTCATGGTTTTTTGTGTTTCCAATGGAGTCATGGTACGTATGGTCACGTATTCATTGACAATGTTCCTGGACTGTTTTGTATTCAACTTTATCACGAACACAAGTATTTGAGTGACACCAAATATTCAGTGAAGGTTCTGAAGTCATCGAAAACATTCCTCAGACGCGTTGTCTATCTAATAAAAATACCATCAAAAAAGTACCATCAAACAAGTTGAAGAATCAGTGGTTGAAAATCATTGTTCAGGCATCAAGAAATAGAAGAGAATCTTAACAACGCTTACCGATCGACTCAACATATTTTAGTTAATGCTTTGGGTATGAAGCGGATTAATGCTAGACTCATACCAAAAAACCTGGGTACGTTTTTGCGAGTAGAGGTAAAAGTAGAGGCTAAAGAGATGCTTGCCAACAGAGCTGTAAACCCAGATTCATCAAACGCATTGTTACTGTTAGCGAGTCGTGGGTTTATAAATATGACGAACTGACCAATAATGTAGGGAATGGCACTGAAAAATTTAGCAAAAGCCTAAAATTCAAAACTCGCTGAACGCACTGAGTGTCATGACAGTTGAGGCTTATAAAAAGTGTATGGAAATGGCTTTCGCATGGTTGAATTGTTTCAGCAGCCAATTTCAACGGCGATAAAAATGTACTTTCTTGGTTAGTCCGAGTTATATTTGATCATATGTTATACTAGAAGTCACACATGATCTTCAGACATCAACAAAAGAAATCTTATTAAATTCCATATTTTTTAAACATTTGATGACAAAAGAGAGAAATACACACTAAAAAGTTAAAATTCGAGTATTTTTTTTATTTTCTTTTATTTATTTTTTTTTTTAATTTTTTCATGGATCATTATTATTATTATTATGTTGTCATTATGGATTTTTAATTTTTTTTAATTTTTGTTTTTTTACTTTTTAACATACTTTTTCAATATTTTTTTAAATTTAAAAATTTTTTTTTCATTTATATGCATATATATTTCTAATTTTTTTGTTCTTTATCATTTTTTATTTCTTTAAAATTTTTATTTTCTTTTTTCACACATTCATTTATTACACAATTTGGTGAATTTTTGTTTGTTTCGTACTTAAAAGCTTTCGGCTCAAACTTCACTTCAATTCTCACTCTTCCCTCCACTTCACATCACAACAAATACTAAAAAATCACTTAATGACACAATAAATAATGCGAATTAATATAGCTATAAAAAATACAATTTCCATTACACACACATACAGGTTCGTTATGCTGAGCACCGCAGAAATTTGTTTAAAACGCGAAATTCATTAAAACGAAATTGTGTCAAAAACAAAGCACAGAAAATTAACAAAAACAAAACGCACAACGTTTTGACATATTTTGAACGCAAAAAATATGTATATATTTAAACGAATTGCATATGCTATATACAAAATAAGAGTAGTGAATATTTGTTAAATGTAAGCGAACGACGAACGCGTGTTGCACGCGCAACATACCAAACTCTAACTGCGCGCAGCGACCAAACAAAACTCAGCTCAAACGCTGACAACGTGTTAGTACGGGCACTGCTCACCAACACCAGCAACAGCTGCTTGAAGCGCGCCACACACTGCACACCGCGCGCCGCCCTATGACCAAGCGATAATGTTGGCTAGCTGGTTTGCTTGCGCTGTTACTGGACAACGGGCCAGCAAAACGTATGGGAATGTATGCATGTGTGTGCGCGTAAAAGTCAGCGACAGCGACTCTACGCTAGCCGAGACATTTAAGCAGCTTAAGAAACGAGTTAACTAGCAGCCGGTTGCTAGCGCGCTAGCCGTATATGAGCGGAGCGCCGTCAGCGCACCGGTCGTGTCTGAAGGAGACCACAAAGCATGAGTGTTAAAATTCAATTTAATAGCGCAGCAAGAAAATAAACAAACTTAAAAATAGAAAATATATGTAAATAAATAGACACATTTCGTTGTGAAAGCGTTGCGGCGCGGCATGTCATGCACAGTGAAGAGGCGCGCCGCGTTGCGTTGCGTTGCGGGCAGCGCGTTCGACGGCGCGCGTCTAACAAAACTTCAATGAAAAGGCGCTCTGCGCGCTGTTTGAGCGCCGCTTGAGTGACTTTTGTTGAGTGTAAGTTGGAGTATTTGCTGCGCACTGTAAGCTGCTCAGCGCGTTGAGCGCGCGTAAGTTGCGGCGTTTGGCGCTCGATTAACTCGTTAGCGGCCCATAAAGAGCGGCTTACAAATCAGCGTTGCGCTGTGTGGCTTGTTGTTTCTATTGCTTTGTGACTTTTATTTGTATATTTGCTGCGCTTTTTTATAGTTATTGCGTTTTTATGTTATCAAATGCTGCGCGTTTATGGTGCGTTTTTGATTTTTATTGCATTTGGAAAGCATTTCAGAGCGCGTTGCCTATGATGGCGAGCGCGCTCAAATTAAATAACCACTGTCCATATCAACCAGTACTTTTGTAATCGAGTAACATTTCTTGCAGGTGTGTATTGCTATTTTATCACTTAACGGTATCTTAAAAAAAGCATAACAGCCAGATAGAATTATATACATCCAACTGTTCAGTGTTAAACTAGTAATTTTTCTAACCATTTCACCTCCTCACATCTAAATCAGCTTCACCCAAATTTCTCAATTTATCTCAGCGCCAGCATATGATTGTAAACAAAGCAAAATGTGATTTAAAAAACAAAAACAATCAGCCGCCAAACCTGTTTCTAGCGCACTCGACAGCCGCAGCACTCAGCTCAGTACACCGTTCTACACGTTTAGGTTGCGCGGTAGGCTCTAAGTTACGCTGCTCAAAGCCTAACAATATCAACAAATAGCCAATAAATATTCATTGAGTTTTTGAGCAGCGGCGATTCTATGCTCCACAGCTTCATTCGGCTAGTGTATGTGTGTTTGTACTTGTTGGTGTACGTAGTATGTGGGTCTCTCCTTATTTTAATTACAATACTTACAAACAAGCACATTGTAATTGATTTCATTATGATTATTTTATTGTGCGGCAAGTCTTTACAGATTTTACACTGAAAAAAAAAACAGTATTTGGAAAGTTTGAATTTTGGCAAAATTAAATCTTCCTAAGCAGTTTACCGTGTATATTTTACTGCCTAAATTGGTGCGATCGTGTCATGTGTTTACGCAAGTCAAGTGAGGAAAGTTCTCTGACTATTATTCTCTTGGGAGTGGCCAGAAACGATTATTTTACATATGGCTCAAGGAGCTCAGGACTTTCGGTCTTACACCAGGTATCCTTTGGCTAAAAAGCAAAGAACATCCGTTAGAAGGCAAGCTAAAGTGAGAAGGCGAACCATCCCTCCCCAGGCTTTGCGCTGGATTTGGAACCCGCTATGTAAAAATCGCTCCCAATGAAGAGGAAGCAACAGCGTCGGAAGAGAAACGCCATAAGTAAGTCCTTGTAGCATTTACTGCAGTGGGCAAATACTGGAGCGCGAATTCGGTGTGAGATTCGTGGTGGAAGTGAGGCTACGTTGCCGAGTCTTGGAATCTGGTTGTTGCTTGGCAACTTTAACACCAGAGTGGGCAAGGAAGGTGTCTTTGACACTACGGTCGGTAAATTCAGCCTCCACGACGAAACATCCCCAAATCGATCGAGGCTGAACTACTTCGCCGGTGCCCGAAATATGTTTATCTGTAGCACTATATTCCGGCATAAGAAAATTCATCAAGCCACCTGGCTGTCTCCGGATCGAAAAACCACCAACCAGATTGATCATGTTGTGATAGGTGGAAGACACGTCTCCGGTATTTTAGATATGCGTGCCCTCCGAGGGCCTAACATCGACTCGGATCACTACCTCGTGGCATCACAATAGACAACCGAACGATTTTCTACTCCACCTGCACTCCTGCTCTCTGAGAGCACTCGTCAACAACTCGGTATAAGGGAACTGTGGGATGGCATTTCAAACTCCTTACGTACAGCTGCAACCGAAACCGACGGGTAATTGCTATTCGAACTTCTTAGTGGTCGGGCAATACAACATCCGCTCCATCGCCATCAGTTGGGGATTAGGGTGATGGCTTTTCGATACGAAAACAACTAGGTAACTTCATGAATTTTCCTATACTGGAATCTAGTACTACAGATAACCATATTTGGGGCCCCGGCGAAGTCGGTCAGTCTCAACCCATTTGTGGATGTTTCATTGTGGAGGCTGAATTTACCGACCGTTCGGCCAAAGATATCTTCCTTGCCCACCCTGGCGTTAAAGTCGCCAAGAACGATTTTGACATGGTGGCGTGGTAGCTCTCATAGGTGCGCTCCAAGCGCTCTTAAAATACATTTTTGGCCACATAGTCCTTTCCTTCCGTCGGGGCATGGGCGCAAATCGGCGATATGTTGAAGAACTTCGCTTTAATGCGGATTGTGGCTAGACGTTTATCCACCGGGGAAAGTTTATCAAACTTCTGGGTAAAATTCTAATTTTTTTAAACGCCGAAATTCGATTTTTCTGATGACCATAGATCATTGAGCGGATAATATTTTCTGCCAGAAAATTTTTTTTAGGTTTCATTCACGAAGAAGGCAGGCATCACTACAGCAGTGGAGGGTACTTTCTTTTAGTGACGTCGGAGACCGCGTTGTTGTAGTTAGAATGTAAATTAACTATTGTTTCATAATTCACAATCGGTTAAGAAATTAAAGCTTGTTTGTAAACAAAGCCAACACAAGGGACTAAACTTGAATATTTCTGGATAATAAATTAGACTTGCGTGCATATTATTCAAGATTTGTGAGCCTGTTAGGTGTTTTATAATCTTTATAGGTTAAATAAAATATGTGACAAATCAATAGAGACTGAAAGGTTTATATAAACTTGCAGGTCGAGAAAAACTCGTTTTATTGAGCATTTTTTAAGAGACAATTTTTTTAATAAAAAAATATCGATAATGTGCTCTCATAGAATTTAATATACTTTATTAATCTCTTTGTTTCGAAAAATTTTGGATACCCTTGATACCGCAGCTGAGCTGCCCTCTAAAAAAAGGTGTCTAATGGCGAGAAAGATTTTTCTGCTTAAAATTAGCTCTAATCCAAAATCGAAAAATATTTCTGATTACAACAGATGATCACAAGTAATAACCGAAGATATATGTAATCAAAACTACAGTCTGCCACTGCGCTTGGCTGACTCTGCATGCAAGTTTTTGCTTCGGCATTAAAAAATATTAACGACGTGAATAAAAATATTTACAAAATCCCATGCTATTAATTAAAAATTAGCAACTCTTATGCAAACAACAAACACTTAACCTTTATTCCAACAATTTTGTTAAAAAAAATTATCTAGGAAAATAAAAAATAGTAATATTTAAACACAAAATGGAAAATAAAAACGTTTTAGCTTATGGGAAAGACAATACCACACTTGCATAAAAATTCAGACGTACAGCTTTCAAGGTCTGCCGGCAAGCTGACGGCCGCCAAGCTAGTTTGCAGACTATTTGAACGGTGATTTGAATGTCTTGTTAGCGCGCCGCAGTTATGGCCATACAAACTGCATGCCAATGAAGGCATAAATAGAGTGTGGAAAAGGAATAAAAAGCAACCACATGCATGGCATATATATGTATATTTACACGTTTGTGTGTGAGAGTATGGGTGTGCGAGTGTTGGAAAAAATTTAGGTGCGCTGGAGATTTACTAGTGTAATGAAAAATTAATCGCTAAAATATCTAAGATAGCTAGAGTTTGTAGTTAATCAGAGCTGAGAAAATATTTAATATGATTTTAGCAAAATATTATTTTAAGAGAATTTTAAAAATTTGCATGTTTAAAAAATTTAAAAAAAAAAGAAAAAATGGAAAAATATATTGGAAAGATTTATGTATGTATAACAAAATTTGAAATATTATTTGAGTACTACTTTTAGCTAAAAAATAAAATAAAAAAGGAGAACTGTGTTTAAACGAATTATAAAAAATATATTGGAAAGATTTATAACAAAATTTGAAGTATTATTTGAGTACTACTTTTAACTAAAAAATAAAAAAAGGAGAACTGTGTTTAAAAGAAATATGAAAAATATGTAAAAAATTTTAAATAAGACAGAATTCGTTGGAAAAATTAAGTAGAAAACGAAGTAAATATAAAAAAATTACTTAAAATAATAATAATAATGCTAAAGAGCTGAAAGAAATATTTATATTATAAAAAATTACTAAAAAACTTAAATATATAAAATATTTTGAAAAAATTTATTTTATGTAAAAATACAAATGTTAATAGAAAATTGAAAAAACACTGCATTATACAAATTATTTCCAAATTTGAAAAATGTTAAACATTTATTAAATAATTTATAAACATTAAACATATGTATTTAAAAATTAAAATAAAATTGGAAATTTTTTAATAAAGGTATGCTTCAAGAAATTATCAAAAAACAATAGTAATCAAAAAACAAAAATTAAAAAACAAGTTCTGTTAAAAAAATGAATTGAAAATTAAAACAATATTGTAAAATTGTATATACATATGTGTATTTAAAATAACAAGAATATAAAAAGATTGCCAAAATATTTTTTTTTTTAATGTGAATAATTCTTTCACAAAATATTATAACCGTAAAATATTAAAAATAATATATTTTCAAGAAATATACAAATTTAATTTTAAAAAAATATTAAAAAGTAATACAAAAATATTAAAACAATTGTAAAAAATATCTTAAAAATATATAAAAATTTAAAATAATATTTGTTAAAAAATACAGAAATTTAATTCTTAATGAAATAAATAAAAAGTATTAAAAAAATATCTAAAAATAAAAAATATTAAAAAAAATTATGTGGAGAAAAATTATACAAAATTTGTTAAAAAAAATTATTTAAAAAATCTGATACATATCTACGAAAAATTAAGTTAAAAAACACATAAAAACAAGAACATTTAATAAAAAGTATAACAACTAACATACATATTTTTAATAACTTATGTATATAATAAATTATGAGTGGTATAGTTTATTGAATATCAACAATTGTAAAAAAAATTAATTTAAACAATCAGAAATATAAAATGCTAAAATAAATATTTTTCAATATATTTTTTTTTTTAAATATGAAATTAAAAAAAAATCAAATGCATAAAATATTTAAAATAATATATGTTAAAGAAGTATGCAAATTTAATTTTGATATTTAAAAAAAAAAATTAAAGGCATATTTTAAATAAATAAAAATGTTAATAAAATGTATTGAAAAAATTATTATGAAAATTTGTTAAAAAAAAAATATTTAAAAATTTAGTGCATTTAATTTATTAAAAAAAAAAAACATTTTAATATATACTATTAATAATTTAAAAAAAATAAAAAAAATTATAAAAAAAAAATATTTAAAAATAAGAAAATGTGTAAAAGCAAATAAAAAAAATTAACATCATGAATATCAAAAATTAAAAAAAATAAATTTAAGGAATCAAAAATATAAAATGCTAAAATAACTAATTTTAAAGAAAAAATTTTTTAAAAATATGAAAAGTTGTTTAAAATATTTTTTAAAAATCAAATACACAAAATATTTTAAATAATATAAGTTAAAGAAGTATACAAATTTAATTTTTATAAACAAATTAACGACGTACTAAAAAATATTTTAAATTAATAAAAATGTTAGGAAAATGTATTGAAAAAATAATTATGAAAATTTGTTAAAAAAATAATATTTAAAAATTTAATGTATGTATTTTATTAAAAAAAAATAATATATATAATATATTTATAAAAATTTTAATAAAAATATTATAAAAAAATATTTAAAAATAAGAAAATGTGTTAAAAAAATATAAAAAAATTAACATCAACATTTTCAATCATTTATGAATGTCAAAAATTAAAAAAAAACTTTTAAACAATCAAAAATATAATTTAAAAACTTTGAACTTTCCGTGTAATTTCTTTTATTAAGAATAAATAAATAAATAATATACAAAAAACTGCAAAACATAATTTTTAAAAATATGAAAAATTATTTAAAAAAATATCTGAAAAATCAAATACATAAAATATATGTAGTATAAAATTTTTGAATTATTTATGAATACCCAAAATTAGAAAAAAAATTTAAGCAATCGGAAATATCAAATGTTAAAATAAATTTTTTTTTTTTTCAAAATTAAAATTAAAGCCATTTTAAATATATATAGGCATATTAAAAAACTGCTAAAAATATACAAAAAGTGAAACTTAAAATTAAACACCGCGTACTATTAGCACAAATTACTATAAATAAATCGTAATAAATATCAACCATCGCCTGACATGTGTGGCACCTCGAATGTAGCATAACAAATGACTGCTGCTGCTAGCGCTTTTAAGAAAAATATGCAAATCTCGTGTTCAGTCAGGCACTAAAGTGTGTTTTATTGATTATAGAACCAATTTGCATTCAGTTAGATGCTGGAGTGGCACACAAGCCACTTTAGAAAAATGCGCTGCGGGAAAAATACGCAGCGGAGTAAATACTAAAGAAAATTCAAAAATTTTTATTAAATTGAAAAAAAAAATTCCAAAAAAAATTTTAAACTTCACTTGAAAAAAAATATTTTGAAAATTAAATTAATATATTAAAAATAAAAACTATATATATAAATATGTGAAATAATAAAAAAATAAAAATAAACAATATTTTTAAAATTTGGAGCCTCAAAAAGCTACAACTCGCCACTGGCAAGTTCAATACCAGCAAATCACCCGGCCCGGACGGCATCCCCGTAGCATATTGAATATGTACAACGTCTGCCGCGAAGTTGGGATATTCCCTGAACCCTGGAAACAGCAACGGCTGGTGCTAATCAGTAAGGCAAAAGGAGATCCCAATTTGCCATCAGAATACCGTACACAATACATGCTTGACACAACAGAAAATCTTTATGAAAGCCTACTTACCCAGACTTGAAGCGGCTTTCAACGAAGCTAAAGGACTATCCCCAAAACAATGCGGCTTTGGACCTGGCAGATTAACTCATTGAAAGTGAAGATGCCGCACAGCGTAGATGGCATAAATACAAAAGCATAGTGCTGCTGGCAACTTTAGATGTCCGAAACGCCTTCAATAGCGGTAGATGAGGTAATATGATCGACACTCTTGAAAATATTTCAAATCCCCGACTACCTCAGAGCTCAGGTGCGGAAACAGAAAACTGCTGTACCAAACTAGAGAGGCATCAGCACAGATAGCAGTCACATCAAGAGCAGCACAAGAGTCCATTCTACGCTCAGACTTTTGGAACATCAGCTACTACGCTATACTAAAACCCGAAATGCCAGACGAATCGCACTTGCGCTGAATACATTGCTGCAGTAATTACAGCATAAGACACTGAAGTAGAGCGAAGAAAAATTAATCAGGTCCTGATACCGGCGCAAGCTTCCAGCTGACCGCGGAAAAAACAGAGCAACTCCAGCTTACAAATAAGCACGTACCCCTCGAGATAAGTATGCAAGCGACTACGGATATTCTCAGGACACAAAAAGCAGTAAACTACCTAGGTGCACGACTAGATCCCAGACTAACCTTCTGGCAGATAGACGGCCAGACTAATAATACTTCAAGAGCCGTCATGCCTATATAACGACGCAACAGAAGACGACGCTGAACACACTTTCCTTGAATGTGTGCGATGGCAAGGCGAACGCCAACCTAAAGTAAAGCAAATGTGGTTCCGGGGTGGGTTTTTAGTGACTAGCAAGTGATACCTACCGTTGCTGTGACGACAGCACTAATTATGCGGAAGGCATTTTCCACCCTCTTACACGCAAAAAAAAAAAACTATAAAATACATATATAAATAGAAAAATTAAAAAAAAAATTATTTAATATAAAAAACAATAAAAATTTATTTTAAAATAGTGTTAAAACACAAAATATTTTAAAACTTAAAAAACAAATAATTACAAATTAATTCGAAAAAAATTAATATTAAGCGAATAAAAATTAAAAATTAAAAAATAAAAGATAAAAATATAAAAGTAATAATAATATAAGCAACTAGTTGAAGAATTAAAAGTAAAAAAAATAAAAAATTTAATTCTTCCGATCTGTATTAAAAATAAAAAATAGTATTCTTTAAAAAGAATTAATAAATAAATAAATAACAAATTAAAAAAACATTCCTCGCTTTCAAATCACCACATCATCCGCTAATTTCGCATTAAGCAACAACAATGCGTTGACTATACGATGGCAATTAGCAACAGCAGTAAACAACAAAAGACTTAAGCAACGAACCCGACCGCGCGCCACAACATCGCAGCACTTAAAAGCCGACTGCCTGACGCGCACTTAATTAATTAAACAAAAATCTGCGCGCGAAATCAAGATTCTACATGGAAGATGGCGACTTTCACTTTATCAACAAGATAGACAACAGCAACGGCAACAACAACAAATAGCCAGTGAGTTTGCAAAATCTCGCATTTGCTATCGCAGGAAATGCGCAGCCAACACCTTCTCTTTTACAACGGCTGAACTCACTTGAACTAACGTGGCTTTTGTGGCAGCAAATGCGCATATGTGTGTGTGCGTGTGTCTTTGATGTATGTGCAAACACACCCACTAATCACAATATCACGTATGTTGCCACATACGCTCGTAAAAAACAAAAAATTTCATTTAATGTAATATTTTTTTCCGAACTTCACTCGCCACCAACCGCAACTGCGCATAAATGGCAATCAATGATTGGAGTGCCAGAAGCTGCAAGCGATGGCAAAAATGCGAAAATTGCAAAAATTTATTATTTTTGCTGAAATATTTTTGCTCAATATTGAATTATTGCAAAACCGACAATTGCGTGGAGTTATTTGCGAGCCAGTGCTTAAGCGTAGTTTTTAAGCACAACTTTATTTATGTGTGTGTGCATGTATATGTGTGGATAAGAATTTAATAACAAGTCATGCCATATTGAGCTAGAGCTAGCGCCAGTGACAGCTAGCATTAAGCATAAATCAAGTATTTATTGCACATAAATGTAAAAATTACAACAACTAAAAATTTACAACAAAATTCAGTGTTGGCATGCAAATAAATGCTGTTAGTTGTCGACTCAGACGCGCAAGTGCACAAGTTCAATATTTCACTGGAATTAAATGAAATAAAAAAAAAAACAATTTAATTAAACAAGTTTTTTAGACTTAACCCTTAGTGGAACACTTTGGGTGGCCCAATAAGTATTTTTCTATTTCCAATTTTAATTCTAATATTGGTGAATTGCAAGAAAAAAAAGTGAATTAGTAAAAATACTGTGCAAAAAATTTTAGTATTAACCCTTAGAGTACCGAAATAAGTATTTTTTTTTTTAAATTGCATTGTAAGTGGGTTGCTCTAAAAAATATGAAATAATAAAAATATTGTAATTGAGTACAAATTTTATTTTTAACCCTTAGATTACCATAATACTTCGGGTAACCAAAATAAATACTTTTTTCTAATTTCAATGTTGGAGGATTGCTAAAAAAGTATGAACTAATAAAAGTATTGTAATTGTGCAAAATTTTTAGTCTTAACCCTTAGTGGAATTTTTAGGGTACACAAATAATTTTTTTTTAATTGCAATGTGGACTGCTCGAAAAATAGGAAATAATAAAATTATTATAAAGGGAAATTTTTTTAGTCTTTACCCTTAGTTTAACACTCAAAAAAATATTTTTCTAATTCGAATATTGCTGGATTGCTCGAAAAAAAAATAATTTTATGTATAATAAAAAATTGGAAAAATGTTTAGTTTAACCCCTGGTTTCATATGTAGGGCACCCAAAACATTCTTTTATTTTTCATTGCTATGTTAGTGAATTGCTCAAAAAAATATGAAATAATAAAAAATATTACAATTGTGCAAAATTTTTAGTCTTAACCCTTCGTTTAATACTTAGGGTGCCCAAATAAACATCTTTTTAATTCCAATTTTGATGGATTGCTCGAAAAAATATGGAATATTAAAAATATTTTAAATTAACAAACTTTTTAGTATTATCCCGTAGCTTCGATTTAACCCTTAGTTTAACACTTAAGGTATCGAAATAAGTATTTTTTAGTTCCAATGTTTTTAGTTTGCTGGAAAAAACATGAAATAATAAAAATATTGTAATTGAAATTTTTTTAAGTGTTAACCCTTAGTGAATTATTTAGGGTCGCAACCAAATATGTGGTTTTTCCAAATTTGGTGAATTGTATTATCTATAGGTAGCTTAAGTGAGCTTTTTATATTAATGTTATCAAATATATCCTTTTAACCCATTTTGTGACATTTGGGTACCAGGGACCTATTTTCGTTTCCTCACTAAGATTTACTCATTCATTTCTTTTATGTTTTAATATGTTCCTTTAGCCTTATGCAACTTAACTATTGGAAAATTATAATGTATTGAATCAATATAATGGTGAAAATTGTAGCATATATTTGAAATCTTGTTTTAACTCATTTTGGTTGCCTTTGGTAAAAAAGAGGCCACATTATTTTTTTTATAAAAATATTCTTATTTTTGTTTAATAACTACAAATTTAATTATCTTGATTCATTATGTTAAGTAGTCACAGTTAGCAACTTTCAATATTAACCCATAAAGTGATGTTAAGGTACTCCAAGCACATTAAAATTTCATGAAATTTTTTTTATTTTTCATAAGAATAATAGACTTCATACTATTTTATTATTAACAGTTATTATTTTAAGGCAAAAATTTTGTTTTTGACCCTTTTCTAACATTTTAGGTATTGTAGACCTATTGAATATTGTCCTTAAATGATTTAAGTAAACTATTTCAATTTCTATTGATGAAAAAATATTAAAATTCATGTTAATATTATATAATCCCTTTATGTAAACTGAAAACCGCACTGAGAGCAAAAGAGCTTTCTTAAAAAATACTTTTAAAAATTTTTTTATTTTTCAATCAAACAACTTTCATAATGTAACTGACACGGGAAAATGATTATTCCGCTTTGAAAACGAATTTTTTAGATACAACTTAGCAGAAATGTAACCCAGCGAACCTAACGAGAGCTTTTCCTAAAAGCTACTTTTAGAAAAATTCTGATATTTTACCGCCAAAAAAACTTTTACAATGAAATTAATACTGAATGAAACAGACACGGAAAATTGATTATTAAACATTGAAAATAGTATTTTTTTTTAATAAAAATGAGCTTATACACCTTATTCCGATCACCTAAGAATTAACTCACAATTTGCGATTAAAATGCTAGCGAAAAGTAAACACCATACTTAAAATAACCAAATCGTAAGTAAGTGTGAAATTCTTTCGTCTGCTTGGAAAACATAAATATGAGATATCTATATGTCAAAAAAATAATTTATTTTCCCCTCACACTACTCCCTCGGCACTCAGCAACAGTCTCTGCGATTGCTGCCGACTTTTTCTCATCACCTAAGCGCTCCACCCCGCATTTTTTCGCGCGCTGTCACCACACTTTTTTTACTAGAAAATATTTCAGCGTTCAGTTGGCAGAGCCAGCCAGCCAACCGTCACACCCTTGGGCGAATTAAACTTATTATTTTGTGCGCAAAAAGATTTATTGTTTCTGCGTTCTTTGATTCTCGTTACGATGCCAAATGTAATGTAACAAAGTAAATTGAAATCTCAGCAACTGGGCATGAGAAGGCAGATGAATATATTTATGTACGTAGTTACATACATATATAATATATGTATATGTATATATGTGTGTAGCGCAGTGTTCCTGAACTTTTTTAGGTGAATAATTCAAGCTTCGTCTAGCCAACCAACTACTCAAGTGGTGTTCATGTTGTTGTTATTGTTGTTTTAAGTAATATTACATTCTCTACGCCTCATGTGGTGGCATGTGTAAATTGTTTGGAATTTTTTTAATCATTTTTATTGAACGCTGAAGACAAGCTTGGGTGAAATTTATGTGTTGTGTAGAAGAAGCATTGGATTTTATTTTATCTCGTGGTATTTTTCAATAAAAATTTCTAGATTTTTTTAAACCTTTTCTTATTACAATCAGCTACATTTTATTAAAGTTAGGCTGCTTCTCTTCATAAGCATTCATACAAATGGTTATTTTAATCATAAAATTGGGTGCTATAAACCATATATTCAGAGGAAAAGACAACATTTCTTTCATTCAAAGGCAAACGAAAATCAAAAGAGTACATAAGATGTTTTATATAGAGGAGAAGAAAAAGACATATGCTCGAGTGTTAGTAAAGCCAGGCTTAGTTTAAACTCCTCTATACACCAAAATACCTATCTACATACATACAACTCCAACCAAGTCCACCTCAAAAATTTCAGGAAAACTTCGACTTTTTCAACTTAATCTTCATTCCTTAACTGATTATCTACGACAAACTAATTTTGCGTAAAAAAATATTATTTTTCCTTTTTTAGCTTTTTTCATAAACAAAAGACTTAAGCGACAAACTCATTTGCAAAATTTGCGCGCAAAAGCAAGGTCATCATTAGTTATTGCTTTGTGCAGTCAAGCGTATTTATTTCGACTACGATTTGTTGCCTTTTTGGAGTACAAAAAAAATTAAAAATAGCAAAAACAAAAACTGGATCAAATAACAAGTGGCGAGGTAGTTTTTTCCCACGCGCGGACTGAACATTGTAGAAAATAAAAGTAAATTCATTTTTAATTATTTGAGTAGGAAAAACTGGTCGCTGGTTAAGTGAAGAATAAATAGAAGACAAAAAAAACAATAATAATAAATGGGAAGCAACTGCGTTAGATATTTTTAGAATAATAAGAAATATGTTTAAATTTAAATTTAATTTAATTAAAAAAAATGTTTATAAGTTTTAAATAATTCTAATTAAATTAAATAAAATAGAATTTGAAATTTAGTTTATATTAAAAAATTTACGTTAATTAAAAAACTATTTTAAATTTTTAACAACAAAAAAAGTATTTTTTAAGGCAGGATTCTTTAAATTAAGATTTTTAATTAAATTAAACTAATTTTAATTCTAATTAACACGAAAAATTTTCCTTTTTAAATTTTTATGCAAATAATAATTGACATTTTGAATTAATCTTTTCGTTTTTCTAGTTTTCGGTAAAAATGTCCAATATTTTTAATTCTAAGTTTCTTTTGAATTTGAAAAAATTTATTTTTAAAAATTGTAATTTAATTAAAAAAAAATGTAAATACATTTTAAACAGCAAGAAAAAAGTCCTTTCAAAAGCAAGATTTAAATATTTTTCTTTTAATTAATTAATTAATAAAATTAAATTAAATTTTAATTTTAATTAACAAAAAAATTTTCCTTTTTAAAACTTTTATGCAAATAATAATTAACAAGCAAGGTTTAAATTTTTTTTTAATTTTGTTTTAGTTTTTGTTAAAAATGTCCAATATTTTTAATTATTTCTTTTTTTAATTTGAAAAAATATTATTGCGTCTTTTTTTGCAAATAATAACTGACAAACAGGTCTGAGACATCTATTATTATTTTGTTTATAGTTTTTGGTAAAAATGCTCGATTTATTTAATTAATTTGTTTTTTGTATATGAAAAAAAATTTGAATTTGAAAAAATTTCTTTTTAAAAATTGTAATTTAATGAAAAAAAGAAATATGTAAATAAATTTTAAACAACAAGAAAAAGTCATTTTAAAAGCAAGATTTGTATATTTTTTTAATTTTTTAGTTAATTAATTAAATTAAATTAAGTTTTAATTTTAATTAACAAAAAATTTTCCTTTTTAAAACTTTTATGCAAATAATAATTTACAAGCAACATGTACATTTTTTTATTGTATTTTTTTTAATTATCGGTTTTTTATTTTTTGTTAAATATGTTTAATATTTTTAATCAAAATATTTTCAAATATTATTCACTGGTAAAAAATTTTGTTTTTTTTATTTATTATAAAATATTTTAATTATTTTTAGTTAATTTTTTTTCGATTTCAATTACAATTTTGAAAAAAATTTATTAATAAAATTACTTTACATTTTTTTCATAAATTTTTCGAATTATAATTTTTTTTAATTTTTTTCGATTTCTATTGGAATTTTAAAAGCCTTTTATTATTGATGTAATTTTTTAATTTTCAAATATTTTGATTTTATTAATTTTTTTGAATTAAAAGAAATATCATTTTATCTATTTTTACATGCCTCTGTACCAATTCTTTCAAAACACTAGTTTTTGAACAAAATATTTGTGAATAAAACATTCGCTAATTAAATTCACAGCTGAAATATCTTTGCGAAACTCGATTTATGCTTTTGGAAGCGCAGAACACGTAACCTGCTTGCCACTTGTCACATTGTTGCCATTACGCTGCCGCCGTGTGGGCCACTCGCGTACGCCAATGCAAGCTAAGCAAACACTTCACCAATTCAATAGCCATTTTCAACCGCATTTAATTACGTGCCAACATTGTCCGAAAACTGGCCGCTTATGTCACAACAACAAGTGCGCAAATATGGTTGCTAGCCAAACGCCGCGTTCAACACAGATTTAACCACACTTTTTGCAACTTTTTTTCTTATCAACTTTTCCGCCAAACAAGTTAAAGCCGCGCTTGCGTACTCAATACCCAGGCGGCCAGCATTGACGTGTCGCTTGATTCGGTTTTTCGGACACACATGTGTGTGCATGTGTGTGAGTGTGTCTTACTGGTACGAGAATGCAGCCATGCCGTCAGCGCATCGAATTCATAAGCGTTGCGCCGTCGCTGTGCCAAGGAAGCTGCGTATGCTGGGTCAGCTATCAGCTCGGCGAATTGGTGAATTGGCAAGCGGCAAGTCGTTGAACTGGTTATGATTGCAACAAGCTTGCACCACACTCGCCGCTTACCTCTGCTGTGCCCCCTCGACACCCCGCTCCCCCCTACACTTGATCGACACTTTGCTGCAACGCTACAGGTGTCTGTGGAATGCGGTTATGTGTTTGGAGCACAATCGCGCGACTGGCGTCACACCGGCCGTACCCATGAAAATTGCAAGCATGAAAGTTCGTTGATGGCGCGGCGAGTGAAAATGCCAATTTTCGGTGATTTTCGTTGTGTATTTTTGCACTAACAAGCATGGAAAATCAATAGTGAAAATAATTCAAAAATTGTATTGTAATAAGAATATGGTATTTTATAAATATTATAGGACGTATTTAGAATATTCATGAATTCGAATGTACTACCAATTTATGCTTAAATACCATTCCTTCCATATTTCGACTATAGCGCCCCCTATCGGAACATTTATTTTTCTTTACGGAACTATATTATACAATATATTATTATTAGGGAATGGAATCATGTGTAGAAGTTAACGCAAGTGAGGAAAGTTGTCTGAGCGCAATTCACTTGGGAATGGCCAGAAACGATTCCTTTACATATGGATCAAGCAGCTCAAGACTTCCGGTCTCAGACCAAGTATCCCCTGGGTAGCCAAAGAACATCCATTTTAGAGCGAGCTAAAGTGAGGAGGCAAACCATCTCTCCCCAGGGATGTGCGCTGTGTTTGGGACCCGCCACAAAAAAAAAAACTCCCCCAATGAAAACGAACAAACAGCTTCGGATGAAAGACCCCCCCATTTAAAGACAACCACGGTCCCTTAATTAGGAATGTGCCGCTGCCCAGCTGGTTAATGTCCTCGTTAGAGTAAAGGCTGACATCACCGCCGTCCAAGAAATGCGATGGAATCCTTGTGACATTTACCACAGTGGTCATAAAAAGGAGCGTCAATTAGATGTGAGATTCGTGGTGGGAGAGAGACTCCTTCGCCGCGTCCTGACATTCACCTCGTTGAATGAACGTTTAGCCACAATCCGCATCAAAGCGAAGCTCTTCAACATATCGCTGATCGAAAGAGAAGGGTCATGTGACCAAGGATGCTTTCTAGCGCTAGCGCCCTATGTAAGCTGCCCCCACCACGATGTTGAATTCGTACCGCCAGGGTGGGCAAAGAAGGTATCTTTGGCATAACGGTCGGTAAATTCAACTTCCATGATGAAACATCCTCGCTCCGAGGTCCTAATATCGACTTGGACCACTATCTTATTGCAGCCAAGGTACGCAACCGCCAAAACAAGAAAGGTTCGACGTCGAGAAGCTTCAATCACATCAGACATCCAAACGATTTTCTACTCGACATGTATTCCTGCTTTCTGAGAGTACTCATCACCAATTACCCCTCCCAAGAACAACAAAGCGGCGGGATTAACGGTCAAGCTATTCAAATACGACGGCGAAGAACTGATAAGGAGCATGCATCAGCTTCTTTGTAGAATATGGTCATACGAAAACATGGCCGACGATTGGAGTTGGAGACCCCACAATCTGCGCCAACTACCGTGAAGTAAGCCTCCTAAACATCGCATATAAGGTTCTATCGAGCGTATTATGTGAAAAGTTAAAGTCCACCGTCAATAAACTGATTGAACTTTATCAATGCGGACTTAGGCCTGGAAAATCAACAACTGACCTGATATTCATCATGCACCAAATCTTGGAAAAGACTCGTGAATGGAAGATCGACACACACAACCTCTTCGTCGATTTCAAAGCTACTTTTGACATCAAGAAAAGGGGCTGCCTTATGTCGCTATATTTGAAATTGGTATCCAATGCCAAAAGCTCCATCAGGATCGGAAAGACCTCTCCAAGCTGTTCGATAGCAAACGAAGTTTCAGACAAGGCGACTCCTTACCATGCGACTTCTTCAATCTATTGCTGGATACAAGATACAGAGCTAGATAGATATCCTTCTATAAGAGGATATCGCTGCTTCGGCTTTCTCCAGCCTGGAAGGTAACGTCTCCTAGTGAACGAGGGACGGCAAGTCGAAATATCTGCTGTCATCAAACAAGTAGTCGTCGCACTCGCGACTAGGCTCCTACAAGTTATTCATCATCCCCGTCCTCTATTGGTGCATAGGCATGGACGATGACAACATCTGATGAGTCGACGTTACGACTATGCTGGATAGGTCATGTCGACCGAGTGGATGAAAACAGTAAAGTAAAAGACCAGGTGGAAAAGGACATGACTTCACCTAGAATCTTCAATTGACGCCAAACAGCGAAAAAGAAGAATGACTGGCGCGCGGTTGTAAACTCGGCTATAACCGCGTAAACGGTGTATACGCCGATAAAAAAGAAGAAGTACGTATAGTATTTTCTTTTTTTCATGGAATTCTTCACTTTTAAGCTTGTTTTCTTTACACACAATCTTGACGCTTTTTAAAACCTCGGTCCTTCTTTTCGCTTTGCACTGTCTAATTTATTGCCACTTCATATGCAGACAGCGACAAAAGCACAGCATAACCACAACCGTTTTGGTCTGTGAAAAGAACAAAGCACTGGCTTTCTTGTCGGCTACACTATTCTTCTGCCTGCTGGCTGTGGCTTTTGTCAGCTGACTCTACACATTACTCAAAGCTGACGGTTCTTTCCCACTCTTATTGTAGTGTGTTGATAATGTTGATGCCTTTGTCAGCGCCTAGGCACACCGAAAGTGACATTAAATTTGCCTACGTGTACGGAATCGGGAGTATGGAAACGCAGCTGTGAACGGTGACGTTGGCGTGTAGGTCTACTATGCTTTAGCAAGCAGTGGATTTGGTGGTTGAGCCGGCAAGTTGCTGTGTCTGCTTGCGTCTTTTTCAACTTTTTTTTCTTCTTCTTTATTGGCGTAACAACGCTGACGCGGTTATTGTCGAGTTTATCTTTTTTTTTTACTTTATATAAATTATTGCAAAAACAACAAGTAATGTTAAGGCAATACATGTGTAATCGTCAATTTTCGAAATGTAATCGTTTTCAATTTCTTTTGCTTGCCGCAGCGCAATTTATTTATATGCAGACACATACGGCGTTTTGGGCCCATCCACAGCTGACTGGTCAAGGCTAAGCTTAACTTTTGTTTTCTGCGACGCGAGTGGAATTACTTTCGCACACACACACACACATGTGTACGTGTGCACATCAAAAGCAATCGCATTCAAATTTATGAGTGCCGCGAAGTATAACTGAAAGTTGATTTGTTGTGCATAAGCAATACAAAAACAGCAATAGTAAGGAAAAAATTTACCGTTAATAAATCTATACTTTTCTACGCAAAAATCTCGCTGACGTTCACATTAGTCCATCTTCAACTTCGCTTGCAGTCTCCGTTTCAACTTCGCGCCTCGCGCACGCTTGCCTCAAACACTTTCCTGTCTTTCCTTTTGCTCGTTTTTCTTTTCCGTCTTTTTCGTTTTTTTTTCTTATTTTTAAAAAATCTCCTCTTTATTTTTATATTTTTTCGCATTTTTATTTTTATTTCTTTTTTTATAATTTTTTTTTCTGCATTTCACTTATCTTCTGTCGAATAAAAGTGAAATCCGCATTTGGGGCCTCTGCCGCTCATCTTGCCGACGCCGTTGCGTCGTATCGTCAAGTCCGTTGTGGCGGAAAATGACAACAAAATTTGTTTACAGCTGTACAAAAATTCCAATACCGCTAAATTGCAAGTGACAGTCATGCGCGCGACGGCATTGCATGTTGCGCGTTGTATTTAATTTCCAATGGCATTTTCATTTCTTGCCGATAAATGCGAAATGCGAATTTTGTTGTTTGTAAAAGTCAAATGAAAGTCCTTTCATATTTTCGTAATCAAAAAAAAAATATATTTTTTTTTTAATTTCACCTTAAACTTCACTAAAACATGAGTAGGCGTCTCTAATTTCAGTTTGATTTGCCATCTAGGCTAACGTATGCAAGTTGCAAGGAGACAGACGGCAAACTGATTGCTCTGCGGCAAACAGTTCTCTATTGAGACAAAAAACAATTCCTTAGTTAGGTTAGGTTAGGTTAGATGGCTGATCTCTTATCAAGGCAAAGGCTGATGTTTAATATTACTGCATGAATCGCGGTCGGACAGTGTCCAATTAGAGTGAAGAGTTCCCTAGTCCTCTTACAATGCACATTGAGCCATCAGAAACTTACGGCTGTACATTTACTGATAGTTGACAGATGCTTGCTGAACGGGTCTGAGGCCCAACAGTCTAGTAGTGAACCACAAGGAGTCAACGGAGCTCCCAGCCGTTCCCATTCCGTAGTTATTGTGACTACAGTATCTGTCTTAGCGAGTTCATCGGCACTACAGTTTCCTGTAATACCACAGAATCCAGACAGGTACTTGACAAACGTTTTCTGAGCTGGTCTACTACAACTAAAGTATCTATCTTAGCAAGTTCATCGGCTTTTCAGTTTCCTGTAATACCGCAGAGTCCAGACATCCAAACCAGCCTAATCATAAAATAACTCGATGCTAGAAATGAGGAGTCTACAAATCCTTTCACCAGTCTAGAGCGCGCAGTCAGCGTACTCCAGGCTAATATTGCTACCCTGCTAAACTGACGTTGAACAATACCAAAAGCTCCGGATCGGTAAGAACCTTTCCAAGCTGTTCGATACCAAATGAGGTTTCAGACAAGGTGACTCCCTTTTGTGCGCCTTCTGTAATCACCTCCTGGAGCAAATAATTCGAGCTGCAGATCTGAATAAAGAAGGTAAAATCTTCTATAAGAGTGTACAGCATATATCACCCGTCTTGGTTGAACAATCGTCGCACTCGCGGCTTGGCTCCCACGTCACTGTTGACAGTCATAACTTCGAAGTCGTAGATAATCTATGTTGGAACCAGCATTAACACCAACAACAACGTCAGCCTCGAAATTCAACGCAGAATAACTCATGCCAGCATATACTCCTCCAGACTGAGTAGGCAATTGTGAAATAAAGGCTTCTCTCGACGAACAAAGACCAAATGCTTCAAGTTAATCATCATCCCCGTCCTGCTATATACCATATAGAGCAGAGGCATGGGCGTTGACAGTATCTCATTAGTCGACGTTACGAGTTTTCGAGAAAAAGGTTCGGCGGAAGATTTATGGTCCTTTGCGCACAGGCAACGATGAATACCGCTGTCGATGGAGCGATGAGCTGTACAAGATATACGATTAAATTGACATTGTTCAGCGAATTAAGAGACAGCGATACGCTGCCTAGATCATGTCGTCCGAATGGACAAACACTCCAGTACTCGCCGGGGGAAGCAGAGGAAAAGGAAGACCTCCACTACGTTGGAAAGATCAGGTGGAGCAGGAACTGGCTCCAAGCAGCGAAAAGGAAGAACGACTGGCGCGCTGTTGTAAACTCGGCTATAACCGCGTAAGCAGTGTCTACGCCAATAAGGAAGAAGAAGTATTATATTAAAAATACATATAGAAATATATTTCTTACTCTGCATCAAGCAAAAAACTCAAGTGTACAACCTGTTTCGCCGTTGAGATTATTTTCGCCCATAACTAAATCTCTAATAGTTGCGCTTATAACATACTATAAATTCAGTCGTGTCCACAAACCAGTATACCAAATATATCAGCTGGTAGGCCACCTTTGCGTTTACTATTTCTCCCTTCGTCACTTATGATTTCTTCGCGAGTCGCAGGTGACTGACCCCAAAGAAATGCGTTGATTTCTTGTTATTTGCTATTCAATAATATTGAAGTGCTTTTTTCTTTCAATATTGACAGTAAAAACAAACATTAATTACAACAACACCGTTAGTTATCATAATTTATGAATAAGTTAAGGAAAACAGGCGAGAAATGAGCAGAAGAAACAACAGAAAGCGAAAAATGTTAGGAAAAAAAAAACATGGAAAAACGAGCTTCGATTTAAATATGCATAAGTGAGTGTTAATAAATATTGTTTTTTTTTTATTTTTTTATACCTAAACAAATTTTTCATTAATTTGTTGTTTTTGGTTGTAAACACATAGTTTTGTTGTTTCTTTACTATAATATAAAATTAAGGATTTGTATTTAGTTATTGTTGTTTTCTTTCTTTCTTTTTCTTTCTATTAATATTACAATATTATCGAGAATGGTTGCCACCTGTTTAGAAATATTCTACCAAAAAAGAAAGAAAAACATTGTTTAACTACAAATCTATGCATTTACAGAATTTCAGTAAGTAAGCTTTTGATTAAAAATTTCATTGATGAGAGCTGCCACCTGTTCGGAATTTTAGATTAGAACAATGTAAAGAAAATTATAACAATGCAGAAATCAGACTCAAAAACCTTCAGAGGGTTTCTAATTGAAAATATTTTTATGGAGGTTGCCACCTATTTACATTTTTTTTGACAAAAAACTAATTAATATATGTATATATAATCTTACAATATGAATACATAAGAGCTTAAGAAAGCTTACATTTAAAAACCATATTCTAGAGAGTTGCCACCTATTCAAAAAACTTTATAATGAGAAAAGTTAAAGTAATTACTGCAATGCCGAAATCAAACTCAAAAACTTTCAGAGAGTTTCTAATTGAGAATACTTTTATGCAGGTTGCCACCTAATTTAATTTTTTTTATCAAAACTCTATATAATATACATACATACATACATATAAGTTATTACAATAAAAATGTATAAAAGCTTAATATAGCTTACAATTAAAAATCATATTATTGAGGTTTGCCACCTATTTTAATTTTTTTTATCAAAAGCCTATATAATATATAAACTATTACAATATGGACGAACAAGAGACTTAAGAAAGCGTACAATTTAAAACATATGCTCGAGGGTTGCCAACTAATCGAATTTTTTTAATGACAAAAATCACATGTTAAAATAATTACTGCAAAGAGGAAATCAAACTGAGTAAGTTTCAGAGATTTTGCAATTAAAGTGAATTTTATGCGGGTTGCCACCTATTTTAATCTTTATGTCGAAAAAAATAATTAATATATGTATAAACGATTACAATTTGGATTTAAAAAAGCTTACAATCCAAAATATTGTTTCAAATTGTTGCCATCTATTTGAAATATTTTAATTAGAAAAATTATGTTATTAAGAAATTAGTACATACAATAACTGTTTCAAAAAAAGAGCTTTCAGACAATTTGTAATTGAAAATATTTTTTTGAGTGATGCCACCTAAATTTTAATTTTCCAAAAATTTTAATACTATACAAAATATTAATTAAGGCATAAAAAAATAATAAGCCTGCAGTTGAAAATATTTTGCAAGAGGGTTGCCACCGTTTGGAAAATTGCATGTCAAAGATATATGATAATATAGAGAATGAAGACGATATCGGTATCAAAATCAAGAGGTTGAAAAAAGCAAAGATTTTAAAATATTTATAAAGAGTGTTGCCAACTGTTTTGATAAATCTAAGAATTTAAAATATTTTTCACATAATTATATATTGAATGCCTAGAGTGTGGCTATACAAGTGAAAGGGCTTAAGAAGGCTAAGAGTTTAAAATAATTTTCAAAAGTGTTGCCACCGTTTCGAAAATGACATGCCAAAAAAGTAATAGTATACAGAAAAGTATGAAACAGCAAAATTAAAATAGGTGGCAACTTTTACGAAAGCTAGGTGTTTAAAATAATTTTCAAGAGTGTTGCCACCGTTTTGAAAATCGTGTGTAAAAAAAATATATTATGTAAAAAACTCTTAATATGGCTATAAAAGTAAAAAGTTTTAAGAAAGGTAAGTGTTAAAAATGTTTTTCAGAAGTGTTGCCACCATTTTAAGAATTGCATGTCAAAAAGTAATAGTAATATATCGAATCACCACAACATGGGTATGCAACTGAAGAGGTTTAAAAAGGCTAAAAGTTTAAAATATTTTCCATGAGTGCTGCCACCTTTTTGAATTTAGTAAGTCAAAGCAATATATTAATATATAGAATCTCTACAACATGGGCATAAAACTGAACAGGTTTAAGAGTAAGTTTAAAGTTAAAAATATTTTTCAAAAGTCAAAAGGATTGCCAACTAAGAGAAAATTGTAATTTATGAGAATTTTGAATAATTATTAATTATTTTTTTAATATTTTTATAATATTCCTACTACCGTTCCACTTTTTTTTCTTATTTTCATACTTCATTCGCTGACAGCTTGCTGAAATATCTTCAAAACTATTTAACTGGCTCTATTGATGGCTCTGCCATTCTTCGGTCAGCATATTTATTATAAGACCGCTGCCATTATTGCCACAAAAGCTCTCACAAATTCTTCACTTTTCACTAACGGCTAAAGAAAGTCATAAAATATTTCGCTGTCATCGCTTTTAACAAATTCTTTTGCGAAAACATCACGAACGTCTTCATCAAGGCATAAAGTGAATTACCTCCACTATGGACGCGTGTGCAGTTGAGTGCTTGAGCAGCTGAATAAATAAACAAAACGCACACTAAATGTTCCTCAGCACAATTTCCTGCGCTTAACTGCCCACCTCAGCTCGTTCCCTTTAACGTCACAACAACGAACAGTTATTATATATACATACAAGTATATTTGTAGACGTTCCAGCATCGCTTGAAAGTGGCTTGGTGGTGGAAGTGTGTCATGGCTATGCCTACACCTGCCACGACTGTGGACTTGGCAGCAAAAACTACAACAAAAGCAGGCACAATAAAAGCGCCAACAATGCTTGATTGCCTCTTCATATTTGATTTACTTTTTTCCGCTTGCACCCATTCGCTGTTGAGCGTTGCTTTCTCGCTTGCCTTCACTGCCTTAGCTTCGTGCCACAAATCGCTTCATATCTTCAAATGATTTCTGGATTTTTATTTTGTTTTTTTTTTTTTTATTATTTTATCGGTTTTTTCGCTCCGTTGTGTCATAAACATTTCCGCGATTCATGCATTTCATCTATCTCATTCCAATTCCTCAGCCATTCTACATTTTTTATGTGCTTTGGTCTACCAGTGTTCGTCTGTTAGCCAGTGTGGTAGTCTTCGGTTATTCATTCATGCATTTCTGTGTCGAACAGTTAATGCGGATGTTATTAGGTTATTAGTTGCAACATTGTAGTTGTTATTATTGTTGCTTTTTTGCTTGATTCACCAAAGGCATTTACTGTTGTGCTGAGATTGCCACTATTTATTCTCTTCCTGATGCTTCACTACTTTTATGCCGTTTACGTAGCGTCTACAGAAGACGATAAGCTTACAGATAACAAATATTTTTATAGGAGTGTTGCCATGTATTTATAAAGGTAATTCGGTAATTTATTTTTAAGAGGGATTTCATATCTTCAGTATTTACTAACATAAATACACTAGATTTATAATCCTAATTTATAATCCAATAGCCCAAAATATTGATAGGAGCTGCCACCTGTTTGAAAACTGTATGCCAAAAAAATTATAAATACACCTACTGTTACATTATAGGTGTCAAACTGATGTCATTTAAGAAAGCTTTGTAGAGAAATTTTTGTTAGGAGGGTTGCCACTTTTCTCAAAAATTGTAATTAAAAAAAAAAGTATTGTACTAAAAGCAAATAGTAAATAAAATATCAGTATCAAGCTATAATATTTTGAAAACCTTTACACTGAAAATATTATTTGAAAGGGATGCCACATTCATTGAAAATTTTAATTTAATTAAAAACGACAAAGAAATACTGCTTAAGGTGAAATAAAATAAGATAAATAAACATTACTATAAGTAATAATCCACAAATATTTTAAAAAAGATCACAATTTATACTACATATGTTTTCATGAGTGTTGCCACCTGCTCGAAACTATTATTTTTTTTTAAATTGCCAAGTTAATAAATTTACAAATAATACAATATGGCTATCAAATTTGTGAGCCTTCAGAAAGCTTAAGACTGAATGTATTTTATGAAGGTTGCCAACTTTATCAAAAGTTTTAATTAAAAAAAAATATTATAAAAACGAATTCGAACTCTTACGTCAAATTATAGAGATATTATCAGCTGCTTAAGGCTTTACGCTATAAATTTAATTTAAAAGAGATGCCACTTTTATTCAAATTGTATAAGAGTTAAAAATACAAAAAAGGTGGCTTAAACTAAATTCAAATAACATAAATAAACACTATTATATGGGGAACAAACTGAATGAATTTAAAAAATATTTATTTTAATTCAATTAATTATTTAAAACTCAGTTATTCTTGTGTTTAACGGAGTGTTGCCACTTGTTCGAAATTTATATTTTTTATAAAGTTGACAAGTTAAACAAATTATTACAATATGGCTAACAAAGTCATAAAGCTTAACGCCGAAAATTTTTTTATAAGCGTTGCCAAATGTTTCAAAATTTTATGTCTATTAATTAGGCAGGAAATACTACATTATTAACAAGGGAAAGCTAGGGAAATTTAAAAAACATAGAAGTTTAAAATGAAACTGAATAAGGTTGCCATCTAATTAAAAATAATATTATTGAAATTGTTAAAATAAATAAATTCTTACAAAACCACATCAAAGGAGTATAAAAAAGCTTACGGTTAAAAACATTTTTTTTATAGAGTTGCCACTTGTTTTAAAAGTTTAAAAAAGCTTTCAGTTAAAAATATTTTTTTCATACCACCTGTTTTAAAAGTTTTAAAAACGATAAATTTTCACAAAATATTTTATCATTAAAAAATAACCTAAAATGGCAAAAAAATGTTAGTTGAAAATATTTTTGGCAGAGTTACCACCGTTTTGATTTTTTTTTTTTTATTATTGAAATTGTTAAAAAAAAAATAAGTTATTAGAAAAATCAATCAAAAGAGTTTAAAAAAGCTTCAATTAGAATAAACTAAAATGGCATAAAAATATTTCAGCTGAAAATATTTCTTTGCCACAGGTTTTGGAAATTTTAGTTCCATAAATTTTCACTAAATATTAAAAAATAAATTGAAAATAATTTTTCAAAAAGTTACTATCAGTTCTAAATATTTTACTTTTATTATCATTTCATTAGATGCTTTAAGATCAATCTAAAAAGTAAAAACAAAGCTTTCAGTTGAATGTTTTCGTAACTGTTTTTGCAGAGAATGGCAACCCTGATATTTAAAGCAAAAATTTTCACTAAATTTTTTAAAATAAAAACAAATTGGGACTTTAAAATATCATTAGGTTAAAAAAATTTTTTTCAGAGAGTGGCAACTCTAAAAAACATTCCTATAAAATTTCACAAAGTCTAAAAACAAAACAAAAAACCAATTTAAAGAGTTTAAAAAGTTTGAAAAATTTGAAAAGGTGGCAACTCTAAAAAAATTAAGCCTATTAAGTTTCACAATATATAAAAAGAAAACAAAAACAAGGTAAAAGAGTTCAAAAAAGTTTGCAGTTGAAAATATTTTGAAGAGCGTGGCAACTCTAAACAATTTTTGATACTATATTATATATACATATCTATATGTATGTATATATAAATTTTTTTAAAATCAAATGGTTTGAAATCAAAATTCATGCTTATTTTCTACCATAAAATTGAAATAAATATGAAATTAAACCATAAAAGTATTTTTTAAATAAAAAGATTTTAGGAGTAAAGTTGGGGTTTAATTTTAAAATTATGTGTGAAAACACTTTTACAAACTTTTATGAACAATATTTTTGCATTTTTTATATTTAATATTTATACATTTTATAATTTCAGGACCTTTATATATTGTAATATTCCTTAGAAAATTACCAAAAAGTCTAAAATATGATTTCTAAAGCCATTCAGCCATAATAATGATAAAAAAGAGAAAACCTTAATACGCCCCCCATTAAAACACAAACATAAACTAAAATACGATACTTTTTAAATATTTAAAATTTTCTAAAATGGGTGATCTTGGAAGTAAATAAACATTATGATGCGTTTTATTGCCCTTATTAAAGCCAGGAAGTGCTGATTAATGTACACACACACACCAGCACACCTGCGTCTGTTTATGCCGGAAATGTAAGTACATTTCTTTCAAACAACAATTTCAAGGTTATAGCATTGCAAAGCACTTAACTAGCCGTTTAATGTGCATTCGGGGAATTAAGTGTATACATACATACATATGTACATATATAGAAATATAAAAGAAAGTGGAAAATTATCTTGAGTACTCCAAAAGAAATTCTTAAAAAATTATTTAAAATGTTTACAATTTTTGGAAAACAAATTTTACAAATAAAAATAATAAATACATAAGTAAATGGCATATCTTCAAAAATAAAAATGAAAAAAACTAAAATTTTTGTTAAAAAAATTGTATTTTTTACGTTTAAGGGAAATAAAATTTTCAGTTTTTAAAAAAATATTTCATTATAAAAAATACATTTTTTCAGTATTTTGGTAAAAGAAAATTTGCTTCATAAAAACATTTCTTAATGAATTATTTAAAATGGATATAAGAACTATTTAAAGAAATTATTTGGGAGTTAAATTTATCCTAAATTTTTCGAAAAAATATTTAAAAAAATAATAGCTAAAAATATGAAAAAATATTTCAAAAAAAAAAATTACATTAACAAATATTCATTCTTAGGTGTTTTGGCAAAGAAAATATATCTACGGTTTTTAAAACAATTTTTCATTATAAAAAATATAAATATTTCTTATATATTTTGGAAAATGAAAATAATTTCCCGTTCTCGCAACAAAATATTTTTTTAAAATTTATTTAAAGTATATACAAAAATTAATTCGCAAATAAAATTTAAACTCAATTTTTCGAAAAAAATAAAAAAAACTTGCTAAAGGTATTAAACAATATTTCAAAAAAATTTACTTAAGATACTACTCGTACAAATTCCAAAAAAAAAAATCTTAAACAAATATTCATCCTTAGATGTTTTGGCAAATAAAATATGGCGACGGTTTAAAAAAAAAATCTTTATTAAAAATATACATATTTTTAAAATATTTTAGGAAATAAAAATGATCCTTAGTTCTCGGATACAGTGTGTCTAAAAAAAATATTCAAAAAATATATATAAAAACTATTCAGTAAAATTATTTCGGAAATTTGATTTATCCTCAATTTTTCGAAAAAAATTTGAATTCGTGCTAAGAATATGAAAAATATTTCAAAAAAAAAATAAGTAAAATATTTTTTCAATTTTCAAACAAATATTCATCATTAAGCGTTTTGCCAAATAAAATATTTCTACGGTTTTCAAAAATAATTTCTTTATAAAAAATATACATAAATGTTTTGGATTCATTTCCAGTTATCGCAAAAATTATTTAAAAATATATACAAATCATTGAAAAAAACTTTTGCGCAAGTAAAGTTTAGCATTAATTCTGAACAAAAATATTATTAGAAAAGTTAGTTGATATACGAGATTAAATAATTTGCGAAGAAAAATTTATGTTAAATTTTTCGAAAAAATGTTTCTTACAAATTAAAAAAAAAAAATTGGGAAATAAAATGTATATCAAATTTTTCGAAGAAATATTTCATAAAAATATTAAAAAAAGGAATTAATATTTATATTAAATTTTTCGAAAAAATATTTCTTAAAAATATTGGAAAATTTTAAAAATAAAATCTATCTTAAAAACCGGTTATTTCAGAAAAACACATATGTATAACATAAATTTGGAAAAGTAAAACTGTTTCTTCATAAAAAAAAACTAGAAAAAATATTTAGATATACAAATCTAAAATATTCAATGGGAAATCCTTCAAAATTTTATTAACAATACCTTTGGTCTTCAAACAATGCCTCAAATCCCTTTGTTTTCAAACGAAACGCCTTCACAGCCCTCAGCATAGCAGGTAGAAAATTTATAAATTCAAATCCCTTTTATTGTTGCTGTAATTAAAGGTCTATCCTCACCTCAGGGTTGCAACAGGTGATTAAGCAGTCGCTACCTGCGCAGTTAAACAAGGAATAGAGCAGCAAAAATCGTATAAAAGCTGCGACAGCAAGGACTTTGTCAACAAACACATTTAACGCACTGTCGCAGTAAGAACAGCAGCAAAAACTAAAACGCGCTCAAAATTAAAAAGTTTATATAATAAGTTTCAACTACACTATCAACTTTTAATAAAAATATAAAATAAAAGACAATGGCTGATAATATCGATCTCTTGGACTACGAGGAAGAGGAGCTGATCGAGCCCACCATCGAACCAGAGGCCAAAAAGCCGGAGAAAGACGTGAAGGGCACTTATGTGTCCATACATAGCTCCGGCTTTCGTGATTTTCTGCTAAAACCGGAGATACTGCGCGCTATCGTGGACTGCGGCTTCGAGCATCCATCCGAGGTGCAACACGAATGCATACCACAAGCGGTGCTCGGCATGGATATACTGTGTCAGGCCAAGTCCGGTATGGGTAAGACCGCAGTCTTTGTGTTGGCGACACTACAGCAGCTGGAACCCACGGAGCATGTGCCCTACGTGTTGGTTATGTGTCACACACGTGAGCTGGCCTTCCAGATCGGCAAAGAATACGAACGTTTCGCCAAGTATATGACGAATGTAAAGGTTGGCGTCTACTTCGGTGGCTTGGCCATACAAAATGATGAGAAGTCTTTAAAAGACAAAATGCCACACATAATCGTCGGCACACCGGGACGCATATTGGCTTTGATACGCAACAAGAAATTGAATCTCAAGAATCTAAAACACTTCGTGCTTGACGAATGCGATCAGATGTTGGAGCATATTGATATGCGTCGCGATGTGCAGGAGATCTTCCGCAGCACGCCACACGCCAAGCAGGTGATGATGTTCTCCGCCACGCTAAGCAAAGACATACGTCCAGTGTGTAAGAAATTCATGCAAGACCCCATGGAGGTCTATGTAGATGACGAGGCCAAGCTGACGTTGCATGGCTTACAACAACACTACGCCAAGCTGAAGGAGAACGAGAAGAACAAGAAACTGTTCGAGCTGTTGGATGTGCTCGAATTCAATCAGGTTGTCATCTTTGTGAAATCTGTGCAACGCTGCATAGCGCTCAGTCAACTGCTGAGCGAGCAGAACTTCCCTGCGGTCGGCATACATCGTGGCATGTCGCAGGAGGAGCGTTTAAAACGTTATCAGGAATTCAAGGATTTCCAAAAGCGCATTTTGGTTGCCACCAATCTCTTTGGACGCGGCATGGATATCGAGCGCGTGAACATCGCCTTCAACTATGACATGCCGGAGAGCAGCGACACCTATTTGCATCGGGTGGCACGCGCTGGACGCTTTGGCACCAAAGGTTTGGCCATCTCCTTCGTTGCGGATGAGGCGGATAACAAAATTTTGAGTGAAGTGCAGTCGAGATTTGATGTGAAGATCACAGAGTTGCCAGATCAAATCGAATTGTCCTCTTATATCGAGGGACGCTGATGTGGAAAATAGTATATGAACACTATAATGCATGTTGACAATCCTAGTAATAAGTTTAGTTTAAGTATTTTGTATGGCATTTATTAAGTAAAAAAAATCTTATAAAAAATATTGAAGAAAAGTAAATAAAAATTAGTTTAGTGCATCAGAATAAAACTTTTCTCTTATATTTGTATGCTCTACAGACAAAAGCGGTTTTAAAGTGTGATATTTCCTTCATGACTACGCCTCTCATAACTCTTCCCCTCTTTAGTTTTTTAACATTTCATTCTTCGTTGTTGACCCCTTTTATTAGCAGCTGTTTGTTGTTGAGAAATTTATGTTCAATGCTTATTATAAATACTTTGGCCAGCTCTTATTATGAGGAATTATTATCATCAGATCTTGTAGCACAAAAGTGGCCGCTTATACTCCCTTCCCCATCCCATCTACTCGTAGCCACCTGTTGCATTTTTAGTTTCCTCTAAACAATTCTTCATTAGTTAATGGCCATTAAAATAGCAATGAAGAGCAGTAAGAGAATTATCAGAAAGCAAGTTGGTGGTCGCTAAGAGTTACTTTTTCTCTGAAATTTGTTGCCCACTCGGCTCTTGAAGTAAAGATTGCTGATTTTATGAAAAAATTTCGAAAAAATACTGAATATAAGTATATAGACTGTTATTTTTTTGCTTTAATAATGGAAATTTCATAATATCACCATAAGATAAATGAATTATTAATATTTTTCTTTATTAAAGTATTTCAAGTTTGTTGCTTAAGTCTTTTGTGTAATGCGACATGCGCTTCTAAATCAAAGCGTGTATTGCTTAATGCGTCAAATATATGGTATTATAAATGTCAGTAAATGCAGAAAGATAACCAAAATTTAAAAAAGTTATGTTACAAAGACAACAACAATAAACTATATTACGGAAGATAAAGAAATTGTCATTGCTTATTTCTTGAGTCGAGTTAGATTTATCAAACTAGTCACTCAATTTTTGAGCCACCGGTCTGAAATTTTTCACATATTCTACTCTCATCAAGAAGTTGTGTTTTTGTCGAAACCATTGATATCGAACCATTATAGCATATAGCTGTCATACAAACTGAACGATCAAAATCACGTTCTTGTACGGAAAACTTTTTTATATGACAACTCGCCTTCGTGAAACTTGACTCAGATTGTTTTCCGAGACATTGCTATAATCTCCGAAAAAAATTTTCAAATCGGTCTATTATAGCATATAGCTGCCATATAAACTGAACGGTTAAACGTAAGTCCTTGTATGAAGAACTCTTTTATTTGTCAAAGTATCTTCGCGAAATTAGGCATCGCTTATTTTCTGAGGTAACGGCACAATCTGCAAATAAATTGTTCAAATCGGTCTACTATAGCATATAGCTACCATACAAACTGTACAATTAAAATCAAAATCTTGTATTAAAAACTCTTTTATTTGTCAAAGTATCTTCACGAAATTAGGCACCGCTTATTTTCTGAGATAACGGCACAATCTGCGAACAAATTGTTCAAATCGGGCTACTATAGCATATAGCTGTCATACAAACTGTACAATTAAAATCAAAATCTTGTATTAAAAACTCTTTTATTTGTCAAAGTATCTTCACAAACTTGGGCACCGCTTATTTACTGAGGTAACGGTATAATCTGCGAACAAATTGTTCGAATCGGGCTACTATACCATATAGCTGTCATACAAACTGAACGATCAAATTAAAGTGCTTGTATGGAAAACTTTTATATTGTGACGCATATTCATGAAATAAAAACAAACTACAAATTTTAGAAGACTTATTGTGTTCACAACATAAAAAAATTCACCGTTAGCAGCAGAATTCAACCAATAATTTGCAGAGGACTATTTTTAAATGGCCAAAGTTGCATACGAGCAGGCCCAGTGATGATGTGCTTGCTTGCAGGCAAAAAAGAGGCAGCCAATGCAACAACACTGCCATATATTAACGGTTAGCAATGCTGTCAATCGGTCACAAGACGCAGCGCAACGTCAGACAACGCGTTCCTGCCACAATGCACCCCGAAAAAGAAGGCCACAATGCAATGCGGCGACTTTTGCCACAGCAGAGCACACAAATATATATGTACATATATACCCTATATATATATATAAATACAATATGTATATATATGTTTTTAGTGTATGCATGTATCTGCCTGCCGGCTGTACAACGCCCGCCACGCACAACTGTCAAACAATTTGGACAGCGCGCTTGCGCAAATCAAGCAAAAACCTCAAGCCAAGCAAGCTTACGTAAGCCCAAATGTATATGTATGTGTATATATAAGCAAAGCAGTAGAAGCACCGACAGCATCGTCATTATTGCCCGCTTTTACGAGACACGCTCCCAAAGCAAAGCGCGTTCGTGCGCGCATGCGCAATGGCTTTCAAAGTGGCAAGTGCGCGAAATGCGCAGCCGCCTGTATTTGTATGTATGTATGTGTGTATGTAAAAAAAAGTATGAGAATATGTAGAAGCCGCTGGCGTTGTGCTGGCCAAAAGAAGATGCACACAGCGCGGCAACCGGTTCACATAACTGTTGTTTACGCTTTGGCCCGTTTTGGTCGATTATGCGCCGCGACTCACTGACTGGCTCACTTAGTTAGCTCACCAGCTACATAGCAGCAGTTAATTCTGTTGTTGGCCTGGCAATTGCTTTGGGACAAATTTTTTATTGTTTACTTGCCGCTATTTTAATCTGTTGCTTGCTGGCATGCCATTGTTGTTGCTGTTATTTGTATTAGTGTTGCTTTTGTTATTATTGTTGTTGTTATTATTCGTATTGTTGTTCTTGTTATTAGTATTGTTGTTACTATTATTATCATTTTTGTTCTTGTAATTTTTCTGCTTTCTTGTCATCTTTCTTTTATGCGCTTGCCGTTTTTCCCCCACTTTTTAGCCGCCTAACGTTACATACGAGCGCAGTCGGGTCAATTCGCATGTGACTTTGAAATTATTATATTTATTGTGTATTTATGCCCGTGTGTGTGAGTGTTTGTATGAGGAGACATGAAAATGACAGCGCAGCTTTAATTATCCGCCTTAATAGCGTTAGAAGTTTGTAGCTTAAGTCTTTCGTTTTGTTCACAATGAATAGCGGGCAATTTGGCTGGCGTATAATTTATAAGAGAAAATTTGTATATTTTATGTGAGAAAAGTGTATGCACTTATAGAAATAAGCGCAATGAATGGTTTCAAGTTGATGATGCTCGTTTACGGCTCACTTCGCTTATTTGCGCTTGATAGCTTTAGGAGCATGAAAGGAATGAGGTCGTCAGCATAGTAGACCCTATATTTATGATATGTTTAAAATATTAATTTAATGGGGAAAATGTAGAAAAGTAAGTTTTACGTACATTAACAAATTATATAAATTTTTTTTCTTTAAAAATTATTACTTTTAGTAACAAATAATTTCTTTACAAAAAACAAACAAGAAAAAAATGTTAACTTTAAAGCTGGATATTGTAGTAATATTACAACAGCATTTCTTGCAACAAGTGCATAAACAGTCAACAGTTTGCTTTCAATAGATTTGATATAAACAAACTTCAAGTCAAATTAAAGAAAATCGAATCGTAAATAACATTAATAAAGAGTTTTATCTTGATTTTGATCGGTCAGTTTGTATGACAGCTATATGCTATAGTGATGGGGTCTAAATAAAATGTTCGGAAATTACACAACTGCCTTCAAAAATAGTAAATGTTAAATTTCCTGAGGATATCTCGTCAAATAAAAAAGTTTTCCATACAAGAACTTGAATTTTAGTAAACACTTTGTATAACAGCTACAAGGTGCATTCCAAAGTAAACAGGACTTAAAAAAAACAGAACAAATGGTTTCTTCGGCCAATCAATTTATTTTATTCAAAATAGTCTTCTTTTGCTTCAATACAGCTTTTTGCGCGGTCCAAAAGCATGTCGAACGAGTGTTTTAACTCGTTGGCCGGTATGGCCGCCAGTATGCCGGTGCAACCCTTTTGAATGGCCTCTACGTCCGCATAACACTTTTCTTTCATGGGCAAATGCATTTTTTCGAAAAGTAAGAAATCGCACGGTGCCATATCAGGTGAATACGGGCTGTGGTTAATGGTTAAAATGTGATTTTTGGTCAAATAATCGTCCTTCGAATGTTGGATTCTGAGCAATTTTTTGTCGTCAGTCAATTTGTGCGGAACAAACGGTGCACACAGCTTTCGTAAGCCCAAATGTTCGGTCAAAATGCGATAAGTCGATGTTTTGGAGATGTTCAATTCCAGTTCCATGAATTTCAATGATGATTTTGGCTGATCTTTGATGGATTCATGCACAGTTTCGATGGAATTTCCGGTGATCACCGATTTTGATTGGCCCACGGGATAGGCAATCATCGCCATAAACTTGTTTTATCAATTGAAACGTTTCGGTACAAGTTTCATCAATTCTAAAACAAAATTTAATGTTGGCTCTTTGTTCGAAGCTTATTTTCGCACCGATAACACAAACATACTGACACTTAAAACGCAATAACTTCACTTCCAACCAATGAAATGTTATGAAATTCTTACTGGACAATCGATAGCAGATTCTTACGCATCAGTCGACATATACATAGATGACGCCACCAGATGGCGCTGGATTCAAAAAGTCCTGTTTACTTTGGAACTCGCTAGTTTGGTTTACTACCCGAACCGTGCGGAAACGCCAAGGAGTTAGACAAGAGTGAACAAAGTTTTGTCATAGAACTTAATTTATTATATATTACGTTCAATTAAAAAAGTGAATTTTTTGTAATATCTATCTATCTTAATTATTTTGCGAAGTTGAGGAAAATAGGTGAGCTAATTATTTTAAAACTTTCCTTTTTATTAAAGTTGAAATGAAAAACTTTTAATTGAGACAATTAAGTTGTTACTGGAAATAGCAAAATTTTTAAACATCGAAGCATTTGATTGAGAGAATTAATTTTTTAAATTGAGTTAATTAAAGTTTTAATTGAGTCAATTAAGGTTTTACATAAACTAATCAGATTTTATTCAAGGTGAACAATTATTTAATTGAGACAATTAGTGTGTTAATTGAGTTAATTAAATATTTTATTTAAACAGAAGAAGCTTTTAATAAGATTTTAATAAATTAATTAGTTAATTAAGTTAATTAAAATTAAGAGTTTAAAGAGATAATTACATTTTTATTTAGATAATTGCGTTTTAATTAAAATATTTATTTTTTATTTATTGAGACAATTAGTGTTCTAACTGACTAATCAAATAATTTATTTACACAAATAAGCTTTTATGAAGTTTTCAATCAATACATATAATTTTTTAGTTGGGACATTTAGCATTTTAATTGAGTTAATTAAATTGTTTATTTTCACGAAAAAAAATATTTTCCGAACACTTTAATTAATATACATTTTTTTTTATTTGAGATAATTAAGGTTTTATTGGAGCTAATTAAATTTAATATTTAAACCTAAAATTCTTATATATACATATGTAGATTTTAATTAATATAAATTGTTTTTTAATTGAGATAGGTAAGCTCTATAATTAAATTTTTGAATTGAGATAATTACAATATTAATAGGGATATTTAAGATTTTAAATGAGACACTAAGATTTATTATTTAAATAATTGAGAGTTTTATTAAAATATTTTTTATTTTTAATTGAGTCAATTAGTATTTTAATTGACTTAATTTAATATGGTATTTACACAAATAAGCTTTTGCCAAGGTTCTAATTAATATAAAAAAATTTAATTGAAACAATTAAGGTTTTAACGGCGTTCATTAAAACTTTTATTTCTACGAAATAAATTGAAAGAGATTTTATGAGAATGTAAATTGCTTTTATCTGAAGAAAATTAAATCTTAATTGCATTAATCAAAATTTTATTTATTTATTTTATCATTATTATTTATTTATTTTTATCTCAAGTTGTTACAAAATTTAAAAAAAAAATATTGAAATGAAACTACTTAATTTATTTTAAAATAGAGACCTTTTTATAAAAATTTAGACATCGAAGCCAATATTCAACACGGACATTAATTTACATATGTATATATTTATTTCTTAATTTAACAATATTCCTTAATTATTTTGTAAGATGGAAAAAAAATTAATTCAATTTATAATATTTAAAAATTTCAGCCTTAGAACGCTCATACACAAAACTTGGCAGCACTTGCTGTAATACATAAACAACACGCAACACAGCTCGGTAATGTCTCAAATGGAATGCGACCGAACAGCTGATTGTTTGCTTACACGTGTTGACGTTTTAGTTGAGGCATTTCATTTGTGCGAAATTTATTAATTTTTATTTAGTGTCACCTTCCTAATACGATTACAATAAATATACGAAAAGTTTAGTTGTGCTTTAGAAAACAAACAAAACAGAAAAATGCGTGAAAACACACCACCACGAGTTCACGACATAGAGGATGATGACGTCGAGGAAATACACTTCGATCAAGACGCCGCGCCAGACGATGACGAGCTCGAAATGGAAGAAATAACCATGGAGGAGTTGGAAGCGCGCTATGGCTATCTCTCCGAAGAGGATGAAACTGGTGAAGGTGCCTCCTTTCAGCCACCGGAACGTGATGATGCCATATTGACATTCATGAAACACAAAAAGGCCGTTTTCGGTTGTTCATTGCATCCAAATCGTCCGTTGGCCGCTACGGGGGGTGAAGATGATCGCGCTTATGTTTGGGATATAAATACTTGTGAATTGCTGCATGAGATTACCGAACACAAAGATACGGTGACCGACGTTTACTTCAGTTATGATGGCACATATCTGGCGACGGGTGATATGGCTGGTGAATTGTTCGTGCACAAATTGCAAGAAAATGACACTGGTGCGCCGGTGACATTCCGCAAAGTGTGGGACTTTTCTATGGGCGACATGACATGGATGTGTTGGCATCGCGGTGCAAATGTGCTTTTTGCAGGCAGTGAAAATGGTGAAGTTTATGTATGGCGCATACCCTCCGGGGATTGTAAAATATTGCCCGGTGACGGTGTGCGTTGTGGTGTTGGTGAATTAACTGGTGATGGCAAGAAACTCTTTGTTGGTTACACAAATGGTGTTGTGAAATTATGGGATCTGAAGAGCTGCGCCGTCGTCATGGAAGTGGATGCACAAAATCCAATGGCCCAACAGTCGGTTGTTTTGTCTGTGGCGTGCGATAAGGAGTCGCCATTATATGCGTCGGGCGCGCTGGACGGTGCGTGTTTATAAAATATGCAAAAACAATTAATATTTAATAATTACGATTTTCTTTACAGGTAAAATCGTATTCTGCACCAATAACGGTCCAGTTGGCGCGGTGGAAGCTGATGGTTCAGTGGAATGTATCGCCTTCCCGCCTAATAATGATCTTAAAATTGTAGCTAGTGGCACATTACAGGGTCAAATAGCCATTTGGGACTATACCAAATACGGTCTGCGCACATTATGCGATCATAAATTTATGGAAGGTGATGAAACCGACACATTTCAAGGTGGCATAACAAGGTATGTAAATAGTTCTTGTACAGCAAATAGTTTTATAACTAATACCATTGCATTTTATACGCTAGACTCAAGTGGCTGAGTGACCATACGCTTATTGCCGCCACGATGCACGGTAATGTTATCGGTTTTGATGCGCGTTCGGGCGCACGTAAGTTTACACTCGAGGGTCATATGGCAGAAATCTACGAAATGTCTTACAATCCACATGAAAAGATATTGTTGACAGTATCTGAAGATCGCCGTGCGAAAATCTTCAATATACCACAGTTGGGCGATTAGTTGCGTTTGCTAACTGTTAACAGTAATATGTAGCAAGTGTGTCTATGCATTGATTGTTATGGACATACATACACACATATATAGACATATAAATATAGAGTATATTTGTAAAATGTTTCAAATTTTTAGTTGAATATGTAAGCTTTTTTATGAGACTATAATATATACAAGTATATTAGCAATGTTTGTTTAAAAATAATAGAATGTAACATTGTATTTTTTAATGCATTGTTCAAAAAATGTTTACATTTTTAATCGATGAAATTGTATGCCGCTAGAGTGTTAAAATGTAACAGAATTTATATTAAAAAATGACATCGCATGCTACATTTACATTTTATCAGCGTATGTATGTATACAGAGCTAAGTATCTGTACATATGTATATGCATATTTACGCACTAGTTGGTAGTTATTGCAATTTGATGTAAATGTTTGCACTGAATTTAAGTCAATCAGATATTTAATTCAAAATATTAACGAAAATTAAATTATCAAACATAAAATGTTATTGTTTTTTTTTTGTTGGCATAGTTAAACGTAAGGTAAAACAAGAAAAAACGTAAATTTCGGTTGCATCAAAGCTGTAATGACCTTTAGAAATATAAAAGTGTTCCACACCAAAACTAGATTTTGGTCGGCTAGTTTGTACGACAGCTCTATGCTACAGCAGTCCGATCTGAACAATTTATTCGGATATTGTAGCGTTGCCTTGGACAATAATCCACGCCAAATTTAATGAAGATATCTTGGCAAACAAGAAAATTCTCCATACATGAACTTGATTTTGGTCGGTCAGTTTGTATGGCAGCTATATGCTATAGTAGCCCGATATCGGCGGTTCCAACAAATAAGAACCTTCTTCTGGTAAAAAAAAAGACGTAAAATTTCAAATCGATATTTCAAAAACTAAGTGACTAGTGCCAATTTTCAGGTGAAAATGCGCTTCACTACTAAATTTCATAATTTTTCAACGCTGTTGGGGTAATCATCCGTCACAACAACAACAACAACAGCTGACTAAGCATTAAAATTTATATCCAGTCATAGCCTATTACTTCCACGGCTCTTTCCGTTTCCACGACGGTCCGGTCTCAAAGCCGGAACATAACGGGATTTTTTATCCGGTCAAGTACGGTCAACCCGTCAGAAACAGTCGTCAAACTAAATGAATAATGCTTTTTTATGCTAGGAAAACTTCATATGCTTTGAACGCATGCTTCTTGGAAAGTGCACAGTTTCATGCAAGATTTAGTGGATCGAGGCACTGAAAGCTAAACAGCGCTAGGAACAACTTACACTTATTAAAGCCAGACTTTCGTAGAAAACCCGCAGTTTTGGACTTATGTAATGCTTTTTAAGTCCGAGCGTTAGTCCCAACGGAACTGACAGTCCTTTAATTGTACACTGTGTAGGTTGCTGTTTGGAATTTGGTTTAGTTTTCATAAACTACCAAAGGCTTGCTAAGAACACAACAGTACCGAGATGGGTATATGTAAAGAAGAAGCATGGCTAGTAATGAGACCCCCAGAGAAGCTCTTTGTCTAACCACTCGAACCAACAGATTTCACGACATTTTCTCATATCAATTTATTGTATAAGAATATGGTCCGACCTCAGCAAAATAGCATGTTTCCTGGCAGTTCGGTGTAAGCTGGAATTCCTCTTAGGTCTCGCTAGTGATGGAATACTCAAATCCAACTGTGCGAGCTTTACTATGACTTCGGCAGTTTTTTCAGAAATTTCGTTGGCTAAAAACCTCTGCCGTACTTTGGATTCCACACCCTTTTAGTCTGTAACCCCACATTGAACTGACGCAAGTTCAGCTCTTCTCATGTTCGTGTTTAGGACACAACAGTCCACGAAGCGTTAACCACAAGCAACAGGTTGAGCGTGCATCAAGAGCTCCTAACCAGAAATCAGTGTCCGATCAGAGCTCGGAGTCGAAGCTCCTTCCAGTTAGGTTCCCATTCGCTTCTGAAGGGTGACACTTAAAGACAAGTAATATACAGTAAGTTGGAGATGGAAGTAGAAACTCTTAATAACAAATAGACTTCGTCGAATCTTGACAGGGTGTAGATCTAGTAAGATGATGATTTAAGCTAGAAACTCTAGAGCAGGTTGAAGCGAACTCCAGCTATTAACCAGCAGTCAGTCTCCGATCAGTGTCCACTCTGCGGTTGACTGATGTCACTTAAGGAAAAGAAAAGTACAGTAAGATGTAGATGAAGGCTAAAAACTCTAAAGAACAAATAGACTTCGTCGAATCCTCACGGGTGGTACAGTAAGCTGGTAATTGAGGTAAGAAACTCTAAAACAAAGTTCGTTTCACTTGGTATTTTCCACTGTATTTTTCATTGTAGGAGGAAGCATTGAAAGCTGCAGTGTGTAATACGCTAAACCTAACCTATTCCCAACTCATATCTCTCACACAGATCCACCGGATTAAGTACTACTTCATGGGAAAGAGAAAAACTTTAAGTCTCATCTATCATACGGATTGACCGACGAAAATGAGGGCATTGAAAAAATTCTACGCACTCTGTACACATCGGACAATACGGACTAAGGTCGTAATGGAATCGGAACAGTTAGCTGCTTCTTCATCAATGTGCACTCAGTTTTTAGGTTAGGTGGACGTCTAGATCCGCATGTTGTCTATTTATCCACGAATGGATGTCCAGCATTAGTCTGGCGTCCACCGTCCATTGGTTGAGTTTTGCCATTGTCTGGAACTTGGAGAATGAAGAAAAGTGATAGGGAGCAGATTGTGATAGACTTTAAAGCTATAAAAGAAGGAAATAGATGCCAAAAGATCCAATTTTGAAATTTTGAAGTTGTTGTTGTAGCTGCAGAAAGCATTCCCAAACAAGTTTGAGAAATATGAGCGGTTTGAAAGTCCTTGACTGAATAAAGTTCCGGCTTCCAGCTATGTTTACACGCCGGACGTGGTAACAGAACACGGTAATCTCTCACTATGCGGTCTCTGACTGTGCAGATTTTATGTTTTATAAATTTATGTGCATGCAAAAACCCATTTGGACCCATAGTACCTTTGTCGGCTGCAAGCTGCACACTGCAGCTGTAGACACGAATACAGCCAAGCAAAGTAGACGAATGCGTCATTGAAGCACGTGCTACACTGTGGCACCACACAGCGCCGCCAAACACGACAAATGATTGAAGGTCCACGAAATGCTATATATACTTGAATATGGAAATATATATAGAAACAAAAACAAAGCACGAAGAAAGCAAACAAAACACAGCACTTGAGAAATGTTGAATGGCCGCTGCCGGGAAAGCATTGACCGACCAGTGGCACATGGAAATACAAAAAGCACACACTTACATACATATGTATCTATGTGAAAAGTAATAATGATATATTTACATGGCCTACACTTTGCTTGCCTGCTGTTTGTTTATTATTTGTTTAGGCGGACGTTGAAAAATTGTAATGCCAACACACCCCCAAAACAGCAGGGGAGACCCAGCAATAACAAACCTTACATACAAACTCACAAAATCTCATATTCAAACATATGAAAATTCAAAAATTATTTTTTGCTTCATACAAAGCCAGATTGGGGTTGTCTATGCGGCCGCCACGCCACCCGCGCCACCCCTACAAATGAGCGGCCACCTTCCATGCTGCCGTGCTGCCGTCTGTTCTAATATAAAGCGAGTGCGCACTTTTGTTTTCATCACTGCACGGCATTTGCATCTGTGCTACTAAGTAACGCTCATTATTCTATAGAAAGCTCTGTATGTATATAGTGTGTGTGTGTGTGTGTGTGTGCTCTTTTCATGATTATTTTATTTCGACACTTACTATTTCCATTTATTTAATATGTTAAATATTTTGCGCCTCATTTACACTTGTTTTTTGTATATCCACGAGAGTCACGTGATATGTTTGTGCATGGCATACAAACCAACGGTTGCAAGTTCGCTGCTTAAAACAGGAAAGAAATAGTCTATTGAAACACAATTTCGAAGAGGTAAACTATATATCGGAGTCTCACTCCCACCACGAATCCCCCACCGAATTTGCGTTCCCTCATATGGCCACTGTAGTAAATGCCTCAAGGACTCAACTCAGTGCTTATCCCAATCATCGCACTTATTGGACGGCGGTGATGCCTGCCTTTACTCTTTCGGGGACATCAACCAGCTGGGCAGCGGCATCTTCCTAATTAAGAAAGTTCACGACCTGGTTCCTGGTTCACGACCTTAAATCGTAATCCTTAATGCGTTTGTAGTGGTCGTCATAAAAAGGGGGATTCAGAGGATATACTTAAGCGATCACGTCTCATCATTCAATCCCAGCGATTTTAACCGAAAGTAACGCTCTTAGGTAGACTAGCTTAGATTATACCCCCATCGTGTCACAACATACATAGACCTATTGGTCCTTAGTAATGACAGATCGCGGTTCAGCTTAATTCGAACTCAAGGATTCGTTATACTTATCATCATCGTCAAACAGGCTTGATATCTCATCTTGTCGTTAGTATATGGGGAACTATGAAGCTCCTCGATATCTAAGCCAAGTTCAAGATAGGACTGGACAGAAGCAGAGCAAATGTTTTAGCTTACCGTCGTTACCAACGTCTATCCTATGACATTTTATCGTACCAAGTCGTGAGGTAAAAAAGATAACGTTTCTAGTTGACTATTGCATTTTGGAGCGGGTTCATCGTGTGCAGTCCACACGGATAACTGTACGATGGACTTTGTAGTAACATTATGGAGGCCATGCTTCATCCTTTGTCACATATCAAAGCAAAAACTTAGATTTAGAATGCTTGAACATCACCAGACAGTGTTCCGTATCATCAACTCGTCATTGTTTTCGGCCAAAAGTGAGACCCCCACCTTGCACAGAGCTTTCTCATACTCAAACACTCGTGTATGTTATGATGATATCTTTGGAGTGCTTGCTAATCGGCCAATTAAAAGTTCACAAAGTCTTAGCTGGACTTGAGCCATTTTAATCTGTCATGTCCTTTGTTTATCCAAACCACAAAGCTTTGAAATAAGCTAGATTATGACCTGTCTCCAAGTAAAAAAAGTCGAATCTGAGTTAGTCCTTATGAAGAAGATTAATTGATCTTTTCCGTCTAGGAAGAATATTTCAATTTTGAATTTTAAAAATTACTTTCAGTATACATTTGGCTCCGTTTAGTAATGTATCTGATGTATCTGTAAGTTTTAGTCGACAGCTAGGATTCATCAAGGTTGTAAGAAAACTTTCTGATGGACTCATACTATGGCATATTATGGCAAGTTCTTTTTCTTTTCTAACGTAAGGACAAAAGTAATACAAGCTGATCACGTTTCCTAATTTAAGCGGTATTTTTTCTTTTTTTTTTTTGAGGAATAAAAGTCATTTTTCTTTTTAGAATAACATAAATAGAAATGATAGGTTTTTTCTTATAGTAGGTGAAGCATCGATAGCCAGAGTGTGGAACTTTAATCCGGTAAACCTAACCTACCCACCAACTCAAGACTCTCCCACTGAACCACTGGTTTCGTATTACTTCGTTGGCAGAAAAAGAAAGTACTCATTTCTTCAGTTAGTTCTTTATTACTAAGTAATTTGAACTATACGCAAACTTAATATTTTTAAAGAATGTAAGCGCCAAATCAACTAAAGTAGGGCTGCTAGGCTTTTGTAGTTACGGTATCTGTCTAGCATTTCGGCCTAAATCCGCCAAGTTGGCTTGCGTCCCACTGTAATTTGTTTAAAATTCGTGAACACTTGTCAAACAATCAGCCATCTACCCCTTCCTTTGCTGTTTCTTCTTCTTCTTTTTTATTTTACTACTTTTTTATTTCTAACTATTCGTGTATTGCTTGCACTTTTCCAAATCACTTTCAGTTCTTTTTCATTCCTCCTCGCGTGCGGTCGCGTACAGTTTTTGGATAAAGTGGTGCGGTTGTGAAACATAGTGTAAAATATTTTTTAATCAAAAATAATTGTGTAATTCACAGATTTGAGAGAGATTGTTTGTGTGCGTATAAAAGTTTCGAAAAATTAGTAGTGAAAACGAAACCGAATTTGCGGTTATGTTATGAAGTATTGTGGTTTCAGTAATAAAATGCGAACATAGCAACCAAAAAATACGTAAATGATGAAACTAACGCATATTTTACAGCATAAATCATACGTTATATCATTAAATAAAAAAATTATAATAATAAATATATAGTGCAATGACACGAAGTTGAAATAATTGCAGCATTTTTAAGGATGTTACAAAGTTTTGAGATGATAACGGCGAGCTCTAGAAATAGTGTGCAGTAAAATTAAAAAAAAATCATTTATTTAATGTCTAGCATTGTATGGAAGAACCGTAATCTTTTTGAAAAGGTATTAAAAAAAAGTAATAAATATCGAAAAAAGATAATCAAAATATCGAATTTTGGTTATAAAAAATAAACGATAAAAATTAATAAAATAATCGATAAAAAAATATCGAATTCTTATATTTATTGTCCATACTAGTATTAAAAGACCGTAATATTTTTAAAAAAGTTATCCAAAAACAGATAACCATATTATCGTGTTCCGATGATAAAAAAATAATCGATAAAAATTAATAAAATTATCGATAAAAATGATCGAATTCTTATATTTATGGTTCAGAATAATATTGTGTAATATTGAAAAAGTATTGAAAAAATGAATAATTATCGATAAAAGATAATCACATTGTCGTGTTCCAATGATAAAAAATAATCGATAATAATTAATAAAATTATCGATAAAAAATTAACGAATTCTTACATTTATTGTTTAGAATAATATTGAGTAATATTGAGAAAGTATTAAAAAAATTAATAATTATCCAAAAAATAACCAAAATATCGAGTTTTGATGACAAAAACAAAAGCGATAAAAAATTATTGAATAGATTTTTCAAAAAACATGTTTTACCAACAGTAACAATTCTGGATCACTTTAAAGGAACAATCTTTTAACCGAAAGGGCTGGAATTTAATCGTCAAACGACGCAAATGTCTTCGAGGAATCTGAACAGCTGAAGAGTTGCTTTAGATATGCACCGTAATTTCATAGAGGTGCTAACTAGAAAACAGGCAATAAGGAAAATATCGATTGTCCAGCCTTTGCAAGACTGAGGCTGACACATCTCGGTAATATTACCCTCGCCGAAACAGAAGACAATAACAAATTTGTGACAGTCTAAAAGTACTTTGCCGACCTGTAAGAGTCTTATGATCCGGTATTTTGGTGTTTATAAGTGCCACAACGGATTAGTGTTCTAAGCTGAGATCATAAGGGAGTCCTTCTTAGGAACGGCGTTTTAACCAAACCAAGCCTTACTTGATTTGATAGAATTGCGCAAATATCTTTTCGAAGAAGCCTAGTGAGCGGCTAATGATCGTAACACTTTGACTAAACGATCATAGCTTACATTTAGCCAAGCCGCAAACCTCAATTCATCTTTGTGATGAATGAACCATTAATCAGTTCATCTAGTCTTCATAACCATTTCGGCAGGTTTAATACATTTCGAGTGAAACTATTTCTATGCTATAAATACACAAAAGATGTTTTCTCGAAGTTCCACTGATTTCAAAAATATTTGCTTCAAATATTCATGTCTAGCCAAGTTTCAAACCCTCAATCTGTCGAATGCTTGTCAAGTTTCGAACAGTTTTTTCACAGCCATTGAGGTAGACCTTTTAAAAATACGTATTGAGTCAAGTTTGAGGTTGCGAATATTGTTCTGTCTGCCTCACCTCGCACCAGCTTCAAATATCTTAATCCAAAGAAGTACACATAAATGCGACCAATTTAAAATGGTGTGAAGTTAATTCCCTACCAACTACATTTAAAAAAAATTCCAAATATAATTTGGATTTAAGCAGTTTAACAACGCAGATGCAGCATATTAGAGTAGGTACTTGTTTATTTCACTGGAATTGTGCCCATTTCTAAATAATATGAGTGTCAATTCGTTCGCGACGGCACACCATAAAATGTGATGGATCACTTCCACCATTTGCAACATTTTAGCTAACGGCGTTTCGATATGTACGTGTGTGATTACACAAATGAGAAACATACAAATAAATTTCGTGAAATGGTATCGAAAGATTTTAGTAGATATCCGCTGTTTACTCCGGAAATTGATCTCGATTAGATTGAGTCGTGTAGACCATGAGAATGGTGACTAACCAAGACCAAAAGAAAACTTGTCGGTTATAAACTATGTGGTGAGGCTACACTTAAAGGTTTGAGCAACATGGACACCATTTTGTGAAAGTGCTATAAAAACAAACAAGATATTTTTTTCCAAAAGTTAATTTCATTTGAGACTAATTGAGTTAGTTAGATGTTTAATTGACACATTCAAATGTTTAATTGAGGCGATTGAATGTTTATATCAGACAATTAAGTATTTAGTTAAGGCAATTAACTTCGTAAATTATCTTTATAATCAATTATCTTTTTAATTGAGGTAATTAAACGTTAGAACAGTTACTTTGTTGTTCAAGTGTTTAATATAAATTAAAGAATTAAGTATTCAATCAAGTCAATTAAGGTTTTAATTGAGGTCATTAGGTGTTCAGACTGACTTGAACGGACAATTGAGTGTTTAATTGAGATGATATGGTGTTTACATCACAGAATTAAGTGTAAAGCAAGTCAATTAATTTAGTAATTTATCTTTTTTTAAAGTCAATTACCTTTTTAATTGAGTAAGTTAAACGTTGGAAAAGTTACTTTGTTGATTAAGTGTTTACTTGAAACTATTAAGTGTATAAATTAAAAGGCTAGGTAGCTAATTAAGTCAATTGAGGTTTGAATTGAAATTATTAAAGTTTCAGATTGAATTGATCAGACGAATAAGTGTTTAAATGAGATGAATACGTTTTACAGCAGACAATTAAATATTAATTGACTCAATTAGGGTTTAATTTAGTCAATTAGGTTTTAATTAAATCATTTAAACGTTTCAACCATTGCTTTGTTGTCTAGGTGTTTAATTAAGTCAACTAGGAGTTTAATTCGATTCAATTTAGTCAATTTAGAATGTAAATCAGGCAATTATATATAAATTAAATAATTAATGAGTAGTATTAGGATTTAGAATTAGACAAATAAGTGTATAATTGAGTCAATTAAGGGTTAAATTTAGTCAATTAGGCTTTTAATTATGTCAATTAACGTTTCAGGTATTATTTTGCTGTCTAGGTGTTTAATTAAGTCAACCAAGAGTTTCATTAATATGATGAGGTATTTATATTAGGCAATCAGATGTTCAATTAAGTCAATTAAGAATTTAAATCCGGAAATTATACATAAAATAAATGTTTAATTGATAATATTAGGTGTTAAAATTAGACAATTCAGTATTTAATTGAGCCAATTAAGGATTTAATTGAATTAATTAAATTTCTTAATTTGGATTTTAGAGAAATAGCGAGATCCTAAATAAATTTGGGCTTAATTTAGTCAATAATGATTTTGTTTGAATCAGTTGATTGAGTGATTTATTACTTTGTTGTTTAAGTGTTTAATTAAAATTATTAAGGGTTTAAAGCAGCGATTGAAGTGTTTAATTAAGTAAATTTAGGTTAAATTGAGTAAATTAAGGGTATAATTTAGTCAATTAAGTATTTAAATAAGACGATAAATTATTTATTTCACTCAATTAAGGGTTTAATGTAGTCAATTAAGTGTTTAATTGAGTCAAGCAAACTTTGTTATTTTAATTTTTTTTTGTAGTTGTTAGATCTGAACTAATTTTGGCGTAAAGAACAACCATTCTATTATTATTTTTTCATAAACTTAACCAGTTTTTCAAGTTAGATCAAAAATACCGTGTTCATTGACTATTTAACTGCCCTCGTGCAAATATTTCTCATTTGCTTTGCTGCCGCAGTCGTGGTATTTTTGTGCTCTTGATTTTTATTACATATTATTCACTCAATTTGTATTACTATCAACTACTCTTTCATACAAAAGCGCACTCTCATACATACCTACATAGATATATACAAAATAAATGAACTAATCAGTGCAAGCCATTAAATTGGCATTTTCGGCTTAGTATCCACAAAATTTTGTAGTGTTTTGTGTAGGCGACTTAAGATTTTGTCTCTTATTATCCAATTAAGATGACGAGGTTTTGCATAGAAGTGCTTGTGGAAGCTAATTTTTTTGAACGAGAGGGTGTCTTATTTGTAAATATCTTTTGGGATGTCAGGTATTATACGAATAAAAATAATGGAAAAAAGTATTTTTTTCAAAAGCATCTTTGGATAATGCACATAAAAAAGGTCAGCATCAAGTATGTGACGCAAGTCAAAGGAGAGAAAAGCGGTAAGGCTGGCTAACCCTTTCGACTATGGTTACGGCCTTGGAAGTTCTTTGGAAGAAAACTGAAAGTTCCGGAATGACCAATGAGTTTAACGTTATGTACATAATACTGTTCGTTCGCTGAGTGAAGATTTTTCTGATAAGCTCGGTGTGATCTGAACTACATATAGGGAGTAGCTTTTAAAGTTTTATTTTGGTGGAGATTTCGCATTTAACGTTTCAAGTGATCATCTCAATATATCAGCAATTTCTTTCCACTTTCATATCAAATGTCTTTGATGATGAGTGAATAATCAAAAATATATACATACATACATATATGTATTTATATAGGGTTAACAGTAAATTCAAATCTCAGAAGAAAAATTAAACAGAATAGTGAATCAAGCCGAAGGAGGTCGATCAAACTAGATTTGGCTGTGTCTCAATGATCACAATCTTCGACAAATATCATAAACATAAAACATACATTCATACATATTGTACATACATAAGTACATACAAATATATATATATATATATATAAATGCGTACATACTTACATACCTTGCTTAGTACATGAAAAATCCCGTTTGGTCGGCGCTGATTAAAGTAAATGGAAACAATAAGGTTGATGATTAAATTATCACACCACTATGCCATCGAGACAAGCAAACACATTCGTGTGGCAACAACAAATGCAACATAAAGACAGCACATTGACACAATTGTGTGGCACAATAAAGCCAGTTGATAATATTATTAGTAAGCACTGCAAAAAAGTACAATAAAGCGTCAAGTAAATACGGGCAACACAAATCACAAATGTTGAAAATGAAAATGTAAAAAGCAAAAACAAAATTGTCAACATTGATAACAACAATGAGAGTGCAGAAAATGGAAAATAATGCTACTGAGTAATTCTATTCGCTAAAGTTGACAGAAAAAATGTAAGTAGATGTGAAATAAAGACAACAACAATTGGGAAGTGCTCATCAAAAGAATAACAAGAATTAGCACGAGGATGACGGGATAATTTGGTGATATTTTCTTTATTGAAAAAAAGCTCTTAAAATCAAAACTTTGCTTTAAAATATCTTTCACCTTACAAATGTACATATATCGACTGATGTCTAAGTCATGTCTTATTTTAAGAAAAAACTTTAACACAAACACAAAGGATTACAAGAACTTCATTGAACGGCCAATTTGTATAACAGTATAACAGCTATATGCCTACCCCGATATGAACAATTTTTTTTTCGAGATTGCACCGTTGGCTTGGATAAATATGCTAAATTTCGTGAAGATATCTCCTCAATTAAAGGTTTAATTGAGTCAATTAATTTAGTAAATTATCTTAATATAAAGTAAATTATTTTTTAATTGAGTAAATTACACGCTAGAGCAGTTACTTTATTGTTTAAGTGTTTAATTGAGATATTAAGTGTATAAATTAAACAAAGAAATACCTAATTAAGTCAATTAAGGTTTTTAATTGAGATTATTAGGTGTTTAGACTGACTTTATCAGACAATTTATTGTACCTAATTAAGTCAATTAAGATTTCTAATTGAGATTATTAGGTGTTCCGACTGCCTTTATCAGACAATTAAGTGTTTAATTGAGATGATTAGATGTTTATATCAGGCAATTAATTGTTTAATTGAGTCAATTAAGGATTAAATTTAGTCAATTAGGTTTTTAATCAGCTGAAACGTTTAAGATATTACTTCGTTGTCGAGGTATTTAATTAAGTCAACTACGAGGTTAATTGGTATGATGAGTTAGTCCTACATTGTGACCGGTAATTTTATATGACAGCTATAGCTTTAGGGACTCGATTTAAACAACAACTTTCTTGAAGATACCTCCTCAAATTAAAAATTTTTTCATACAAGGAATTGTTTGCGACCGCTTAGTTTGTGTGGCAGCTATATGCGATAGTAAGGCGATCTAAATTACTTCTTTGGAGATTACATCGCTGGTTTGAATAATATCGCATGCCAAATTAGACCGGTTTCATTCCTTTGCTATACCAAATGGAGTTCAGTTATGAGGATCAGGAGAGTAGTCATCCTTTAGGATGTCTGCGCTTAACGCGAATTTCAATAGAATCTGTGGCATCACTATCGAAACCACTTCTAGCGTATCATACCGTCGTATGTTGGGCGTTAGCAACTGCGCCCACCACCACCACTTGCTTTCTTCTGCTGGATGTAGCCGCCAGCCTGTAGCGCTCTGTGGTTGGTGCATCGCATTCAGTTGATATATATATTAATATTGGTAATTAAAACGTCACAGACTTATCGTACGTACCTCGTTAGATCACATACGCACTGTCAAACGCATATTTCATTCATACGTAGCGTTAAATATAATTTTGCCGCCATAACAACAACCCCTCCTAAAGCCCTACATAAATGCTACTTTGCTATTGCTTTGAAATTTATTTTTTCTTTGTCACCTGACTGACACTAGTTGATCAGCAATACAACCTCACATACAGTGGCTGTTGTGAGTGTAAACACATATACATATACATACAGAATTCTTTTATGAGATTTGTGCACAGATTTAGAGTTTTTTTTATCAAAATCTTCATAGCAACATTGTTATCTTCTATTATTTGCAAATTGACTATATTTTGCGCTTTTGTTGAAGTGTATTTGTTGTTGATTTGCGTGCATTTGAAGATAGCTTTTTAAGATCTTACATTCTCTAAAAACATTTAGCTTGTTCACCTTGAGTAAGTCAACAACTACTCTAAGTGTCCTTAATTGCCCAACAAAAGCTAATGGTGATACTTATTGTTGGTACATTTTGTGGAATTTTTTAACTCAAAATTGCTTTTGAAAATTAAATAATGCAGAAATTACATATTTGAAAATAAATTGATTCGCTTTTGTTTAGCAATTTTAAAAATATTATTTATTTTTCCCCAGCAGTAAAAATGAGAGGTATTATAATGTTCGAACTGAAGTTCGGAAAACTCGTCTTGCTCTATTTACATGCGTTCTAGTTTGATTAAGAGGTCGATCCTGACAGGAATCTCACTTGAAGAGCTTAGAAAGCCGGTCCGGTGTGGTCCATTATGTATAATTGGTCATAAGACTCTCACAAATCCCCAAATTCTGACAGGAATCTCACTTGAAGAGCTTCGAAAGACACACCGTGGCGCCTAATATATAATTGCTCATAAAACTCGCGCAAATACCCAAAACATACTGAGCCAATCACAAATTTGTTGAGATGGCTAATGTCAGTTTCAGCTTTCTCTCCTGGTTCCCAGAAAGTAAGACTGCTTAAATGCTGTAGAATCTTTTCTAAGTAAAACCAAGTAGTTCAGTAGATTTCCTGCATTTTGTTCTAAGCCTAAAGCATATCACAGTCGCACATTATCGGGTTGTCGAGATATGTCTGCTATGTGCACGTGCGGTCCATTGGTCCAGTACTAAAGGCAAGATAACAATGGAGAGCCAACTCGTTTCCATACCGATGTGAGCGAGGCAATGGTGTCCCTTCTTGATAACTCGTAGACTTTGCAGTGATCAGCGATTTCGCTATATCCTGTTACTCAAACGAATTTGAAGTTCCTTGTCATCTTTTTCATTGACTAGCTTTGAGCGTACAGTTAGCAAGCTCAACACTAGTACTGCCGCTGCTGTCGGAGTGAATGAGTTGCTGAAAGTGTTGCACTTCGTAGCAATACGTTATCATCATGAATTGGTGAATAGGAAGCGAAGACTGACAATTTCTTTAAAGAGCCCACTGAAGAACGATAATTTGAAGTAGCTGATTTTAAATGGCTCACTGGTATAGAAGAGGCATTTCTCCAAAGTGGTAACCAGACATGGTCGATTGGCTCTACAAGAGTGTCCATACCAACGTATGGTGCGGTGGTATGCTGCAAGGCATTATCGACAAAGTGCCTTATTAAATCCTTGCTTGCTGTGAATTATGGGCTCAATGAAAGCTAGGGTCTAGGGTCTTTGTTGATCCTGTAGGTTATCCTTAACATCCGGACAACACAAATATAATTGAAGTAAACTTCAATGCTTATGGCCGGCAGACTCATTATATTAGGCCATTGGAGCTAGACTCGATGTCCCCACGGGCGTGGCATCATACTCGACCTTGTTAATGTAATAGAGCTAAGCTGGCAACACGAACGAGAGGAGAAGACACACGAGGAATTGCACAACGCGTTTTCTTTTCCCAGTAGAGGTTGGACCAATGGTTCTGTGAACGACAGTTCCTACTGCGAAATCTACATACATACTCACTGACGTAAGTCCATACACAGAAGGCAGCTTCAAATGAAATTACCAGTCTTTCAGATCGATAATTGTGGGCATATTAGATAGCGCCAAGTGAACTTCTACCCTAACCAACAAGTCCATATACATTATAGTAGATAGCTAAGCGGGATTTAAGGCTATCCATAGCGCCAATACTAAGTATAATTGTGTTAGCTAATGCAAGCAGCCAATAACTAGGTTTTTAGTGGGTAACTCGATTAATATCATCCGGGTAACCGGTCATTTAGGACTAGACGCAAATGAAAAGACAGACAAACTGACCCTCTCGAGTGCCCAGGCTATTAAGCTTCTTCAGGGGTTGCTTGAAGCAATGTACCCTAGAGGAACTCGGCAAGGTTTTGGGTTGACAGCCCAAAAAATTCCTACATCAAAGCAAAAGTGAGTAAGTAACATTGTAGGTGTCCTCACAAGGCACCTACCCTTAAGATTCCATCTTCAAAAAATAGGAAAAGTAGATACGACAAAATGCAGAGCACTTTGAAAGCCCCTCATATAAACTGTTTATGGTAAACTAGGAAAATTCTCCATAAAAAAATTCAGATGCTTCTATGAAACATCGATATGAATAATTTTATATCTTAACTACATACTTTTTCCGTCTGCTTTAATGTTATCTATAGGTTTCTCAAAGGTCGTCAATCTCACTTCTGATACATAAAGACTCGCCACAATGTCACCCCAATATAAACTACTCTAGGTTCTTGGAAGGCAACTCAATTTACCACAGGGTGAAAGGAAGTTCATTTGAGTTCAAGGTGAATTTTGGGAGCCAAAAATATATATAGTATATACACAAATAATACTTATATATCAAACATGAGATGATGTCTGCTAATCTTGTTTGCATAAGTATTATTTGGAATGTGAATTATAATTATACTTGAAAGCGTGATAAAAGAAATTAAATTAAATTAGTTTAAAGACACCTAAAAATATAAATTTCTTTTACTTTTAAGTGATCTTTTCATTAAATAATCCAATCACGCTGAAGAATTTTGATGTATGTTGAATAATTTTTCTTTCTCAAACACCTGTAGTTTGCAGTCATTTTGTGGCTGTGTTGTTAGAGGCTATCTCTTGCAAATTTTGGGCTGCTAAAAGCAAAAATTTTGTGTTTTCCTATAGATTTGTTGAACGGTGTTATTTTTTATTAAAACCCTCTTTACAACTTTCTGCTGTCTTCCATAACTCATTTTCATCGCTTTGTTTTCCACTTATCGGTTACAGTCCCTCTTTCTTTGAATAACATTTTACCTTTGCCTTGCATCATAACAATTAAAACAATTACCTTTGCCTTTGTTGACAATCAGTCAACAAACCAAGCCTGAACACCGCCTTCTGATCCTAAACGACAGTTCTTCAAGTTAAAGTATGTAACTTCGTAACCAAAGACATTATCCTTAATGCGATTGTAGCTATAATGCGGATCTTCTCGACTTCATGGCCAAAATAATGTTTGTGGTTAAAGGCTAAGCGAGGCGCAGGTATTTTGTTTTGAGTTCTTTGAAACAGTAATGTTTGTTTTGTTTTACTCCGAAAGGTCGGTTTTTGTATTTCATGCCAGCTCTCACACCTTCTCGCTCTCACTCTTCCTCTGGAAAAATAGTTCCACTCTCTTAAGTCATTTTCAAAACTCGCTCAGTAGAATATTGTGAGTTTAAGGATCACGTAACTAAATTTCTAATAAATGATGCGTCTGTTGCTCAAACCGGTTTTATTGCTCCCTAATTTGTATACGGATATTACTTATGGTTCAAGGATATAATATATATTGGAGTGCAAAGAAACTTGGATATTTGGCCAGAGCTGATAAGAGGCAATACGAGTTAAGGACTAAGCAACCAACCTTGAGCTTCGCAACCCTGCAGCTTAACGGTACCACCAGATTAAAATGGGAATTCAAAAAGATATAAACGAGACAAACGTAACTGGACTGCTTTGGGAGCCGAATACGCTGTACAACAAACTAATATCAAAGCACTGTACAACGTTTCACGAAAAATTACCTGTAAAGGTAGTGGAGACCCATATTTAATAAAATCAAAAAATTGAACTCTATTAACGACAAAGACTGAACAGCTCCACAGATTCTGCGAACATTTTACAGAAATACTCTACTCTCTTAACATTGAAACGACTGATAACATTGTACCGCAATGTTCATCAAACAAAATAAGCACAGCATCAACAGCCCTGAAGGAAGACGTTTCAGCAATAAAAGGCCTAAAAAACAAGAAGTCTCCAAGATAGGTTAGAATCGAGGCTGAAACTCTGAAAGTGTGTACAAAATACACGGCGGAAATGCTGCTTTCACTTTTCGCCCCCTTTTGTGTAGAAGAGAAGATCCCAGAGGGTACTGCTTGATTAAGACCCAATGCTTATGTGGGTTATACAAGAAAAAATAAATGTGAGTAGCTCTTGGAGGAGCTGTGGCAACCACGTCTCATGATTGAATTAGAGGTGCCATACTCATAAACAAAATTTAATTGATAGGTTATATGATGAATAAGGTTATGGCCATGGCCTTATGGGAGAGCACCATTACTGGGAAACAGTGATCAGCTGTTTTACATATACTATGGTTATACTCATGGCAACTATAATTGAATCTTTAAGTCTTAGCTGCAGTAGACTGAGTTCGCGTGGGGACACTCGGACATATGTATGTTACCCGCTTTTTTTGAGAAGTAGACTTTATTTTCACTGTCGACATCTTTTAGAAACATTTGCATATCAAGTTGTCTTTCCTATTTCTATTTTTATAATATTATCTTTATCTTTTCTTTCAACCAAAATCAATATACATATACTCGCCACATATTATATTATATCAAGCTTGTTTTAAAGGCTGAATGGCATGCAATCCACCGTCAAACTATATACAGGTTTCACCGTTATTTTGAAGACTTCAAGCATTAAATTACTCGGGCGTTTGCATACTTGTTCGCTGCTCATGCGCAGCGGTTATTAAATTTTTGTTAGCTTAGACTTAAATAATTATCGTGCAGGATGGAAAGGTGTTTTAGAGTTGGACAAAAATAGTAACGGAAGAGTTTACAAGTGCAATTTGCATATAAATTTTTAAAAATTGTTCGTATATTAATTTTTTTCATATGCACAGAGATACGTTATGAAGTATACGTATATTAATATTTCCAATCACTCGAGTAAAGTGTCTTCCGCGTAGTGCGATTTTGGTGGAATTTAGTAAAGGGGAAAGGTTATTAAGACAATAGAATACTTTTTAATGCGGTTTCTTTATAAAAAAGCTGAGATATTCCTAGTTAGCATAGCCGCTGTCTCTTAGTTCTCTGCACTATGGAAATGTCGTCGTATATCTCTTATAGCCCGTCGTTCCCCTCGACTGCGGTGTGGTCTCGGAAACTCATTGCGCCAACTCATCAGATGTTGTCAACGTCCATACCTTGCACCATATAGCAGGACGGGGATGATGAGTGACATGTGGAGTTTGGTCTTTGTTCGTCGAGAGAGGACTTTACTTCTCATTTATCTACTCAGGCTGCAGTAGCACCTGTTGGCAAGAGTTATTCTGGCGTGGGTTTCGAGGCTGGCGGTATTATTGGTGTTAATGCTGGTTCTAAGATAGAGGAAAATATCTGCGACTTCGAAGTTAATACTGTCAACAGTGACATGGGAGCAATGTCGCGAGTGTGACGACTATTTGGTTGATTACAGAAGATATTTCGTTTTGCTTTCGTACACTACCCCCTTCACTACCTCATTTGTTTCGTTCCCTTATATATTTTGGAGAAAGCAAAATTTACGACGTGGTTGTTGAGACCAAAGATATCAATATCATCGGCAGAGCTTATGCTGGATGAGACAGCACGAACTGGGTGACCTGTTAAGCGATTACAAACAATTAAGCTGGTCCTTCTGGAATATATTTTCACGAATAATTTCGTTCCAGCACTTTTCAGATTCCAGTTATTATAGAGTCTAAAGAACGAAGGCTAATTAACTGCGTTTCCTTAGTAGCTGTCAAAATAATCACTGCTTTTTCTCAATACCGTCTTAATATATATTTGTATATACTTCTTGACAATATAAAAATACAAAAATAAAACCGTCTGTGCATAACTGTTCATTCTGATTTGAATTCCCTCTTATCAAAATCACAAAAACAAATGAACCGAAAGCATGCCTATAATGATTATAAATCCTCCAATGTGTATTAGGCTGTGTCTGTATTTTATGCGCTGATAAGCTGGCACTTCGTATTAATTGAATAATTAGCGTTCAATTGCTCATAAAGTAATTGAGATTACAGCGGGCACTCAATGTAGTAAATAAACGAAGTGCGAGCACTCATATAGTAAGTATTGGGCTACCGCTGAGAGAGATAACGAAGCATTGATAAGCTTAGCATATACTATAAGTGGTTGAATAGTATCAAATATATTATTTTTATGTTTCAGTGAAATCGAAACTTCCGATTTTAGCAACAAAGAGACCAAAATAGTAGATAACTTGGCGTAAGACAAGGTCACACGGTAAAAATAGGGTTGTGATGTCAATAGTTATAATATAGGAGACCCGCTTCTCTGTGGTGAAATCGATCATCAAGCCATAGAAATTCATTTAGTACGTTTTGGAAAATCTCTATTAAACTATAAGAATCGTCATATTTTAAGCTTATGCTATTGAAAATAAACCGTAAGACTTTTCGAGACTGGTAGTATAGCTATACATACTTATGTACATACATAGTTCTCCATACATACATCTAATAAGTGAGAACTATTTGAAATCTGAAACTCTGCAACAGGGTCATCTAAGGTCTTGACGAATCTCTATCTTTCGTTTGGCAGATTTGGCTTGCAGACTCTGATGAGCTGCTTTATTTGGTTCCGCTGCGTTGGTGCTGCCGGGATCTATGCTCTTGCTCTTGTTCGGGATGGAATGTACTTCCCGTCAACCGCTACCAGCCTGGCTCCGGGATATATCTCCCCAACATTCCGGCATGCCTGCATGACTGGATTGTTTAGTAGCACTTCCAGCGCTACATTTGTTAGATCAGCTTGCACCCATTTCCATTGCGCTCTGCATATTTCTGCGTTACGCACTTTGTTCTTGGTCTTTTGGCTGATGGCTTGGCCTCTTCAAATTTAAAGTTACGTAAAACTGCTTTCGCGCAATCAATAGTTTTCTGAATCTCCTTTGCAAGCTCTTCATTGTTTGGCACCCTTCTCAGCACGTAGTATATTATTGCTTCTCGGCATACCTTGCTGTCGCTGCATCATCGACCATAAAACTAGACTATTCCCTTGCAGATGCACTACTAGCAGTAACATCTTTGTAATCTCCTTCCATGCTTAGCTGCCATGCTTTGGCTACAAGGTATGGGTGTTGTTGCCTTCCAGGAGCCAGTTTTATCAGCAACTTCCTTGCCAGTGCAAGCCCTTGCACCTAGACTATCCTGCCGCTGCTCTCTTTTGTGAAAAACTAGTTCTTTCTGCCTTTTTTTTTATAGAAGATCCGGACTTCTTTAAAACTACTGAGTTGTTTTTATTATTTTGGCCATATTTTGAAGCCACAAGTGTAAGGAAAAGTTTGTCCGCTTGCGCATAATCCCCGCTACGTAAGTAAGGTTATTTTATTATAATGAAGAGCTATTTAAGGGCCCTAGCCGCGTTGATTCTCGGCACTGATCGCATGATAACTTCTTTCAGCACTTTTTGTAGCCCCAATCATAGTACGGCTGTTCATTTGGATGATGTGCTATTGAGGAACAACGATCACACGGTAAGAAGTCAGACCTTAGGGAGATATCTCCGAAGTGCAACAGAGACGAAGTATAACCAGCCCAACCTTGTCTACGTCGTGATACTGACTCATCTTTTACCATTCGTTACCTTCGAAGGAAGGTTTTGGGGTGGATTTTTATTTTAATTGAAGGGCTTCAGTACGGCTAACATATCTATAAAGAACTGTAACCGGCCCAATTCTACCTACGTCGTGATACTGCCTCATCTATTACCAATCGGTACCTTCGGGTAGGAATTAGACAGGGTTTTTGCAAGCCAAATTTGAGTTAGTTGCTATAAGAAACTAAGGGGAAACTAGCATTAGTGCAACTAACTTATTTTGTAGTTTCGACTATTTATAACCATTTTACTGACATGAGGCACAAACACTCGAACGAAAAAATCGCCAAATCCACCAATCAATAATGCAAAAGCGTAGTTTTTCTTAAGAAAATAATAAAATGATTAAGAAATCATTTAGTCATTTATTATAATAATAAGAAGCACATAAGCACATAATTTGTGACTTTAGAAGTCTCCTCCTCTCTAAACCGCGCTTCGCATACAAATTCTTGTTAAGCGCGTCCAAAACAAAGCAAAAAATAAAATAAAATAAAAAATAAATACAAAAAAAAAATATTTTCTGTGTTTTTGCAAATTTCTGCCAAAAATAATTTTAATTCGACTGAGTTTGAAGTTGCATTGGAGCGACTATTGAGCGTGTGAGTGAGCGCGGCGGCAAGTGAATGAGTGTGTGAGCAAACGTGTTTAGGAGCTATGAGTGCTTTATATTTTATTGCTCGTTGTTCCGGTGTGCATTTTCATGTTTGACTTTATTTTATATGCATATGTATATATCTTTTGTTTTTTCGCTTTGCTTCTTTAGCGCTGTCGCCGACCTCCGGCATTTTTATGAGTTGTTAAAGCATGGAAATTCATATTTAACCCGCCAGACACAGAGCGGTGTTGTTATTAATGTTGTTGTTGTAGCTACTGCTAACATTTCGCTAAACATTCACCACATTCTGTGCGGTGTATCGTCATTCCACCAACCATTGACGACGACCATGCGGAGCAACCAGTGCCAGCTGTGTAGATATGTATTTGCCGAACACTCGCATGTTTGTAGGTCGTTAAGCGCTTGCCAGCGGACGACAGTGTGTTTTTCCAGTTTCCTTTTAGTATGAGTTGAGCGCGCAAATTGTGTGGACGTTTAGAAGCGGCGAAAATGAAGTTATAGTCTGCGAATTTTTTAACTTTTTATATGAAATATATTTTTTTGGTTAGCAAATTAGTAATATTTTGTATGGAATGAGTGCTTGTGAAGCAATATTTATTTGCATTAAATTATTTATGAAAAAATCATTAGAATCGTTGATATATAAGCCAGTGTGCGCTTAGACTTTAGCTTTGAGCTCAAAAGCGGTGCGACCACGTGTACAGCAGCAGACTCATTGGAGTGAGTACGCGGCATGAGCGAAGTTAGTGCGAAATATTGTGTGCAAAAGTGGAATAAAAATATAAAAAAAATAGGCATAAAGAACAGAGTCTACAATAAAAGACAAGTGCGTGTTTCAATGGAATATATTACGTTTATAAATTAATAACAAAAAATTTAAAAACAAAATTTTTTAAAATATATAAAAATAAAATGTAAGCATACAAAATTGTTTAGAAAACAATGAACTGGTAAAAAATTTAGTACAAAGCAAATTAAATATTGTAGGAAAAAAAGTGTGTTAAAATTTATGAACAAATAAAAAAAATCTAAAAAAAAACATATTTTAATAAAAAAAAATGGATTTTATTAAAAATTAAAAAAAAATATTTTAAAATATTTTAATATTTTATTTATAAAAAAATATTTTAAAATAGTTTAAAATATTTTTTTTATATTAAAATATTAAAATAGTTTAAAATATTTTTTTTTTAGTTTTAACACTTTTATTTTTAAATGCGAATAAATTTTATAAAACAAAGATAATAATAAATTAAAAAAATTTAATACAAATTTTTAATTTAAAAAACTGTTTTAATATTTTTTTTTAAGACGTGTGCTCTTCCGATCTAAAAATATATCAGTACAACATAATAAGGTTAAAAATTTAAACATCTATTTTTTTTAATATATTAAAAATGTATAAAAAAATTAAGTGCTAATAAATTTTATCAAAAAACTAAAAGAGACAACACAAAAAAATTCAAAATTTGTAGAAAAGTAAAAATGTGTTAAATTTTATGAACACTAAAACTAAAAAAAGTTCAACAATTTTTGAAAAAAAAAAATTATTAAAACAAAAATTAAAAAAAAAATTATTGAACATTTTTTTTATTAATAAGCTAATAAATTTTTTTAAATCAAAGAATATAAACATATTAAAAATTTTAATATTAAAAAAATAAATATTTTTTAATAAATAAATATATATCAATAAAACAGAATAAGGTTAAAAATTTAAAAACCTATTTTTTCAATATTTATATAAAAACAAAAAATTAAGTTGTGATAAATTTTATCAAAAACACAAAAAATACAACAAAAAAATCCACAATTTATGGAACGAAAAAAGTTGTTAAATTTTATGAACATAAAGAAGCACTAAAACTAAAAAAATATTGAAATTTTTACAATTAAAAAAAATATACATATGTATATCAATAATATATCAATTTTTTTTAATAAAATGCTAATAAATTTTATAAAACAAAAAATAAAAACAAATAAAAAAAATTACAAATTTTAATGTTTATATTTAATATTAATTTTTTTATATTTTTATTAAGTTTAATATTTTTTAATATAAAAATATATAGCAATAGAACATAAACGCGTAAAAACCGATTTTTTTAAATATAAAAATTTTATCAAAAAATTAAGTGCTGTCAAATTTTATCAGCAAAAAAAGATAAAAAGAAAAAACTAAAAATTTACCACAAAACAGCACAGTTCAAGTGTCATTCGCTTCCAGAATTCATATGCAAAGCACGCCTTTTATTAATTTATTTTAATATTTTTTTTTTTCCAAGCACCCTGCCAAATAATATTTTACAGCACTCAGCGAGCATTTTGAACGCTTAGTGAGCGCTACAACTTATTTACATACACTCAAACATTGACAAAAGGTAACAACTTTCGTATACAAAATGCAAATTTTGTCTACGTTGACAAACTGATAACGCACAGGGGTGCGCGCGTAAGCGAGTGAATGCGCCACGCTGCCGTGTATTGAACCCAACAGGAAATAACCAGTGATAAGTGTTAAAAGCAACAGAAACAAAGTGCCATTTAACTAGTAATTTACTAAACATAAGCAAAACAACAAACATTTAACGGTAAAACACAACAAACAGCTGTTGAACACAGAGAGAGAGAGCGGCAGAAAAAGCATTTGAGCATATCTAGCGCATAGCGCGTGGCGGCTGATGCAATAGCGCGTCCGAATTGCCGGTAAAAATAAAGCGGTAACAAAAACACGAAAGTCAAAACGTAAAACAAGCAAAAAAAGCAAGCAAACGCCTCGAGAAAACAAGAAAAACAACTAAAGTAAACAAGAAAACAGCTTAAGAAAACACGAAGCAAACGCATGCGCTCCAAAACACGGAAGCACCCTTACCCACAGCGCACAAACAGCCCTTAAAAACGTCTTCAAACGTAAGGAAGCAACACAAATAAAAACCTAAACACAACTCAACCTACCTCGTAGAGCACTTTACAGTACGCTACTCCACTATTTTCTACTCTACTCTCTTTCCTAACGTGAAACAACTCAAATTGAGTTAAACCTATTTTATATATATAAAAAACAAATATCAGCAAATTTCACAATGGCACGCATACAGGCCAGTGATAATATTGTACCTCGTCACATCTTCGATACACCTGTCAATTCGACCGCCGATGTAACCGGCAACGCGCTACACAATCACTCAACCGACAGTTCGAGTCAAGGATCGGGTGTTAAGCTTAAAAAACAAATCGGTTTGCTCGATGGTGTTGCCATAATTGTGGGCGTCATTGTTGGCGCCGGCATTTTCGTCAGTCCCAAGGGGGTGCTCATATACTCCGGTTCGATTGGTCAGTCGCTGATCGTTTGGATATTGTGCGGCGCATTGAGCATGGTTGGTGCGCTCTGCTATGCGGAATTGGGTGAGTAATGTAATGCAGCTTGCTTGTATATTCTTTCTGTAACTTATTTTTATATACCAGTATTTAGGTATGTAAGTACCTGCTTTTCTAGTCCATAAAATTTGTCCACATTCTAGTTAACATAGCATTCTTGTTGTCGCCAAATGGCGCTTAAGCAATGCTCGTGCCATTGAACCTGTGAAAAGCTATTCATTTGCAGAAACTGACGACTCTAAGCAAAGGTGTTTCCTGAGTAGCATGCTAATTTGGAAAACAAATATTTGTTGACATGAAGTATTGAGTAATTTGTTGGTTGTAGACAGTACAAGTAGTTTTTGGTGAATGAAACGCTGTCTACTTTAGTAAAGCGCGTCTTTAGATGCTTAGATTGTTATTTGAGAGACATAATTTGTTTGCTTCAATAACTTTAGAGTAACTTATTAATTTTTATAGTCCAAGAAATCAAAAATATTATTCCTGTATTGTAGACAAAAAACTTTATTTATGTGTAAACGAACGCCAAAAGATCACTCCACTCGGAAAAAAATTCCTTTAAGCTAAATGTATTCTTCTTGAGCTTTTTATAATTATTCCATAGCCTGTTTTATGGTCTAGAAAAACCAAAATATTCTTTATGTTTTGTCGACAAAAAACTGATTACTTGTAAGCGACTGGCAAAAGAACGTTCAACTCGGTATTTTTTCATGACTTGAGAAAAATTCCTTCTTTCTTCAAAAGAACAAAACTAAAATTTCACTAAATTCAAAAATATGCTCTTTGTAAGCGAGTGACAAAAGAACGTGCAACTCGGTTAAAATTTTCCTAAAATCAAAAATATGTTTCATGACTTGAAAAAAAATCCGCATTTCTTGTAAGCGAGTGGCAAAAGAACGTTCAACTCGGTTAAAATTTCCTCGAACTCAAAAATATGCCTCATGACTTGAGAAACATTCCTTGCTTTTTGTAAACGAGTGCCAAAAGAACGCTCACCTCAGTTAAAATTTCCCTAAAATCAAAAATATCCTTCATGACTTTGAGAAAAATTCCTTTTTTTTGTAAGCGAGTGCCAAAAGAACGTTCAATTTGGATATAATTTTCCTTAAAGTTGTCAAAAACAACCCAGCTTTTAAATATGCTCCATTATTTTTGCTATTGGTATTATTAAATGTTTTATGTATGGTTATTAGTGAATTATAAAATAAAATAGCATCAGTAATAAATTTCGTGTGCGAAATCGGTGCTAATGCTGGAAAAGGCCCACCGTAAGCCTCACCGTAAGCCTTTTCCAGCATCAATTTTATCAAAAACACAAGTCTGGTACAAAACCTTCAAAGTCGGTCGAGAGATCGTTGAAGATATGCCTCGTTCTGGACGACTTTCGACCTCTTCAACTGATGAAAATATTAAAAAAGTGATTGAGGATTTCAAAACTGCTGAACTTTGACACCTGATCAAGTTCAGGAGGTTTTGACGTTTAGCAATTGCTCTCTCACTTCCAATGGGTGAGGAGTTGGACATCTCTTTAGCTCTGGTTTGGGTACGAAGCTGAGTTTTTTTTTTTCAAAAAGAGTACCGTCAATAGGTCTCTTTGGACCAGCTTGATTGTGCGAATTCCGATTCCACAATCATAGAGAGCATTATAAAACCCGATGAAACATAGGTTTATGAGGTTGACAAGCAAGAAAGTCCACAATCATCGAAATGGAACCCGATTTCAGTCGATCGAAGAGATAAAATAAAATTCGCTGAAGTAGCTGAAGGCCAGTTTGGATGTCTAACAACCACAGAAAGCAGGGTTTAAAATGCCTTTACTTTATATACAAGTATATTTCTATCATAGATATTTTCCCATTTTCCCGTGATCGCTTCCGCATTACTTCAGGCCGAATATGATAAAAATATTCATAAAATTAGTTCACTAAATTAATTCAAAAACAAAATATTAAATTTTAGCAGCTGTTCATACCCTCATCACTATTTATACAGATGTTTTGCGTAAAAAATTGTCTTCTTCTTTACAAGTGTAATAAACCTACATTTTTATTAAAGCTTTGTAAGAAAATCAAGGTTAAATCTTTATTCAATAAGCCGATATATTCGTATTTAGTCGTCTACCATACAATACTTTTGTGTACGCAGTCGTAAGAAGCACACTTACAATAATTAGCAAATATTAGGGTGGGTCGAATTTTCATATTTTTTATTACGATTTTATTGACGTCAAAGTAGCATATATACATATATATTTAGAGAAAATTTTCATTCGTGTAAGAGCCTCATCTGAAATTTTCTTCATATCACTAATAAACATTTTTTTCTTAATTATAAAACTGAAAAATTAATAGTAAAACCGGTTAGATAATTTTTGGAAACAAAACACAAATCATAGTATAATGAAACCCGTTGAAAACGAAAGATAACATAACAAAAATTAAAGCAAAAATAGTTTACGTTCGATCTAAGGATGGAAATAAGGGGCGTGGTTGAATTTTTAAAAGAGAGATTTTTAGAGAAACGTTTAAGCTCGATTTCCGTCAAAACTACGATTGCTATAGCAACACGTATATGGCAAAGTTGTAAGTAATTAAAGCATCTACAATTTTCGTATTGACAACTCTTTCACATAACCTCAAAATTTAGATGAAAATTCAAAATAACCAGTTTTTTGGGTTTTTTTACTTTTAGTTTATGTAAAAAACTCAAATTTTGGGTTCCTTTATTTGCTTTTTGTACAAAAAAAAATTCTTTCACAAAATTTGGTGTAAACTTACTTACTTATATCTCAAACACACCGTATTTTTTGTGCTTGAAATATTAAGGAGGAAGTCTCGTTTCGACTAAAAGCTGAAAAAAAGCTTAATTTTCGTTTAAAAATTCTTACGTAAATTATTCAGATTTTTTTTTTTATCAGTAGGATCTATATACTATATATTAATTAAAATCTCAAATTTTCACAGAAAATGCAAAGGAAAACACCACTAAACAGTGGCTACTATGAAATAATAAAATAAATGTCTGATCTATATACAGATATTTAAAATTAATATTTTTAATATTAGAAACCATATTTGTTTGTTTAGAGCCATTCGGCACACCCTAGTACACATGTAAAGCTAAACAAATACGCCGACGCTTCACAATCTTTGTGAGCAAAATCAAATTTTGAATGCTCACCATTGATTGATTTTTAATGCTAATGGCAGAACAAGTAAATATATACATATACATATGTATATATATCGATATATAATATATAAGTATGTATGTATGTATATGGTAATATGTAATTGGTGATAATGGCGTTTTAAGCCTACACATTTAAGCTACAAGATACCTCATTACTTTTAAGACTTGACTTAGTGATAAAAAATTTAAAAAATATGGTAAATATTTGAAAATAATTCTATAATTAAACTATTAAAAAAATCTAAAATACATGTAATAATGCTTAAGTAATTACAAAATATTTTTTTAAAATAAATTTATTAACTATTGCAAAGAATAAGTAATTTAGCAGCTTAAGGTAGAAACTGAACACCTTTTTGGTGAACCACAAGCTCACGATTTCAAAATCGTATAAACATATAGACACAAATATCTTAAACAAACTTACATATATAGTAGATACATATGTATCTACATATGTTTGTATATATGTTATATGTATATATGTTTGCTTCAAAGCAAAATGTGTAACGTAAAAAAACCACACCAACCGTGCCATTTGTAAACAATTAAGCTTTTTGATAAAACCCAGACACGCATGTGAGCAAATTCTTATCTGCTGTTGTGTGAGTACATACAGTTATTTAAGATTTCTATATAACTTATAATATATGTATATTATATATAAATCAGCTGAAAACAACTTCTCACGATATTTTCTGCTTAGAAATACATGAAAAATAAGCAAATCCCACACTATAACCAATGTGATTTCCAAATTTGATCGCAATCAGCTCACCTGCTCACAATGAGAGCTCGCCAACACGTGTTCAGGTTTGGGAGCAGCACTGAGCATAAGTCAGTTGGGAGAAAAATCATATGAAGAACGTAAAGTCTGATGCAACTCAGCTGCTTGCAGTTGTTAGAGAACTTACATCAGCCACTAAAAAGTTGTTGGCTAATAACCACAATTGCTCAAAAGAGAAAAGTTGTGCCTAGGTATATACATACATACATACAGTTGTTTAAATATAATTATAAGTTTTTGTTTGCTTGAAAACTCCAATGAAATGAAACAGAGGTAAAAGTTCGCATACTTGATTTCTAAGAAAAAGAAAATAGACCGCGAAGTTTTTGTTTGTAGGCACAGTATTCCACTTCTTTTATGGGAATTTGTTCTAATTGTTTACGCGAATGGATTGTGAATATACTTTTTGATCGTCACCTTAAATGCAAAACTGCAAAACAACATAACATCACTTTTCACAAGTCCACAGGCGAAGAAAAAACGATAAACAAAATTTGGGTTTTGGTTATAATATGGTTATATTGGGTAGTCGAAAAAGTCTTTTCGTATTTCTAATCAACTTCAACTTAATTTTTTTTTATATTCATAATAATAAATAAGTAAACAAATATGTATTATTTTGGTCGAGCATGTATTGCCATTTCCGCTAGAGATAATATTCCAATGTGATTGGTAGCACTGGATACGATTGCAACGTCAACCATCTACTGACAAAATACGAAGACTTTTTAGAGTAACCAATATATTGGTTATAATATGGTTATATTGAGTTTGGTTATAATATGGTTACATAATTTCTTTTTTTAAGGTACGCTGTTTCGCATTTTAAATGACGAAAAGTTTTTTTTCAGATTTTTTATCCTCTCTTAATAACTCATATATTAAGCCTAGTTTATAGAAGTAGAATTGCAATTGTTTACCCAAAGTCAAGTATTTTAGCAACAACATAATAAAATGAATCTAAACGTGTTTCTATATGTATAAAATTAAAATATGAATAAGGTCAACAGTTTTCCCATTTCCATTATAGTATGTGTGTACGCATGTATGTATATAATACATTTTCCAAAGTCAAATAAATATATATCTTATCAAGATTTGTTGTCACTGTGAAATAATTATATTATTAACGCAAATGAAAATACAGCCAACTTTATTGCAAAAGGCAGACAGACACATATGTACATCACTGCGTATCTAGATATTCTATAACTGAATAAGTAGGTCACTGGTTAGGCGTATTGAATGTAAAAAAGTAGAAATAAAATAAGAAAAAGCGTTAACATCAACTACACCAAAGCTAAAAGACCTTTCACAGGTGCATTTCGTATATCAAAAAGGAATAAAAATATCTGAAATTCGAATTTTATTGATCAGTTGATATGGCAGCAATATGCTATATTGGCCAGATTTCAACAATATATTCGGCGATTGTAGCGTTGACATATTTATGTACTTTATAGGGTCTCCGAAGTATTCTTCTGGGCATTACAATGTTTACCAAACTTAATACACCTTGTTCAGGGTATAAATAAAATTAGTTATATCGTAAAAAATATCTGTTTTTTTCTGGTGTTTGGAATTTGAAAACTGAACTTAAAATTGAGTTATAATATAAAAATGTTTAATAAAACTATTTATTAATTATTATTAATTAAATTTCTTTCAAAAACATTTTAAATAATTTTTTTTTTCAACAGTAATATCAAATAACCAAATCCAACTACTGCACGAATTTAATCACTTAGCATTGTTGTCATTATAAACAGTTAGTCTTTAATATCTTAATGGCTCAATGCAACTGTATATTTGTTGATATTATTTAGTGTTCATGCTTGAGCGCCTAAATATATGTGTTTACATGGTTAATCCTTCGAGCCCAAAAATGCCAAAAACAGGGTAATCAATGACGTCAGCCAGCAAAGCTGCGTAAACAAACTTAAGTATGTATGTATGTATGTACATTGGAGAAATTTGATAAGCATGACTAAAAGAGCCACATGGAGAAAGTAAAACGCGGTAGAAGAATCTTGTGTACTTTTTGTTAAAATTTAAATATAAATATTTTTACATTAATAATAATAATTTTTGATTTTGAATTTTTTACATAATTTTATTGCTTATTAAAAAAAAAATTAAAAACTAAATAGTTATTGGTAAAATTAAAAAGAAAAAACAAAGTACTTATTAGTATTAAGATAATTTCGAAGTTTTAGTTTTTTTAAAATATTTTTTTATTTGTTAAGAAATATTAAAAAAGACAAATTAAAAAAATTATATAAAAAAAAAGTATTAAAATTTTAATTTTTTTAATTAAAATAATGAATACATATTTATAAATGAAATAAAAAATATTAAAATATATTTATATATACTATATACATATACATATGTATATATATTTTAATACCAAAAAGGTACTGCTATTAAATATTTGTATTAAAAAAAAATAATGATAATAAATATATAACTTTTAAGTGAATTAAAAATTAAAAAAAAATGTATATATTATACTTCTTAATCACTGGATAATTTTCGAACTAAAACATTTTTTCCAATAAATATTTTTGTTTGTTAAAAAATTAATAATGAAAATTAAAAAAAAATATAACAAAAATTTTCAATATAATCACAAAAAAAATAACAAAAATTTTCAATATACATACATATATTTTTTTTTTTAATTTTAATAATTTTTAATCTTTGCAAAATTTTTGATTAAAAAAATATTTCGACTATGTGTGTTTATTAAAAAATAATAATTAATACATTGTTATATTTAGAAAACTATTTTGTTTATAAAAAAATTATAAGAAATACATTATTATATTTAAAAAAAATGTTTTGATTTTTTTATTAAAAAAAATAATGTAATACATACTATACTATATGAAAAATATTTCAAATAATTTGTTTATTAAAAATAATGATAATAATACATTCTTATATTGAAAAAATATTTTGTTTATATAAAAAATAAATATAAATAAATGTTTTTAATAATTATTTCAAATCGATCTTGTGTTTATTAAAAAAATATAATTAATGCATTAATATACCTACATACATATTAAAAAAATATTTTGAATATTTTGTTAAAAAAAATAATAGCACTACTAAAAACTACACTATACTACACCATATAAAAATGCGAAATATTAATAAATACATTATTATATTAAAAAAAAATTCGAATATTTTTTTGCATTTAATAAAGTAATAATCATTTTTTAATAAAGAAACATAATCGAAATATTTTTTTAAACTATCTTTATTATCAAAATTTTCTGAAAAAAAGTTTTAAATATATTTAAATATATATTAATATTATTTTTTATTAAAACAAAAAAAAATTATTAAAATAATAAAGACCTATGTTTTTAGCAATTTTAAACTTTATTTTTATTATAATTTTTTACTATTTTTTTAATTATTTTTAAGTTTAAATTTAACATATTTTTTAAAATCAACTTTATATGCGAGTAAGTAGGCTCATTTCCTGAATTTACTTATGAAATTGTTGTATGTCACAAATAATAAAATCTCATGCCACAAAATGTATATTAAAAATTTTATTTTTTTATCGCCTTTTTAACAATTTTATTTCGTATATTGACCTGTATTACCATACCAAATGCTATACAATACTGATAGTAGGTAAATAAATACACAGAGAAATACTTCAAAGCAGTTGAATAAATATTGAACTGAATACTTGTTTCGAAACGAACTGGCTGTTTTAGAGAAACATTTTGGCTATAAAATACGAAATGAAGCTTTTGATTATTTGAATTTTTAAATTTTTCAAATTTAACTTGGACGTTTAGTCGATTCGACTAACAAGCATCGGGCAAAAAGCGAAACCCCTCCACTTTTGAATGAAATATTTACATTTTTCGCTTGTTTGATCATAAAATATACATATTTATGTACTGTGCATATATACTTATGGATTAAAGGATATATGTATGTATAGGTACATTATTTTTTATAGTCACTTTTTTATTTTTTTTATGCACGCTTTTCTTTACTACAACTTTTTTTGTTTTTGTACTTACATATATCGAATTTTTACCACAAGACCTTTCTTGTATAGGTATAAGTGCTGGTTTTTTGATTTTCTTATCACTATTCCAGTCACTAAAATTAAACATAAATATGTTTGCATAAACATTCTAAGAAATATTATGTGTAATGACATGTCTAAGCGAACAGAGCGGTTTAAGAGTGCACTCATAACTTGCTGTTGAATTGTGCACATGTGCACACAAGAGAGAGAGTGTGATATTGTCACTCTCTCTTTTTCTCTTTCTCTTCAAGTACTTTTAGCGCGTTGCCAACCACTTGCACATTGAATAAATTTAATATAAAATATTGTGGCGAACTTTATTAGCATATTCATTCTCAAAAAGAAGATTCGCATTTGTTTTTCTTACAGCTGCAACTATGAAATATTAAGTACTTGTAGATGAAATATTATATTTATAAAAGCAGATTTGAATCACCTAGTGCATTTTCTGAGAAAATTTGCTAAAGTAATGCATATATTTCTTATACCATCGAAAAGTAGCGATAGCAACGAAGAAAAATAAACTCACCGACTTAAAAAAACAGATATTTTTCAATGTGAGAATTTTTGAATGAAAATTTGGTTTTTCCGATATTAAGTAAAAATAAGATGGGAAAATAAATAGTGGTAAGTTGCCAACGAAATTCGTGAAATAACTTTTTTCTAAATAATAAATATAAATAATTAAAAAAAGACAATAAATATAACAATTTTTTTTTTTTTTTTTTGAAAAAAAAAATAAATATAAATGTTAAGGTTATGTGCAAGAGATGTTGATACAAAAGATGTAGATAGATCTGTTTGTTACCTGCAATTTTGCCATAAAACGATCTTCCGTAGGACTCGTAGTTTAGCCGGAAATTGAAATAAGCCGTTTAACCCTTACAAATTCAACCACACCCTTACCCTTCCTCTTCTCAACCTCAGAACGCCATTAAATTATTTTTCCATTAATTTTTGTAATATACCCTCCCTTCCCAACCTTTCAATACCATTTATATAAAAAAATTGGCTTAACCCTCAAAATAAGCCTCAGTTACTGCGATTACCTCTTTATTATTGCAAAATTTCTTTCCAGCGAACATACTCTCGAGGTCTGAGCAGAGAAAATAATTACTGGGGACCAGTTCTAGAGAATGCGATGGAATCTTATGAACTTCACTTTCTTCTCTTTCTTGATATATGTCTCTTTTCATGATTTTGTCCTTCAAACGATCCAATTGTTTTTGTTGCATTGTGAATTTGCGCGGCACAGAGCTAAGTTTCTTTAAATCTTTAAAGTACCAGATCTCTCTAATAAAATCAAAAATGAAAGTTGGAGCAGAGAAGCGGATTGTCTGTGTAGTTTGAAAACAGTAGACTTAAGCAACATACTAGAATTTATGAGCGATTTATAGCAAGAAATTCATATATTCGATTAAAGAAGCTGTTATTTACATAAAGTTGCTGCTTGGTTTCAGAAAGGAGACCAAGTACAAAAAAACTGGTCACAAATTCTCATGAAATTAAAAAAAATGTTCACAGTCCTTTTGCTATTTTTAATTTATATTAATACTTTTAAACTTTTAATTTATAAATAAACACTTTTAATTGAATCCGTTTTCATCTACGATCCCATTCAGGCACAATGATACCGAAATCCGGCGGTGATTATGCTTACATTGGCACCGCATTCGGACCATTGCCCGCTTTCCTGTATCTGTGGGTGGCGCTGCTGGTGCTCGTGCCCACCGGCAATGCCATCACGGCGCTCACATTCGCACAGTATTTGCTGCAGCCATTTTGGCAGTCCTGCGACGCGCCCATAGCGGCGGTACAACTGCTGGCAGCGGTGATGACATGTAAGTTCACAATGACACTGCAACAGCAAAATCATATAAAATAACTGTTTTTTTTTTTTGCTATATCGCTTTCTCTCCCACTCACAGGTATACTAACTGTCATCAATTGCTACAATGTGCGTTGGGTGACACGCGTCACTGACATCTTCACCGGCACCAAAGTATTTGCGCTGCTTGTTATTGTTGCCGCTGGCGCTTGGTATCTCTTTGCCGGCCACACCGAACAGTGGGATGAACCGATGCGGGGCACCTACACAAAACCTGGCATGATAGCGCTGGCCTTCTACAACGGACTATTCTCATATTCTGGTTGGAATTATTTGAATTTTGTCACAGAGGAGTTGAAGGATCCCTATAAGAATCTGCCGCGTGCCATTTGTATTTCTATGCCTGTGGTGACACTCATCTATGTGGTGACCAATATCGCATACTTTTCGGTGCTCTCACCCGAAGAGATGTTATCATCGGATGCCGTCGCTGTAACGTTCGGCGATAAAATGCTCGGCTTCATGTCCTGGCTAATGCCGTTTTTTGTGGCCTGCTCCACGTTTGGTTCGTTAAATGGCGCCATATTTGCTTCGTCACGTCTCTTCTTCGTTGGCGCACGTAACGGTCATCTGCCAGCGGCCATTTCACTCATCAACGTCAATTGTTTAACGCCAGTGCCATCGCTGATATTTTTGGTGCGTGAGCTGCGGTTTGATCTACCTTTACTATTTACTTTTGCTTTTTTTCTAACCTCTCTTTTTATCTCCCCTGTAGTGTGCCATTACCTTGGTGCTGCTCTTCATCAGAAACGTCTATTCGCTCATCAATTATGTCAGTTATGTTGAGGCGCTCTTCACACTACTCTCAGTGTCGGGCTTATTGTGGTTGCGTTATAAGCAACCGAAGACCGAACGACCTATCCGCGTCAATCTCGTGCTACCTATACTCTTCCTGCTGACCTGCTTATTCCTAGTGATCTCGTCCGTTTTGGAGTCACCCGTCGAAGTGGGTATTGGCACCGCGATTATACTCTCTGGCATACCGATCTACTACCTAACGATACATCGACCTGTCAAGTGGCTAACGAATCTGTCACAAGCGATAAATCTCTGGTGTTCGAAATTCTTTATTTGTATGCCGAATCAGGAGAAGTTCGATTAGTTGCTAAGCTTAAAATACTAAATTAATTTTATATCAAGTCCACGCAAGCGACGAAAACATATACAAATTGTGACGCTATCTAGGGATACATATGGAACATATAGTCGATGCTTTAGGTATATTGTACAGCCTATAAGATATACATATATTTTTAACTAGAAATATAGTGCCTAAAATAGGCCATAGTATCATGTATGTGCCTTCAAAAAACCAATTTTTGAAAGTTAAAAGTCTTTAAATTGATATTGCTCCAAAATTGAATAAATATATAAATATCAAGATCATATATTTGTATAACATTTGTACAAAAATAAACTCAAATACTTTTTCTCATACGATTTAGAATTTATATTCATTTAGACTTAAAATAAATATTTTTTAACCTTAGGTTAAGTAAATATTCCTACTTCCAGCGAATGCGACAAATTTCTATTGTTTTCCACATTTTGTCTTCTTAGAAATGTATAGTATATATATATGATATATTATCACATGGTTTAACCCATCGCCATTCCAAAATATTTTTCAAAACGATATATTCAGCTAACGAAAGCTGAACAAATTTTCACAGAATGGTTTAATACGCGTTCTTAAATATAACTTTCATAAAGCTTTCAACGAAAAAGCTCTAGTCGCTTGAATTCGTTAAATTTTTCATCAAACACAGACACAGAATGAAAATAATTGCAAAATTTATGAGCATTCGCATCGAGCTTTCGAAAAACCTCAAGTGGGTTGAATTTTTCAAAGCTATCAAAAAAGTACAGTGAAGGCCATCTAAAAACTTGTGTACTATTACTTTAATTACGCGCTCTAAAATTTAGTTTTCGTAAAGCTTTCAAAGGAGCACCAGTCGATGGAAGTTGTCAAAGCTTTCATGGCTTTGTATTGAAAGCCATCATAAAACGTTATCACTATAACTTTTATTACGCGTTCTAACATTTAGCTTTCATAAAGCTTTGTAAAAAGCTCCAGTCAAAATTTTCACATCTTTCACAAAAAAAGCTATCATAAAAGATTATTGTTATTAATTATAAATATTTTTATTAATTATGTCTTTAATTTAGTTTCATAAAGCTTTCGATCGAAAAAGCTCTTCTGATTTGAGTTCAAAGATTGGGTGCTTTCAAAAACTTGTTGACAGAATAGGCTTCGAATTGTTCAAAATAAGTAAAGCTTTCACTAAAGTTACATTAATTACGCCCGCCAACATTTAGCATTCATTAAGCTTTCGACAAAAAAGTTCCAGCCTTTTGAACTCGACAAAATTTTGATTAAAGATACAATAAACTTAAATATTGTGCGCTTTCACATGGAGCTTTCTTAAAGCTTTCGAATTTTTTCAAATAAATAAAGCTTTCACTAAAGTTGCATTGAAAACTATCATAACTTTTACTACGTCCGCCAACATTTGGCATTCATAAAGTTTTCGACAAAAAAAGCTCCAGCCGTTTGAATTCGACAATATTTTGTTTACAGATGCAATAATATTAAAGGCGCTTTCTTAAAGCTTTCGACAGTAAGAATTCTTGCGTTTGAAATCAATAAAGCTTTCACAAAAGTTGGATAAAAAACATTGACAATATTTTTTCTTTAATTAATGTTCAAGGAAATATTTTTTATTCTTCATCTTTGATCACTAAAGACACACTTTAATTTAACTCTTTACTTTCAAGAATTATTGTGCTCCTCACTTGCCATTCTTACTTTATATCTTCACTGCCTTTTCTCACTTTTGAACCAATTTTAGAGGATGAAGGAACTTTCCTCTACTAAGTCAAGCCTTACTATATCATCCAATCTTATATTATATTTTAGAACCCGAACTTAATCTTAATCTAAAAAAAATTTAAAATTTATAATAATAATATTAAAGTAAAAATTAAAATTAAATTTAATATTATCTTTCTATAAATTTTAAACTTTTTTTAGATAATTAGTTTTTTTTTCTATACAATAATTCCAATTATTCACACATTCGCATGACATGCTATATATACATATGATAAAATATATTTTAAGTAATAGTAGATTGTAAATATTGCAGTTAAACTCAAAAAATAATTTTTAAGTTATGTTAATTTTTAAGTTACGAATTAATTGCATAAAAAGACAGAAATATCACAATTATGTGGTTTGAGTTGAAAATATAGGTTATTCATATTTTTAGTAACACAAATAAATAAATGAAATTTTTTAATAATATAAATAGATAAAAAATATAAAAAATATAATTTTTTAATCATTAAAAAATTATATAATATATATAAATATGAAATAAAAATCATAAAAAAAAAAAAAAAATGAAATCTAAAAAATATAAAATGAATTAAAAAAACATTTTGAATTATAATAAATAAATATAACTTTATTTAATGTAAAAAATAAGTAAAAAAAATTCAGTAACTTTAAAGTAAGATGAATAAGCACATCACATAAAAAAATGTATTAAAATAAAATGAAAATAAACCGTGAAAAGTATATTTTGGAATAAACTAAACTATCCGCAACAAATTAAACAGTATGAAATTTAAAATAATACATGAAAATAAACAATAAATACAAATAAAATGCTTCAATGTTTAAAAATATTTAATTAATTTTTAAATTTAGTTTTAAGTTTTTAATGAATATTAAATTTTTAAAGCACAAAATTTCGTTAAAATCAATATACCATTTATATATTGTATGACTCATATACAATTTATAAATTTTGTTTATTATATGAACAAAGATTTGTTTATTGTATATTGTTTATGCGAAATGTCATAAGTAAAACCTGAGAATCTTAATCTAATAAAGTTCATAAACCTTTATATTAAACAAATATAGTTTTTATTTAAATAAACAAGGACCTCAGCAAACTTATTGCTTGGAAGAAACAAAAAAAAACATTAATTTCAGCTGCATCGAAGCTATAATAACAGGTGCTTTTAATATAGCATAAAGGGGTATACAAGAACCATAACTTGATTTTGATCGTGTAGTTTGTATGGCAGCTATATGTTATAGTGATTCACCCTCGAAGAGCTATAAATCACCCGGCCCGGACGGGATAACAGCGGAAATCCTGAAAATAAACGCCGCAGAGTGACCGGCTGTACTAATGAATATGTACAACTCCTGCCTCGCAACCAGAATATTCACTGAACTCTGGAAAAAGCAACGGCAGTAAGTGAACAGGAGATGCCAAACATACCAACAGCATATGCATGCTTGACACAGCGGCGAAAGCTCTATCAAAAGCTACTTAATCCCAGACTCGAAGCGGCTATCAAATAAGCAGGACTCTTCTAGGGACAACACGGCTTTAGACCCGGCATATCAACTCTAAGAACTATAAAATGCGTCATAAAACGTGTAAAAAACCCACAGCGTTGATGACAAAAATACAAAAAAATAGTGTTGCTGGCAACTTTAGATAACAGAAACGCCGCCAACAGCGCTACATGGATGGAAATGATCGACGCTTTCGAAAAAAGCTTTAAAATCTCTAACTACCTCAGAGCTGTGGTGCGGAGGTATCAAGTAAACGAAAACTGGTGTACCATACTAGAAGAGATCACGACAGAAGAAGTTACAAGGTTCCATTTTAAGCCCGTTCCTGTGGTACATTAGTTATGACGAAATACTAAAACTTGAAATGCCAGACGAATTTTATTTAATCATGTAGGCGGATAACATAGCAACAGTAAGCACAAGCCGCGGCATAGAGGTAGCCCGAAGATAGCTGAATCAGAAATGGACGCAAACAAGGGTTGACTCACACATTCTCCATCTCGCTACAGAAAAACACAAAGCTACTACTGCTGACGAATAAACATATACCTCTTGAAATAAGCATTCAAACGACTAAGAATATTCTAAGGACACAAAAAGCAGTGAATTACCTAGGCGTAAGACTGGACCCTAGATTCACTTTGTGGGTACAAATCCAGCACGCCGTAGGAAAGTAATCCAAAATCACCTCCTATCTTAGTAGACTACTGGTGACCATTTCACGCGGTGTTGGCTGCCGTCATGATAGAAGTAGATGAACTGCAGTTTCTAATAGCCGAGCGCCTATAGTAACTTTGAACTAGCTGACGGTGCTTTAAAAGGAGTATATAATGAGCAATAGCTTTATACTTATCGGAAACTGCAAAGACGATGAGCTGGATAGAGAGGGTACCGTTTCCCCAGTTCCATCCGATTTTCCGATGTCGTTCTGGCATTGGATCTTTGGACCAACAGTGAGCTCAGCAAGTGCTGGCCAATAACCACAACTTGTGCGACTGCGAAATCCTTCTGGCCCAGAGGTCTTCCGAACTCTTGGCACTTGGCAAAGTCAATTTTGCCGCAATTGGAAGTATTCTGACTGGCGACAGTCCAATAAGTTCACACACGGTGAAGGTAAATATTCCGTACAACACTCTTTGCCACGGCTTATACCTTTGGCGATCTTAGCAAAGTTAATTGGATTCATATCAACTTAAAGAAATTTGTGATAAGCTCAAAATGGACCTGGTGATCCAATTTTAGAAGTTATTATTAAGTTTCTTAAGTGCAGCACTTAAACTATCCCTTTCAGCATATAAAAAAAGTTTATTGTCACCATATATGTACATACATATATTATATATGTATAACTCGACTATGTCCTTCTGATCGGTCATTGCATATGTATTACATGCATACATACACCAGCTGTTTAGTTAATCCCACCTTCTCCACCCCATTTCTACAATGTATATAGTCTTCCACTTTTCTCTGGAAACGTAAACATTGCAAATCTTCCTGATTTCTTACAGTCACCGTTATCTCAAATCTTCCCACTGCAATAGGCGTATCAACATTAACAAGTCGTGGGAACACAAACAGGTCTTTTACACACTACAACAATATGTTTTTACATTCTCTCCCACAATATAGAATAAATTGTGACTTTTATCAGTTCAATGTTAAATAATATTAGTAAGGTAATGTGAAAAATATATATTTGCATTTCTCCTATTGATAGTGACAAGCAAATAGTGAGGAAGCGCATAAGCCGATATGCAAATATCAAATAGAAATAAGTATATTTAATAATAGTATATTTTTTAGAAATATCAATATATTCTTGCTAACTATTATACGATTGTACAATTACAAGTTTCGCATTTTACATTTGTGTAGTGCGACTGTGATGAAGTTCTCTTGATTGTTAAGGTTATATTTTAGCCGAGTACCTTAAATAGAGGCAAAAAATATTTTATAATGAATAAGCATCATCCAAATATAACTAAAATATAATCTACAGTGAAGTTCTAGCTTTCCAAGGGTTATTATTATTCCAATAGAAAAAAAATTATATGAAAATGTATCAAGAAAAGCATTTATGAACAAGTGGAACAGCCTAATAAAAACAATTTAACCTACGATAACGGTAAGTTCGAAGAGCTAAGTTCGGGTATAACCGCACATTTCGTACTTTTTGAACTTGAAAGAATTAAAGCCAGGGAAGTAACTTCAGGTACATAAAGCCTGTTGGTTATATGGGGTCTAGGGCGAGTTTTAATCAGATTTTAATAATTTTAAGATCAAATATTCACTGTTATAAAAATAACACGCTCTCTCAATTTTATTAAGATAACTCACGGAATGTGTGAGTACGAAGAGCTTGACAAGGTGGCTGACATTGGTATTGCTCAAAAATTCTACGAAAAGATGCGGCAACTAACAGAAGGCTTCAAGACCTTCAAGCATACACTTGCAGAACCCCCAGAGGTAATCTAGTAACCGACGCCCAGAGCATGCTAAAATTATGCGGAAAACACTTCTCCAACCTGGTGAATGACAGGGAAAACTTAACACCAAGAGATGGTGAACACAATACCCAATCGGTGAGGATGGTGCGGACGATACATTGCCCGACAATGAAGAAGTTCGAATAACAGTTACCTGTCTGCCGATGGATTGCCAACCCAGCTATTCAAACAAAGCGAAGAACTGCTAAGGAGTATGCATCAGCTTCTTTGTAGAATATGGTCGGACGATAAAATACCCGGCGATTGGAATTTAAGTCACGTCTGCCCCGTTCATGAAAAAGGGAGACCCCACAACACAAATACCGTGGGATAAGCCTCCCCAATATCGCATATAAGAAGTGTGAAAGATTAAAGCCAACCGACAACAAACTGATTGGATCTTATCAGTTTGGTTTGAAGCGTGCAAAATCAGCAACTGACCAGATGTGCCGCTTTTGAGAGCACGAAAAGGAGCTGCCTTTATGCCGCTATGTTCCCGCAAAACTAATACGGCTGTTAAACTGCCGTTGAGCAATACCAAAAGCTCCGTCGGAATCGTGAAGGACGTCTCAGAGCCGTTCGATACTAAATAAGGTATCAGACAAGGCGACTCTCTATCGTGTATCTTAGAGAAATAAAATTCTTCTGCAAGAGTGTATAGCTGCTGAGGTACGCAGCCTTTAGTTCTGCTTTCTACAGACTGCATAAGGAAGCGAAGCAAAAGGGGCAGGTAAGGCAAGAGGGAAAGATATCAAACAAATAATCGTCGCACTCGCGACTTGGTTCGCACATCGCTATTGACAGTCATAACTTCGAAGTCGTTGATAATTTCGTTTATCTTGGAATCAGCATTAACACCAACAACAACATCAGCTTTGAAATCCAAAGCAGATTAACTCTTGCCAACAGGTGCTATTTCGTACTGAGTAGGCAATCGAGAAGTAAAGTCCTCTTTTACAAGTCACTCATCATCCCCGTTCGGCTATATGATGCAGAGGCATGGACATACCCGCCGGTGGAAGCAGAGGAAGAGGAAGATCTCTACGGCTTTGGAAAGAACAGGTGGAGAAGGACCTGCCTACAATTGGAATCTCCAATTGGCGCCAAACAGCGAAAAACGAAGGACGACTGGTGCGCTGTTGTAAACTCGGCGATAGCCGCGTAAGCGGTGTCTATGCCAATAAAGAAGAGGAAGACTTATTACTTAAATAATACGCTTCGCTATGCGATAATCTGATTACATGACTGACAAATCTAACTATTTACGCTCGTTTTAAACAATTACGATTTAATATTTACTGTTATGTAATTAGTAGTACTAATTATCAACAAAAAGCTGCTAAAAAATGCACCTAATAAACGCTAAATCAGTGACATAATACTAATCTAAATATTACTATATGCTTATGTCATTATCTATTCAATAAAATACATATGTTAAATAGAAGTTGCTTATACGCCCCCGCAAACAAGAACGCAATAACCAGAATGTGTGCGCCTAAGCTCCCCCTCATAAATCTATTTAACTGTCACTGTAACGTTAACATAAGCTTTCGCTCAATATTGATAGCCAGAAGCTAAGCACAACAACACTTTGTCAGCTGCTACGAAAATCACCGACAAATCGCGCGCAAAGCTGCGCAGCCACTCGCAAGCAAGCAACTCGTTACTTCCAGAAATGATCGTCTCTCTGTTAAGATGGGTACTTGTGTATGTGTGTGCGACAGCCGATCGTTAAACATACTCGCTACTGGATTAAAATAGCGCGTTTCGAGACCTAAACCGTTTAATAGTCCGTCAACCGCTCAACGGTAAAGCGGTTCAACACAGCGAGCGCGTAAAGTAGCCAACGAACGAATGTGAATTGTAGTGAAAAATAATAAAAACAAATTGTGTAAATACTTATTTAGCAACGGTTGTATGTTGTAAGTGACAGTGACAGCGTTTGGCGTGCGATTCAAGTGCGAACGTTCAACGCTTGAATTAAGAAATTAAGCGCAGCTTTTGTTGTGAACAAATAAAGCCAGGCAACACCAAAAAGTGACGCGAAAAAGTCATAATTTCAGTATAAAAACGAGACTATTTCGGTTAATTGGCGAACAGTAGGAAATTATTGTTGCCCAAGCGTGAAATAAGTGTTGTGAATGGTCAAAGCAAATGTGGTGAAAGATATAACAAAACAAAACTAGACGAATTTGTAAGCGAATAATGAAACATAAAATGTAACTGTTTTGAACGAAACGAATTTTTTTAACAAAACGAAGCGCTAAATACTGACTCTGTTATTTTAAGCGATATAAAAACGTCATACTTTAATATTTTTGTAAACTTATAAAAAAATATGAATTGGTGAAACACATTGTGAACGTACAACGAAGTATGAACAAGTGAAACACGTTATTATATCGAAATTCGAGCAGCTAAAAACTATTATTTGAACTAAAAAAGAAAAAAATTGATTTTTATAAAGTTTGCCTTAAAGTTAAGTTTTATCGAAAGAGTGCGTTGAAACAAAAAATTGTGAACAAGTGAAACACGTGATTATATCGAAATTCGAGCAGCTAAAAATCATATTTTTTAATACTCTTTATTGTTAAATTTTTTTCTGAAAATTTCGGAAAATTTGTATGTAAATAGTCAAAAATTCGTCAAAACACTTTCTTAACCTTAAAAAAACAATTTTTGTTCCGGAAAATCACGAATTCTTCCACTGAAAAACTTGCGTATATATAAAAAAATGGCTTCATCCACGCTTGCTCACATTTTTGCTGCAATTTTTGTTTGCTACCTCTGCGGCACACTGCAACAAGCTCATGCTGCCACAGAGTACAACCGTTATTTGGCGCATATTTTTCAAAAATATGGCACTGGTGGCACAATTTCATTCGAGGTGAGTGGTGAAATATTATTATTTTTTAAATTTAGTTTTAAAAGTTTTTCTTAAGGAACCTGATTTTTTCGAGAACAACTTGAAATATTTCATTTTCGAACTACTCGTGTTTCAAAAAAGTAAAAGTTAGTAAAATTAATATTACTTTTTATATACCATGTCATAATTTATATATAATTCTGTTCTCAAGTATAAAAAATTTTAGTTTTAAATTTTTTTTTAACAGGAACCTAACTTTTTTCGATAATGTCTTGAATTTGAATACAATTTTCGGGCTTTTAAGGTTTCAAAAAAGTAAAAATTTGCAAAATTAATATTAATTTTCATATAAAATTTTATAATTTTTATATAATTCGGAACTCTATTATAAAAAGTTTTATTTTTATAAAATTAAGAAACCTGTTTTTTAAAACATTTTAAAAAACATGTTTTCGAACTTTTCGGATTTTAAAAAGTAAAATTTGGCAAAAGTATTATTAGTTTTCATATATATTTTTAATTCTGATAATTTTTTTATTAAACAAAAACCAAATTTTTTCAACAAAATTTTTAAATAAATTTCTTCGAACTGCTCAGGTTTCAAAAAAGTAAAAATGAGTAAAATTAATATCAATTTTCATATATAATTTAAAAATGTATATATAATTCTGAGCGCAAAAAAATAAATAATTTTTAGTTTCAACTTTTTTTTTTAGAATTTTAAACAAAACCACATTTTTTTTAATTTTTAAATACATAGTTTTCGAACTTTTTGGATTCCAAAACCTAGAAAAGAATAAAATGTAGCATTTAGCTTTATTAAAATTAAACAATTGAAACAAGTAAAGCAATGAATAGCCCTCCACACAGATGACTACTGTCAATGACCTGTATCCATAACGCTATAATGACTTACAGACTGAAATAAAACATGGTACAATATGTTGCTTTTTTTGCTTTTTTAATGAAAAACGTCATAAGTCCAAATGCTGATATATACATTTTACAAATATAAATATAAATCATAATTATCTGCCTCGCAATATACTTAATACATATTGTGACAAAAAGGTACATGTCTCGTTCTGACCGATTTTCGGCCTCTTCAATGAAAATATTGAAAAAGTGTAATGGCAAGAGGGCTCGTCATCTTTCGCGAGTTCGTTCGAATGGTTTTGGTGCATATTTTAGGTATGAAACGCGTTCTTGCTCGACTCGTCCCGATGAAGCTGAATCTTTTGCAAAAAGAGTACCGTAAACAGGTCTTTTTAGGCATGCTTGATCGTGCGAATTCCAATATCACATTCATGGAGAGCATTATAACTACCGATAAAACATGAGTATGTGAGTCTGATATGCAAACAAGACAACAATCATTGCCAAAAGCCGCTCAAAAATCAAGGTGCTTGCGTGTTAACGTCCGTCAAAAACAATCGAAATTGTGGAAGAACAATTCATGGATTTTACACGATTATAAGCGCCAACGCATCGAGCCACGATTGTGACTGAATTTAAAGCCAAAAACGCAATGAATACCATTGATCAACCACCGACTCACCATATTTGGCTTCAAGTGATTTTTTTCTTTTTGCCCAAACTGAAATCGCCATTTTGTAGAACCCGTATTCAGTCGATCGAAGAGTTAAAAAAAGTTCGCTGAAGGAACTGAAGGCGTTTTCCAAAAGTGCGTACATATGAAAAGTGTTTCGAGGACCAGCAAAATCGTTGGCGTAAGTGTATTACATAAGTCTGGTGGGGATTACTTCGAAAGCGACAAAATAAATATTAATGAATAATTAAATATTTTGTGCTTTATTTACGGGTACACTTTAGCTTAACTTTTTTAGCTGCCTCGCAATTAAATATTTACTAAGTATATATAGTATATATTACTTTTTAGGAAATTATTTACAGTACTCAGTCTCGGCCTCAATTATACCTCAAATCAATCAATAATGACTTGATAGAAAGTTGCCATATGGCTTTATCAGTATGTGTTAAAATAAAATGAGTTTAAATTCTCTACAAAATTGTCATTATTATTTCAACAAATATTCGCAGTTATTATTAACAGCATTTTAAGCAGAAATTTACAGCAGCGTTTTAGTACTGTTTACTTTTCTTTAAAAATGCTTTGTAAATATGGCATTCTTTTAATTTTATTAAATATTGCATTTTATATAAGAGAAGTTAAATAAGCTTGCATGTGATAATGAATAGAGTCAATACAACGATTCCGCAAAGCTGAGAATCTACAATCAGCTAGTGTGAGTTAAAAAATAAAATAAATAAAAAGTCAACAATCAATATAGACTTGCGCTACTAAAAGGCAGCAATGGGCTACATGAACTTTCTTGAGATGAATCAACAAGTAGTTTTTAAACTCAGCTTTCCAAAAATAAAAAAATTAAAATTTTGAAATTTTTTATAAAGTGTATAAATATATATATATATTTTTTTTCAATTTTATTAAAAAAATCAATAAACAGTTTTTAAACTCAGCACTCCAAAAATAAAGAATTAAGATTTCGAAATTAAAATTTTGAAATTAAATTATTCTTAAATTTATTCTTATAAACTTTTAAAATAATTTTTTTTTAATTTTAGAAAAATCTATAAATAATTTTTAAACTCAGCTTTCCAAAAATAAAAAAATTATACTATATTTTTTTATAAAATTTTAAAATATTTTTAGTTTTGAGAAAATATTTTTAAAATTTTGAAAAAAATCAATAAATAATTTTTAAACTCAGCTTTCCAAAAATACAAGAAATTAAGATTTTCATTTCGTTTTATATAATATTCAAAAATTAATTTTTTTATAAAATTATAAAAAAATATTTTAAAATTATCTAAATGTAAAAATTAGATTTAATAATCTCCGTATTGTTTAAAAAAAATAACGCGAACTAAACAATTTTCAAATTTATCTTGATTGAAACTTAATATTAACACATTAAGCAGCATACTAAAAACCAAAAAATTAAAATTTTGAATTATATTACCTACATATAACGATATTAAAATTAATTAAATAACCCGAGCTTAAGAGTTAAGGTATTTTCTTTATTAAAACCATTCAAGCTGGATTATATATTTTTATAAAACAACTTTCCAAAAACAAAAATTTGAGATATTGAAATTTTTTAGAAAATTAAAAACTTATCGTAATACTATCTAAATTTAAAAAACATTTAATAAGCTCCGCCTAGTTCAAACAATTGTAAAACAACCCAAGCTTACGAATTTTGAATATTTTTATTAAAATCATTCACTGCTTTCTAAACACCAAATTAAAAATTTTCAAAAATGAAAAAAATCAATTTTTTATAAAACATTTTTTTTTTTCAAAATATTTTAATTTAAAAATCTGTATTTGGGTGCTCAAACTTATATATTCTACAGCGTACAAGAATAAATTTTAAAAGCAGCCTAAAAAAGTTGCTAACAAATTTTTAACTTTTCTTTACCATAACCTTCAAACTTATTACAAATATATTAAACAGCTTTCTGAAAACTGAAAATTTGGATTTTGAATATTTTTTTAAATATTTTTTTTTTTAATTTTCTTATTTTCAAAAATCTTATTTAGATGCCCAAACTTATATAATTTCTTGAAGCATTTTGAACAAAAAAAATTTTAATAGTAGTAGGAGCCAGGGTTGCAAATAAGGCATCTTAAAAATAAAGAAATTACGTTAAAATTACTACTTTTTTATTTTATAAAGCCGAAAATCTGTACCAAAAATAATTTTCAAGTTTTCAAACTAATCTACATACTTAATAATATTCAAATTCAAAAAAAGAATTGAAAAACTAAAATATAAGTTTTGATGCCAAGTACCGTTTAGAAAAATAATAAAATGTTAATCCAAAGTTTCTAAAAAAAATTTAATAAAAACTGTTTATGAAATTACATTTTTTATTTTTTTAAAAAAAACATGTTTTTGAAATAAAATTTTTTTCTTCAAAATAATTTTAAAATTCAAATACCGAATTGAAAAACTGATAATAAATTTTTGATCCCAAATACCGGTTTGCAAATTAATAAAATGTTAGTCTAAAGTTTCTAACAAAAATTAAAAAAAAAATGTTTTTGAAATCAAATTTTTTCTTTTTTTTTATAAAAGACATTTTTGAAATTAAATTTTTTTTTTAATGAAAGAATTTTTTTAAATTACATTTTTCGATATTTTTTTTATAAAAGATGTTTTTGAAATTAAAGTTTTTCGCATTTGCGTAAGTGTGTCCATTCCATTTTGAACTAGAACTATACAATAATACTACAACAATAACCTACAACGCTTTAGAGTTGTAGTCGGCTCACATAGGCAAAGTATTTTTACTTTATCCATTTTATGTAAATACCGATTTATTTTTTAAATTTTTAATTTCGATTTGCATTTGAAAATTCAAGTTTACATTTTCAACCTTTAACAAAGTCAATCCCAATCTCAACATTTTTAAACTTCTACCTGAGATGGATCAAAAACTCTAGTTTCAATTTATAATCTACCTATATTGGTTCAAAATTCAATTTTCAATTTTTAAACTCAAACAAAATCAATTACAATTTTGGCATAAAAAATTAAAATTTAATTTTTAATCCGAAATTTTTTAAATAAAAAAAATCACAATCTTGTTAGGTAGTTTTGAAATTTTCCTTATTAACGTTAAAGCTTAATATAAATGCATTAAAACCACACTTCAAGTGATCTGCTGAATAAAAAAGTATTATATGTCTCAAAACTCAGTATAAAATCACTTAATAAATTGTATTAATATTTTATTCTAAAAATAGTAAACCTTAGCAGCTTTTACTATAAATAAATTTGTATAGCAGTCTACATTATCTTAATTATATATACGAGAGAACCCTATAATCATATTTACAGAGTTTTATACGCCATATAAAATGTAGTACTCTTTCCTTTATGCAATTTTCTACTTAATCCAAGCGACACATTTTCAAATCACTATCGCGTATGTCTTCTGCAAGAGCTTAACGCTGCTGTAATGAGCAAATAATTGAAGAAAGAGACTGACAGTCAGATAAATCGCGACATGGCTAGATACAAGCTCATATTTAATATATAAACAACCAGCTATATATACATATACTATATCTATCTGAAATATATGTCTTTATAGCAGCGGACAACATGCTGCGCTGTTGACTACTTTAAGCGTTTGTGTACATATGTATGTACATACTCGTACACCTCTTATCAACGCCAACTAACTAACTGGCTGTTTATCTGACATTCTTCTCACTTGATCTCCATTTAAGCGCGATCTCAAAGTGACAACGCAACGTGCAATAAGCGTTTAGCAGTGCTATCTTAATCTGCTTTATTAAAATTTTTGTTCATTATTTAATATTTCTATACGCTGGCCACATGTTGCTACAGAGTATAATAGTTTTGTTCAAGAAATCAGTCAATGTGTGAGATATATAGTTGAAATTCAGAGAGCATCATTTGCTGATAGTAAAATGTCTGTGTGCTACAAATGGGTTTCCTTAGCTCCCATATACCTAATATAGAGATTTTCGAACATCCGGGTGACTTTATACCGCATATATCAGCCATTATGTGAGTTTTCTTAATAAAATTGAGAGAGCGTGTTTTCTTATAACGGCGCAATTTGTGCTAAGAATGAATAAAATCGGGTGAAAATCTATTCTAGACCCCATATAGCCAACAAATCTTATGTACCTGAAAGTATTACGCCGTCTTTAATCTTTGCAACTTGCAAGAGTATGAAATGTGCGGTTATACCCGCATTTAGCCCTTCCTTACTTCTTTTTCTTAATTATTTAATGTTCTTTGTTTATAAACTTAATGACATACAGACATATGTAGGCTTGTTTATCTAATGAATAGTTGTTTTATTTTATCAAATTTATGGCTCTAGATTTGTAAGAGTATTTTGAAATTGTTATTTCACGTCACCAAAGAAATGAAATCACATTTTTAAATAGCACTCGAGCAATAGTTAGCAAATAAGTGGTTAAAAAGGTAACAAACACTTAAGTGGGCATGAGAGAAAATTCACTTACAGGTTATAAGCGCCCCTACACTTGAATATACTTCCAGCACAACTTTCTCCCATATAACATTTAAATCATTAAACACATTAATATTGTAGCATTCCTATCAAGTTCACATTATATATTAAATACTGAACTCATCACCGGCTGATAACTGGTTCAACGTTCGGTATTAAGGGCATCTTGCATAAAGCCAAGCCGCCGCATTTTTTGCCTTGTCAGTCAGCTTTCTAATCAAGTTTAATTAACGACTGGTGACTTATTTACATAAATGTTGCATAGATCTTGACATTTACAATATAAGATTATGCTATAATTCATATAGAGCTGCCGCTACTTATCAGTTTCAATTCCAACAGCATTAAGAGTCATTAAGAATGCATTTTCAGTTTGACGTATTTAATATTTATTTAGTAGAAATGTTGCAAGATGGATTTAAATGAGATTAGTACACCTGCTGCTATGGAGAGATTACGTTTATCAATTGGAACAGCACGGTATCTTTCGCTTTTTGGGTTAAATAAATCTGCCGCTGCATGGAATTTCGGAATTTACAGGTGGAATAATTTTTTTGATCACATTTTACATATAAAATTCTAGTAGTAAATTCATAAAATAAAAACAAAACGTTAACTTCGCAGCGAAACTATAATACGCTTCACAGGTGCATAAAAGGGTATTAAAAGCTCTTTATCATGATTTTCGGTCAGATCGGTCAGTTTCAATGGCTATATGCTAAAGTGGTTCGAACTGAAAAATATGTTCTATGATTGTAGCGATGCTTTGAATAATATGTATGTATATGTATATGTATGTACATTTCTTTTCGACGTTTCCTTGTAGCAAACTTTTCTGTATTCAGTTCAGAGTATAATAAATTGCATCCTCTCTATAGAAAAAATTTATATTTTAGAAGCTTTATAATGCAATATGAAAACGTGAATATCTTTACAATTTATTTACAAAAAAAGTGCTAAGAAAACACTTAACACTTTTTATTTTTAAGTACTATTGCTTATTTGCTTGCAAAGTTCAAAAAGTTTACCGCTAACCTAATGAAGTAAAAGTTTTCCCAACACCAATAAAACCCCCATTAAAACTGGCAAATAAAAATAAACGTGATCTTCAATTCAGGCAACACATTATCTCTTAACAATATTACAGTTATAAGCTGAATTAATTATTTCTGACTCAGTTTCGCTTTTGCCTAATCACGTTTTTTCATCGCTATTAAAAAAGAGTTTCACAACAAAACTTTTTGCAATATCTACAGCAATTAGATGTTTAATTTGTTTATAATTTATAGGGCGGAAGTATTTAATAACTAATTAAAATATATGGATTCACATGTAGGCCCATTTAAATAAGCAGATACAACGCGCATTTGAGTTCCTGATTTCTTGATTTTTCGTTTATAAATGTTTATATTCAAACTTTTTTTGTAACAACATTTTTTTGAAATAATGCTATAGTTGAATTTTGAAATGTTAAGCATTGGCAAAATATTATATATGTCAATATTTATTATAAATAAACATTTGTTTGAAATTATTTACAAAATAGTACTCACTTTGAAATCTCCGCATTCATTCACAATTATTCTGCCTTCAGTCAACACCTCCAAACTGCATTTAATAGCCGACAAACACTTTCTCTTCCAAACGAGTGTTTCTGCACACTTCACTTCTCACATCTACATATCATGTTTTGCCACAAATATTTATTTTTTTGCTAATTGCACCATAAAATTTTCTGTTAAATCTCGCGCGTCACATTTCTTCACCTACCCGAAACTTCAGTTATATTATTCCCCGCGATTTACAAACAATTATTCTTGCTACTCGTCGTTATGCTAAATTGTCAGCTTAATGTTATAATACATGCCAAACAAATTTTGTACCAACAAAGCTCTTTGATGCAAAATTCCGTTTGCTTTTTCTGCGATGCACATTCACGTTTGTGCATGCTATACTCGCACTCGTTACTTGGTTGCTGCACAGGACAGCTATGTTCTGCCTCTGCCTGCGCCAATCGCTGTTGCGCACATTCTTTTCACTTGCATAAATAACATATTCGTACTCGTTACTTGGTTGCTACGCAAGACAGCTATGTTCTGCCTCTGCCTGCGCCAGTCTCTGCTACGCACATTCTTTTCACTTGCATGAATAACATACTCGTACTCCTTACTTGGTTGCTGCGCAGGACAGCTATGTTCTGCCTCTGCCTGCGCCGGTCTCCGCTACGCACATTCTTTTCACTTGCAAAAACTCGCACTAAAAATATTGTCCACACTGTACAATCGATTAAACACTTTAATTAGTTATATTTTATCAACAAATTATGTAATTAAGTTCACAATTAAGCAGGAAATTCAATATTTTCACTGATCAAGCGTACGCTGTCAAAAAGGAACGGTAACTGAAAGCAACTGCTGGAAAAGGAAATTGGAATATTTTCTATATTGAAAATGTAGGGTTGCATTAAAATAGTTAAAAAAAAACTTACCAAATTTAATTGATTTCGAATGGCTACCCTCCGCAACAATTCATTGTGCGCAAGTCCTTACTTTATCGCTATTTCCGTATTCCTTCTCACTACGCTATCTCTTCGCAGATGTCGCTGGCAAATACGCACAGACTCATTTCGTTATTGCATTTGTAATACCCTCGTAAGAAATTACCAACAAAGTCTTCCGCTTTAACACTTCCTTCGTTATTCGTGCAATGCACACACACTCATATACACAGCCGTATACATACATGTAATTACGCACACTTATCTCAAATGACGCGCAAGCCAGCTATGCTTAAGCGCTGCCGACGCCAGCAACTGCTGCGCAAATTCTTTTCACTTGTGCAAATTATCCGAAGAAAAACATCGCTGGCACTCTAATTGTTAGATAAATCGATTAAATAACAGCATAAGTTATATTCTAACACTAAATTACGCAATTTAATTCACAATTTAACACGAAATTCAATATTTTACCGAGAACGCGTTACCCGCTCAACTTTTTCGACGGCAAAAGGAACGGGAACTGAAAGGAAATATTAGAAGAGGATGTAGAGTTGCCTTAGTTATTAAAAATTGTAATTTTAAACCGTGTCACTAAAGGGAAACAATTTTGTTGTATTAGCTATTTTAAATAATTGTAGATATTCATTTAAATATATTTTTCTTTTTCGTTTGTATTAACAAACTATTATTTTCATTGTCAGAGAATTTTTATTAAATCGATAAAAATAAATTGTAAGCTTTTATATTAATTTTTGTAATAACTAGGCAACCCTATTTCCTCTTCTCTCAGCTGTTATTAGTTCCCGTTCCTTTTTATTTTCAAAGCAAAAAAGTTGCTCGCTTAAACGTTAACTTGGAAAATATTAATTAGTGCTATTTTGTACTTAAAAATTAAGATTGATGTCAAAACAAATCAAATAATTTATATTAAACAATTTCTGTGTAAAGTTTATTGCATGCAATATTTTTATGTGATTAATTTGTAAGTGAAAATAAAGGGCAACGCAGGAGTCGACGCCGGCAGCGGTGAAGCATAGCTGGCAAGCGCAGTAGTTGCAGTGTATATACATACAGGTATGTATGTTTATGTTTGCAAAAATATGTAATTAATAAGCAAAGGGCATATAAATGTTAAGTTTTGTTTTGTTTCGCGTTTAGTAAAACAATAACAACATTGAAAGAAAAAGTAGTAAATAATTGTGGTAAAAATTTCTACAGACGAGATTGCACGGAGCTACGGTGTAAAGGAGGTGTGATATAGATTAGTGGTAGTACAAAATCTCTAATCAGTAAAATATAATATATAAGTAAATAGTGAAATATAATTAATATATAATGAAAGTGTGATTGAGTAATATGAATAATTAGAAATCTAATATTGGAGTGAAAGTTTCAACTACTGACAAAATAGACTAAAGTAAATTGAAGATATAGACATTAACAAGTTTTACACAGGGTTTTCCAATAGGAATGATATGATTTCTAAATGTCGTTTTGGCCATTTTTAATGTGTCACGATCCGTACTATAACTGGTGATCCAAGTAAAGGTAGTTTTTTCAATAGCTTTATTTTGACCGACAATGTGTGAGTTGGGTCAAGCTGTCATGTTATTTTTGTTCAGTATTGTTTGACATTTCATCATGAAAAGACTTTCGCCTTAACAACGATTACAAATCGTTCAACTTTACGAAAATTTACGTTTTTAAAGAATATATTTCACGCGCTACGCTCATCTTATGGTCAACCTAATCGACCTACTGAGCGTGTTATTCGCAACACCATCATCTATCTTGAGACCCAGCATTCATTATTGAATATTATTCGACCCAATATATTACGTCCAGCACGCAGTGAAGAAAATGTAGCAGCCGTAGCCGAGAGTGTACAAGTGGAGAATCGATTAGGCGCCGTTCGCAGCAACTCTGACTGACGTATGGAACAACTTGACGCATTTTACATCGAGATTTTAAATTGAAAGCATACAAAATGCAGCTTGTGCAAGAACTGAAACCCTCCCAAACGACATCGTTTCGCTCTATGGGCTCTTGAAAAGTTCCAAGAAGATCCGAGCCAAATTTTGTTGATTATGACTCAATGGGTATGTAAATAAGCAAAATTGAGACATATAGGACGAAAAACAACCTGAAGAGATTAAAGAGCTGCCATTTCATCCAGAAAAAATAACAGTTTGGTGCGATTTGGTGCATATTGCTTCAAATATGATACCGGTGAGAACCTAACTATCAATGGCGACAGTTATCGCGGCATGATAACCGGCTATTTGATGCCTAAAATCGAAGCTCCTGAACTCGGCGACATTTGGTTTCAATTGGACGGCGCCACTTCCCACAAATCTTATCAATAAATGGATTTATTGAGAGAGCACTTCGGTGAGCAGATAGTTTTACATTTTGGTCCGGTCGATTGATTACCAAGATCGTGTGATATTACAATGTTAGACTATTTTCTGTGGTAATATGTAAAATCTAAAGTCTATGCGAACAATCCTGCTTTGATTCAGGCGTTTGAGCAAAACTTCACGCGTATTATTCGACAGTTATCAGTCGAAATACTCGAAAGAGTCATCGAGCCTCTGTGTTTTTTCTGTCAACAAGTAGGGAAGCTCAAATTGGATCACCCTTTATATGGAAATTCTGCATCTATAACTTAGTTTTACTACATTTATGTAAATATTTTGTCTCTTTCTTACAAATTTTAAAAAGTGAGCTAATAATTTTTACTGGTTACTGTAAATTATAACTGAGCAGCTAGGATATCACAGTGAAAAAATAAAACCAAATGTTTAACATGATCGTGTATACAAAATCATTCCTATATATTCGTATATTTACACAGATTTATGTATATGTTAATTACTGCAGTGAAATTATAAATTTAATAGTCGACATGTGTCGGAGCGCAAATTATAATTTAAGACGTGAGTTATGCGGAGAAAATAAAAAAGTGATATTCAAAGAATTGAATGAAGTGGAATAAATTGCAAAAATTTACATATATAATATATAGTTAGGGGACTCCCAACTTGTCATAACACATCATGAAATCATAAAATTATAAATTTTTAAACTTTTTTAAAACAAATTGTTGTTGTGTGGAATCAAAAATGAGTCTTGTCAATTATAATTTCCAACGCTATGTTTTCGGTTCATTATAACTTATAACTTTATGGCACTAGTATATGTATAAATATAATCATCATATATCAATATACTGTCTTCACATACATACATATTATCATATTATATAATATACATAAATATGCGCATAAGTGAATACATATCGTCACCTAAAGTCAAAACTGCGTATCATCAAAAAAAACGAAATAGAATTTTTATTGCTTACGATTTACTATATAGTTTTATATAATGGGTTGTCAAAAAAGTCTTCTCCATGTTTGCGACGCTATAACTCACGAACGACTTAAAAGAAACGACAATCAATCAAACACAAGTTAGCGCGTGAAATGAGCTTTCCAAAAAGGTATAGCATGACCCGATGCGACGAATAAAACTAGAACTACGCGCTTTCAGAGCCAACTAGCGAAAATACCGCAAGACTTTTTTGACAACCTATTATATGAATCATAAAATTTTAACCCCCCGCTGACAGATATAACCGATATGTAACCGATATGTAACCAATATATAACCAATTTATAACCAAAACTCAAATTTTGCTTCAATATAAGCGGTGTCTATTATATCGTTTTTCTTTCGCCTGTAAACTTATGAAAAGTGATGTTACGTTATTTTGCATTTTTAGTGACGATATGAAACTATGTATATGGGTATAGTATATTTATAAAGAACATTCCCTTTTTATCACGGACAGTGAAAGATCTTCAATATACCGTCTTTTCATACATATTACCATATTATATAACATACATAAACTCAAATTTATTTGCACATATATAGTTTACAATGATCGCTCATAAATTCCTAACTACAACTTCAAAAGTGTATGCGTCTATTCACTGAAATAAAAGCATTAATTGCCAACGCAGAGTTTGCATGCAAATATGCTTCTGAACAAGTGCGAATAATAGAGACAAATTGATTATTGTAGACATATGCATAGGCAGGTATGTCTACAAATATGTGAATATGTATATAACAATGCTTATGACCAACGCCTGCGCATGGTATGCATATTCTTAGGTGTGCATGTTTGTAAAACTCAATAAAATCTATGCAAATTTGTATGCGTTGCGCATAGATTTTACTGTCGCCGACGTCCAGCGTTACTAAAAAGCGGATGGGTGGCGTCGCAACTGAACTTTTTTACCATATTTTTATGCACTTGTGTGTATATACCAGCATTTTTATATTATATGCGTGTAGAGACAACAAAAAAGATGAAGAGATGTGAAACCAGCAAGGAAATTTTTTTATATACTTTGCTGTTAGATGCCAAATTTGATAAAAAAAATTTTCGGAGTTTATAATTTTTACTATACAATTTTACTGTTAGCTATTACAGCAGCAAAAATTCATATTCAGTATCCAAAAATGTGTTTTATTTTTCCTACAGGGTTTGTAGCTATTGTTTTTTAAACGTAATCTTAGTCGCATAGCTGATTTATAAACGGCGAATCGTTGACTACCACAAAAACATTAATGAGATAAGGCGCACACAAACATGCTTGCCATAAAAAATGGCGAAAAGTTTGGCAAATTTCGTCAGCAATAGATTTGTCACACTTGTCGGCGATTTGTTTAAGTTTTTGGTCGGATGGCAACTTGCTTCCTACATAGCTTAAAATCTATGTTAATTAAACGCAACTGAAAGTAAGCTTGCGTGCGCACAATGTACCCAAAACCTGCGCACTTATACAGCTAACTATATATCGTTACCTAAAATGCAAAACAACGTATCATCAAAAATAACGAAATTGAGTTTTTAGTGCTTACGATTCATTAGATCATATTACATACATGTAGCATAAAATTTGCAGCTGCTGCTGTCAGACATAACCAATATATAACCATTTTATAACCAATATATAATCATTTTATAACCAATATATAATTATTTTATAGCCAAATATATAACCATTTTTTAACCAATATATAACCATTTTATAAGCAAATATGTAACCATTTTATAACCAATATATAACCATTTTATAACCAAATATATAACCATTTTATAACCAAATATATAACCATTTTATAACCTATATATAACCATTTTATAACCAAAACTCAAAATTTATTTCAATATGTGTGGTTTCTATTATATCGTTTTTCCTTCGCCCTAACTTATGAAAAGTGATGTTACGTTGTTTTGCAGTTTAGGTGACGATATACACATATAACTATATACATATATAATTATATATACATATATATAATTATATATATATATATTTATGTATATGTACCGCTTATAAGCGTGCGAACATTGCTCAAAACGCGTGCGTGACCGAAATGAACGAAATTGAGCGTAAAAGCCAATAAACCTTTCATTCAACACTGTACTATTTATGTACTTTATTATATATACATATGTATGTACATACATACTTGTATATTATTTATTGTGCAATATTTTATGTAGCAATTGCCAGATTTGTATGCCTAGCAAACCCTTTCGCTACATTTTATAGCTATTCAAGCAATGGTTTAGCACATTTGCGCACACAGACATAAACATTAATGAACGCAAATATTTTTTCACAAGCATGTTACTTATACATATATACATATGTATGTAGTTGTTGAATATTATTAACACCGCATCATTTGGCGGTTGCGATATTCAGCTAGCACATGCACTAAGTCTCAGTTCAAGGCTTGTTAGCCGTTAGTTTGGAGAATACCAACAGTGAGTAACGAAAATGTGCAGCTTGATATAGTAGGGGCTTTATTGCTATATTATAATATTTAATAATAATAATAATTATTATTATTATTACTATTATTATTACTACTATTATTATTATTATTATTATTATTATTATTATTATTATTAAAGAAATTTCGAACATATGTTGCATTATTTGGTAGTTGAACGGAATTTCATCTCCAATTTATGCGGTAACGGTATGCCTTGCTATCGAAAAATGCTAAGCTTACAAGCTTCAAATTCAACTGTAAAGTGAAGACGGATTTTTATAATTAATATTTTTATGTTCGAAATACACTCGTGTGTTTAAAATTGTGTGTATTGTGAATTATTTGTTTAAAAAAAAATTATTTACAAAAATTTAGCTGCAAGTATATATGTATATGTATGTACGTCTATGATAAAATCTACATAAAATCAAGTGAAATTGTTAACTACGGCTGCACCAAAGCTGTAATACCCTACACAGGTGCATTCATTATACACATAAAAGTGTACAAAAAATTTTAATCTTGATTTTGATCGTTAAGTTTGTATGACAGCTGTATGCTATAGTGGTCTGATTTGAACAATTTTTTCGGAAATTGTAGCGTTCTCTTAGCAAATAAACCGTACCAAAATTCGCGTAGATATTTTGTCAAATAAAAAAGTTTGCCATACGAGCACTTAATTTTGTTCGAACCGTTTGTATGGCAGCTATAAGCTATAGTAACCCGATCTGAATAATTTCTACACATATTGTAGCATGCTTCCGTATAATTATCTATAAAAAATTTCTTGTAGATAATTTAACAAATAAAAAAGTTTTTCACACAAAGACTTGTATTCGATTGATCAGTTTGTATGACAGCTATAATCTATAGTAGTCCGTTATCGACGATTCCATCAAATAAATAGCTTCTTAGGTAGAAAAGAAGGTGTGCAGCATTTTAGTTCGATATCTCAATAAATCGCGTATCTACAGACAGGCGGACATGGCGAGATACACTCAGCTCGTCACGCTGATCATTTTTGTATGCATGTTCAAGGTATAAAAAGTATTTCCCTCAATTTACTTTCGAGTATATTTGTCTACGATATGATCTATATTAAAATGATAAGCTACTTTGGTGGGCAAATGTAAATATCGTAACAATTTCACATAATCAATATTCATTGAGACCAATTTCTGCTAAACAAAAGTCCTTATAATTCAGTTTTTTTATATTACAAATTGAAATGACACTTAAAAATAATCTCACATATACATATGTATATGAAAACCGAACTGCTGCTTTTTATTGCATACTACAGTACTTCCATAAACTATCAATTATATACAACCAGCTGCCGCTACTAAACAAACGTCTCGAACATAAGTATTATTTAAAGTTTTTTGAGCGTAAATCATGTGCGACATACAACTGATAACATAACATTTACTATTTATTAATTTATTTTACTATTTCTAATATAAATAATGACATTTATTTACAATAATTACACCGCTTCATTTACTACGCTCATATATAACAGGTAGCAGTCGTTGTGTAGGGGGCGTATACGCAATATTTCGGCACAATTTTATTGTGATTTCATTTTTCTGCACTATTTAGCATTCAAGTCAGCAATTTAGCCAACAAAACATTGCCAATTTAGCATAGTATGAAATACGTACATTTTATAAACACACATACTTACTTACATATATGTATGTATGTTTATGTTGGCATACTTAAATTAAACACTAAAGTAGCAATTTAGTCAGCGGCTACGATAACGGTGCAATTTATGTTTAATGTGTTGAGAAATTGAATTTTACTATTTATTTTAACATTAACTATTATTTATTTTATTGTTTGCCGAGCAGAAGCTGTATGACGCTTCAGTTTTGAAGCCATAAATGGATAAATTTTCATACAAGTTACAGCTGATATTTAATTATGACTGTATTTGCGTTACTTACGGCATACGTATTTCTCAAATAACGGTAATGGTAATGATTTTAAAAACAAAAAAGCGAAAACTAAAACTTCGAGTACAGTGTAGCTAAGATAGACTGCTCAAATGCATTTTTTTTATCGGATAAAAGTTCATTAGAAGAGCTTTAACTTGATTTTGATTGGTGAATTTGTATGGCAGCTATATGCTATAGTAGTTCGATCTAAACAATACTTGCAAAGATTGTAGCGTTGCTTTGGGCAATATCGTATGTCAAATGTCGTGCAGATATCTTTTCAAATAAGAAAGTTTTTCATAGTAGGATTAGAGTTTGATCGTTCAGTTTGTATGACAGCTATATGCTATAGTCATCCGATCTAAGCAATAGATTCGAAGATTGTAGCGATATCTTTGATAATAATCTCTGCAAAATTTCGTGTAGATATCTGCTCGAATAAAAAAGTTTTCCATACACGGACTAGATTCTTATCGATAAGTTTGTATGGCAGCTATATGATATAGTGACCCGATCTAAACGATTTTTTCATGGAATATACCACTGCCTTGGGGAATATTGTATGTCGAATTTCGTGAAGATATCTTGTCAAATAAAAAAGTTTTTGATACTAGGATTAGAGTTTGATCGTTCAGTTTATATGGCAGCTATATGATATAGTGATCCGATCTGAACGATTTCTTCATGGAATATACCATTGCCTTGGGGAATATTGTATGTCGAATTTCGTGAAGATACCTTGTCAAAAAAAAAAAGTTTTTCACACAAAAACTTGATTTAATCGGTCAGTTTGTATGACAGCTGTAAGCAATATTGGTCTTAACTTAACAAGTTGTTCAGAGATTGTAGCGCTCTCTTAAACAGTTATCTATATCAATTTTTGTTAAGCATGTCTTTTTAAATAAAAAAGTTTTCCATACAAGGATCACATTTTTATCGATTACTTTGTACGGCAGCTATAGGCTATAGTTGTCCGATATCGGCTTTTCCGACAAATAAGCAGCCTCTTGAAGAGAAGAGAACCTGTACAAAATTTTAAAGCGATATCTCAAAAATTTACCTAGTAGTTAAACCGACATACATAGCTCATCACTCTTCCTTCTGGATCTTGAAAACCGTGTAGCTAACTTAACATACCCTGTTCTGTGTATAGAAATACATACAAGTATATAGAACACGCTTAGCAATACTTCCTTGCAAAATATATTTGTTTTTATGAATGTCTAAAAATCTAGCTAATTACTGACTAAACAACAAGCTGGTGTCAGACAAATATTTTCCCGATTGAACTAATAAATATTTTTCGACCAGTTGCATAGATTGTTGCATAATTAACAAAAGTAAATATTATGAGCGTAAATGAGTACGTAAGCGGCTTAAAAACAAGCATATGTTGTTGCTAATTAACCACTAAACTTCAAACTGAGAACAATAGTGTAATATCGAATGCCTGAAAGTGAGTGGCACTAAGCAATTTATTTGCGAGGGCTATCGTCATAAGCACAGTATAAAGAATGGATAAACTAAAATCTTAGTAATGTAACTGTTAACACTAAAATAGTAAATTGACGCACTAGCAACTGAAAGTAACACAAGATTTGGCAATTGGTCCATTAGACATTGTTCAAGGTTCTTATAAAAATTGTGGAGAATGGCGTTAATCGAGTTTTAAAAATATCATAATTAAACCAGACAGGCTTAAGAGATTGCCTCCTAAATCGATTAGTTAGTCTTACAGTGCCTTAAGTAAGGCGGAGACTAAGTCCAAGAACAAGCAGATACCTTCAAATGTATCTTAATAAGATCTTAAGAGGCAATCCGATATCGGGACGGCAAGACGGATGGTTACTCGTACCAAACCTTTTATAAGGCAGAGACTGAGTGCAGGGGGAAACAGATACTTTCAAATGAATCCTTGAAAGAACTTAAGATACAATCCGACATCAGAGACTGAGTCCAATCTTTGTAAGATTTTGAAACACAATCTTACATCGGAACCGCAAAACGAACCCAACACTCTGCCGTAAAGTCGGGTAAAAGTATTGAAAATGCTCGATCCAAGACTAACAGACTATAAGTATAAGTTATAACTCTTTTAAAAACATTCATATTCGAGCTCAGTTTAAGATGGAGACTGGAAAACTGTTGTTCCCGGGCATACTTCCTCAGTATTTCTATGTAAAATGAGTATATACACTCAAGATCGTCCATCCAACAGCACTAACCGGTCTTTCAATAGCCGAAGCACAAAGATTCTCCGTCTACTATTTCTGTAAAGATAGAGAAGGCTGCAGGAAATGTCTAAAGCAGGACAGCAGGGAAATAATGGAGTATATTTTGAGTACTTGAGCCGCATTGGCAAGACTACACTGTAAGCATCTGAGGTCTCCACGGTATGATACACTGGAAGAGGTATCGATAATGTTAAAAATCGCGTCAAACGCGGGCATCCTAACGGATGTCAACTCCTGATGGATCAAGCAGCTGAACTCCATCTGGTATCGCAAAGGCCCAATAGTGGTATACGCGTGGCTTATTGGCCTACCAGATTACCTTAACCTGACCTAACTATTTCTATGACAGAAACCAAAAAAAAAACTGAAATATAAACAATCATCGAAGCTTTATATTTCTAATTTATTTTTAAAACAATATATTATACAATAAAATATAAAAAAAATACACCCAAATCTAAAAATTCTCATTAATATATTGATGCCTGCACTTACAGGGTCTCGAGCATTTGATGTACAATCTAGGCTTGGGACAAATCGAGTTCGAGCCAGAGCATACAGTCGACGTACATCGTCCAAAGGGTTTTAAAATAGATGATGATGCACAATTGACTGCTTATTTTGAGCAGAAAAATTTGCAATTCCAACCCACCGACGAAGATATACAAGTCTTAACGCAGAAAAATGCTCAAGGCAAGGTCACCGACGAATTGGACATACTCATAAAGGAGAAGGAAAAAGGCATTTTGTTGGAGTTCAAAGAGATGCATGATCCAAAGCATAGACATCCGCGTGATAGTGGTAAGTAAAGTGAGACATTAAGAGCAATTAAGTATTTCTTGACAATATTTCCGATGGAGATATACATACATATATGGATAGGGAGGAGTCCGTGAGAAAAACCGCAATGAGCTTTTTTAAAGAATGGTTCGAAGAAAGTAGGGAAGGTTCGAAGGGAAGTTTTCTGTAAACAGCTTTCCGTCTGTCTTTGATTTAGACCACTGGACCACTGTAGTGCTTTTCAAACAAAAGTGACGGCTAGTAAGGTGACAGTAGAAGTACCGCTATAAATACAGCCTCTTTCCGGGTGGTGAGCTTTAATCCGACAGCAGAGCGGGCAATACCAGCGCTAAACTCGTTCAAATCTAGTCAAGAAGTGTCTGTTCCCACTATAAATAACATCAAGCTACTTGTTGTTGTTGTTATAGCGTCAGAATTAAGCCGAGTTGACAGTCCTGGGGCGGATAAAAATGCGGGTCCATTCCGGTTACGTAGACCCGACTGTCATGAGAACGGCTACTTCATCAGCAGACTCAGTTGGGTGCCGTCATAGCGAAATCGCTTTTAATTGCAAAGTCGATGAGACAGCCAGTGAAGGCACTCTTGCCCGCTCACATAGGAATGGGAACGAGTTGCACATCCGTTATCATCTTGCGTTCTAGCAGTGGGCTAATGGACCTCGCGCGGGCTTTACTGGCGCTGGTCGACAAACCGCTCCTGTGCGATTTGACAATCCTTCTCTCCAAAAGTAGAACGCAGGAGATATATCGAACTACGGGCACTTTGCACTTTGTATTCATTCGTCAAGGCTAAAAATCTTGTCGGACGCAAGTTGTCAAACTTGTAAGGAGAAGGACGCAAGTTACTAAACTAGCAGGATGAGTTGCAAACATCACCTCACCCCATTGTCCAGCCTTCGCAAGACTATGGTTGAAACAGTCTTACATTCGTCGCACCAGGAGATAAAGCCGACACAGACATTAGCCGTCTCAGCAACCTTAGGATGGGCCCAAAACGCTTCTCGATTTATGAGGGTCTTATGATTAATTATATTGAAGTTGTAGGTACCCCAACAGACCCGCGTTCTAAGTGCGTTGCGCGTAAGGATCGACCTCTGAACCTAACCTAACAAACGAATGAAATATCACTAACTATTTTTCAAATAAGCTGCTCCATTCAGAACGGTCTCGAGATTAGCAATCAACCAATTGCACTCCACATCTCTTCAATACAATTTCTTCTAGAAATTTCTAGCCTTTTAAATTAGTATCCGCAGTTCTTCACTCAAAAATTGCATAATTGTCTATGTTAAGGTTGCCAACCTTTACAAAATTGACCTCAAAACATTGAATAAACACATTCCTCAATCAATTCGATACTTTATGTTTACTATAATCAGTTTGACCTCCACTTTGTCGGCAAATATTAGTATGAAGTAATAATGAGCACGTCAACGGTGAAGATTTGTACACATACTACGTTCCACAAAGGCAACTGTCACAAAGCCAACAATTGAAATGTCAATTTAGTGGCATTTTTATAATAAAAATCCCAGGATGTACATATTTACATATTCGTGGTGTGCATAATGAGGCGCCTGGCGCAATACTGTAGGTATATGCCGGCAACTCTTTATTGCGCGAACTCGGTAATTTACCTAATTGACATTATGCGCAATTTGATGTCAATGTGACTTTTACTTTCCGCTGAATGCGAGAAAGTTAGCAGACTTTAAATGATCGCGATCAATATTGCATGAAGGTTATTTGACGGATGAGAGGGTATGGTTTTAAGTGCTTGGAAGACATTGTCAGTGTCAAAAATGAAGTCTTCTTCTTCTTCATTTTTGACACTACCACCCTGGGTAGGTCAGTGACGAGAGATCGCTATGCACTTGGTTTTGGTCTTTGGTGCCTTCCATTGGATACCTGGACGCCCCTGCTTCAGTTGTCCATTCATGGGTCTCCAGTCGAAGAAGCATTTCGCTGGAGCATCATCTTTCATGCGAACGACATGACCTAACCAGCGCATTCGTTGGATTTTTATGCGCCTAACTGTATCCATATATCCGTAAAACTCATAACGTTCATGGTTCCATTTTCTTCGCCATTCATCGCTCACGCGGACGACACCAAAAATCTTGCGAACAACAGTTGTCTCGAATGTTTTTTCTTCTCGGGTGGTCACCGTCCATGTTTCTGTGAAGTATAATAGGACTGCAATAATGTGATCTTTATAGAGCGTACATTTTGTTCGTCGAGAGGGGGACCTGCTTTTCACTTGCCTACTGACCACAAAGTCGCAGCTGTTGGCTAGAGTTATTCTGCGCCTGATTGGATTATTGGTTGGCTCCGAAATATACAAAGTCTTGAGCTTTCTAAAATATATAGTATATCAACCTACAGTGACGTGGTTCCCAAGACGCGCGGAATTTTTTTATATAGCCTTCAAGCACTTTGCTTGCTCTCGTTCACCACAAGACCAACTTCTTTCGCCATCTCGGCTCACAACTGATTTCTCTTGAAAAGCCAACTATAAAAGCTTTTTTACTTGGAGTTTACATTTTAAAATCTTCTAAGAAAAACTATTGATGTTATAGTTATATTATTTTATTCACTATATACACTATATATATATACTATATACACTATACAATTATTTCATTTACAATGTATATTAACATTAAATATATATCACTTTGTGTACTTTTGACAATCACAAATGTTCAGCCTTCACAAAACAACAGTTATTATAATGATAATACAATGGCGTAACGCTTCATAGCACTAATTATAATAGTGGAGACTGAAAACTGAAGCTACCTCAATGTCATTATCATTATTATTTGCAATACTGCTCTCTAAATAAAGTAGATACTCACATGAGATAGCGGCAGGGTGATGAATTTAGCAGTGCTTGAGATTTAAAAATTTTGCTTTGCCGAAATAATAATGCATGGGCCTTTTCGCACTTATTTTCCTTAATTTGAGTAGACTATAGACGAACTGCATCCCACTTTTTTTCATATTAGCCTATATCTCCAACAAATGTGTCTCTGTAGTGCCCCATCAAATCAGTATTCATCAACGGTGTGCAAAAACTGCAGTTAATATCAACTCTATGAAGGTAAAAACCAGAATTGGGTTTAATAGCCGAATGGAGTTAATATTACGCGAATGGCTAGGCAAATGTCCACAGCAAGTTCTCATAAGCAAAATAAGCAATTATTGTTTTCTTATGCTAATATTATGGATTTTTTTTTGCGCGAGATCACAATTCCGACTTATTCGTTTTTATAGAAAAACTTTTGCTCCTACTACTTTTTCTCAAACGATCGTTGTAGTTGTAAATTTATATATGGTATATGTTTTAATTCGAATTAGGCTTTATTAGTTGCATGCTTCAGAGACTTCAAGAGATGATCCAATCATAAACAATTATCATTACCGTATTTTTTTTAAATCGCTAGGTAGAAAGTCATTCCTGAAAGATTTCACATTATCATCCCATAAAAATGCTTCTTCTTTACTGGCGTAGACACCGCTTATGCTTAGCCAAGTTAACAATACTTTCTTCGTTTTGCTATTTGGCGCCAATTCGAAGTACCTAGTGCAGTCAGGACCTTCTCCACCTGATCCCTCTAAAGGAGTGGAGGTCTTCCTCTTCCTCTGCTTCCATCGGCGGGTACTGAGTCGAAAACCCTCAAAGATGGAGTGTTCTCTACCGTCTGGACAAAATGACCTAGCCAGCGTAGCCGCTGTCTCTTGATTCGTATAACTATATTAATGTCGTCGTATCTCTTGTACAGCTCATGCGCAAATGACCATAAATCTTCTGCAAAACCTTTCTCTTGAACACTTCTAAGGCCGACGCAGCAGATGATGTTATTGTCCATAATATTGTATTATTAAAAGAGGACAATACTTTTCTATTGCCTACTCAGTCCAAATTAGCACCTATTAACAAGACGTGTGTAAAGGGGTATAGTCATGCTTCTGGGTAAGCAGTTACAGTCGTATGGATAAACCTAATTCCTTCTTATCGTCCACGCCGCACGTGGAAACGTGAGGAACCTGGGGTCATGGCTAAAATACATATTCGGTTTAAGGCTTCGCTGATATTCTGCGTCTGTTAACCAGAGATGCAACTGCGAGCGGGCGTCGGTCCCGAAACAAGTGCGTATAAAGCTCTATAATATTCACCTAGCGTGAATTTGGGACCCGTCACATAGAAACCACTCCCAATGAAGAAGAAACAACAGCCATAAACATTAGTAAACTCGCAAAATCTTGAACGTACTTTGAACGAATCGAGAATGATATCTGCAACTAAAGCGAGCTCTACTGTCTGAACATAATGTGTATTTGACGACTCTATCGTCTCTGGTTTGTAGAATGCCTCGGCCATACAACCCGATAAGTGATCACGTCGAAGCTTCTTAAACTAATTTATAGCTGTCGCAATCGAAGCAGAATATACGGTAGCGTCGAAACGATTTTCCTTCCAAATAAGCATTGATGGAGCCACTAATACGGATTCTCTCCCATTGTTTTTAATTCCGTAGACGCGTTTTTCATCGCAAAACAAAATAACAAGTCCGATTTCAGTGAAATTTCGTACTGATCGGACCGCCCTCCGCCGAGAACTATCAAAATCACGTCACCCCTATTGGTGGACGATGTAAATTCAGCATACCTTCTAGTTATAACCAAAAAATAAACTAACGAAAATTGGACTCAACGGATGCACCAATCTGAGATCAACATTTGAAAGAGATAATCTGCAAAAATGAAATGCCAAAGAGTGTTCCTTCGAATGAAAACAAACGTTCCCCTTTAAATTTAAAGTTTCAGTGAAGTAGCAAACCTCGAAATGAATCGCCCTTAATTAGAGTGCTACATATTTGGATGTATCATATAAGTACCATATATGTATATGTATATACATATATGAAAATATTTCCAGTTAATCGTTATTTTTGCAAAATCTTATCTTTATAGCTTAGACGTGTATATATGTATATACACATAGTTATATACTTATTTACATACTAAGTCCTTAAAATTTGTGCAAGTTGAAGGTGAAACTGCTTTGCACGCTTGTAGTAGATTACAAAAACTCTGCTATATACAAACGTTTAAATAAATATGAAACTGTTGTTTCCGTGCTAATCTGACGTTTTTAGATTACTTTGTATTTGCGCTGTTTTAAATTTAAATAAACATACATATTTTATAGTATTAACATACCTTGGATTGTGCACGAAAACAATAAACAAAAACAAGCAAGGAATTTATTCATTCCAAGCAAAAATGTGCGCCGTTATAAGAAAAACACACGCTCCCAATTTTGTTAAGATAGCTCACATAATTAGCTGGCGTATGCGGTATAAAGATAGCCGGAAGTTCGAAAATCTTTATATTAGGTATATGGAAGCTAAAGGAAGTATTGACTCGTTTTGAATCATTTTTGACACACAGATAAACTACTATCAGGAAAGTATTTTCACTGCATAACAATTATATACCCCACACATTGACCGATATTTTCGGTGAAATGTCAACTATAAACCCAGTGTTCACATATTCAGTACCTAGGGGCTTGAAAAGTTTCGTTTCGAGTGAGCAATTTTTTTCCATAAGATACATTTCATGGAGTCTCTGACGTTTCTTTCTGAGTTTTACAATCTGCTTGACAAACTAAATATATATTTTGTTTAATTACGACCAGTGATTGTTTCCTGAAGTTTAAAAACGGAATAACTTCTATTTTAACCTTTCAAGATGAGCTGTGTTAGGCTTCCCAAAGGCCCAAAAAAACTCGTAAGCTAGATTAATTGTAAACATTAGTTCATTAGAAGCTTTTCAGGAACATCAGAATTCAAGTAGAGCTCACGATTTTCAGTATCTCCTCTACATTCTCTGAAGCTTGAAGAAACGTTCTTTCGGATAACCAGCTTTTTCAGTACTTTCGAAGTCTTTCCAAAGAGCCAAATCCTTAAAATATTTTTCAAGAACATCATTGGTCAAGTAGAGCTCGATATTTAAATATTTCCTCTGCATTCCTTGCAGATTGAAAGAACGTTTTTTCCGATATGGAGCTTTTAGTAAAAAAGAGATTTAGCTCAGAGATTTCTTAGTCTTTCAAAGGACTAATGCTTTAAAGGAGTACTGAGAAGGACCACAGTTCTAATAGAGCTCGGTATTTTCAGTATTTCCTTTGCATTCCCTGAAGCTTGAAAGATGAATCTTTCAGATAATGTAATGTAAGATCTAAAGCTCGAGTAAGACTGAGTTCGAAATAAAATATTGATATAGAGAGCGCATCTTCTACACATTATTAACAATCTCCCAAAATAATTGTAATCATACTGCTTCCAAAAACTAAATATCTGGTGCGATCCGAGTTTCAGGCAGATTGATGCTCTATCTTATCGATATGTATTACGCGTGTTGTGTAGAGTTCATTTGTATGTTGGTCTCAGATTTTGGTTACAAAGAATTACTATGAATGTGGTAGAAGAATATTTAGAATTCCCGCTATTAATATATTCAAGTAACTACTTATGACGGGAATTCCCTAATCCCAACAGAATTAATTAAATCCCCGCTATTAATATATTCAAGGCCAAATTCATGACGGCAATTTCCTAATCATGCAACTGTCTTTTAACCACAAAACATTCATCAATTAATTATAATTCTTGTTTTAAACAAAATTCGAATTAATAGCAAAGTACGCGCGGAAATCAGCGCGTGATCTCGCATACACTCTGCAGTACCTAAAATCGATTAGCGCTGATCGATATCAACTTTGTGCTTGACTCAACTCTGAGCGTCCACTCTTCAGGCACCCACTACTTGAGTGTTATACCCTTGACAGTTGATTTTTTCAGGTAATTTCTTGAGCAATACTGAAATTAATTCCAGCTAACAAGACTCCAATTTCAACAAAAGAAGGAAAATATATAATAATAAAGAAAAATACGCAAAAACTGTACTGTGTCAAAAACAAAACAAAAACAATGCAATGGAAAGTCCAAATATGCGATTGCGCACAAATACAGTTACTCATACAACCTGTGTGGCATACTAAACGGACGCTGACTTCATAATCAATACAGAAATCCATTGCACTAAAGCCCTGCATGTAAATGGCACAAAAACATACACACATACAAACATGATGACACAAAAGAATGTTGAAAATGTTAATAATAAATTCAATTTTGTAAACAAGTAAACAAAAAACGTAATTTACATATATAATATGAAGAAAAAAACGTAAACCTCGGCTGCACCGAAGCTTTAATACCCTATACTGGTGCATTTCTTATAGCTTAAGAGGGAATAAACAAGTTTTTATCTTGATTTTCAATATAGCTCAGTTTGTATGGTAGCCATATGACACATAACCTTTTTTTGGAGATTGTAGCGTTAGCTTGGACAATAATCTGTGCCAAGTCTCGTGGAGATATCTCGTCAAATAGAAAATTTGTTCATACAAGGAACTGATAGTTATCATATAATTAACTTATAGTTATCCTATAGTTAACTTATAGTTATAATATAGCTAACCTATAGTTATCCTATAGTTAACTTATGGTTATACTATAGTTAAGTTATTGTTATCCTATTGCTAACCTATATTTATCCTATAACTAACCGATATCTGTGTCCCACCAAATGAGCAAGCTGCTTGGTAAGAAAAACACGCGCCCTAAATATCAGATAGATATCTCAAAAGCTGTGGGACTATTTCGCGTACAGTCGAATGGACATAGCTAAATCCACTCAGCGCGTTAAGCCGATCAGTTATAGCTATATAAGGTTTTGGACGTTTCCTTCTGAATATTAAAAACTGTAACTTAGGGTATAAAACACATAAAAGAAGCGAAGAAGAATAAAAAAAAAAACGTAAAAACACTAAAATCATAAAGAAACGCTGAAGAAATGCTTTTAGTGCAAACAAAACACGCTTAACATTGGAATAACTTTAGTCAAAGGCAGTCACTTTGATTTATGTACCCTTTATGCCTGTAACCTTATTCATGTTTTTATAAAGTTTATGAAGCAACTGTAAGTTCTTGAGTAAGATTATTCACACCGCGTACGCTTAAGGAGGCTTTCATGGCTTATGGAAACTTTTTTTAAATTTATTTCCATGACTGGACACGGAATGGTATAAAAAAGAGCAGCCTGTGCAGAGACTACTGGAGCTATTAAGTCATGTCCGAGCGATGTACTTCATATATTCGTGCATCAGCTGCTGCTGACGTGTATACTCGAAAAGTTGTAACAAGTTATGCTATCAGAATAAAGGAATTAGGAGATTGAGACCGGAAAGATTATGGACATTGCGGCATACTAAACCAGTTAAACATATGTAAATCAGACTATGTTCTCCAATGCTTAGTTTTCAATAGTTACTTTCGGGTGACGATACCCTCTAGATGTGAATAGAGAATAGATTTAGTAGGGGAGGAGGATATTACCTCAACTATACCGACGGGCCCAAAATTCACTGAGGTGTAGGAATGAAGATACACTTCATCGATCTTCATATCTTCATTTCTATCCGCCTACCAAACCCTGCACCAACTTCCAACCGGAAATACTAGGTATAGAGCAAGGCTGTAGGATTCTATTGAATATCTACGGTAGGATTCAAAAAACTCAAAAAAGTCGGCATTGCTGGCTTTGTCGACACCACAGAATGATTCCAGTCAGTCAACAACTGCAAAAATGTAAAGCAGCTCACTAGCAGATCAACTCCACTTGTTTATAATTCCGGTTCCCTATCACAGGAACATTTTCGGCAACGAAAAGGCAGACGAGTAGGTAAAACTAGACTGCGAACGATCAAAAGAGAGCTTGATATGCATTTTGAAAAAATAGCTCAGTGGCAGAAAGGACTCAATAACAAGTTGAATGATACTCAAGGCAGATATGCTACAAATATGACAGGAATAGAACCAAGGAAGCTACTAACTAAGTTCAGGAATTGTATATACATACATACTTAGCTGTAAGTCTAATAAAGCACTGGCCTTTTGGGGAGCATACCCTTAAAATTGACCACCATATACATAGTAATATTTGCCGCTGTGAACGCCCAGCTCTACCACTAACTCGACACAGAATACTTGGAACCCATCAGGCACCAAACTTTGAATGATTGTCCACAAAAATCATAAAACAGTTTAATTGAGAGAATGAAATGGTTTGACCGCAACGATAAAACGGGATAGCAAGGTTGTAAGGTTCTACGATAGTAGATAAAAATGGCGCATCAAACACTAATTGAACCGATGGTGGAAGTCAAAAATATGGGTGGAAAGAAACCAAACCCCTACCCGATTGAACTATGTACATCGCTATCTATCGATAATAAAAAAGTCCATCTGAATTGATCTTTATTGGCGTAGACAACGCTTAGGCGGATATTCGCTGTTGGGCGCCATTTGGAGATTCTAAGTGTAGCCAGGTCCTTCGCCACCTGTTCTTTCCGCCGGAGCACAAGTCTTCCTCTTGCTCTGCTTCCCCCGGCGTGTACTACGTCGAATACTCTCAGTGCTGGAGTTTTCCATCCATTCGGACGACATGAATGTCACCAGTGTAGCCGCAGTAGAACGATGGAGCCATGTACAGAAGTTCACGCAAGTGAGGAAAAATGTCTGAGCGCCTTTCACTTGGTAGTGACCAGAAACGATTATTTTACATATAACTCAAGCAGCTCACAGCTTCCGGTCTTAGACCAAGTATCTTCTGGATAGCCAAGAAACATCCGTTTGATGGCGAGCTAAAGTGAGAAGGCGAATCATCCCTCCCAAGTGTTGTGCGGTGGGTTTGGAACCCGCCACCTAAAAGGATTCTAGACAACAGTTACTGTTGGCTCCCGCATACATTTAAGCCGCAAAGATTTTGAGTTTGAGCCTCTCCAGTTGCATGTCAGAGCCCCCAACACATTGCCTGTCACATCTCTCACCTAACAAGCTCTCCCCTCTTACTTGCTCTAGAGCTGTTAGGTTAACATAAAAATTCTTTAAATCACGTGTTTCTTGTTATCATGGCAAGAAGGAGTGTATCAACACTCATTTTGTATGTAAATAAGTAATTGTTTTTATTATTGTTGTTGACGTTTTGACATTATGCCGGAATGCCTGCACGTGTAGACGTAAACGTAATGGCTTAACGCCGACAATTATGGGCTAACGCCATATTTAATGTGTCTTAAGGCGCTCCACACTTGGCTGGCTGACAGACGTTGAGTAATTAAAAAAACAATTTTGACGCTGAATGTGCGACTGCGCTAATTCTATTTCTGTTGACAATATTGCTGAGTTTTTGCTTTTGTAATTTTATGCTATCGTATAGCAAGAACGTTCGTCAGCTGAGTTGCTCTGCATTGCGTATAACTTTTTTATGGTGTTGACTGCAAGATTAGCAGTTACACTTTAGATTACTTCACACTTCTTCTTTTTGATTTATATTGGTTTTGTAGGTTATAAGCCGCGTGAAAATGCTTCCGCGTTGTGCGCATATACAAGTACATCCTCAAATACTAGACTTGCACCCCGAGACTCCTGTAGTCAACAATCTGCACACTTAGGCTTTTATTATCAGCTAAATTGTCTTAATACATCTTCCGGGATTTTGCGGCGTCTAGACTAAATATACTCAGCCTTCCGGTTTAATTTGTGTATATTTGATAAATTTTTTTCAAATAAATTTATATAAATAGTTTTGAGGCATTATTCTCGCACTATTTTCTAGATCCCTTCGAAATGCTTTAATGCCTGGAGAACATCATGCTTTAATCTTTTCATAAATTGGTCCATATTCTCGGATTACTTTAGTGCACTGACCAAAACTGTGCATCTTAGACCAAAGCTTGCTTTGAGACCTTCTTACTATCCGAAGTACCCTCAAAGTTCCGACCAATTGCAAAAAAGTCGATGATTACTGAAAATAACTTTGAGTACAAAGTTGGTGTACCCAGTGGTCGAGATTCCCAACTGAAAATTATTTAGTACTAGTTTTTCACAGAACCGACACGGATATTATGTGCCTAAACCAAGTGTTTATTCCAAGTTTCTGGACCTACCAACCGCTCACGACACAAACTTTTCTTCTTTACAGGCGTAGACACCGCTTACGTTCTAGTTATAGCCGCGTTAGCAAGAGCGCACCAGACGTGCCGAGTGCAGTCATGTTCGTTCTTCTCGATCTGATTTCTGCAACGAAGTATAGATCTTCCTCTTCCTCTGGTTCTACCAAGAACAGAATACTTTCAAAGCTGGAGTCTCTTGATTCGTTGAACTATGTTAATGTGGACTCAAAGTAATATTATCCGAATTCGATCCAGCTTCGAGGCTCAATTCTTGTTTTTTAGAAAAAACACCGAAAGTTCAAGTTTAGTTTGAAATGTTTATTATCGTTCGAAAGAATATTCTTTGGCATATATTTCTTGAAGGTTATCTCTTTCAAATGTTGCCCGCGGCTACGTCTCAGATGGTACATAGGAAGAGTCCAGCTTTCCATTTTCATGCGAGCATTTCGACTGGTAACTAGCGAAGGACAGGCGTAATATTTTCTCCAAAACCTGATTTAAAGCGAGATTGTCCGCATAGAGGTTAGACCTTACATATCCCTACAGGAAAAAATCTAACGATGTGATATCACACGATCTTGGTGGTCAATTGACCGTCCAAAAACGTGAAATTATCTACTCACCGAAGTGTTCTCTCAATAAATTTATTGCTTGATATGATGTGTGGGAAGTGGCGCCGTCTTGTTGAAACCAAATGTCACCGAGATCACGAGCTTCAATTTCAGGCATCAAGTAGTCGGTTATCATGGCTTGATAACGGTCAAAATGGACGGTTACGTTTTCACCGACGTCATTTTTGAAGAAATATAGACCGATGATTCCTCCTGTCCACAAACCACACTAAAACCGTTGTTTCTTCTGGATGAAGTGGCAGCTCTTGAATCTCTTCAGGTTTCTCTTCGTCCCAAATACGGAAATTTTGCTTGTTGCCATACCCATTGAGTTAGAAATGGATCTCACCGCTGAACAAAATTTGGCTCGACAACTACCGATCTTCTTAGAACTTCTCAAGAGCCCATAGAGCGAAGCCATGTCGATTGCGAAGGTCGAGCGGCTTCAGTTCTTGCAAAAGCTGTATTTTTACGCTGTTAATTTAGTATCTCGACGTAAAATCCGCCAAGTCGTTCCAAACGTCGGTACGAGTTGCACTTTTGACTTGGACACAATTGTATTTCTTTGTTCAAAGTTGAGCTCAAAACACTCTATACCTTAGCACTATTCGCCTAAGCAACTCTTCATTCACTCTTTTCACTTTTTTCTTACAGATGCTTCTTTGGACGCTGTGCCACTCTCAGCCAATGTCTGCCTCACGCCAAAGTCCATGCTACGTCTAGTCGTCGACCATGATGATCTACACAATCGCAAACTCTACAAGACTTATACAGCGGATGATGTTACGAAGGCGCACAACTCCGAAGATGAATATAACGAGTTCATCAACGATGTACAGTTAACACCGGTGGCGTTCATGAAACTCTGTCCAGCGCTGTTGGCGCAAATTGATCAGCATGTCTGCATACGGCCAGCGCCGCTCACCAACGGCATGGATGCCAAGCAGGCGCTGTGGAATGGTGAGTTCATATACATATATAGACGTTGTATTTACTGCTAACTAACGCTATTTTTCTAACCGTCAGCTTGGATATACGCCAGCATATCGATATTCATACTCTCCGCCTGCGGACTGCTTGGTATTTTGCTGGTGCCGCTCATGAAAACCGTCGCATATCAAGAGATTTTGAAATTCCTCGTCGCCGTTGCCATCGGCACGCTAGCCGGTGATGCCTTAATGCATTTACTGCCGCACGCACTGGTGCCCGATCATGATGATGACCACGATGAGCATGCGGTCGAAACCGCCGAGTCGGCGCATGATTCACATGAGGCAGTTTGGATCTGTGCCTGCGCTTTCTTCACTTGTATCTTCATGTACGTCTTGGAGCATATATTGCCGTTATTGCGGGGTGACAGCGCTGGTGGACATGGGCACGCGCACGGACATGGACACTCACATGGCGGTCACGCGCATAAGCAAGGACACGCGCATAAACAGGGACACGCGCATGCGCACCACGCAGAGCAGGCGCAGCATGTAGAGCATGCGCACCACGCCGAACAAGCGCCGTCAGAGAAACCAACTGATAATGTGCTCACCGCCAACATCGTAGCGCCGGTCAATAACGATGCAAAAGAGATCAATATCATGTTGAATGAAACGAAAAAGGATGAGAAAACGCCGAATCGTCCATTGACGCCTGTAGCCTTCATGGTCGTCATCGGCGATGGTCTACATAATCTCACCGATGGCCTCGCCATTGGCGCCGCTTTCGCCAGCGATCCAGTAACCGGCATGGCCACCGCCTTCGCCGTGCTCTGCCACGAACTGCCACATGAATTGGGCGATTTTGCGCTTCTGCTGCAGACAGGCGTGTCCTTGCGGCGCGCCGTCTATCTGAACATTGTCAGTTCGGTGTTGAGTTTCCTAGGCATGGCTATCGGTTTGTTCATAGCCGGCGCGCATGGTAATATGACACAATGGATTTACGCCTGCACAGCCGGTTCGTTTCTCTATATTGCGCTCGCGGATCTTGTGCCGGCGATGAGCGAAGTCGAAGCGCATGCGCACGATGCGAAGAGCAAACTGAAGGGCACATTAATACAGATATTCGGCATGCTGTTGGGTGGTATTATTATGTTGGCCATCGCTGTCAATGAGCATTCGCTCTCGGCGCTTTTTAAGTAAAAAAAAGGCAGCAACAACAACATATGCAAAGCGGCAATATATGATTATGCGCTTCTCAGTTCTGTAGATTGAGAGCGCAAATGTGAGTTGTTAAAAACACGCATTCCTAGACTACATTGTAGAGTCTTCTTTTTAATATTTATGTTTAAGTTTGTATGTTTTATGGTTTTTAAGTTTAAAAGTATTATTAAAGATATTGTAGTTGTACAAATTAAGCTTTAGAAACGATTTATGAAATATAATAAAATTTAAAATAAATTAAAAATCTCGATAAAATGAAATTGTTGAATTAATGGGAAAATATAAATATAGCATACCCTTAGGCGCACGTGTTTTGATAAAATTATCAGCTGGCATAAAACCAGAGAACATTCAAATTTTCAAATGTGGTTGGGATTTATTTTATGTTTTTGTGTATCTTGTTGTTGTAGCGCTTTCGTTTCAGTTACGTACACACAATTGTTATGGGAAAGGGCTTCAGATTCTCACTACAGATGATGTTGCTCTGTGCTATTAGTTTCCCGAATGAAAACCTACGTGCGAGCTGCAAGAAAATGCTAATTGGTCGGGTTTCAGTAACCGGAAAGGGAATTATATTGATATATCCGGTCAAGAACTAACTACCAACTCACCAGTTTGCGTGACTTACCCACTTGGTATAGGTAGGACTACGCTGGCACGAAATTTTAGAAGAAAAAGTTAAACTTACCAAATCCCTAAAACCGTTTGAAAATCCGTGGTCGTTTCGTCGAGTATACAATAAAATAGTTTTTCAATTTAATTATTAATTACAATTAAAATAAAACAAAAACGTGTTTTTAACTAAATAATGCATTTCAGGATATTCAAGCAATCTTTTGGAGCTGTTCTTCAAAAGGCTCATTAGGCAAACGTGCAGAGTTCTGAAACAAAAAAAAAGAAAAGAAAATTGAAATATAACACCGCTATCCACATTAAAAACTCATTTGCTTACCAATTTCTTAGCACGTTCCTCCAACGTGCCATACGACACATGATCCAAGGTAAAGCCAGCCGGCAAGCCCACACCTTGCACACGATACAAAGCATCTTTATCACCCTCATTGGCAATTTTGTGCGCTACTGCCACGGTACATTTGCCAAGAAAACGTGATGATGCCACCATTGGACCACGCGATATATCTATATGTGTGCCCATGCGATAAAGCGTGACACGTCCTTGATTCTGTTGTGCAATGCTGGGCAACTGTTCACGTTTATAACGCGAGTCGGCAAACATTTCCAGCGCTAGTTCGTTATTCACATCGAGACGTTCGATTTTTAAATCTTTTGCGGCTAACCTAATCATCGCTGCGGATAGGGCACGCATCTCAGCTTTAGTAGGTTGCCAAGATTGCGCTTGCAGCACTATATCGTAAACAAAACTGCCAGATTTGACTGCAATAAAATGAACATTTATATTAATATTTTGTTCAGAATATAGCAGGCATATGATTGTTACTATTTGGTCCTGGAAAACTGTGTAACTGCAAATGTGCTTCCTCAGTAAAACTGTTTTCGAGTGCTGCACCCAACATGAAGCTGCATGTGCGCCAGAAAGCTCTGCAAAGCATGACATATACAATTATTGTGTATAATAAAGATGTGACTTGCTAACTCTTTCCACTTTAATTTGTTAGTTGCACATACAAAGTAAAAAAATCAATTATTTCGTTGATAACTTACTTATTTATGAAATGGGGATCAGCTACTGTAAAGTTGAGCAACTGTAATGTACAAGATTCTGTTAGCGGCCGGTGCATATCCCACGGCACATTACCATCTTTCAATGCTAAAGCGGAACGTTTGCAATGACCATCACTTAAATGCTGCGCACAATTGTAAGGCGTAGATATATGGGCATTCATTGCTAGTGTGACATCTTCCGGTAAACCCAAATAACGCACCTCAATTTTTTCTACTCTACCAACAGCTTCCTTTTGCCGGCGTTGCTCTTCCGTAAACAATTCATTGCGCTTAGCTATGGCTGGACTGATAGTTTCCTTACTTGTAGCGTAAGTACCTAGAATAGCATAATTAAATTATAGCAGTGCTTTTCATTTAAAAAATGTATATGTAATCATTCAAAAATGTCCTGCATATGTTGGTGACTTTTTAGATAACACTAATAGCATTAGTAAACTCACGTATATTTGACAATCGATTAAAGCGTTGCAATGTATTTAATAGTGCTTGGAAGAGCATTTTATTGCCGGCCATTTCCACAAAATTCAGTACAATTTTATTTTAACTTTTGAAGTTATTTTATATTTTTTTCAAGAGACAGCAAAAATGTTATCAAATCACAAAATTTATTCAACAGCTGATACCAACGTGCTTTGATATTGCCACGTAATTAAAAAGGAACTAGAGAAGATCCAGATATTTTGTACATAATAATAATACAAAAATTTATGACGTGCAATTTACTACAATATACAGGCTACAGGTGCTATACCGAATAAATTTTAAATTATACAATTTTATTTTATATAATTTTACTACTTACTGTCAAACAAAAAATGTATTGTTAACAAAAATGTTTGATCATTGTGAATGTTTTTTTATCATTGTTAATGGCAACTTAGAAATAGAAGTAGCACCGCAAGGCTGTCACAATTTTGTTGGTCATCTTATTCGCTAAAACATTTATTGTAATTTCGCACAGATATTTTCCTCAAATCATTGTCTGTTTAATTTAATAAAAATACTACAAAATGAATATGGAACTTGTGCGCAATGTGCCGAAAGGTGGCTTTAACTTTGACAACTGCAAAAGGTATATAATATTTGTAATTTAAGTTGAACGCCGCATAAAGCTTATGCTTTATTTAACAGAAATGAAATGCTGCTTAGCTCCGGTTTCCAACATCCAAAGACTGTAAAAACAGGCACCACAATTGCAGGTATTATATTCAAGGATGGCGTAATACTTGGAGCAGATACACGCGCCACTGAAGGTCCAATTGTGTCGGATAAGAATTGTTCCAAAATTCACTATCTGGCTAAAAATATGTAGTAAGTAAGCCTACATATATATAATGAATTTACTTTCCATCACATACATACTGTTACATTATTACTATAATTTCATAACATTTGCAGCTGCTGTGGTGCCGGTACTGCCGCCGACACAGAAATGACAACCGATCTGATTGCATCGCAATTGGAAATGCACCGTCTAAATACTGGTCGTCAAGTACCCGTTGTGGCAGCCAACACGCTGTTGAAACAATTTTTATTCCGCTATCAGGGACACATTAGCGCTGCTTTAGTTCTTGGCGGTGTTGACAAGACTGGCTCCTACATTTATTGCATACATCCGCATGGTTCGACCGATAAGCTGCCATATGCAACAATGGGTTCGGGCAGTTTGGCGGCAATGTCTGTGTTTGAGTCACGTTGGAAGCCCGACATGACCGAAGAAGAGGGCAAATTGCTTGTGCGCGATGCTATTGCGGCTGGTGTCTTCAATGACTTAGGTTCTGGTTCGAACATCGATTTATGTGTTATACGCAAAGATTCCGTCGATTATTTGCGCAACTACGAGCTAGCCAACTTGAAAGGCAAACGTCATGTAAGCAGATTTAAGATGAAGATCAGGTTGAAGGAATAGGTTACTTAAATATTATGTTTGATTTTATTTTGCAGGGAGATTACCGCTTTAAACCTGGCACAACTGAACTAGTCGGCAAGGAAGAAATAATTGAAGTTGTACCCTTTGAAGCTTTTCACAAAAAACTGTATGGTGATGAAACAGCTGAAGCTATGGAAGTTGGTGCTTAACCTATGAGGTGTCACAGTGTGCATGTGAAAACATACGAAAATTAATTAAATCTTGGTTTTTGCAAATAAAATAGTTTTTAAAGAATTTTTGGTAGTTTAACTTGTTTGTGCTGAACAGGGTATATTAAATTTGCTACGTAGTTTCAAAAACCTGAAGGAAATGTCGAAGCTCTCCGAGCTTGCCATGACAGCTAACTAATAATGGGTTCTATGAAATACTTTTTCGTGTCGCAAATCTCGAGTGTCGAATCGAACAAACGATTGGTATAAATAAAAAGAAAATTAACAATTTTTGATAAAATAAACTTTATTTCGAAATTATTTAATTTTGTTCGGCAATATAATCATACTTAGGTATATATGTATATACATAAATATGTAAATAAAGTGTATATATAGATATAGGTAAATATACATATGTTCGACCTTACATTTCCACATAGGTTGGCATAGTCATGACGCCGCAATTATTTTTCCTTGCCGACATCAAAATGTAACCGTCATTACCCCAGTAGGTGGACCACGAATTCTTTACCAACCAATAATCCTCACCTTGTATGGTGCCATAACCAACAGCCAACACGGCATGATCCAACTCATCCAAGCCGTTCTTACATTCCGGCTCATAGTACACACCATGCGCATAGAAACTGAACGAACGTGGCGATGCATCGATGGCCACCGAAAGTGGTCCGTGCTTGAGCAAAGCAATTTTGAAAGCATTCGAATCGCCTGAAGTCACGTTCACGAAGCCGGTGATCGGTGCAACGAGTGTAAGATTTTGTGCATGACAATAGCCGTCTTGACCCAAATAGGGACCGTAATCCTCTTCCGTTGGTACACCGCCCATTTTCATCATCCATTGATAGGCGCGGAAGTCTTCGCCGCCGTCACAACCATTGTTGCCATATTGCCAGGAGCAATCGATGAGCGCCTGCTGCGAAAGTCGCACTAAATTACCGCCATTTTTCAGAAAATATGCACCTTCGATGTGACCAATGGTGCCGAAGGACCAGCACGAACCGCAAACGGATTGATCTGAGAAGGGATAGAAGTTATATTTCAAACAGATTAGTGTTCGGGAGTTTCTTACTATGAAGTGGTGTTGGAAATTAGTAATGTTCTGAAATCTTTAACAACAAAAGCTCAAAGCTGTCGAGCACATTTTTGACTAAAAGTTTCTTTTGAGTGTCTTTAAAGTGAAGCTGATTTGAAAGTTAATATAATTCGGAGAATTTTTAAGATTTATGCTCTAATTTTTCAAACACTTTTATCAGCTTACAGCTACTTTCGACTTTTTTTATAGTAAAACTTTTTAACACCAAAAGCTCTAAACTTTCAAACACATTCTAAAGCTTAAAGCTTATTTCTGTGAAACTTAGTTGAAAGTTAATAATATTTCGAGAGTTTCTAGCATTAAAAATTAATCTTTCTAACTTTCAAAGCTTTAAGCTTTCAAACGCTTTTTAGAGCTTAAAGCTTCTCTCCAGTGTTTTCACAGAAAGTGAATATTATTTTGAATATTTTTTTTTAAATTGATAGCTCTAAGCTTTCACACATTTTCATGAGCTTAAAGCTTCTTTCTTGTGTTTTTACAGTGAAACTTAGTTGAATATGGGAGTATTTAACATCTTAAGCTCTAAGCTTTCAAGAGCTTTAAGCTTACTTTGAGTTTTTTTTAAGTAAAAGCTCAACTTTCCTCGACAACTTTCACCTAAAACCGAGCTTCGTGCCCGTGTAAATATATCGCATAAAAAAACTTACCCTTAACAGGCGTTACAGCGCCATACAAACGCCAATCATACTGATCGGGCAGATCATCTTTAAGCTTTTCAATATTGTAGGGGAATGGTTTGCCTGTATTGTAAATACCAGACGATTTGAAGCCACGACGCGCACGCAATTCTTCCTCGGTCTTATCAGCCAAATGGTTGGCCGCCAGCGTGTAGCTCAAACGTGCACGATTCTTCGAATGTATGAAACGTAAATTTTGCCTAAATATATTTTTGCGATATTCATGCTCCTTATCGGTCTTATATTTGATGCCGTGCTTAGTTTTGAAATGATTGAACGAATGCTCAACATGTTCATCCTTAGCGGGATGCACGAACTCTTGCATTGGATTGAATGTTGCATAGTGTCCAGCACCGGGTCCCGGGAAAGCTACACAAGGCATACCTATAAATTTACAAGCAAATGTAAATATACACAACTTTTTGAAAGAAACGCAACGCAAAGCTCACTGTCATCCAATTCGAAGACCTCATTTGGTATATCATCGTGCTCATAACTGTCATAATCCAAGAAGTAATGATCGAAATGTGAACCCAACAAAGTGTTGTAACCGCGCATCTCATAACGTACTGGTATCGGTTGACGTGCCGCGGGATAGTGTGGCGATTTCTTATAGCGCACCCACAGTGTATAAACATTACGCTTCTCACCGATCACCTCTTCAAGTCGGAACTTGTCACAAGTGAAACCGAGAAAACTTTCAGTACCCAAAAGTGTGAAATTTCTAGCATCCGGTAGTATAGTTTGTATTTGTACGCGATTTTCGGCGGTACCATTCAATTGCAAACACGTGACCTTATTCAATTCCTCATCGGTGGTAATGGGCGCTAATTTGAGTGACGTGCCATAAGGCATAACGCTGGCCAATTGATAGGTCTTCACCATGCCACCATAATAGTCGATACGAGAACGTTTTGTGGTCTTATCATACCAGGCGTAGAAGGGTTCGGCAATTTCGGCATACGGTATGTACAGTGTACCCTTGGTGATGTAAGTTTCATCCCATTTTGGCGGTTTGGTGGCCAATACTACGGAAAAAGAAAGTTGTTATTGGATAAGTTAAGGAATTAAGCGGGTATTATGAGGTTGGGTAGTTTTATTTTAGTATATTAAATTATGTCTACTAGTCCAAGCAGACTCAGAGAATTATTAAGTTTGCTGGGCCTTTGTGAGTTCTTGTGAAAGACGGGAGGGCGTGATAGACTTTAGGCTGCACTGCAAGCCTCAACTATTTCTAAACTAATCTAATGCCTACTAGTCTCTGACAGTAGATATCTAAGCTTCGACTAAACTATCAAACAACCGCTGGGCAATTCTTAAGGCACATTAATTTGATAACAGTTTCGCAACTGTACATGAGATCCGGGCTTATCGCATCCTTCAAGGACAGATTCTACTACTATACTACTTATAGTGATGAAGATATTCGTTGAGCTTAATGTACATTACTTCATCGTTTTTACGTTGTTGTTGTAGCGGCAGAACACATTCCTGAAGTAATTTTGAGGCATGGTGCCGAGTTGACATTTTTCGGCGGGATAAAAATCCGAGTCCGTTCCAATTTCTTAGACCCGACTATTGTGGTAGCGAAGTGTAGGAGAGAATGAGATCATAAAAGTTTCTGAGCTCAGCGAAACGCGGTTAGTTGCAAGCTTTTCCTAATCGCTAGTGATAGTTTATATTCTTAGGAGCGCTTTTTTTCGAAGCTGAGCTTTAAGTACATTCTAAAGTTTCCTTTAACAATTAAATCCATCTTCACCTAAATCAAATGACATTCTAAAAGATGACTCCTGGACTACTTGGCTACTTGACGGCACTGCAACTGGCATCGCTAAGGACCAAGTGTGGTCCATGCGAGGCTTGTTAGCCTAGCATACCAGCCTAACTTAACATAACCTAATTAATCTAATATTGTTTCTCAAGTACTCGCGTTAAGTGCATCAGTGGAATCTTAGCTGATAACCTCGTTTAAACAATATGTATGTATTTAGTACCTATACATAGTTAGCTTATCGAATACTTATTGACACACCTAATGAGCTGTGTAATCAAGCAATCAGAAGCCGCTTATTCTTGAGAAAACATTCTTGACACAATAATTATTGCCAAAGCATAGATACATATATTTGCTTACATTAGCTTCTGCTTTTCGATAACAAGATACTACTGTCGTAGATAAGACACGGATGTCAATATATTGTAATAAAATAATATACATACATATATAGTCGATATTACTTAATTTGAACGTAACGACTTAATATTATTAATTTCTCTAGAGCTTTTCATCAGAAGGTGCATTATGTTGCACAAAGGCAGCATGATTAACGGTTTTGGTTACTATAATATTGAGGTTTCTACATTGAAAATACCATTATTTGTAAGTTAATCAGGAGAGAAACGGGTTCAGAGACTCATTGATGCCAAATAACCACGACCACTTATATAGTGGTATTAAAATTTATCACATACATACATATATTTATTTGGAACATAGTCTTAAAACCATGCATATGTTGAGATTTTCGTGGTTAGCTGTGCAATGTTCTATCCTTAGCGTAGCTTTAAAATTCCCAAAAGGCGCTTCCTTAGTGACAAGACCAGAATCACGACTCTATCGAACTCAACAACATCTTCTGGAAAGTAAGGCTGTTAAGTTCTCACAGTGATTCAAGGTTCTATTCTATCGTGAGAAGTCAATTATAATAATTATGGTGAAATAAATATCGGTTTGGACGACAGAATACAGGGTTTTGAATTCAATCTACATCTCGATGTGGCTTCATGAGGAATTTACGTTATTCATAGGTATAGGTTATATAAAGGGACATAAGATAAAATCCAAATAACATATGTATATTCACAAACCTGAGGCAGATGCGCAGTTTTGTTAGCTATACGATCTGCTTAAGCAAAAATGTAAACTCCCTCCGTGCTTTTTTCTTAAAAGAAATTCACGCAGATGAAAATATAAAAACAATCCCGAAGATCTTGATCGAGCTTCATAAACCACCGGTGGATTTTTTGATTTCTACTATATGGTAGCCCCGACGGCTTAAGCTAATATTACAACTAATAGAACACACTTTTAAACCAAGATACAATTTCAACAAGTGTACTTCAGATGTAAAAAAAAAAAATCCTCAAAGCAGCTTTCGACAATGGGAGGTATTTGAGGATATGAGAAAACTCACAAAAAAGAAATAAATTTATCTGTTTTTCTTTTTAATAAAAAATTGTGTAGTTGATGAGATTTTTTTTTTCAAATGACTAGATCGTCGAAATACAAAAAATTATGTAGTTGATGAGATTTTTTTTTTCAAATGACTAGATCGTCGAAATATCAGCACTTGTTGGAACAATATCCGGGAAATTTTTGATACTTTGATGATATAGAAGTAGCTGTCGTGCGAACTTTTGAGATGACTGTTATTATTCAAACAAGTACATTACGTTAACGAAGATCCGACTACCTTGACCACATAACAAGCAAATCTAATACCGCAGTCGAGGAACTGAAAGATGACGGTTAGGGAATATGATGACATTGAATAAGAGGCCCTAGAACTTTTCAAAGGTATTTTTAGTAGACATTTTTTATCTCACGGAGTATTTAATTGACCGTCAAACAATTTTTGGTAACTGTTAATAACTCAGGGTTGTGAGATGTGTTTTTAAGCCAAATTAAAGTGCATATAAATTAATGTTATGGGCAAGAATTTAGCTTTATTTTAAATATAAGGATTTGCCAATCATCAATCATATCGTGCTTATTTGCGCAGACAAGCCACTTCACATAACCCGACAAAAAATAATCTAGTTGTGTTAAATCAAACGATCTTGGAGGCCACAACATCCGGTGTGTTTTACGTGGGTACCTGCTAACGACAGCCTTACTCCACGGCGCTCAAAAGCACAACGGATCAAAACAATGCGTTGATCAGCGCCCTGAGAATGCTAAGCATTTTCAGTACCAATTGGCAGTGTGGCATGGACACACTAACCAGCTTGTAGGGTTAGAGGCCATCTAGTACAGGCTCAGGTCACGAAATAATACACTCACCTAAATTATTCTTTAAAAAAATTGATTGTTTTGTTGACTGTATGACATGTAGCGCCGCCTGGTTGCGTCATAAATCATTGCTCTATAGCTTTCTCCATTGACTATAACATTATGTTCGCCTTCATTTTTGAAGAAATGTAAACCAATGATTCCCTCTGTCCAAAGAGCACTGGGAACAGTGATTTTTTGAGGATGGAACGCCGTCTCGACATTGGCTTGTGGATTACCATCACTCCAAATGCAACAATTTTGTTTAATAACGGTATCCATTCCACCAAAAGTGAGCTTCAATAAAGTCAAGGGCACTTCTTGCGCGTAATGGTGGATGTACTGATTCGGGCCTCGATACTATGCTTCGCAGCGCGCACTATACGGCGTCGCTAAGAATTCACATTATCCACTAGAGTAAATATAGTGCGAAATCCGTCCATAGCTGTTCGAATTACCAACTCTGCTGGGCGAATATGTCGACCGAATATTGAACGCAACGAACGTTCCAAACCGTACTATTACTTCAGTACTAAATTTGCACGATTTGCAAATGTTCTGGATTTAGTCTACTCATTAAGAAATGGCAAAGCTATCTACGCATAAATCAAATAACAACTTTCCAAAAACCAACTTCGAAAAAAGCAAAGCCCCATTAAAATATGACGCCTTAGAAAATATGGACTAGATATAAAAATAGTCCATAACTGCACTTTTTACAGACCAGGTTCTGATATGAGGTTCTATGCTTCTAGAAAGAATGAAATCGGTTTATAGCTTCTACTATGGCATTCTAAAGCGATTCAAGTCAACTTCACTCCACCAGTTAACACTATTAGATAAATACTGCGATTTTTACTGAGATATACGCTTCGTTTTACCTCCCGTCACATTCAAAAGGCGATCTCAACCGAATATCTCTGCATCTTACTTTTCTAAGTTGATTTATAAACTCCACACCTTTTGGAGAACTTTGAGTTAATCATTTATACAGCTGTTTAATGGAGTACTCTTTGTTTTTTTTACATAAATCTCGACAAATTGGTATGTGCGGTCCACAAAAAAACATTTTTACACACACATTTACACTTCAGTGAAAACATTTCTGAGCGTGGCGTATAACAAAGTGCAAACGCGGCATTTGAAATGGCGGCTTAAATGATGTTCATATGTATGAAAAAAATACCGAAATACCGAAAACAAAAACTATAACAAATGAGCATGGCATAAAGCGGGGCAAAAAGTTCGGTAAAAAAAAGAAATTGCTTATAAAGAAAGAACGTGCTTGGCAAGTCAAAGCAAATAAAAGAACTTTCTAAAGAAATGCAAATAAAATAAGTATCAGAGCCGGCAAATTGAAGCGCTGCTTAGAATCAAATGGATACATAGACAGCCATTCTCATAAACACATATATTCAATTAAAAAAACAACAATAAAATTATTAAAAAACATATTAAATTTTTTAAGAAATCAATTTGCCTGCACTTACCCTCCGCGCTGAAACCGGAAAGCGCCAACAACAAAAACACAGCGAATTGCATACTGCGCTCGCTTGTAAACGAAACCGGACGGCTTTACACAAACACAGAACTTTCGCAGATGACTTTTATTGATATTTCACCGCGTAGATTTTTATTTTGCGATTAATCAATTCCAAGTAATATTATTATATCTGTATGTCCGTATGATTTACTTTAATAACAACTGTTAGCAAATTAAATATATTTTTTTCAATTTCACAAACCACTGTAAATGGCGTGTTCTATCGACCGCTGTGAGCGGACTACTAAGCGCTACGCTCAACTAAAGCGCCAATAAAAGCGGCAACGGCCAACATAAGTCGCGTTGTTTTGAGCGAGAAGCAACAAAAAGCTCGTGCGATTGTGTGCAAATATAGATTTGTTTGTGTGAGTATGTGGCGGGTTAAGCAGCAGGTAGGAAGAGCTGGGGCTCGTTCCGAACCGCACTTTGTAAACCCAACGCACGGTTGGGGAATAAAAACAAGAATACGTAGTCAAGTTTTGTTGAGGCTGACCGATTTATAGTGGCCTGAGATACACATTACCTTGTCGCAGTACCGAGATTCGATCCCTGTATCGACTAGCAATTGTTTTTTAACAGCAGTTCCGCTGATAAAGGCGATGGCAGACCCATTGTTAGTATTCCTGATATACATAGGTTAGGTTAGGTTAGGTTATACTGGCCGGCTATCACGCCATGCATAGACTTAGTTTTACCAGATGGAGGTTCAGTTTAGTTTGAGGTGAAGTTTTCGTTGTTGTTGTTGTTGTTGTTATTGTAGCGACAGAAATCCGGGTCCTTTCCGCTTACGTAGACCCGACTGTTGTGACAATGGTGAAGTATTCGTCATACTTTAAGAGCGACGTGTTATCTACGTTTGATAATTCGTCTAGTCCCTTGAATTCCGAAGCACCTAAAACAAGTTCTAGACATTGCTGCACACAGGTTTAGGATGTGCTCCAGCGTCTCTCTCATGCCAACTTCTCTGCGCTTTCTGCATGTATCGTCATCCGCTATACATATTTTAGACCGGCCACTAGTTGGATAAAATAAAGCGTAGGCCAAAAATGTGTTGTCAAGCGCCTACCAAAGCTTTCATTCCAATTAGATCATATCAGTAATTTTTTTCTAATAACTACCTGGATATCGAGTTTCGTTGAGAAGAAGCTGTTTACTAATATACTGGAGCTTTCATTCTTAGTATCTGAGCTGACATTTCAAAGTTTAACCGCTCTAAAACATGTCCGGTGGAAATGAGTTCCACAAACGTTCGCGAAGATCTCGATTAAACACTCAAAAAATCCTTCCAGACATTTTCGATCGAGAATTTTTTCGTGAAAAAGAGATGAACCGATATTGAAACTTAGCAGCCAAAGACAATCTAGTGAAAAACCTGAAGAATAGCCTCAAAACATACGCAGGGATCTGCCTAAAGTTCTTTCCAAACATATTCGAACGAATAATTTTCCACCTGAAAGAAGTAAACGTACGAAAGACCTTAAGTTTGTAGATATGATACTGCTCATGCAAGGTATTTCTCACCATTATATAATGTTATATTTTGCCGACTACAAGGTATCGGAAAATCTCATAAATTTGATGTTGCAAGATTCAGTAAATATAACATTTTATGGCATAATGACTTATGACATGATGACATGAAGTTGACAGTCCATGGCCGGATAAAAATCTGGTAAAAATCCTCCACGATAGTCGGGTTTACGTTACCTGTTCGAACCCAGATTCTTAAGAAGAACTGTCATTTACTTGAGGTATATTTTCTGAAGCTACAACAACAACAGAAAAATGGGGAAGTTTCAACAAATTGGAAACATGAGCTCCTACAAATGTCTGTCCTTCAAATTACATCGTGCGCATCATTTTAATGCTGATCTATGTATTATGTGTACCCCTTCAATATGCAATTTCCGATACGGGAAGCAAACTTATAAATTTTATTTGTATGTAAGTATGTATATCTCTCTATGGACTTGCTCAATACTATTTACAGTAACTTTATCAAATTGTCACTTATCACTTTTTTTAGCTAAGGGTTACTGGACTTGACTATTCCGCTGATTTCTATGTTGAAAGCAAATATAGTTATTTACTTATACATTTAGTATATAAAGACGAGCCAGCGATAACGCGGACAGCTGGCGAAAAGCCGGTGGCGGACAGACAAACAACCGCATAAACAAATACACGCAATAAACAAAAACAAACTGGAGGCGTAAGCAACAATTACGAAGAGATTTATTGAAAGGTAGTGTGAACGAAAGAGTATGTGTGAAGAGAAATCGGCTTAAAAGTAGAATGCTCGTGGCCAAAAATGTGTAGAGATATGTAGAGAGATGTTTGTAGTGAAAAAAATTATATTATACCAACGGGTGATCCAGGTGTATAGGTACTTCTTTATATAGCCTTTTTTTTTGACAGATCACGCTTGAATCGTGTGAAGCTGTCATGTTCAGCGTCAGCAACTTGGACTGACGTATGAAGCGACTTCCAGCATTTTCCGTCGAGATCTTAAACTAAAAGCATACACAATACAGCTTGTGCAAGAACTGAAGCCGCTTGGTCTTCCCAAACCAACATCGCTACTCTCTATGAGCTCTTGAAAAGCTCCAAGAAAATCAAACATTTTCGAGACAAATTGTATTCAGTGATGAGGCCCATATGTAAACAAGCAAATATGCCACATATAAAGTGGTTATGAAGAAACTCGGCGCTCGAGCAAAGCCACCTGACTTAACCGCTGTCAAAATGGACCGCATCGTGAACGCACTATTCCCCACATACGAAAGCAGGGCTGGTGATCCAGAACAAACACTAAGATCTGCGCAAATCCCCCTGTTCACCCTTGAAGAGCTGCAGCTAACCACTGGCAAGCTCAAGGTCAACAAATCACCCGGCCCGGACGGGATCCCAGCAGAAATCCTCAAAATAATGGCTGATGCAGAGCGCCCGGCAGTACTACTGAACATGTACAACGCCTGCCTTGAAACCGGAATATTCCCTGAACCATGAAAAAAGCAACGGCTGGTGCTAATCAGTAAGTGAAAAGGAGACCCCAATTCGCCATCAGCATACCGTCCACCATGCATGCTTGATACAGCCATAAAACCCAGACCCGAAGCGGCTATTAACGAAGCTGGAGGACTGTCCCCTAGACAACATGGTTTCAGACCCGGCAGATCAACAATAGCAGCCATAAAAGCGCCGTCGAAAGCGTGACGAAGACCAAGCTGAAGAGATTAAAAAGCTGCGATTTCATCCAGAAAATAAACAAATGCTTGATATGGTTTGTGGACCGGTGGAATCATTGGCCCATATTTCTTAAAAAATGATGCCGGTGAGTACGTAACCGTCAATGGCGACCGTTACCGCGCCATGATAACTGACTATTTGATGTCTGAAATTGAAACTCGTGTTCTCGGCAACATTTGGTTTTAACCAGATGGTGCCATTTCCCACACATCGCGTCATTCAATGGATTTATTATTATTATTGAGAGAACACTTCGGTGAGCAGATAATTTCACGTTTAGGGCCCGTTAGACTTTTTCCTGTTGGAATATATAAAGTTCAAAGTCTCTGCGGACAAGCTCGCTGCTATTCAGACCTTGGAGAAAACATCACGCATGTCATTCGCCAGTTACCAGTAGAAATGGTCGGACGAGTTATCGAAAATTGTACTCATCGGATGGAGCATCTGAGATATACCCCCGGCTAACATTTGCAAAAGAAAATATTAAAAAAACAAATGCCAAAGAATGTTCTTTCGAATAATAATAAAAATTCTCCATTAAACTTAAAGTTTCTGTGTTTTTTTCTTTAAAAAGTAAGAAACCTCGAAACGGATCTCCCTTTATAATAAAAACCATTATTGGCGATAATATTAATAATTATTTGTTTTATTAAACAATTATTTAAATAACAAGTGAGTATTGACAATATACATATTTGCGCAAATCGTTAGACTAGACTACGGTTAAAATAATATTTGTTTTATATGTGGTTTGAATGAACAAATACATATGTATTTATATATTATATAAATTCTAGGGTGCGTTAAAAGCGCTTATTCTTTTTTCGTTTGGCATTCTGAAAATAGGTTCTTAGGCACCTCTAGATTGGATTTGATGAGGATTGGACGTAAGGTCTATTGTGTCCTCTCCTAAGTCACAACGACTTTGCCCCAACATATTGATAAATTTTAATAATCTGCTAAATGCCTTTGAGATAAGCATCTCTAAGAATATCTCTCCATGTATCAGCTCAAAATCGCTTTTTTTTTTTCTTCAAATTTTAAGTAACTGTTTTTATAGAGCAGTAAGTTGCCTATAAAGTTATAAATTTTCCAATTTATAATGATTTTTTCTCATTGAATTACATCGGTTAGTATCTTTAAAGCGATGAGCTTTATGAAGAAAACGTGAGAGCACTTTTTGTAGAGCAAACAATTTCCTACAAAATCTATGAAACAAGTTAATTTTTCAAGTAGTTGGAAGCGAGATTTGAATTTTTCTATAATTTCTTTTCTGATGATAAGAAAAACATAGAAAACTGCAAGGCGAAGGACCTTATCGCTACAATTGAAAGCTCATAAATAGAGAAACTTTCTTAGAAAACGCTAAAAACTTATGCTTCAGAGTACCAAACAAAAATACATCCATTTTAACCCAACGTAATAAATAGTCTATGTAGTATGAAAATTATTTATTATTTGATAAATATGTATATTAAATGCTTTGGTTGCGTAGTTTTGTTAACAATTATGTTTACTTTTAAATATACATTTATATATGTACACATGTTGTATAGTGTGCTACAGCACCACGTGGGAGCAAAGCGCGACTTACTTTAAAATGCTTGAATTTAAATTTTAAAATAATATTTTCAAATACATAATATTTGAAAAAATTCTACTTGATACTAAAGATAATTAGAATATAATTACATATATTTATTATTTACAATATTTTTTATATGATAATATATATTTATATATATGGCTCTCATTTGCTCTAATATCACACATTTTACTATGACTAAGTATATTTTAATATTTATTTAATAATTACACAAATTTGGAAGAATTCTTAAATATTGTTAGCATGTGTCAATTGTATGAAAACGCCAGAAAACAATACATGATATTAATGTTATGCGATTGTACAGGATCTGGTCCACTATTAGGAGCATCAAAGACGGTTTCTAATTTGCGAATTTGAAATAACTCATTTTCATTAAGGATTCGATATTTTTCAAATCGCTAAAATCTCTGATGCGTACAACATTAATGAAAATTAAGCTTAGAAATATTGTGTAAAAATCTCAAGACCTTGGGCTATACATATGATATTTTTCGTAAAACAAATAAGACATTAAGGCACATTTTTGAAACACAAGCTTATTTGTGAAACCCTCAAGTTACAAATTATGGAAATAATTTCGTCTTTCGTAATCCAACAAGTTTGTATAATATAAATAAATGTGCTTTCTTAAATAATTGCACTGAAATAGTACAATTTCGACTTTTTTATGTAGTTTGTACGTTATTTTATATATAATATAACATATCCATTAATTTTAAGATAAAATATTAATTTTCGTTTATGTTCCTTTAATAAATGTAGTAAATACCAGTATAATTATTTTATAGATATAACTTTTATAATTGTTAAAAAAAAAATAATAATTGTTTTTCATTGCATTTTATTAAATTTTATTTAGTTATTATTTTACAGTTACAACTTTTATATTGCATTATATAAAATTATAATTTTTTTCATTGTGTTTTGTTGAAAATATTCATTTATAATTTATATTACTTCAACTTTTTTAATTATTTACTTTTTAAATTGTGTAATATTTGTTTTCATTATTGTAACGTTTAAATTATTTATTACTTTGTTTCGATACATTTTTTATTTCATTATACAGCTTTTTATTCTACACTGCAGTTTAAATTTATTATTAGATTAGGAAAAAATAATGTTTTGTTTCTATATTTTTAATTTAATTTTATTAAATTTATTTATTTTTTTTTTATTTTATAAAATTTTTTATTTAGTTATTATTTTACAATAAAAACTTGTATATTATTTTATTATTATTATTTTTTTTTTTTATTAAATAGATTAAGTTTTTTAAATATTATAATATAATATAATATTTTTTACTTAATGTCGTCTTTTTTATTCTACGCTGCACTTTAATTTCATTAATTCGTTAAAAAAACATTCTTTATATTTTTCATTTTCAATTATTTATTTCTTTAATTTTATATTTTTTATTTAGTTATTAGTTTACGTTAAAATTTTGATATAATATTTTTAAATTATTTTTTTTTTTTAAGTTATTTACTCTCTTATTTGTAGTTTTTATTTTACATTTAATGTAAGAATTATTATATTTTTATTTCATTATGTGTCTTTTTATTCTAATGTGTCATTTGATTTCCTTATTTGTTAAGAAAAATATAATTTTTTTGTATATTTTTATTTAATTTCATCAATTGTTTGATTTTGTTATATATTTTTTAATGGATTTCCTTATTTTTTTAATTTTATATTTTTTATTTGGTTGTTATTTCATAATTTTTTTTTCAAGTTGCTTAGTTTTTTGATTATAGTATCTATTTTACTTTATTTTTTTACTTGGTTTTTCAAAATTTTTTTATTTGATTATGCCTTTTTTCAAAGTGTTTTTTGATTTCATTAACTAAAGAAAGAAATACTATTTTTATTACATTTATCATTTTATTTTATTAAATTTATTCATTTTTTTTTTAATTTTTTAAAATATATATTGTTTTAGGGTTACAGTTAATTTTGTTATTTGTTTAATAAATTAATTTTGATATTAATATCATATTTCATAATTGTTTATTAATTATTATTTAAAATCTAAAAGTATAAAATTTAGACGTATGTATATTAACAGTTATGGCACAGTGACCGCGAAGATTTAATGCAAACTAGAAATTTAACAGTTATACTATATACCAACCAAAAAGTCAGTAAAAAGATTTATAGAGCATATACTATATATATGTATGTTACTATATATATGTACATACATATGTACATATGTATATGTATATAAATATATATTAAAATCGCGAGAGACAGCTTTAACAACACTTTCCGGAAATATTTTTCTAGCACAAAAGTATTTTCATAGCTACACTTCATTTTGATTTTCAGCCAAAGCACAATTTGCATATTTTTCTCCACACTAAATATATGTACATAAATAAACTAACACTAAGCTATTTACATTTTGGCTTATTATTGCGTAACACATGCGTAGAACATTAAACATTAGCTAACTACTAAATTGGCACTAAGAATTCACTCAGCAGATTTACAAAAACATTTTTTCACCTTCCACTTCACCCACAGCAAGTAACAACTTAAATGCTATAACTATAAAACGCGCCTACTCTGCAGTGTCCACACTGCCAGCGAAGCAATAATTGCCAAGCTAGGCATAAGCAGTAAGCGTGCACCACCGCCATCCGTGCTCGGTTCCACCAAATGCGAAACGATCAAACCGGAGAGTAATAAATTCGTCGTGATCTCATGCGATTGCGACTCGATCATCAGCGAGATGCGTTCGGCCTCGCGGGCGCATGCTTCGACTTGCATGCGCATCGGCGTAGTGGCGCGCGGTACGAGCGCCACAAATATGCCCACCTCCATGGTGAGAAAGCCGGTTAGCTGGCATTCGGAGAACTGCACGAGCGCATCCAATGCTTGCAACACGCTATGCAATGTTATTAGATCCTTGTTTTGAGCGCGCACCGCGTAAAGCGCGCGATCGATCTGCTTACGCGAGTAGACAACGCGAAAAGCGCCCGCGCAGATGGCGCAACAAGCGCCGGGTGGCACAATACGCCGGCAGTGGGGTGATGGCAGACGTGGACAACGCACGCTATTGCAACGCGGGCCCATATCAGCGACGAGTAGACCCACCTGACGACAACGACCGCGATAATCGATAACAATGTAATCGGCCCAAGCGGCACACTCGTGTGTATATGTAACGCCATTGATGCCGCATACCGGTCCCTGCATAGAACAGCTGCGAAAGCAGGCGCCCCAGTGCGCCAGTGTTGCATGCGCGGCAAGTAAATCGCAGGCGCTGTTATGCGTGCGTCGCTGCTTGTCGCATACCGGACGCGGTTCGGCGGACGCGCAGCCAGCGGTGAGATTGACTGTAAAGAATCGAGGTTTAGTGTCCTGAATTTGTGTTAGAGTTTGCTTTTACTCACCACACTGATACTGCAGACAGGGACGATGCATCGATGATAAGCAGATTTTTCGTTGCTCTAAGCACTGATGACCAGCTGGACAACTGTAGGCGCCTTCACGACATGGATTTAATGTGGCACAAGCGCCATACTGTATCTCATTGTCCTGCATGCCGAGACATTTGGCAATACAAGCGGAGTGATAGGTGTTACCGTTGCTGCCACAAACGGGCACAAAATGTGTCGGACAATTACAGGGTAAACTTGTGTACGATGGATCTAAATAGCCTGCGAAGGAAAAAGCAGTACAAATGTGAAAATTGTAAAAACATAGTGTATAGTAAGAAGAAAGCGCTTGAGAATCGATTTCCATGTTTGATATCTTATTACAATATACTCACTTGCTAAGCGGCACTGCTTCTTGGTGCACGTAATCTCACCGGCGAAGCAACTACACAGATTACACTCCAAGTAAAAGGACTTGCCGTGCTCATAGCTACGGCCGCCCGGCAGCAGGCAACGCGCATAACTGAAACTCGGCAAGGGTTGACAGTGTTCGATGCGTCCCTGCGCACCACAGCGACACACCTTAAAAGCACCCGTAGCAGCATCGCCAACAATCTTAGCCGGCTTTTCCGCCTGCAACACTGGTATACGCACATAAGCGCCAAATGGCACCAAATAGTTAGACGCCTCACCGAGTCTACAGCCTGGTACGCATTCATACGTGTTGCTCTCATTGCGCCGCGTTAAACAAGCAGCACTGGCGTTACATGGATGGCCTTTACAAGGCGCCGTTAAGCCATGATAACCGCCCGTTTCTTTCGGTACATCACTTTCTTCGCGATACGGACGCAACGAGACGCAGGGCACATCTTCGTTCGGCGACAGACGCGCACACACCGAGTCGGCATTGAGCGCCAAACGCATGCGCGTCCAATCCATGCACTCGCTCAAGATCTCATAGCAATCCTCCCTGCAAATATGATTGTAGTGTCGATCGCGCGTGCAGGGCTTGATTTGCAATGCACAAGCGATGGCCTTCCACTGTTCGGGTGCACAACGTGTCATATTCTTAATAGGCAACTCCAAGCCATCCAAGATGACAGAGCCATTTTGCTGCCACATTTTCAGATCCGAACGGGCAGCCAAATCCGCATCGGCATTACAACTGCGAAACAACTCTGTGGGACGATTATTGAAATTGGTACAAAAACTTAGACCATCACAACCCAATTCACAGGGTTCATCCACTTCGTCCATGCACTGCCGTAGCTTCAATTCGTTGTGGTCCAGCAAACATGACTCCTCGAAGAACGCGCGCGTTGCGGTCCAATCATTCGAATAAGTCTGCATACAGAGACGTCGACATTTCGGAAATTTCGCCTTCTCACAGCAATGCAATTTGGCCGAGTCAATGCCAATCTGATTGATCTGTGAGAGTTCGTTGGTGCTCTTCGTAGCCGGCACGAATATAGTGCGCTCCGCTGTCAAAAAGCACTGCCATAACGGTATATGTGGCAGCAGTATGCCACAACCACTAACCTCCAACTCGCCGATGATGATATCAATGCTCTCGGTGCTATTCAAGACCGAACGGCAGGCGCTACGACAGCTATCCACTTTGGAGAACTCACAGCAAGGTAGGTCTGTACAGTAAAGGGGGAAAAAATTTATTTATTTATTAATAGTCGCACACAAATTAGTGTAGGGTCGCATTTTTCAATTAACCCTGTCAGCGGCGCAAGTGCATTGAAGTCGACTCAACTTACATTTGTGGGAGTTTGTCACCGGCGTCATGCCTGTTATGTTGTTTATACATTGTAGCACCTCAGCATCGCGTTTCTCGTGGCACAGCTCGTGCAAGCGATGGTGCTTGTTGCGTCGGTATGTCTTCTGCGATTCAAAGACGTCGCGGCAGGCCTACAATAACAAAATTTGAAAGATTTTAATTGCATGCGCGCCTTTGACAGTGGAGTCATAGAGGTTAGGTTGAACATTGCATTCGCTCGCGGCTACCAAACCAGTCGGTCAAGTCAAGTAAATCAATTAATATCTCCTTTTGTATATGTTGTGGAGTCTAAAAGCCCACAAGGTGTAAATATAAATATATATGTATATATACAAATATATGCACTGTAGAGATATCATTAATGCTTCATAGGAGGATCAAGGATATTTATGGTGCAAGGTTGACAATTCTTGACATTAGATAAAACCAAGACGGATCCAACAGACAAGGTAGACGCGTCAGTGCAAGGAAATCAGAGTGTTCAAAGTATTTAAGTCGGTTGGGAATTATGAGTTTTACGCACTTAACGTCTGTGAACCAAAGCTTTCCGACTACCAGGATGTCATAAAACGTAGTATTACTAGCGATGAGTCTTGGATCTATGCTTACGACCCGGAAACAGACGACCAATGGACCGAATATCGTGGGAAAGGTGAACCGAAGCCGAAAAAAACACCTCAACGCAGGTGAATCAAAGTTATACTGATAGACGCGTTAGTGCAAGGAAAATAGAGAGCTAGGTGCTTTTAAGTTGGTTTATAGTTATGAATTTATGGACTTAGTCTAAGAAAAAATTGGCAAATTTGCATCTTTTGATGAGTTTTCTAGTTTATTTTTGGGAAATTTTATAAATTAATTTGCAGCTCCGCGATCCTCTGTAAGGATTGTAAATCATGATTTGAAAAAAATTTCCAGACTACTAGACAACTAGGGAAGGAGAATTTTACCTCATTTTATACCGAAGGATCCAAAATGGACTGCGGAGAAGTGACGGGGGTATACTCCAAGGATATTGGCATCTCTCACTCTCTAAGCTTCCTGCAAGCGGCATTTCTGGCCTTGTTGTCGCCAAATATTAATTAGAAAGGGTTTAAGCTCACTGTTAGCTTAACTTTGCTTAGCATTAATTTGGATTTCCGGTCATAGGATCACAAAGGCGACGAAAACGCAGTCGAGATCCCCAAGTCTAAGCGAATTCGAGGCAGATATAATACTATGACCGCTGGGGGCCATTAAAAGGGAACTTTATCCAAATTAGAACAAATAGCACAGAACAGAAAAAAATCTATAAATAAACGCCTTCGATGTCAAAAAAGGCAATGTTTTCACTTTGAATTTGCTCATTCTTCCGGTCTTCAATAGCGACCTCTTCCCGGCCCTCCAAAAAGGATTGGTGCCACCGCAACACACCACTTTATGCTAAAGCAACATTTGGGTAAGCCTGTTTGATCATATCAAACGTCTCTGTCGCTGATTTACCGAGTTTCACACAGAATTTAATCGCGTACCTCTGCTCTAACGAACGCTGCATTTTCGGCTTGCACCACTCACAGAAACACGTGTTTGTCCTGACTCTCTAGGTGCTCGGAGACAACTGACCAGACGCACGTTCGTTAGCTCGGAACACCCGCTGACGAATCCAGCCGGTGCGCGCACGCTCCGAAGTAGAGTCGCGGCGTAAAAAAATCAGTCCTATTACTTTCCGAACAAACCCTGTACGTATAACCCTGAAGAGGAAATGAAGCAGATTATGAAAATGTGAGAAAATTATGAAATCCTGAGAAAGTTCAAGAAAGATGGTCCGAACAAACAAAAACAATTTTTCCTTATTTTCCATATTATAGATTAAATATTGTCTACTTAACCCTCTCTAAGGTACCTCAGATGTTTTCTTCCCTACTGTTTGTGACTTTGTGTACCAAAATCTTAATAATCATCCAACATTCTCGCACCTTTCTCAAACCTAAAACTTAATTATCTTTCCAAGTGCTTAATATTCCACTCATACTCATTGTACTCCCCATAATCTTCGCTCGCACACACCCACCTGTAAGCACTCCGATGTGCGCGCCGTACTGCAGCAGCGATCGCCGGTCTCCTGATGTTCAAAACAAGCGAACATGTGTTGCTCATCACTTTTGCGGCACGCGCTGATTAGTTGTGGTTCCGTCGTGGACTCTGATGTGGCGCAGGCATTGCGGCAGCGCGGTGACAAGCCCAAGGCACAACAACGTCGACCCGACCACTCAGCGCCACGTGCAACGGCTGAAAATATGAAAACAAAAAACAAAACAGCAAATAAAATAAAGTGATGCAACCGCAAGATAATAAAAATACAGCTTAGTAATACTTAGGCACACATGCTACAAACATATGCATTAATTAAGAACTAAGCAAGTTTATTGAAGTGGAAAATGTGTGGCGAGATTGCGTTTAATTAGTTTCAGTTGAGACAGATGTCTTCTGTGCTTTAAAATCTAAATATTTTTTTGCAATTTTTATTTTCTTTACAATGTATATACTTTTATATTTTCAAATAAATTTTCGTCATAATTTTTTTCAAAACTTGCTTAAACATTTGCGGACAAAAACAGAGAGAGGCCGTGAGTATGAAGAATTTGACAAGCTGGCCGACAGGGATAGTTTTCGAAAATTATACGAAAAGATGCGGCGACTAACAGAAGGTTTCAAGACCGGAGCATATTCTTGCAGAACCCACGGTGATGATCTAGTGACTGATGCCTAGAGCATACTACAATTATGGAGGGAACACTTCTCCAGCCTGCTGAATGGCAGTCAAACCATAACGCCAGGAGAAGACGAAACCGATTCCCCAATCGATGAAAATGGAGCAGATGTTCCATTGCCCGGCCCTGAAGAATTTCGACTGAAGAGCAACAAAGCAGCGGGATCGTCCTGGGGATCGGCTACGGGCGGAGGTCCTGGAGTCGGTGCGGAAAGTTTCTCCAAAACGGCTGGACCGCTTTTCAAACGATGCACGTGAATACATTCTGATAGAAGGAATAACATTTTGTCAATAATTAAGCCACTCTATCGAAGAGAGCAAAAAAGGGCATCAATTGCCTTATACAAGCTATAGTGGAGCCATTGGCAAAAGGTGGAGTCCCTCACCGAAAGTAGTCGTCTGGCTCTACGACACCATAGTTAAACCCATTATGTTCTATGGACTCTTTATGTGCTGGAGGGGTCTAGAAAAGACCACACTTGCAAAGAAACTCGAGAGCGTTCGATGGGCGGCGGTCATTCAGCATGTGTGGTGCACTGAGGTTCACTCCAACCGTGGCACTTGCCCATATACCGGCATGGGTGTAGAGGCTTTAGATTTCCTGACTATTGCAGTGTTTTTCAAGCCGAGGATGCAGCCATTACGGTAAAATTAGATTTACTGTTCTGAAGTGGAGCCTTTTTAAGAGAAGTGATCAACCACTCAGATAGCAGGGCGGCGATACTTGCCGTGAACTCACTAACAATGCGTTCTGGGATGGTCAAGGAGTGCCTAACCTCACTATCAACAGTATCGAGTGTCTTTGTGATAAGACTGGTATGGGTGCCAGGCCATAGAGGAATCGCAGGAAATTGTAAAGCTAATGAGCTAGTAATGAAAGGCGCCGCTATCGGTAGTATGAGAGATGGTAGTATAAGAGTATGGGTGAGTGGTGGAAACAAGTCAATACTTCCTGTGAGGCTTAAACACTTGGGAGTGCATACCTTCAGACATCCCGCCAGTTCGGTGGAGGAAATTAAACGTCTGTGCAAATTTGTATTGGCTATTAAGCGTTTTCCAAATTTATAAGTTCGAACACAGGAGTTATTCTTTCCTATGGCTTCACAAAGGACTACATATAGCAGACCACTTGCGATCTCTCTAGATCAGCCATCTAACCTAACCTAAGCCACTCTAAAGTTTCACAAAAAGTTCTCGTACTACTAACTCTTCAGATTTTATCAAATTAATTAGTTTACTGGAGAATTATACTAAGTTAATAGCCTGGGTGATCTCGAGGTACAAAGGCTCTTCGAAAGAAAAACCTGTCAGCAACGTAAATACGTATTCTTGTAAAATGTTTCTCTATTGGAAAGTTGAAAAGCAGATTAAAGAAAGGAGATGCGTCTCCTCTTATCCATGACCATCAAGGTCATTGCAATATTGCATCGCCTGTTTATCACATTCATAGATTTTTTTTATAAATACGAGTGTAAATCGCTCACATACTCTCTTTTGCCGATCACTGCTACAAATACACAAACACAACTTACCTTCTAATGTAAGATTCATACAACTCCAAAAGCTGGTTTGCATTGAGGGACAATATTTCTTCAATTCCAAGCGCAGACTACGGCCATTCGCATTGTCTGATGAGGCTAATTGCACCAAGGAAAGCTGCAAGTAAAAAACACAAAATAATACGTAAATATATTTGTAGTTTGTAGATTAAATTGCTTTTCTCTAAAATTCAATTTTAATAAATTCACACATGTGACAGGCGCCAAAGCCATGCGTACGAGCCTACACACGAAAATGTGCAATAAAATATACTCAAACGAACATATACTACCATACGTACATACATATCTACATACGAGTATATATATGTATATATATGTATATACAAAAATTTAGGCGGAAATTGATTAATGTTCACCGTTAGGCAAGTAAAGTGGAGCATTGGCGAAAAGCGAAATAACGGCGTTGAGATAAACCTTGTCAAATCGTGATACTTTGCCGCATAATTTATTGCTACCGATAGTAATTCAAGCGCATGCGTCTCAGCTGACCACTGCCGCAATAACAATAATGAAACTTGCGCCATGTGAGCTTAAGTGAGTTCAAGAAAAAAATACTAAGGATTTTTTAACGCTCAGAGTACTGAGAGCTTTTGTAACTTGTTTTGTTCTTTAAATGAATAACGAGTTGACTGAAGCTTGAGTTTTGGTAGCATTAATCACTCAAAGCAAATAAGAGAATTTATTCTTCCCCAAACTTGTTTAAATCGAGTATCCAAGTTCCAAGAAGATCCGAGGTTTTCGACCCAAATTTTGTTCAGCGATGAGGCAAATTTCTTGATCAATGGTTATGTAAACAAGTAAAATTGCCTTATTTGGGATGAAGAGCAACCCAAAGAGAGCTGCCACTTCATCCAGAAAAAAAAACAATGGTTTGATGTGGTTTGTGCGAATGAAATAAACATTCCCCATTCAATTTTAAGTTTCTGTGTTTTTTTTCTTAGTAGAGACCCTCGAAATGGATAACACTTTATTGCTAAAAATCAACCCCATTCATATATTTACAATGTGTTTTGAGCTTAACACAAAATTATTAAGTCGATTGATATCAATTCCGGCCACTTCGCTATGTTCTCCAAAAAAGTGTCTATCAAGATATGTCAATCTCACTTTGGCAAAAGCCGGACAAAAGCGAATAAAGTGACAATATGACTCCACAGCGCCTTATTCCATACAGCATTGACAGAGAGTGGTCGAGAAACTATATAGTCGTGTGTACCTATTGGTCAGTGTTCAATCAGAACCCGTACAATAGCGGACGTCTTACGGCGCACTTTGGCCCAATCGTACAAGCTCACTGGAGCTCCATAGGTCCATCGCTCGCTTGTAATCGGATGAAATTAGAGGAAGGGTGCCCTCCACCTATACAAGTCTAATATGGAAAAGCCTTGAAGCTGTTGCTAATGAAGTCATGAACTCTTTAAAAAGTTTTGAGCGCAGACTCAGAAAGCTCAAAGCCAGTATAACTGCGCGACTAATAGAGTGAGTGCGAACTTCTCTAAAGTAGCTGCTCTTCGGAGCAGTATACATATCTAGTAGTCTGAAAATAGAATTCATTTCCATATACAGTTTAAAAATGGAAGAAATCGGATAATAACCACGCCCCCCTCCCATACAAAGACTGTTTTGAAAATCACTAAAAGTGCGTTAACCGACTAACAAAAAACGTCAGAAACACTAATTTTTACGGAAGAAATGGCAGAAGGAAGCTGCACCCGGGCTTAAAAATTGAAAATGGGCGTGGCGTCGCCCACTTATGGACCAAAAACCATATCTCAGGAACTACTAGACCGATTTCGTAAAGAAATTCGGTATATAATATTTTCTTAACACCCTGATACCGACATGTACGAAATATGGGTGAAATCGGTTCACAACCACGCCTTCTTCCAATATAACGCTATTTTGAATTCCATCTGATGCCTTCTCTGTATGACATACATACATATATACATTAGGAACCAATGATGATAGCGGAATAAAACTTTACACAAATACGGTATTTGAAAAATATGTAAATGACGGATAATGAAATCTCGATTATCACTTTATCATGCGAGAGTATAAAATGTTCGGTGACACCCGAACTTAGCCCTTCCTTACTTGTTCAAGTAATATTTGGTTCCAATTGTTCAGGTGGCAGGGACATCTTGTCCACCTTGGTCGGGTTCTACCTGCCTTTAGTTTTAACCACAGACACCATGAACCTCCCAAGGCTCAAGCCAATGAGCAGATTGGAGCGAACTCCAAGGCTAATTGGTTCTCGTGTTACCAGATTTATGCCTCCGGTCTGACCTTGTAGCTTTTGCTACTACCATTAAACACCATAAATATAATAAATACAGACATTTGTCGCTTGAACTCCAAATGTCTTTTCGTTACAAGAAATCTCATTCAAAGTCTGGAATATTAGTTCCAGCTGAGTATTATAGCACTATTATATATATATCGATTTTAGTCGCCTCTTATGACAGACATATCTTACCGCGGGCAAATTCTAACCCCTGTTCGCCATGGATACCATTCCCAGACAGTCAGCTAGTATAATAGCCCAGGACTGCCTTGCTTTACCAAAATTCGTATTATCTATCCTCGATAATACCCTTGAAAACGTTCTAAGCTATCAGCTTCTATTTGAAAGGTTTGAAAGTGGTGATAGCACAAATCCTTAGAGTAGAATATTGAAACCACATTCTGCTTGTAGTAAACCTCGATGCTCTAGTTGAAACCATTTTAACATTAATTGACTATATTAGAAATATATATCAACTTGAAGGCGAACACAGTGCACATTCGCTGTCTGACAAGTCGTTGAGCGATAATTCGAATTCATTCAAATATTTTATAAAACTAAGTACATAATTTTATTGCTGAAAATATTTGTATACTAATACTCGTTTATAGAAAAAACGCTTGTCAGCCGCTTATTTATCTGCTCATTACACGGAGTTCGACCGAGAAGCAAGCCGCTGCAATGGTGGCTTTTTGACGTAAGTCATAAATAAAATAGCTAATCGATTTCCATGCCGTATGTATGTAATATATGGAGGTTTTTGTTTTTAGTTGTGTATTTTATGTTCATATATTAATTACCAGCCTTAACTGGGGCACCTCAAACTGGAGCTTAGAGTTCACCTCAAAGTGTGTGCCACCTGCAGCCGTTCCGATTGCTTATGGCTTGGCCAATACTTATATATAATAACAACACTTTGTGACTTGGTAATAATTTATAAATTTATTTAAAATAATTTTATTTATTTTACTTTCTTGCTGAGCTGGCCGACAAGCCAAACGGCATTCAAGCAAGCCAATTCCGGTAGTTGCGGCGGGACTATTGGCAGATATTTGCGTGCACTGCAGTTAAGATTTAAATAAAAACTTATTTTTAGTGCTCGGTTTATGCATAATAAATAATAAAAATAATAAAAAATGCATTATTCAACGGCATTAGTCGCTAGAGCACTCCATATATGGACAAGCTATGCCAACTTGAACTACGAAAAATTTGCGGAAAAAATTACAAAAAAGCAGTTTTTTGGAAATAGTTTGAATATATTTTCATTGGAAGTCTCATTTGATGTTATTGTTGTAATGAAAAAGTAAAAAACGTAATACAACTTGACATCTCTTCGGCTTGAATAATCACTAAATGAGTTTATGTAAGATTTTTTCAAGAGCCGTGTACAGATCTCCTTCTCACTTCAACAAATTTTGAAAATACCGCTATATGTAGAATCGTTTTAGAGACTGCTGACGAACTGCGGACAACAATCGGGCATCGCTTCGTTTTCAAGGAACTTACTGTCGGAACTAAAAATACTCATATCGTCGAGTTTTTGAAGGATGAGCTTGATAAGGCACTTGACAGCAAGAAGATTCGTAGGCTTTCCTAGAAATCTTATCGATTCGATTTAGACTTTACGTAGACTTCGAGCTAAATTTATTTCCGTCCCACAGATGCTTTGGATGCTTTCCTCATAAAAAGGGGTAGAAGTATATCTCTGTTACTAAGAAGACACAGAAGTTTATTTCTACTCAGCGCATGTCTTATACCTGCATTCTATTAATTCTGCCTTGTCTGGTTTTTGATTTGGCCTGACACAGCCGATAAAAGCCCGCAAACCACGATCTTCTCGCAAAATCTTCCATAAAGTGGATAGATACAGCTCCAAATGTGGCGCGCGATGGCAAATGGACTTATTGGGGTCTTCTTCGATTCTTTGCTACAAATCAGCAGTAGTGTCTTCGGTGCGCTCCATGGTACCTCGAACTAAAAACAGTGCTGGACGATTATGTCGGTCGAATAGTAGTAATTTACGACCCTTAAAGGACTATGTTGGGGTTAGTCCCACAGGTTATTGCATTTTTACAAATTTTCTGAGAGGATTTTTAAAGTGAGTTCTTCTTTTCATTTTTAGACATCCCTTGATTCAGAGTAGAAACCATACGATATATCTTGCTAACGCTTTCAACTTTGACACATGGGCGTAAGACATGTAGTAACTTGTACTATCGTTCGGCTTATGCGTTCAGCGGTTCGAAATTTTAATCTGCATCGGTCGCCAAAGATGTAAAGAGCTTCATACGTATAGTAGAAGGTAAATGTAAGCCAGTATTTATACGAAAATTATATATTCGTTCCACTGATTAATATGCCATATATACTTCCTTTTCAGAAAAAGTCATCCGATCGACTCATTCGAAGTTCAAACTTCGATAGTTTACAATGCTTTGAGGTCTTTCTAACAATCTATTATCCAACCTATATGTTTTTAATAACTCTCTAAACTCAGCTTAAATATGGATAGTCATTTTTCTTAACCTTATAAAAGTTGGAAATAATTTAATCCAGAAAAATCTTCCTCTTTAATACGTGCTCTTTCACTCTCACCCGCTCTGAGCAACGTATGCGCGAATTGAGGTAATCAATACGTGTACAAGGCCGAATACACTCAAGTCTGTTCAAGCAAAACTGCAGTTACAAGGGGAGTCAATACTCTATCGATAACCCCCGTGGCGATTTTGTTTGCTGATAATAAGAATATTCAAAACTATTAACAGTAGTACGCACTGAACTGAGATTTGCACAGTCGCAGAGGATTTGACAACGTAGACCTTAACAACTCAGTCGTCAGAGCAGCCTTTTCAAGTCCAGAAAAAGTAGCTAAAGAGTTTGGTTTTGTGATGAACGACGGCAAGACAAAGTACCTAGAGATCACATTAAAGATTACTCGCGTCTCGAGAATTACGTCACTGTTGGCAGCTATAATTTGAAAAAGTTAGGGTCCTTTCTATATCTGTATCTATTATAATCTAAGCCTGGAGATCAAGTACAGTACAACTCCTGCCAAGAGGTGCTACTTTGGAATCAGTTGGCAATGGAGAAGCAGACGAACTCGACGAACAAAAATTATGCTCTAAAAGTATCTTATTATTGCCGTCCTATTATACGCCGCAGAAAAATAGACGATGACGATCCGAGTAAGAACATTCGACAGTACTGTACTTCGCAAGACCTATGGAGCAGTGCGCGTGAGCGATGAGTATCGTTGGAGATGGAACCACGAACTGTATGAGCTACATGGATATTAAGCGTATAAAAATACAACGAATGCGATGATTAAGCCATGTTGTTCGCATGGTAGACCATGCTCCACCAAAAAGCTCCTTTGACTCGAGACCCATGGGTGAACAAAAGAAGCAAGGATGACCACGGGTCCAATGGAAGGACTAAATGCATAGCGACCTTGGATGTGCAACTGGTGGGACCTCGCAAAGGGTAGAAACAACTGACAAAGTTTCGTGTGCTCGACCCAGAACGCCCCACGATTGTAGTGTCAAAGAAGAAGAAATGCATAAAAGTGAAACAGTTAGTAAGGCTAAAACTTATAAACACCATTTTAGTTCTTTTACTTATTTATGGAAACCAAAATCACTTATAATTCTCTCCGCGTGCGATTTCGAAATTTCGTTGTATTCGCTATAATCTATTTCAATTATGGACATTTAACCAGACGCTTGTAAAAACACCAATTTTAATCGTTTCTCCAGCAAAATAAAGAACACAGCCAACCGGAAACGCCTGCGACACACGTCTGCGCCAAAGAGTCACGTCTCGACGAAGAAATTATGAGAACTATAAAATATACATACATTGGTACATAGGGATAACAGTTATGACAATAAAATCGGCAGACAATAGTTTATTTGATGAATTTCAAGCGAATTAAAAATAATAACAAAATTATTGGAAAAAATATTAAAAAATATATATATTTATATACAAATAATTGTGCCTTCTCGCATATTAAGTACTCTGCTTCGTTAAGAATATGAAAAATATGCAACAGATATATTAAATAGCTATAAATGTACACATTTTGACAGCTCCCATCGGAATGTGTTTGCGTATGGGTGAATTGAAGGCACATCAATATAATGTGCATAAGAGTTGCCACATAAAATATTCTTTGGTCAGAAATTTCAATGAAAATTTAATATGTGTGTTTCCAAAAATATTTTCAAGCAAACAGAGGCTTGGGTGAAGTTTTCAAAAAAAAGTATTCCTATATATTAAAGCGCATATACTCAAGCCACGCTTTATAGAAGAAAGTTTCTGTTCCTGTTCAGTTTCTGTTCCTGTTTTATATTTTTCGAAGTATATTGTCATTATATTAATTATCAGGTGAGCAATTAAGTTCAAGCTGTTTTTTATCAATAGACGGCTCCAACAGTTAGTGGTGATCGATTTTAATATATCCAAAATGTGATAAACTCAATCTAGACATTTGAAAAAGAAGCTGCGTTTCCACTTTAGTGACTTTGTTTATGTGTCATATACTTTTGATTGCGAGAATATGTCTGATTTTTTGCCAAATAATCATCATTTGAGAGAAGTGTTGATTTTCTTCCTTCAGCGAAAGAAATCGACGACTGGAATTCCAAAAAACTTACGGAGATTCTGCCGCAAGTGTATCAACATGCAGTGATTAGCTTCGCTTCAAAGACGGCGATTTCGATATTAAGGATCGTCTGCGTAAAGGAAGGACCCTTCAAAGATGGTGAAATGGAGACATTGCTCGATGAGGATCTGTGTCCAACGCAAGAAGAGCTTGCTTCAGCATTGACAGTAACCCACCAAGACATACAAAAGCGACTACATGCTCTGGGAATGATTCAGAAACAAAGAACTTGGATTCCTTGTGATTTGAAGAGCGCAGATGCACGAAGAAGTGGCCATTAACGCTTACCTAGAAACATTTAAATGGGAAGTCCTACCCCACCTTCCATATTCCCAATATATTGCATCATCCGATTCTTATTTGTTCCGTTCGATGGTACATGGTACGGCTCAGCATCAATTCCACTCACAAGACGACATCGAAAAATGGTTTTATTCTTGGATAGCATCCTTAAAATGAAGGGTTTTAACGTAATGGTATAGATGATAATGCTAAAAGTCACCAAACCACAAACATCATGAAAAAATACCATTTTTTTCTAAAGTCCGACCAAGCTGGCAACCCCGCTATCACGACATCCAATATATAATATTTTAATATCTACGTCGGAGTGAATACCTTGGTTCATTTAATGTAGGCAAGTACTTTATTCTAATTATACATGCAAGACACGCTTATTTGTTGTACAAATAACAGACAAACAAATGAAGAACCAATCCAAAAATTAGCCACAACAAATGCTGACGTCGTGTGGACAAAAACATTTTATGATTAAGTAGCCAGCCAACTACTGAATTATCTTCCAACTCTCGCTAGAAGGAGAGGTCAATGAGTGGCTGACGGAAATGCAGAATTCCAAGAAGTTACAACGGGTTATGCATTTCAAATACAACACGTCTGCTTAAAGGAATTTTAGGAAGAGGTGTTACAGAATATGAAAACACGCATGTTTGTTTTTAATTAATTTCTTTACTAAATAGCAAGCAAATATAAAAGAAATTTATACTTAAAAAGGTTTGATTTAGGATTTCGGCATGCGCCACCAAACAAATCGCTAGATGTCGCTGTGATCGAAAAATTTATAAATTTGGCATATGTGACTCAATTGATAAATTTTTCCGAATATTTTTAACAGAAAAGCAATCTTTATAGACAGTTAGGTCTAAATTTGTCAGCTTTTTAGAGCTCTGAGCTAGTTACATTTGGAGTTTTACAATCCTTTTATAAGCAAAATACGCTCAAATATTTAAAAAAAAATATAGATCTCTTACAAGATAGAAAGCTTTAATATGAAAAAATTAAGGGAAAACCCATGATGGACCGTTGTCAGCAACATCTCGAACAGAAAACTATTAAAACAGATACAACGACTTGCAGTTCTCACCATAACCAAAGCGTTAAGAACGAACCCAACTGATGTCCAAGAAAGGTTACTTAAGCTTTCTACTAATCGACATTACAGCATTACATTACGGAAAGCTTTTCAGCAAAATCAGCAGTAAGATTGGCGACATTAGATTAATTCTCCACAAAGAGCTTCGGGCATAGCTCAATCTGGAGTTTATGGAGCACATACCCTCGCACTCTCTTTGGGAGAGAAGGTTTCAAGTCACACTAAAAAATGCTGCTAGGACAGCAGTATGCAACTCGCCAGCAGAACTTTTAATAAATATACAGAAGGCTCAAAATGGCTAAGAGACTGGGAATCGGAATTTATTGCTCAGAGCTTTATCTCAGACGATCCTTCAACCTTCGAGAATTCTGCAGCATCTTCCAGGGGAAAGTCTTTCTGGTCAGGAAAGCGGCTGAGATTACCAAAAACGCAGGAAAAAAATAAAGAAGATCAAGCCAAGACGGCTAGACGTCTAGCTACCCAAGGCAATGCGCAACTCTCTAAAAACGATAAATAATGAAATTTCCGTAAGAGCTGACAGATGGATGGCATGCAAAATCGCCACGATATTGTCGTCTTCGACATCTAGGAGCTTCAAGGGGGCTCAAATTAAAACGAGCCTCCAACTGACATTACTAAGGACCAGCTGGTAAATGTATGACGTTGACCTGGCCTTTCCTATCAAAAGAGCCGCTTATTTGTAGCATATAGCTGAAAGTGACTCAAACTCAGGTCAGAGATCAGAGATCTCACTGGCATAATTGGAATATCGAAAGGGTCAGTGAAAACCATCTTGAAAGATCATTTGGGCCTAAGCAAAATGAAAGCACGATTGATTCCAAAATCATTAAATAACAGCGTCAGGTTAACGTCTGTAAAATAATGCTTTCCGACTACCAGATTGTCCTGAAATGTTTTATTACTGGCGATAAGTCTTTTAGCTAATTTTGTTGGCCAAATATCGTGTGGCAAAGGTTGGCCAAAAATCGAAAAAACCACGTCAAAGCAAGTCAAAAATTAAGCTTATATTGACAGTTTTCTTCGATTAACGAAATGTAGTGCACTCCATATTTCTTCAGCCGACCAACCTGGCAACAAGGAATACTATTTAATGCGTGGTTTGCCCGAAGCTATACCTAAAAAGAGGCCGGAATTATGGGTCGACAACTCTTAGTTTTTGGACCACAATAATGCACGGTCGCATACTGCATTGGTTATTCGTAAGTTTTTCGTCAAATTTGAAACCAATATCGTGCCACCGTGTTTGGCTGATTTAGCTCCGTATGACTTTTGGCTATTTAGCAAACTCAAACGACCGCTCCGGGGAAACCGTTTTGAGTCAATTTAAGACATTAAACATGAATCGCTACGCGCATGAAGGCTATTACGGACATTTACTTCAACAACTGTTTCGAGGATTGGAAAACCCGTTGACACAAGTATGTTTGGTACGAGGGGGACGATATAGATTTCGAAGTAAAAATTGAGAATTTTAAAATTATTAACAAAACCTTACTATTTTTTGTTCACAGCAGTGCATTTTATATGCAAAAAAAACATGGAACTCAATATTCACAAGCTTGCACTAAAAAAAACTAGAACAATAAAATTTGTTTTTTTAATAAGAATTAAAAAAGCGCAACGCCCGCTCAATAAAATTGCAATTTACACCTCATGCAAGGCAAAAAAAGTGTTTAATTATTGTTTGCGACACATGATCGTGCAGCTGTACGGGCTATACGCTGCACAGTCGTAAAAAAGTAAGAGACATTAAAGTGCCCACTTACCCAAACGGCTCGGCAGACAATGCGACAAGCCACGCAGAACGCGCGGATGCGACTAACACACACAGTATACTATGTATAAGTACGTATGGTTGTATGTATGCTTGTATGCACACAATGCGCCCATATCGAGCGATCACATTTACCTATGGCCACATTGATCGTCTTCGAGGTAAGTTGAAAGATCGCAGATAAGACGCTTTACTTTGTATAATACGGGAATAGATTTGCTTGTGTGTGTTTGTATGTATATGTGTGTCACTTTAAGTTGCATCTTGCGAGTAGCTTTGTACAAGATTTAATATCAGATTTCTGTTAAAAAACATAATTTTGTTTCCTTTTCAATTTTCACCCTCTCTTTCATGTGTGTATGTCACACGAGTTATCCTTATGCATTTCAGCACACATATAGTACATACATTTATAAAGATATGTACATATGTATGTTTATGTGTTCTTGCCCCACTTGCTTTTGATATCATGTTTGCATGCTCCGTTAATTTACGAGCGTATTTCACATTCAACTCAGCAGGTTGTCTTGTTTTTCGTTAACCTCAGATTTCGTTTTCTTAAATTTTTGTTCCTATTTGTGCGCACTTGACAATGTTTTCATTCTGAACTGTCTACCGCTTGCTATGTGGTGTCTTCGTCCCAAAGCACAGTGAGACAAAGTAAAAAATATTTTGGGAAAAATTATTTAGGTTAACGTGGAGAAACAGTCTTTCGATTTGAGAACCTAAAACTTAAACAAAACTGGAAAAATTCAAAGAGAATTTCATTTAAGAGAGAACTACCTTCAAAACCTCACCCTTGGTACCTCAAAAATGAAAAGCGGAGAGTCGATTCGACACTGTTCGTAGCAACTCGGACTGTCGTAGAGACGGACTTGGCGCATTTTACGTCGAGATCTTAAAATAAAAGCGTACAAAATACAGCTTGTGCTTCGTTCTATGGGCTCTTGAAAAGTTCCAAGAAGATCCGATGTTTTCGAGTCAAATATCGTTCAACTATGACACCCATTTCTGGCACAATGTGTATGTATGTACACGCCTGATGAGATTCAAGAGCTGCCAATTCATTCAGAAAAAACAACGGTTTTGTGTTGGTTGTGGACCGGTGGAATATTCGATCCACTTTTTTGAAAAATTATGCCGGTGGGAACGTAACCGTCAATGGCAACCGTTATCGTGGCATGGTAACACCTACTTGATGCCTGAAATTGAAGCTCGTGATCTCGGCGGCATTTGATTTCAAAAAGACCGCGCCACTACTCACACATCGCATCAATCAATGGATTTATTGATAGAACAGATAATTTCACATCATGTTCCGGTCGATTGGCCACCAAGATCGGGTGATATCACTCCGCTAGACTTTTTCCTATGGGGATAAGTAAAGTCTAAAGTCTATGCGGACAATCTCGCTTGGATTCAGGATCAGGATTCTTTGGAGCAAAACATCACTCGTGTCATTCCTCAGTTACTAGTCGAAATGCTCGAACGAGTCATCGAAAATTGACCTCAATTGATGGACCATCTGAGACGTATCCGCGAGAAACATTTGAAAAAGATAAGCTTCAAAAGTAAATGCCATAGAATATGCTTTTGAATGATTATAACCATTCCCCATTAAATTTTAAGTTTCTGTGTTTTTTCTTTAAAAAAGTAGGAAACCTCGTGATTGATCAACCTTTACGAATTCAAGAGTTTGAGTTATGGAGAACTTCGAGAGAAAACTGAATATTTTCACTATTGCATGCATGTTCTCTCGTCTCTAGTGTAGTACACCGATTAATATTATTAATAGTCTATTTGCCACACAAATGCCACTGTGCGCTGCAACTCGATCGCAGTGCTCGTTAAATCTGCCATTGGTGTTTCTGTTGTTGTTGGTTGGCAAAGTGCTTAATTGTTTTCCGATCACCAATATCAAAACAAAAGCACTGCGATTAAGAACACCGGGTGTGATCGTTTTGCCATGATAAAAACCACAATGCGTGGCGAGGAGTGTTGTCGGATATGCGAGCGCACATATAAATACATATATACAATAGTACATATGTATACACATGCTTGAATGCCATGTGACAAGTTGTGGGTGTGAAATTTTCTCCAATTACACTTGAATTTCGAACGGAAAGTGTACGAAGAATTTGTATTGTTGCACTTCAGTGATTTTTGAGGGGTGAGCGGAAACAAATTAAAGGAATGCGCGGTAAATCTTAGATTTCAAAGTGTTTTGCTGCGAAATTTAATTGCTGCAGTTATAGAAAGTTGTTATCCCCGATAAAATTTCGTTGAGTATTGCAATTTAATTGAATGTTCAGTTTTAGGTATTTTCGAATCACTCAGAAAATAAAATCAATAACAGCTCTTTTAGTTGACAGAAATAGAAGAGAGAGCCGGTAACTTGCATCCATAAGACCACAGAGCGGTTTAAAAGTCCCTAAAACGAATTCCTTTAACAGCAATGAAAGATCCACCTTCTGATCCATGTAAGTTTATGTCGGTATCGGTGATCTCTAACCGAGGCTAAGCAAGGCGATTTAAGCTGGTAGCAGCTTGAAGGCAAATTAAACTAGTTTTCGTTCATGCTTAGTTAATACCCTGCGTCTACTTGGATTTAAGCGGAACAATGAAGTCTTAATACACACTCCTACATTGGTGAATATGGCAAGAACCATTCAGCAAAGCTTCGATTTCAATTTTCATAAATTCATTCATAACAAGCGGAATGCCTTCAAGCGCTTTGTAGCTACAACGTTTACTTATGCAAATTAAAGAATTGCTTAGCAAGAAAGGCAGTGTTTCCCAAACTGTTCAAAATGTAAATAGTACGGTTGTTGAACGATTGAAGAGCAGCTATGAATGTATTTAAGACTGAGCGATAGAAGTAGTTTTGCACGTTTCCTTAGCTCATTGAACTTATGTATATTGTGGCAAAAAAGTAGCCCGAAATTGTAATTTAAATTCCCTGGGTAAATGATATTCCATAAAAATGTATTTTGCTAAATTCGTAGGACTGCCCTTAATTTCGATGTGAAATAAGTCGGTACACCTCAGTAGTCCGTTGCGATTTATGTATACAATGGATAAAAATATCGAACAAAAAAAATTGTCTCAAAATTTGTATTTTTAACCAAATTTCGAGTTTGGAATCTGATGGAAAAGTCTAACGGGTACTCATTTTTATCAAAAACACAAACCTACGAGTGGTACAAAGCTTTCAAAGAAGGCTGAGAGACCGTTGAAGACATGCGTCGTTCTGGATGACCTCCGACCTCTTCAACTGATGAAAATATTAAAATAGTGAAGCATATGGTGCTTTAAAATGGTCAGGCTAGTGTTAGAGAGATTACAAGAGAGCTTTACAGCTCTTGCGAGTCCGCTCGAATGATTTTGGGTATGAAACGCGTTCTTGCTTGACTCGTTCCGATAAAGCTGATTGTTTTTCATAAAGAGTACCGTAAGCAAGTTACTTTGAACATGCTTCATCAAGCGAATTCCGATCACACATTCGTGGAGAGCATTACAACTGTCGATGAGACGTTGGTTTGACATGCAAACAAGTCAACAATCGTCGGATTGGAGGGAAAAAACGAGCCGAAACCAAAAGCCCACAACAAAGCCGGAGAGACAGACGCCCAATAAGGAGTTCTAGTGCCGGAATTGTGAAAGAACAATTCATGGATTTTACTCTATGATAATGCACCGTCTCATCAAGCCACGATTGTGACCGAATTTAAAGCCAAAAACGCAATGAATACCATCGATCATCCACCGTGTGATTTTTTCTTGTAGAGGCTAAAGGTTATCTCAAAAAGTTCTTATGAAAAGTGTTTCGAGGACTGGAAAAACCGTTGGCATAAGTATATTACATATGGAGAAGAATCTGAGAGCAAGGCGACAAAATCAATATTGACTAATAATTAAATATTTTGCGTTTTATTTACAATTTCGGGTAGCTTTTTGTCACAACGTATTTGAGAAGTTGCGTAACGATCCAAAGAACAAGACGTTATTCACAAAGAAAGTAGTATACAGCTGCCTTACGTAAGAAAATTCTTGAGTTTGATTTGTAGAAGAAAAATATAACTATTACAACTCTTCACAGGTTAAGAAACCATATATATATACAGATCAAATATTTATAAAAACTAAAAAATATTCGACCTGAAAGCCGAGATAGAAATTTTTATCCTCCAACAGATTTAAAAACTATTATTCCATCTACAATCCATCTAGCATGCTCATATTGAACTAGCATTCATAATTTACACGAATTCCAATTGATCTTTTATATCCTTCATATTTTCATATTTCTAAATCTACAAAAAAGTTTTGGAACCGCTGCACCGCTGTGTTGCTACTTCGTCGGTAGACCGCCGACTGCGCTTGAGCGCGAATAGGCGACCAGTTTGGCTGTTATTTTTTCATTTCCATTATGCTTTTGATTGATGCAAAAACAAATTAGAAGAGTCAGGCAATTTATTAACTTTTAAGGGAAAGGATAAAATGTTGATTGTGAAATTAAAAAAAAAAAAATAAAACACTGCAATGGCACTAGTTAGTGAATGGAGCTATCAATTAATGGCCACGAAGATCTTTTTCTCTGTACTACGGGTTACGAGATTACGGATTATAAATCAATTATAAATATTGCTTAGAGAGCAAATCCATATACATAGTATTTATGGATATAACAGTATTTTTGTTGCAAGTAAACCCGTTTTATTGACAAATAAGAGGTGCTCGAAATTCTTTTTTATTATTTGCTTTATTATTACCGTTATCTACTCATAGCGGCATCTCTTTTCACAATTACAAGTTTTTAATTAGCGCCAAATACCAATCATTTATCCTGCAAATGTTTTTCTGAACCAGTTTAAACTGATTTATGAGCTAATTTAAAATTTTCCTTCTTGTAATATCCTAGTTTTACTACAAGAGTTGTGAGAAAAGCTGTAAATCTGGCAGAATAGGATGCTTATTGGCATAAAGGGTGTCTCTTTTAGGCAGATAAGTTGCCAGTGGAACCACTGTTAAACAAGACCCCACAATCTGCGCCAACTACTATGGGATAAGACAGCGCACGAAAAGGAACCGCCTTAATGCCGCTATGTCTGAATTTGATATCCCCGAAAGCTAATGCGGCTGTGTAAATTGACGTTGAGCATTGCCGAAAGCTCCATCAATATCGGGAAAGACCTCTCCGAACTGTTCGATACCAAACGACGTTTCAGACATGGCGACTTCCCATCGTAAAAACCTCTTTGACAACTAAAGACCAAACTCTACAAGTCGTTCATTATCCCCGTTCTGTTAAATGGTGCAAAGGCATGGACGATGACATCTCATGAGTCGATGTAACGACTTTTCGAGAGAGAGGTTTGGCGGAAGATTTATGGTCCTTTGTGCATTGGCAACCGCGCATACCGCAGCCGATGAAACGATGAGCCGTACGAGATATACAACGACATCGACATAGTTCAGCGAATTAAAAGACAGCAACTACGCTGGCTTGATTATGTCGGTTGATTCGATGAAAATAATCCAGCTCTGAGAGTATTCGACGCAGTACACGCCTGGGGCAGCACAGGAATATGATGACCTTCAACCTGTTGGAAAGAGCTGGTTGAGAAGAACCTGGCTACACTTGGAATCTCCAAATGGTATCATATTGCGAAAGAAGAAACAACTGGCGCGCTGTTGTAAGCTCGGCTATAACCACCTAAGCGGTAAACCACTAAAGAAGAAGAAGAATCCCTCAGTTTTGAGATATCGAACTGAAATTTTGCACACGGTCTTTGCGCCCTAAAAATTTGGTCGCTTATCGGAACCGCTGTTTTCGGACAACTACAGCAGATAGTTGCATACAAACTGAACAACCAATATTAAGTCCTTGTATAGGAAACTCTTTTATTTGATGAGCTTCATGAAATTCGGTAAATATCATTGCTCAAAGCAACGCCATAATCTCAGGGTATACTGTGCAGATCGGACCACTATAGCATATAGTTGCCATACAAAATGAACGATCAAAATCAAGCTAGAGAACTTTTTATACACTTTTATACTTTTGAGAGTATTATATCTTAGTTGCAGTGAAAGCTAACTTTTTTCTTGTTTTGAAACAAAATTTCCGTAGCACTCAAAAAACACCCTTTCTAACTCCACCGAACGGTTCCTTCCTGCTTTTTCTCGTTCAATTTTGCTACAAGTCGTACGCTAATTGCAACATCGCGCACATACAGACATATCTACTACACCTATGTATGTGCGCATAGGCAAATAAATGAGTGGCCACGGCGCATGCGCAAATTTCAACGTCACTTTGTGGTCAGCTTAATGACTGCACACAAGAATTTACGTATGCTGGTAGTACAACGAAATGAAAATACTAGTTTAAGACATTAACGAGGTAATATTAAGAATTAAATGACAGCGTTTTAAGTTGTCAATAGTTGTTAAGCGAGTGACAAACTTTTAATGGCTTAATGGCGGATTTTCAAGCGCATTTAAATCGGTACATACATACATATGTATGCGGATATATGCAGCTATACAGTAGGGGAATTCGAATTATTTATTTACCACTTAGTTTTAACATTTTGTGCTGACTTTTGCTGCTAAATCACGCAATTAGCCGCGCAATCGAACACGCAAGCGTAAAGAAATGTAAATTTTAGTACAATTGTACATATGTAAGTGTGTGCTGGTACACATGTAAATTTCACTGTTGCGCAGGCGCTGCAGGCGAACTGGATTTTCGCTCAACTAACGCGTGCAGCGGCGATAAACACTGTCAACTTACACCTTGCAGCAGAAAAATCACCAGATAGACTGGTAAGTGTGAGTATTAGCAGATATTAACATACATACATATGTATGTATACATATATGTATATATGTAAGTATTACTGTCTATATCTTTGCTCAGTTTGACGCGCCACCAACCTGGAACAGCGCGCCACGCAATGAGAAAGCGCGACAAATACTCGCTTAGCATGCATGCGGCTAAACCTGTAGTGCCACGAGGGTCTCCACTGTAGCAAAGAATAAATAGCATTTGACTTGGTGAATGCAAAATATGCATTTTATCACGTAAACGTCAATTAAGCAACAACAAATTATTTAGCCAATATGGGCGTTAGCATTTACACATGGCCAGCCTCTTAATTTCATAGCGGAGAATAAATCGAATGTTGCCGACACACACATGCACACACGCATGCGCACTAACCCAAATGATAAAGGATGCTATTTTGTGGCGCAGAAAAAAATTTATAAAAATTTGATATGCGACACCCACACGCAATTTGCCGCATTTCTCAAGCACTCAAAGCCAAACAAATTGTTTATACCGCATACGAGTATATATCTTTCTGTACATATATACATACATATGTATACTATATCTTAGGCCTGTCACCACATGTGGGTTGTCTTGGCAATTTAAAAATGCAAATTTCGCATAGTTTTCATTAGGCCCCTTTGATAGTGCCCACAATGTCTAAGTGACGGCTGCATAGCGATAAGGATAAGCTTTTAATAAACTTGTCAGTCATTAACTGTCTTTTTAGCATTTGCTTAGACGCTTTAATAGACGCAATTTTTTCGGGTGGGTTGAACCGGCAATAAAATTTGCAAACTTATTTGCTGGCTGCGTGCAGAGACACGAAGTACCGGTACTCGTTGCTGGCATATTTACGAGGTGTAGCTATTAGATAATTTGATTAACGTTATAGAAGCCACACGCATGCGCTGAAAGCGGGTTTCGGTGAAACCGATCGGCACTTAGATGGTTGGGAGGTGTTCGCTGAAGCTTTAGAAATTTGTAGAAAAATGTATGGTATACAAATTTCCATTGAATTTTATATGCGTAATCAAATTTCTGGTGCCGAAACGTGCAGAATGTTGGAAAAGGCCTTCGGTGATAATTGTTTATCGCGAGCCAGTTGTTGTTGTTGTTGGAGCGGCAGAATTCTGCCGAGTTGACAGTCCTTGGCCGGATAAAAATGCGGGTCCGTTCCGCTTACGTAGACCCGACTGTCGTGGGAGCGGATCGCGAGCCAGTGTTTTTGTTTGGTACAAATTAGTAAAAGAGGACCGAGAACGCGTTGACAACTTACCACGTCCAGGACGGCCATCAACATCAACGGATGATCAGCATATCAATAAAATAAAGAAATTGGTGCTAAAGAATCGACGATGAACAGTCAGAGATCTTACTGGCATCGTTGGAATATCGGAAGGATCAGTGTAAACCATTTTGAAAGCTCATTTGGGCCTAAGAAAAGTAAAAGCGCGGTTGGTTCAGAATTCACTCAATTTTTTCGAAAAACAGCGTCGCGTTAAAGTCTGTGAAACAATACTTTCCGACTACCAAAATGTCATGAAACGTATTATTATTTGCTATGAGTCTTGGATCTATACGTACGTCCCAGAAACAGACGATCAATCGGCGGAATACCGTGGCAAGGGTGAACTAAAGTTGACAATGTTCTTCGATTAACGAGGTGTGGTGCACTCCGAATTGCTTCCGACCGGCCAAATGTCAACAAGAAATACTATTTGAGTGTTAAGCGGCGTTTGCGTGAAGCTATTCGTAGACCGGAATTATGGGCGTACAACTCTTGGTTTTTCGTACCACGATATTGCACCGTCGCATACTGCATAGAATCTTCGTGATTTTTTCGTCAAATTTTCAACCAATATCGTGTCGTAACCACCGTATTCACCTGATTTAGTTCCGTGTGACTTCTGGCCATTTAGCAAACTCAAACGAGCGATGTTTCTCGATCAGTATATAATATGTTTTGATAAACCGACGAGTGAGATATTCTAAAACCAGCGTTATTTTGATATCATTCTTATGTATAATTAGACCTTTCTGTGTTTTCTACCGAAAGTAAAAGGGAACTCCTTTATGACAAAAAATGTAAATTAGCCAAGTCAGAAGAAAAGTCCCTATATCTTTCGTTAAAGGATACATTTTTTCTCTTTTCCCTCTTCTCTAAACAGAGTTCAAAGATAACCAGTAGTCCATCGTTAATTTCCTGATTACTTGACTTAGTAGACGACTGCGAACTTTAGAACCAAGGGAGGCAGAGAGTAATTGAGAACAAGATTTCCTGTTCCTACAAGCTCAACGGCTTTACAGTTTCATGTGATTCCATGATGACCAGACACCTAAACGCGTCTGATAGTGAAGTAGCTTGATGCTATCGATAGTAAGGAGCGGCACTTCATGACTGAACGCATAGTAGACGAGCTCAACGCTAGCATTGCCGTTCTGCAGTCAGAGTGAATGTTCACTTCGCTGAAAGAGGCTGCACTTCGGAGCCATTCAGTCATGACAAGTCCCTACAGGAGCTAGTAGTTGATCAACGTTTTCGGCGGCAACACGAGGTATCCAGTACCAGATGACAAGAGGACAACGAAAACCCAGTTCATTCCCAAACCAATGTAATTGAAACATGAGTTCTTTCTTGCCAGCTTATCGACTTTGAGCGAGATTCCAGCGATTTTGCTATGATCAGGCATCCAAATGAGTCTGATAATGTAGTAGCTTGATGCTATCGATGGTGAGCACATACACTCCTTGAATAGCTTTAAGTGTACAGTGGGCACGCTGAATGTTAGTATTGTCGCTCTACTGTCAGAATGAATACTCGACTCCCTAAAAGAGGCTGCACTTCGGAGAAGTATATATACATACATCTAGCTAGGCAGTCATTTCTGTTTGAATAACAATGATTCCGGTAGCGTCCTCTGTGGGAGAATTTCCATTCCACGCCTCTTCTACAGCGACTTCGCCCTGTCCGCTTATCCATCATCGGTATGTAAGCTGATTAAAAACCATCAAAAATGGACTATTCGGCGCAATGTAGCAATTTATTAGGTATACAGTTGAAGACAAAGTGAATAAATGGCCTCCTATGGACTCTTTCATATACCCATATCTGAACGCGTATAAGCTTCTTTACTTTTTTAGCTTTTTCGACCGCTCTCCAATTGACGAAATAGTAATAGGCTTCATAAACAAGTCATTTCCGAAATTTGAGGATTTTTCTTGCCTCTGAATTAAAAATGTGTCTTCAAGATTTTCCTAAAAGTTCAGAAAATAACAAGTCCTCAAAATAGCTTTTTATGACATTATTCCAGTCTCTGTTTTTTGCTAGGTTTACCACATCAACATAACAGTGTTGGTAGACATTTTTTTATTATAATTGAACGACTTAAACTATTTTAGCTTTTATAAGGAACTTCAATGATTTTAAGATTGCCAATCGGTAAGAATATATTCAACACATTTGTAGTGACGGAAATGTCTAGAGAAGGGCACCGGGAAAACAACTTTTGGAGCATCTCTTGTGAACGTGTCCCGCATTGGCAAGACTACGCTGTGAGCATCTGGCGTCGCCACGGTATGGTACACTGGAATAGGTATCGATAGTGAGGCCGCAGAGTCTGTTAAAATTCGCATCAAGCGCAGGCATCCTAAAGGACTACTGACTACTCCTTTCGGACTTAGCAACTGAACACCAGCTGGTATTGTGAAGCTCCAAAACTGGTCTATTTGGGGCTTATTGGCCCACCAGATTAACCTAAGCTAACCTAAACTGTTGTGGCGTCCAACAATCTTAAACGCAGTTTCATAATAAAAATTAATTTTTGACAACTGGGAGTCACACACATTTGGAATATTCACATGGTCATCTAAACTTTCCAGCCCACCTAAACCACCTCAATTCCACGAATCGTAACTCAAACTTTCAAATTAACTCAACTATAAATCAACAGCATTGCAACACGTTCGCCTGCTTAACGCATTGACGTTTGAACGATGTGATATGACGGAAAGTACCGTTAACTGTCAAAAATCATGACAAGTACGCGCAGCCAGTGGTTTTAACGCACTCACAAATACATGTGAATAAAAATCGTATGCACTTACATTTTCGCATGATGTACGACATGAGCCAAATACCTCGCTGCAACAAGTGTAAATGTCTGGAAGAAAGAAAAAGAAAACAGATTAAGCGAAAACGATTATCAGCAAAGAAATGCAATGAGTAATGAGAAAAAACAAGAAATCGAAAAAATGCATTTAAGTAGCATACAAAAAATATACATATTACTGTAGAGACAGGCAGTGCAAGTGCGTGCGTCGAGCCGAAAGAGAAAAATTATTAAAAAAGAAATGAGTGAAGAACCCCAAATGCAAATATCAGTTTAATGGCAGCGTAATATTTAATTTTTTGACATTTGAAATAATTTATTTTACGCATAACTGCTGCATTTACTGCGCTACACGTGCGTTGTGTCGCTGCGCGGCGGGGTATTTGAACTTGTTATTTGCTTTTGGATTCATAATAGATTTCTTCAAGCCTCAAATAGATTTTTGTCTTTCGCTGCATTATTTTAATGTTATATTTTTTTCTTTTTATGCTGAACAGTGTATATTAAGTTTGCCCAAAAAGAAATGTCAGAGTCTCTCTAAGTTAGTCAAGTTTGTCTGTAAATAGAAAAATAGATATAAAATAATTGAGGCTATGCACTGCGACCTATGTTCTATTGTGTCTAATCTAATATATCATATATGGTACTCAGAACAATTCCAGGTGCTTGCTGAGGTGGTGTGATCACTGTCTACGTATATTCAACTTAGGGCCTTAAACCTGCTTCTACAAATTGCTGGGCAATATAGAATCAGGTGCTCTGAAGTTCCCTGTTTCATGTCGCAAAACCGGTAGTTTGCGCAAGAGACTAAAACCAAGTTGGGCAAGTGCTTCCTGAGTCTGCAGTGCCCTGTACGGAGAGCGACAAGGACGCGGAATATGTCTCGGAGGAGGTTGATCATATTTTTAAACCTTGCAAGGCTGTACCCTCCCATTTGTAGCTTGGCGTTGCGCATTCCTGCTTCCAGTGCTGTTCTCTCCCCACTCTCTTCTCCGTGCAGAGCTAGTCTTTTACAGTGTGGGACCCCACTGCAATGCATGGTTCTGGCCCCATCATCCTGAACGCTGCCGGGCTAGTTCGTCGGCCAACTCATTGCCGGCTACCATTTTATGTCCCGGCACCCACATCAGGTGTACTTGGATGCAAACTGACAGGCGGTTCAGCCTTCCCATACACTCCTCTTCTAAAAGCGATTTGATATCATAAGCTGTTATCGCTTTTAGTGCCGCTTGACTATCGCGATAAGCTGGTTGCGATGGATGTTGATTTCTGCACACTGACTTATAGCAAAGACTTCTGCTTAAAAGATGCTCGAAATATGACCAATGGGAATGTTGTGAAGGTGTTTTCGAATCGTCGGTCTGCCAGTGGATAGTGCTGGCCCTCAGAAGTAGGTCGTGGAATCACTCCACTCCCCTTCACTGCCGGCAGTAACTCTAAACTTCTTTGTAACTGTTTTTGTATTGCACGTTTTACTCTATCTCTTAGAAGCTTTTATGGAAAAGTTGTTCATTCAACGAGATATCTTCACGAAATTCGGCAAGGATTACTGCCTAGGTCAATAATGCAATTTCTGAAAAAAATGTTCAGATCGGATCACTATAGCATATAGCTGTCATACAAACTGACCGATCAAAGTTCTTGTAAGCAATCTTTTCTGTTTGCGTACGGTATTATAGCTTCGCTGCAACCAAACTTATTATGATTTTTTATATTTTCCGCTAGTTACACCATGTTGTATTCATTAAACTTGCGTCCATCATGTCTCCAAATTGACGCGACCATATTCCATTAGTTTATGTCTATGGCACGCCAACTCCATTCACGTTTACGCCAACAGCTGCTGGCTGCCGATCTCGCTCACCCCTCCCGCCGCTTCAGACACAAACGACTTCTAAATCATGTTCAATCATCCAGTTCTTCTACTCATAATCACGAGCACTGCTTGCTGATCTTACAAAATCCCAACGACGCGCTGTCGTCCCCGGCTTGTTGCTTTTTGCTTTCATTATCGGGTCTTGGGCGGCAATGCAACAACACTGTGTTTTGCATGAATTTTTCCCATGTGATTAATGTCGAGCAATTCGCAATTCGCAATTTTTCATTTATTTTCTCTTTTTTTTTTGCCAGCATACACTCGCAAATCCTGCAGACATTCGCGTTTTCAGCGGCATCTGTGCGCTTATTGCAGCGCAAGTCCATTGCTGACGCCAACGAATCGTGCATATATATGTACGTGCATCGGGATGTGAGTTAATCTATATGCAAATACATGTGTAGTTAATTTTTTAATCTTCCGTACAAGTGTCACCAGTCGAGTCAGTCGCACAGCCAAGCAACGCAACCGATTCAATGGCCTCAGCACGATCAACGCCTCGCTTACTTTGCTTGCGATCACTTTTGATTCACTGAAGTTTCTGTGTCTGTCCAACTGCTTGACTCCTCAGCCGCTTAACTTGACATACTATTATTTATAAGTTCGCACAAATATATGTACACATGTAGGTTTGTATGTAATTGCGTTTGTGTACTTTAGTTGTGACTCAAAAGTGTTCGTATCGATCGTGTTCTTGCTGGCGATCGCTCGTCCAGATGTGGTCTTGCCGCCAAGTGGCACTTCTGGTGTGAATGGTGACACTAAGTGCGCAAAAACATGAGGGCGTTTGTTGTACAACGGTATGTACTTATATATAGTATTTATTTTGGTGCAAAGAGTAATGAGCATCCGGAAGAAAGGCTGAAAAACTTGCTGTAATTTGCTTAAAATTGTTCAAAATTAATTATAATTGGAATATGTTTAAGGTTTTATCCGCAGTGTTATTGAACTTCACTGACTCTTTCTCTACTTTGGAAGTCGCGTCGATTATTTATCTAAATCATTTTTTTCAGAACAAGCTTCTTTTTCTTACAACGTTTTTATTTTCAGACGTGTGGTTTTCAATGAGCCGATACTTTTTTCGTAATTGGCCTTGCTGACAGCTGTTATATGTTGATAGACATATTCGCATGTATCAATTTCCCAGCACGTTTACTGCGAAGACGCTTTGTTGCATTGGATCATAGTATAGAAGAAGATCTGATTGAGTCCATCCACCACTTTGCGGAAGATCTTGGTTTCTTCTTCTTCCTTATTAAGTAAACACCGCAAAGCCGAGTTTACAACAGCGCGCCAGTCGTTCTTTCTTTTGGCTGTTCGTAACGCCGGCTCATCAGATGTTGTCATTGTCCATGCCTCTGTACCATATAGCAGAACGGCGATGATGAGTTACTTGTAGAATTTGGTCTTTGTTTGTCGAAACTACTCTGTCCGTAGTAACGCCTTTTGGCAACAGTTATTCTGCGTTGGATTTTGAGGCTGACATTTTTGTTGGTATTAAAGCTGGTTCCAACATAAACAAGATCTTGGTTTGCAGGTTTTTGGTTACAAAATCCAACTCGCGCAAGTATTGAAGCCGAAAAGCCATCAAGCGCGCCACACGTTCGGTAAATGGACCCAAAAGGGGATGTATGAATTGGACGGTTTGGTTTCAACAAGACGACGCTACATGCTGTACATCAATCAATTTATTGAAGAAGGTTTTTGGTGAACTAATTATTTAGCCTCGCGGGCCTGTGGCGTAGCCTCCAAAATCATGAGATTTATCACAGGATTTTATGAGGTTGCTTATTTACCCACATAAGTCCGAAATGATTGACGCCTTGAAAGAGAATATACGGCATATCATTGCTGCCCTTCGGCTGCAAAGATTGGGTCTCTCAGCTGGAATTTATTCTAGCCAGTCGTGGTGGACAATCATCTTGACATCTCTATTTATATTCGCCTACAAAACTCAGACAGGATTTCCAAGCGAAAGTGCTAGGTATAGCAAAAGCATGTGAAGTTCTATTGAACAACAATGAAAGGGTACCGAGATGCACCATAAATACACGGACAGTCAGGCGGCATTGTTGCCTTGTTGACAACAACGAAGGCTTTAAGTTGACTGGCAAGTCCAAGCCACTTGTTCATAATTTGGGTTCCCGGTCAATCGAATATTTTCGGCAACGAAAAGGCAGGCTAGATGGCAAACCTAGCAGCGTTTTTAGACAAATCCGAGACGGAGTCAATATCATGTCCACTAACTAAGCAGATATGGCCCAAATATGATAGGAATAGAGCCAAGATCTACCATTTAGGTCAAGAAATAGTATACAGACTTACAGCTACTATAACGGGACACTGGCCTTTTGGAGAGCTTGCCTTATAACAATATTTTTTGCAGCTGCCAGCTGAAGGAGAATACGGAGATGGTTTTCCACTTCCTCTGTGAATGCCATCACAAAGCCCATACAAAATACTTGGAACCCATCAGGCACCAAACCTTCAATGGGATATATGTATGTATGTAAGCTGTTTCATTGAGAGCAGCAAATGGTTTGAGCGCAACGATGAAACGAAATAGCAAGATTATACGGTTCCAAGATGTTGCAACAAAATAGCGCATCTAGCGCCAATTCAGTCTAACTAAAGTTAGAATCAGTAATGAATAGGAGGAATAATGGAAACACTAGAGATTGCAACAAAATGGGATTCGACATGTTAAGCGAATCAGAAAGAGTAAAATTCGATAGAACTTAAGCCAACCAAGTTTAGAGCAAGACAAGTCTATAGCATTTAATATGTAACCCGAAACCCGAAAAGCAATTTCTTAAGGAAAATAATGAATGAAGATGAAGCAGTAATCCGTTTCGATGATGAAGCTTCATTCGTTTCCACGACAGTCGGATCTACGTAACCGCAACGGACCCGGTCAAATACTGTCAACTCAGCAGAATTATGCCGCTACAACAACAACATGAAACAGTAATCAATACATAGAACAAATCAGCAATGAGCATTTAGATGATTTCGTCTTCAAACAGATTCTCAACTGCGGCAACCTACAAATTTTTATTAGAAGTCATACATCAAAGAGTTTCAAAAGAGACTTTGTGACAAAATAATGCAGAGATAATTAAATAATTTATTTTATTTCTTCCATTGGTATGAAGTATGTACATATTTATGTACATAAAAACTATTTCTTAAGTCGCACTTTTTAAAAAACTATATTTTTTAATCTACAACAACACTAACAAACAACAATTGAGTGCTTGTTAAGCATTTGCTACTAGCTGTGTGGTCGATTCGCGCAAAAATACAAAGAAGAAAAAAACAAAAACAAAGCAAATGCAAATTTTATTTTTATACCCATTTCACTGCTTTATTAGTGTGTGTAAGTTTGTATTTTTTTAGTAATTAGTTACTGTGACAGCGCAATGAAAATGTCGCGCTGTAGCTTCAAAGCAAGAAAAAAGTAAAAAACTGACAAGTGTTTTAGTTCTGTGCTCGTAAATTTGTATAGCACAGCTGTGAGCAATATTTGAGTGAGAAAGTGTGGCAATTGAAACAAGTGGAAAATAGAAACAATTTTTTTTGTTGTTGTGCGGCTGACCGTACAAAATAATTTTAGTTACCATGTGTTTATAGAGTTAAGATGGCTATGTGCATTAGGGTGGAAAAAATTTAGTAATAATATTCAAAAACATTTTTGAAAGTCATACAAAAAAAAAATGTAATGTGAGATTCGAAATCGACTGCTAGTCTAATTTTAATTTCTATATTTAATGTCCCTTTCAAGTGTTTTTTTTAAAGCACATTAAAGAGGATTGAACTATTACCGGGAAATTTGAAATTTATGGGTTATAATGTTGTTGTTGTTCTTGTTTAACGATTATCCAGACCCTGTTTAGGGTGGGACCTGTCATCGAAATCACTGAGCTGTAGGCTCAAGAAGCGAGCTGTTTCGACGGCTTCGGACCATAGAAAGTAGGGTGCAAAATAAGTGGATTTCATAGGACATGCAAAGAGGTTATGATTAGTATCATGCGGCGTCTCATTGCATGCAGCACGTAGATTTTATACATTAGGATCTATTTTATATAAATAGAAGTTTAATCTTCTAGAATACTCAGAACGAAGTTGCGCAAAGGTCACACTTGATTCACGCGGCAACTTAACTGCTTGTTTAGCTTTGAGTGGTGTTTGGACTCTTAAGTACGCCATTCACTGGGAGGGAGCCAATGAAGGTGTTAATAGCTCCACTGTGAATAGCATTCGGTAGCCGTCGGAAATTGGTCGCGTCCGAAATTTGGTCAGTATATTGTTCAAGTTCGTCAACATGTTGGATGCATGCTTTCTTGATATTCTTAGGAAGCTGTTCCACTTCAAGCAGCTGACTGAGGGGATGGTTTCAGCGAAAACACAGGAGCTGCAACTGTTTGGAAGAAGTGTGTTATGTTCCTTTACAAAGGGCATACGGGCCTCATTATGTAGATGATCGATGAAAGACAACAGTAGATCTCCAGTTATAGTCTAGAGTGCGATATGCAGGACTGTATTTTCTACATCTACGTCCGGCTACATCTAGGTGACCAATTTGGGGCGGCGTAACGAGCGATCCTTCCGGCTTCACCAGTTTGGTACTTCAAAAGCCAAAGCAAGAAATTGCAGTGTAATTAATTCAACTATTAGCAGTGAATTATCGATTTTTATCAATCGAATCAAACCATAAAGAAATGGTTTCGGAATTTATTGATATTATTAAACTATCAAATGTGAATTATGGATATACATACATATACTCGTATTAAACTATCAAAAGTGAATTATTAACATTTATCGATATTATTCAAATATCAGAGTTGAATTATTGCCAGTTGTCGGCATTATCAGACTATGGAAATGATTGATTATCAGTATGTATTTGTGGATAAAATCAAACCATAAAAAAATTATTATTGGAATTTATCGTTATTTTAAACTATCACAGTTGAATTTCTGGTATCTATCGATAGATTCAAGTCATCGAAAGTGAATTATTGGAATTCATTGATGTTTGACAAATACCCATAAAAATTTATAACTAATTTTTTAAGGTTTGACAACATCAATGAATTCCAATAATTCACTTTCGATGACTGGAATCTATCGATAGATACCAGAAATTCAAATTTGATAGTTTAAAATATCGATAAATTCCAATAATTCTTTTTGATTTGTCAATAGTTATCGACATTATCAGACTATGAAAATTATCACTATTTATGTAAATAATCAAACAACTAAAAGTGAATTATCGAGATCTATTGATGTTATCAGGAAAAAAAGAGAGTTCTGGACATTTATATATGTTGCCACAAGTGAACTAATGAAATTTATATAATTAATATAAAGTTAATTATCGACATTTATTGATTTTATTAAAATGCCAAAAGTAATTTAAACGATATTACTAAACTATCAAAAGTTGATTATCGATATTTATCGATTTTATAAAACTGTCAAAAGTTAATTTATCGATATTACCAAACTATCAAAACTATTAAAATTTATAAACATTTTCTAGCTGTTAAAAATTAATTTTCGATATTTATCAATAACATCACACTTTTGTAAGACTATTATCAACATTTATCGATACTATCAAACCATACATATGTATTTAATTATCCATATTATCAAACTAACACAAGTGTGTTATCGATATTTAAAACATGGTATATATGGAATATTGGGAAAAAATGGTATTATATTCAAATATCGATAATATGAAATTATAAGAAATAAATTGCCGAAAATTCTCGATATTTCCAATCGACATGCAATTAACAAAGTAACACAAGTGTTTCATCGATATTTAAAATATAGTATGTATGGCATATAGGAGAAAACTGGTATTATTTTAAGTGTCGACATTATGAACTTATGAGAAGTGAATTATCGAAAATATTCGATATCACCAAAAAATTCAATTATCGAAAATTATCGATATCAGACAAAAATTCAACTATCGACTTTTTTTCGATATTTTCAAATTGCAAAATGTGAATTACCGTAAACTTCAAAGCACCATACATACCATCCGAACCAGATAAGATCGTATTGCTTAAGTCATCTTATATATGACGACGTAGTAAATCGCACATAACTGAAAATATTATTATTATAACAAATGTTCATACTTAACCAATACATTTATAGCACTCTAAAACCGCAACTACTGAACAAAGTCGCAGATATAATCGTATTAATAATAAAAATCTCAAAGCAAAGTAATAAACTCTCTAAGCAAGCAAGTAGGCAAATAAAACAAAGCAATACAAATAAATGCGACGTCAAAATGACAGCGACGACAACTACCGCCGCAGCAAGCAACCAATAACAACAACAGCAACAACAACAGCAACAACAAAGTCAACAAAATCAGCACAAAACAACCAAAAAGCCAAGCACAGCACAAAGGCAACACTTAAATGTTAATAACCAAAAAGCAACAACAAACGTCGAACAGCATGTGCACTACGAAGTGGCAGCAACCGGTCGTTGGCGACACAAACACATGTTGCACAAAACAACAAACACCAAGTTGCAATAGCAAACGTTTGCAGTGGGGGAACGCATACATATGCTGTGCTTGCGAAGCGAAGACATTCTAATCGCCAATGGCTACTCGACCCACTCGTCCCGAGAGCACCAACACCTCGCTGATCGTCGCACTTGTCAGTATATGTACATATGTATGTACAAGTATGCATGTACATAGGTGAATGTAGAATTGCTTGCATATGGCAGCAAATTTCATGTGCGCCGTTGTGGCAGCAGTGCCGGTGGCAGGCTCGCTCGTTGACTCGTTCCTTCGTTCATTCACTTCGATGACAGTTCATCATTATTCAAATGCAACAGCACTTTATTCTTAATCATTTGTTGTTGTTATCTGGCTATTATTTGTTATTGCTATTGTTGCTGCTAGTCTATGTGTGTTGTTGTAGTGTGTTTTCATTTATTGCAACAACATTTGCAATTCAATGCACAAACATTAATCGCGTTGGCAACAACAACAACCACTAGGTGTGTGTATGTGTATGGCGTGCATCTACTAATGTATATGTATAATATTTATGGCAAGATTTTGTTTCTCTTGAGCAATTGTCGCCTCGAGACTCGGTTTGCATAGCAAATCATTTAGATTATTAAATAATTGTTGCTGAGACAGGAAGCGCTTATTTATTTTTGCATTTAATCAATTCGTATAAAATAAATTAAAAACAAAAACAAGCAAAGATGTTAACTTAAGTTATAATACCCTTCTCAAATACAAAAGATTCCTTACAAGAACTTGCTTTTGATGGGTCAGTTTGTACGACAGCTATATGCAGTAGTTCAAGGCACGTCGCCATAATTTTTTTGGCCGTACAGGTTCAGTTGAGACGAGCCCCCGATTCGTGCCCGAACCTGGCTCTGAACATAAGCTCTCATAAGGACAAATGTTAACCCTCGCGAGGCCTCCTGCTTGCACAGATAATCACAGGGTTCATAAAGGGCAACTGTTACAATGACGGAGGTAGCGGCTTGAAGTGGAGACCCACCAGAAAAAAATTAAAAAATTACACCGCAACAACAACAAAAAGAAGAACTTAATAAAGATCACCAAGTCGAGGAATACGGAACCGTCTTCCGTAGAAGTAGTAGGATACTTGGACCCCCTCTACTCATCGTCACTCCAAAACAACCTGACAAAACTGGAGAAAAGACAGCCTCAAGAAAAACACCATCGACGAAACTATTAGAAGGAAAGAGCGCCCCAGCTGCTACTACAGAAGAGCCTCCAAACTCAGCGAAACAAAAATACATTACCTAAATGAGACGGGCAGAAGAGCAATCCTTAGAAGAGTGCAAGGGTATCATGCAAATTATGATGGCGATGGCAAAACAGAAGAACGTCAGCGTGGACTTAAGAACGCAATGGCACAGCTATATGAACTCTTTGACGTAATCAAGAGTTACCGTAGAAACTGGCTCATCACAGAAAATGAGAAAAGACGGGGACATCAAAGCAGACGCATCACGACACTCGAGTCCATAACCTCGAAGCGGCGAGCGACAAGCCCTGTGTAGCCTCGAGAAACAGTGCGACCACAAAACTAAAAGGACGGTCAGTGGCAAAGATTTTTAACTAAAAAAGCAAGGAAGACCCACGCAAGCGAAGGAACGGTGGAGGAACCACATTAAAACGCAAAAGTGAGACAGCAAGGTAGGAATATAGCTGCAAGCCAGAGAGCAAGTAATAGGCTCAAACGACAATCAGAGTCCGTGATCATAAAGCTAGCAAAAGGTAATAGCTACGCAGAGATTCTTAAGAATAACCACAGCAAAAATACATCTTAAAGAAGCAGAGGTTAAGATCAAAGGTATCAATTACCCCGCACCAATATGGTCGCCTGGATGCAGTGGTACGCAGATGAGGAAACTTCAGACCTGCCAGAACACTGCACTCCGAACCACGACAGGATGCCTCTTGATGTCTCCCAGTTAAGGAGAAGAATGAACTCCTCTCCAAGCAGTTCCTGCTAGGATGTTTTCGTAGAAATCAAATCACCACTCATCGCCGACGAAGAGCTCGAGTTGCCGCGAGAAACGCAAGTGACCCTAGCGCAGCTTCGTTCTGAATATTGTAGCAGGTTGAACTCCTACTTATCCAGAATAGACCCTGACATATCCAATATATGTCCTACATGCAGTGAGTCTCCGCATGACACTGGCCACCTCTTTGCATGCCCTGCCAACCCTACTCATCTAACACCCCTTTCCCTTCGGTCCGACCCCGTCGAATCAGCACGTTTCTTAGGCCTCACGGTAGATGATATCGACGACAATCTGGATAACCCTTACCATCCTAACGGGGATTGATAACCGTTAGAACAACAACAACAATATCAAAGGGATCCGTAAAACAGGAGCCGGGCCCTACTATTAGAGCAGGAGAAGTGACAGTCTGCGAGACACTTAAGACCACCTTTCAAGAATCTGCAACTGTGGATGACCAGAAAGGCTACTATAGAGATCACTTATTTACAACAAAAGAGGAAATAGCAGGGGCTGTAAAAGAAGCGCTACAGGGCCCTATCGAAGACTCGATGATAAATATAACACCACATAAAACAAGGGAGTCGGGAAGAGCATATATAATGCTAGATCAGGACAAAGCTGACGTACTGATGAGAAAGGCGCGCATTAAAATTGGCTGGATTAACTGCAGGCTGCAACTGAAATAAAGCTTCAAAAGGTGCTTTCGCTGCTTTGGGCCAAGGCACTTAGCCTGGGACTGTAAAAGACCCGACAGGAGAGCGCAAGGTATGTGGCCAACCAGGTCAAAAATAGAAAGAGTGCACAAAGCGCCCTCATGCTACCCTTGCGAAGAGGCTAACAATGTTCTGGGCTACGCAAAATGTACGGTATATAGGAAGTACCAAAACAAAGGATTATTCTACCGGCTAAAATTATTCCTAATACCGGATCACAGTATGCCATCTCACGTCTAATACTTCTCAAAATCGGACGTTAACTTTTCAAGCCCCCAGATGTTAACTAAGAGGACCACAAATCTCATGGAAAATTATAAATTAAAATAACGGTCAATATTACTTAAACTTGTTCAATTATGATACGGTAGACAATTTTACTGATTGCATAAATCAATATTAATATTTAGATAACGTATATTTGGGGTAAGCCATGGCGTATAAGTTATCACTTTGTCATGATTTTTTCTCAATCTCGTGTCCGTTCATTGGAGCGTACTCACTACGGTTATAGGAATTGCTTTTGTTTGAAAATAACGATTAAATAATGAAGAATAATGTTGTGTTCATGAAATTTGTCCAGTTATGGAAGAGGTCCGGCTATGAGGACTGTCCGTAATGGTGAATTTTGGCGTATTTTGGCTTTTTAACTCCGCGATATATTAGGTACAAAACTAATTTCGAGTTACTATTTTATCCCCGAATAAGAAAGAGACAAAAATACGAGCTAAAAGCGCGAAATTAAAGTTTTTTGAAATTTGTCCAGTTATGGGAGATGTTCGGCTATGAGGATTGTTCCTAATGGGAATTTCAGTGTATTTTATCTATTTAGTATAAGTTTTCTATTTATTCGGCAAATAGTTTCGTAGATATGAACTTTAAACGCATTTTCTCCAAACGCTGTTTTCAGAGTACATACTATATGTAGGTGAGAAGAATTTCTCCAAATCGATCGTCTTGCAATTTTCACACGACTTTCTCGGATTATGATTGAAGAAATAAGATTTTTGAAAATAATTTCGATTGTCGAAGCCACTCGGAAAAGTAAATTACTATATTTCCCAAAAAAAAACAACAAAAAAACTTTGAATGGAAGCCGCCATTTTGTTAACAATAAATATGTTTACTAGTCCTGCGATCATTGCCTGTTTTCAACTATATTCATAGCTCCGCCCAAAAAACAACGCCCACAAATCACACTAGCAAACACACACATATGGATTTGTATAGTTTTTCCAACACCCACATGATCAACACCTTCCCAACAACCAATACAATTCGAGGCACCTGTCGAGCGCCAACAACACAAACGCACAAAACAAGACATACAAACGCTGTGTGTGCGTGTATGCGTGCAAGCTAAAAGATACTAATATATTTGTATACATATGTACACTTCTATTATTATTCTAAGCACTCCCCGTCGGCACACATATCATATCAAGTTGCCAGCAAGCCAAGATATAGATAGACAAATGGACAGCATTGGTGACAATCGATCAAAGTGTGCCGCATCGTCGTTTACGAGCGTGTACGCTGAATGATTCATAAAACTTGGCAATACGCAAATTGTGTGTATATACCCTATAAGCATATGCAAATATGAATATTAAACACATAGATATGTGTGTGTGCGCATGTGTTTGTGTGATTTAGTAAATATTATAGCGACTCATGTATGCTATTAAAAAGAAATTCGCACAATTAATTTCCTGGCATACAAATGAAGCTCGGCAATAAACAAACAATGACCTTAAGTCTTAGAAGTGTCAAATTCACTCGAAGCAGTAGTATTTCATGTGCTAATCGAAGGTGTTGGCTGGGTAGCCATACGAAATGGCGGGCCTTCATTTATCAAATGTCAAAAATGAGAAATTTGATCTTAGAAACGTGAATGATTCGACAAGTCGTCAATGTAAAAATTGTTTTCATTAATTACACATATAAACTTTATGATTTTAGAAGATATGGGGTGCCTTTTTAGAGATATAGAAATTTGTATGAAATCTCAAATAATTAATATACTTGTATGTAATCTATAAATATATATAAAACATACATATGTATATGTATAATTTATATGATTTCAGAAGATATAGGGTGCCTTTTTAGAGCTATAGAAATTTGTATATTTCAAATAAATATACACATATGTATGTGCGTAATCTATAAATATCTAATAAGTGATCTCAAAAATATAGGGTGCATTTTTGGTGTTATAGATCTTTGAGTGATATTTCAAATATATATTGGTTTGCAACTTTTTTGGGGTAACTGTTCGATTAGCTGGCTTGATGTATGCCCACAAAGTGTAGTATAACGGAATATAACTATGGGAATCAGAGGGTGGCTTATTTATGATTCGACACCTACATATGTTTCGGTTTGTCCCCTTTCGGTTTTCTGTTATAAACCCTTACATAATAATTCGATAAAGCATGCAGAGCATAAATGTCAAAATCATCTGTTTACTTTGACGGCTGTTTTCATAGCTCACTCTCTAATATACTCTGTAGCTGAAAAATAAAGCACCCAGTATATAAAACGTTTTAATTTGAAGCAAAAGAAATATTTTTTTATGTCACTTCAGTTCGATTTCTTAAATAAAACTATATTTTACGTTTTTTTTTATAATTCTGTTTTGCATATTTATATATTTTTTATCAAAATTTGTTATCAAATTTTATTTCACAACATTTTATTATAGATATATATTTTTCTTTTATTTTGTCTTTATATCTGCACTTTATTGTTATTTTGATATTTTTTATAAGTAATATAATTTATATATATCTAATAAAATATATATATATATGTGTATATCTACATATATAAAAAGAATCGGCCCACTCCGGGATTAGCAGGGATAGTTGTCAAATTAATTGAAGTTTTTTTTGAGAAAAAAAATAAAAAAAACTAATGGCGAGCTTCCAAAAAAAATTTATTTAAAAAAAATTGTCAAATTTTCAAAAATGGAAAAAATAAAAAAAAAATATAAAAAAAAATCGGCCCACTCCGGGATTAGCAGGGATAGTTGTCAAATTAATTGAAGTTTTTTTTGAGGACAAAAACAATTAAAAAATGGCGAACTTCCAAAAAATTTATTTAAAAAAATTGTCAAATTTTCAAAAATGAAAAAAATATAAAAAAATCGGCTCACTCCGGGATTAGCAGGGATAGTTGTCAAATTAATTGAAGTTTTTTTTTAGGAAAAAAAAAAAATAAAGAAAAAATAGCGAACTTCCGAAAAAAAATGACGATTTTACTTAAAAAAAAAAAAACGATTATTTTATATAATTGATCGTGTTAAATTTTTTTCGTGTATTTTTTCGAAAAATTCATTCAAAATCAAAAATTTAAAAAAAAAAGATCCCCAAAATTTGAAAATAAAAAAGCCATTTTTTTGAAAAATTCATAACTTTTTTGAAGTTTGACAAAAAATTTTGAAAAAATTCTCAAAAATGTTTTTCAAAGGGTAGAAAAGGATGGATAAATTTCAGCAAAATCTAAAGGGGTCGTGTTCAAAAGTGGTCGATTTGGTATGGAAAACCCTATATACATATATGTATATATATCTTTAAATATTATTAACCAGCCCACCAAGAGTAAATAATCAAAGGCAAAGGCCTTCCACTGCTTAGTAGGTGTTTAAATTTAGCAAAATTGTCACATTTACATTTTTTTTTTTCATTTTAATTTATTTTATTTTATTTCTATTTTTATCTTTGTACTATTTTATACTCAACAGCCGCGGCGCACATTCTTCATTGGCCTCGTCGACGCGTGTCAAATGCGCTAATGCCACAATGATCGTGATGCGGCTTTTAGCAAAGCTATTTTTTACAAAGATTTTTATTTTATTTTGTATAATGATGTGTTTGATGATATACATATGTATATACTGAGCAGGTTTTCTTTTTTTATACTCAGACTGATCTATATCGGAATGTATTTACATAGATTATATTCTGAAAAGCATTACTTCATGTAAGTAAATATTAAGACCTTTCGGGAGTTATATGCACTGGTGACTTTCGAATTTAAGTGAAAATAGTTTTGGAGATAGTTTTTGCAAGAATTTTTTAACTTAATGTAATCGGCTTGCCAAATTTAAACGCGTTTTCTCGAAATGCTATTTTCAGATTCGGTGAGGAAAATTTCAAACAATATTAAATATATTTTCCAATAATAGGTTAGATTAGATAAATAGGCTGATTACTTGTAAGGCCACGAAAAATTCCATTTGGACAGCTAGAGACGCTTGTCCGTTGCGATGCCAAGAACTCCTAGGCACCCAGAAAAGTTCAACATTGAAGTAGCTTGATACTACTGATAGTGAGGTCATGGACTCCTTGACTAGCTCTGAGCTCACAGTCAGCGGCCTCAAGGTCTATATGAAGTTTTGCACCTCATCCCCAGCGTCTCTGCCCCACTCACATATCTCTCGGAGGTAGGTGGGCGGAGAAGATGCCGCTGTAAATAGGTTTCGTGGCTCAGTCCAAGTTATCAAAAATGCAGTCGATTGAGAGAATAATTCGGGATATCTCTCTCTCTCTGTCTAGGTCACTTAATGTGCCCAGCTTCCCGGAGTATGATTGCAACCTTCACAGCCATACATCAGCCGGCTATGTCCCCCGATGCTATATGTAGAGGGCCACTAAGTGCGACCGTATACGTAGTGAAACACTGATGCCAATGAGAGCCACGAGTTTTTGGAAACCGGCGTTTTGTCACAAAATTAAAAGTTTGACTAGTTTTTCGCCATTACCTGTATTCATCTATTATAATTATTAATTATTTTTTTGGTATTTGGATTAAAAGTAATTTTAAGTTTTATTTTTGATGACAGCAGATATTTCGTCTTGCCTTCGTTAACTACTGGACTCATTTGCTTCACTTCCTTATCCAAACTGGAGAAAGCAGAACTAACGGTGCGGTTATTGAGGCCAATGATATCGATGTTATCGGCGTACGTCGGCAGTTCTACACTCTTGCAGAAGATTGTAACTTCTCTATTCAGTTCTGCAGCTCAAATTATTTTCTACAGTAGCAGTTTGAAGCAGTCGCTCGATAGTGAGCTGCCTTGTCTAAAACCTTGTTTGGTATCGCACTGTCCCGAGAGGTGCTTCCCGATCCCGTCGAAGCTTTTGGTATTGCTCAACGTCAGTTTACACAGCCGCGTTTCAGACATAGCGGACATATCATTTTCGTGCTGTCAAAAGCTGTTTTGAAATCGACGAAAAAAGCTGGTATGTGTCGATCCTTTTTTTCTCTTGAAACTCAGTCCGCATATTTCTTGGTTTTCTTTTGAAATTATGTCTTCATATTAGGCAATAAATTTTCTTTAACAGTTATGTTTTTGAAGCTCCAAGCAGCTGCTCAGTTTATTAACCTTGAAATTTTCACAGAATTTATAAAAAGTCGTAATATATTTGAAGGCTTCATTACAACATGACTGCCTTAGACATTTCTAATTATTGTCTGCTAACTTGCGCACACATTTCCAGAGCCTAACAAGAGTAGCATTTTCAAAGCGAAGCAGCTATATAGTTTTAAAACGCTTTTCATTAAACTAAGTACCCAGTAAGCAAATGCATAACTTGCCGTTTATTAAGATAAATGAATTAATTAACATATGTAGTTATGTATGTATGTGTTTGTGTTTATGTTTGCGAGTGAGTGAAGAGTCTATTTAGATGAGCACTTCGGCCATTTATACAAAGCCAAGCGCCATAAGTTTGCCTATATGCAATCAAAAACTGTACGCTATAAGTATATATGATGGTCCGTCTGTTGTGGCATGCAAATGCAAATGCTTGTGCTTGCCATGTTGTATACCAACAACTTCATATAGGAAACACTGCACTTAACTGGCCAAGCCAAAGTGTGTGCATTCACTTGAATGTCTAATAAAGATCTATGAATACATGGCACGCATGTGCAATTACATACAAACATATGTGTGCGAAGATAACTAATGTGTAAGTATGGCAACTACTCGAGTTTACAGTAATATCTTTATACACATACATATGTATGTATGTACATACACAAAAGCAAATAAATGCAAATGCATATTAGAATTGTGGCTCTCTGCATATCTCATGCTCATAAGCATTTATTCATCACTTTCAATTAAAATTAAAATTGCCATTGCCGATGGCCGATGGCCGATGGCTGGCAACTAATGCGTCCACTTAGCAGTAACGGCAGTTAATGTCTTTACTTTGAATGCTTTGATTAGATGCAGGCGTGCTGTGGATTATGATTAAAGCGAATTTTTCATTTTGGCCACAACTAGTTTGCTTGTTGGTTGTTGTTGTTATTTTTGTTGTTGTTGTTTTTATTATTATTGTAGTTGTTGTTGTTATTTTTTATTGTTGTCGTAATCAGTTGTTTCTGTTGTAATTTATTGTTGTTGTTGTTGTTTTTATTATTATTGTAGTGGTTGTTATTTTTTATTGTTGTCGTCATTTTGTTGTTGTTGTCGTAATTTGTTGTTGTTGTAATTTGTTGTTTTTGTTGTTGTAATTTGTTGTTGTTGTAGTCTTGCAAATGCACCAGCGAAATTCTAAATATTATTGCATAACATTAAATACTGCAGATCTTTATTGTTTTGTTGTTGTTGTTGTTGTGCAGCTGCAGAAAATCTGCACAGCAATCTCGTGTCTATCCGTCTGTTTGTCAATCTTGGCGCTTTACTTTGCAACAGTCTTCACTTTCAATTAGCATGGTTGCTACTGCCATACGCGGCACTGTCAGCAGCCGCTTACCATTGTGATTATGGGCTATGATTTAGGTGGGTCCGTTGGGAAGTTGTTCGTTGCTGGTTTCGATATATATTTTTTTGGAAATTTTTAGCAAATTAATTTCTGCAATGCTAGTTTTTGTGGAAATTTCCTAAAATAAATAAAGTGATTTCAAATTTGTGACGTGTCCATGAATATTCACGAGGTTCTGAACCATTTGTTGCGGTTCTGCGCATTTAGCAAAAAACCAGTCCTTCAATTTTCAATAAATCTCGTAGATTTCTTTGATTTTTATTAAGCACTTGGCACTTTCTTTCCAAAATATTTTTATACTTTTAACAGATATCGTTCCAGAACCCATGAAGCGAGCTTATGTACAACATCATCTGCATTCAATCTTGGAATTAGAAATTGGAACTAGGACAACATCTTCCAATCTTGGCACTAGAAATTTCAGAACTTAGAATGAAATCATTAGTACCAGGTGTTCTTATTTTTCTCGTTAGCGCTATATAAAGCTGAACTGTTTTTAGAGAGTTCAAGGTCGAGTCTTATTTTCATCATCATTTTCATGTCTTGAATTCCATTCAAGATACCAAACGAAGACAACAAGTTCTTCACTTTCTCCTTCTTCTACAACGTGCTATTTTTTCGAGGGAAAGCTCTACTTCTTGTTTCCTAAACAAACAGGTCTTCTAAATAGTCTCCGCCTCGATAATTAGCTTACCAAAAACTCTTCTGAAGAAAACTTTTAGAGTGAGTTCCTACGTTGTTATAATTCTAAGAGGGTAATGTTAGACTTACTGCTCCGGAGAGCAGTTTCCTTCAAAAACCTAACTTTATTATCAATGGCAGCCGGTCACTTTGTTATAAGAATGGTCTCAATGACACAGAGACTTCCTTCTTGATTTATCATCTCTTGCGAGATTATGGCTTAAACACTTCGCAGCCCACACTTTCAAATATTCCCTTTACCCTCAGTAAAGCTGGCTTTTCACTGTTTGTGGGGTTTCTAACAGGCCATCGGAGTCCATGTTATAAGGTTGAGAATCTTTAAGGACGTCAGCTACAGAATCTGTATGAAAAACGAGGATGTGGAAGCACCTCAGCACTTCGCGGCCGATCGTCTCATTTGCGAGATCAAGGCTTAACGCTTGGACTCTCACACATTCAGATATTCCACCGAACTGTTGAGAATAGCAATTAAACGCCCGAGAAAATTTTTATTGGCTACAACGCGTTTTGCTGGTTTACTGAATAAGTTTGAATCATAGGAGTTAAATTTTTTTGGCTTCACAAATGTCTGCATATAGTAGTACAAGTGCGACCCCTGGATCAGCCATCAAACCTAACCTAGTATGGTTCCAAAAGACGAAACTCAACCCTAAAGCAAACCGATCTCAGACAACTTACGGGAAACTGAGCTTGTCAGAAGGCTCAGTGATATCGGCAAATGGAGGCTATGAAATTATTTTGTCAAACTGCTACTGAAAAAAGCTAGAAAGTGTAACTTCAGTGCAATAAAGATCTATGACGAACGTAAATAGAGTCTCTTCAGTGTCAAGGACCGCAGTAGTGAAAATGGCGGAAGTAGCGCTGAGTATTTGGGTTGGAAATTAGGACCGAGTGACGTGGTTTTCATGAAAGTGTTTCTGAAAAGATACAAAAGTAATTTTCCTAAGAACCCTTGGCTCTCAACGGACTTTATCAAACTTTCTTGTGTATATCTCACATGAAGGTGTAACTCAAATATATACAATATCTATATAGAATCGAAATAATACATGTGTAGGAGGTTCAATTATTCGTTAAAATCAAATCAATAGAACAAATTAATAGAAGAAGAAGTTTTTCCAAATATATATTGAAGGAGTAATGATCAATTATAAGTCATCACTCTACCTCCAAAAACTTGAGCTTCAAATTAATTCTCCATCAGTCCGTCAAGTTTTACATTTCACGCGTTTTGCTACTTAATCCATTAACTCTACAGCACACCCACGCAACTGCACACAATTTTCCATAGTCGGCAATTTCGCTATGCACATCATTTTTTCCTAATTTTCTACTGGCTACACTTTGCATTTGCTGCCTACAGAAATTGGGCGCGCTACACATTTCTAGCCGTTTTTTTGCCCTCTGCAGCAATGCTTCCCTAGATTTTCTCTAGTAGGAGTAAAGCCTCCACATTTTCTGTTGCTTTGATGTTCGTCAAGTGCATCATAGTTGTGCTGCTTCAGCAACTGCTGCCAACGTCATGGCGAAGATTGGTGCTCAAACGCTTTCGCGGCATCTTTGTCAGGCGGCCATGGCGCACACACACACTTGCAGAGATAGATTCACAAAGGCATACTTCAAATTGCCTGTCAGCGAGACACTTTATTTATGGCGTGTTAGAAGTGTCATTAAAAATTTGTAAGTACGATTATGTTGACAGAAATGCCATTTGACTAGCTTCATTATGCATGGTCTCTATTTTGCCATTTGCATTCTCAAATGAATATGCATGATTTGGCGTTTTGCATTGTGAAATTGTAAATATTTAATCCATTTCATGTGAGCTTACATTTGCTGGTGTCACATCAAACTGGTAATCCGCAACGGTGTTAAACTGATGCTGTTCAATGATTTAATAATGATGGCTTAGCTATGACGGTGTTGTATGAATGAGGTTATGTAAATGGAATAATTGCTGTCAGTTTTAATGAATATAAATTAAAATGAAGATTGACAGATCCTGTTGTTGTAGATCGTTTATCATGGATGTGGTTAGTTAGTTTACTGACAAGTTGAAAGAGAAGTTAGATAAGACATCTGACTGGCAAGCTCCAATGGATTTACGCAGTCGCTTCTGGTATAGTAGTGCAGAGAACGGCTGAATAGTCTATCGAGATGTAACTAAGTGCACCTTATCTAAGTGCCCGGTCACAAAGGTATAGCCGGGAATGAACTGGTTAATGAGCTCGCCCGTTCCGCAGTATCCACTAACAGGTTAGGACCTGAACCAACTCCAAGGCATGCGCCATGCCAAGTGGCTAAAGGGAGGTTACAACCACAGCAGGTTTAAATATGCAATCACTGCCAAGGAACAAACTCAGGCTAATTGTCACATTCTACACTAGCCACCGTAAGCTCAAGAAGCACTTACATAACATGGGCTTAGCTTCTTTAGCAAATTGCCGGTTCTGTGACTGGGAGCCTGAAACTCCAGAACACCTGCTAATTGACTGCACAGCAGTCTGCGGACGCAAGATAAAGGTCTTTGGATCCATGTTTCTAAATAGGGATCCGATCGCCTCAAATCAAAAATGAACTCTGCTGTGCTCCTCCAAACCATTATAAGGATTTAAGGTGTAGAACTATAGATCGGCAGTTTGTATCAACATATTATTATTAAATGTAAAACACAAATATTTGACAGCAAACCCCTCAGTTTTCTATGTATTATGGTTATTCCATTGCAAGCTTAGCTCTATAAAATATTTTTCCTTACCATTTCCATCCTCGGTACAGAAATGGAGGCCTATTATGTCTGCAGGATATTCCTAGGTCATAGGTTAGGTTAGTCTCGTAGGCCAATGAGCCATGTATAGACCTGGTTTGGTCCTTTGCGATACCAGATGGAGTTCAGTTACTGTGTGACAAGTGCACAAGAGAGGATTCATTGTTTCCCTGGTGCCTTGCTCTAGACATTTCCTGTTCTCTTCATTCTGCGGGCGTGTGTCGCCACCAGACAGTGACCAGTTAGTATTCCCATCATGTTATTGCACCCTCTTCTATCGAGTGCTAATAGGAATTTTGTGTACTTTTGATCTACCGTTTTACACATGGCTTTGCAGTTTTGCACTCATGTAACTCGTTCTATTGGGTTTTGATTTTCTTTATCATGCTTCTGTCCAAATTGTCGTATAAACAACGCACGGATTTCGCAATGTTGATAATGTATTCGAGTGTTAGCCATACACCGAGCTATGCCCGTAGATTATACGTATATGTAAATTCTCCTGCAGCCAGCAGTCGTCTCGCCGATTTTGCTGCGCAGTTTTCAGCGAAGAGGTCTATATGTGGCTCGTTTAGTACCAGTTCAAACGCCGCCGCTTGAGTTGTTCTTAAAGCTCCTGTTATGCACAGTGAAGCGAGCCTTCTGAACCTTTTCCAGGTTGTTCCGAGCATCTGCCTACACGCACATAAAGCATTGCTAGCTTTTCTCACTTTTCCTTCAACATTGTGCTTCTGCAGCAGTTTGCTGTCCAACTCCAAGGTACGAGTACTTGGTGCGGTCCTTGAGAGAGTGTTGTGTCCCATTTATCAAAGGGAACCTTCATAGGGGAGTTTTGTGCTTACTTGTGAACACAAGCAGATTCCTTGTCTCCGGGTTCAACCCCAGAGCCGCCTCCGATACCAAATTTTGAACTGTATTGAAAGTGGTTATCGTAATACAGCTTATACGAGTAGTCTGTAAACACCTCCACGTTATTAAAATAGCAATGTCCTCCGCATATGCCACTATCTGGAGCTTTGTCGCCCTAGTTCTTTATCAGTTTATTCACCACTAGGCCTTATCAGAAGTATTCTATTACTAAAAAAACCATATAAGTTTTCATGGAACTTTGCATAAATCCTCAACGCTGTATATCGGCTAGAAACCAAAAACGGCCAGTACAGATCTCCGTTTCCATTACGGAAAACTTATATGGTTTTTTTAGTAATAGAATAGACCGAGTTTGTATTCGGTCAAGTGCACTATACTCGGCAGTATTCTTTCAACTTGTTTACCAGTTTTAATGAGGCGTTAGAGGCTAGGAAATCTTCCTTTATTTCATCTACTTGTCTCTACTTTGTTCCCCTTTGCTTACGTCTCTAAAAATAGTTCTAGTTTTACAATTTTTGTTTTTTAATTTTTTAATGATCCGCTAATAAAAGATTCAGCTTCGTTTATAACGACATAAAAAATTCCCCAAATTTAAGCGTACACTGTAAGGGTCTCATATTACCCCATTAACCCATTGTTCGCCAACGATAATAATTCACAACACTGTCAACTTTAAGCCAATTCGAATTAAAAATGCTTACTAAATTCCACACTATATGATGGAAGAAATTTTTATGATATTTTTGAATAATTGCCCAAGCTATGACTGCGACAAATTCAACGCATAAAAAAGCACTTGAGATCACTTCAAAGTGAGAAAATCACTAAAAATAGGGCTGCAGAGAATTTCGCGCAAATACACGCACAACAACAAATAAAAAGTAAGTAAAATGTATATTTATGTATGTATGCATGTATGTATGTAGTTGAATTTATGCCGGCAGCCAGAGGATCTCAAAAAGGAGGAACGACAAAGCAACGCCTCAAGGAATTACACACTTAATTAATGAGTGTTTTTGATCTTGCTCGGTTGTGTATTCATACATACTTATACACACATTATTATGTATATAAAATGGAACTTACGTATGTATGTGTATATGTAGTTTAGCTTTACGTATATAAAGACGAGGAAAGTTTTATAGAGCAGTGACAGGTTTTGAATGAAGAAAAAATTCTTTCGGCGTAAAAACCCACGTTTTCTATTTCACTGTTCACCTCAGCAAGTTCAAGATCCTCCAGCTTCTTATCAGTACGTTTACATAGAAGCCAAAACCAAATTAATTACTAGCTTAATGTTAAAATTTACTTGAGACAACATTGTGAATCTGTGACCCTTTTCCCATAACCTTACTAACGGTATTTTTTATGTAACATTACTCGGATAAATCGGTAGCATTGGTCTTTAAACTCTTAGTTTTCCTTTCTCCAAACAGGATAAGAAAGCGAAGGAAATGGGTCTGGTAGTGAACGAAGGCAAGACGAAATATCCTCTATCAAAGACCAAACTCTATAAGACACTCATTACGGGAATAATGTTATATCGTACAAAGGCATGGACGATGAGAGTCGACGTTACGAGTTTTCGAGAGAAATATTCTGTGGAATATTTATGGTCATTTGACATAGTAAGCGAATTAAGAGACAGCGGCTACGCTGGCCTGGTCATTTCGTCCCAATTGACTAAAACACTCCACTCTGAAAGTATTCGACGCCCTACTCGCCGGGGAAGCAGAGAAAGAGGAAGTCTCCACTCCGTTCGAAAGACCAGGTGGAGAAGGACCTGGCTACACTTGGAATCCCTAATTGGCGCCAAACATCGACAAGAGAGAACGACTGGCGGTCCGTTGTAAACTCGTCCATAACCGCGTTGTCTACGCCAATAAAGTAGAATAATGTTAAAATTTATTTGAGGTACTCGAGTAATCTTGCCATCCTCTAGCATTGAGTTTTTACAAAAATACAAAAAAATGACAGGATTTCTTCAAACTCCGTTGTAGAATGTGCACATGACAGTATTTTTTTGATCTGTCATTAGCAATCTCAATATACACAGAATGTTAACCAATCTGAGCACCCATTATTTGTTGATCCAATTAGTTTTTATAAGTTTCGTCAATAATTTCTAGCTTGAAAATGGCTTTGTGGAGATCCGTAACATAATTGTGTCCTGAGCTTTTGCGATCTCCGTGAATTTCGTGATTGGGCTATGGTCTGACAGTAGCAATCTCAATATGCACAGGGTGGTAACGAGACCAATTTCTTAGTATTTGTACATCCAATCGATTTCAATGAGTTTTATCAATAATTTCTAGCTTGGGAATGCTTTTGGAAAGATCCTTAACAGAATTGATTCCTGAGCTCTTGTGATCTCAATAGATTTCGTGAATGTCTTTTTGGCCTGACATAAGGAATCTGTATATCTGATTCCTCATTAGTTGTACACTTTGTCGATTTCAGTTTTGACAATAATTTCCAGCTTTGAAGGCTTTTTGGGAGATTCGTAGCATAATCATCTCTTGAGCTCTTGGGATCACAATGGATTGCGCTAAATGATAATAGTGAAATGAGGATTCCATTTACAACTTAGAAAACTACAAAAACCTCTACCTGACTTATCAGACTAACCTCGTGCGAACTATTTCCATAATTTACGGGAGAAAACTGCAATAAACAAAACTAAAACTCGACAAGAAACAGTCTAAACGAGTGGCACTACAATAAAGTCAAATAAAGTGATTCGATTTGAAGAGCTGCTATGAAATGATTTGGAGTTGTAGAGCCGCCATTATAAATGAGGACATTATGAAGTGACAAAAAGCTATTTCTTTGGAATATTTCATGTGACATAGAACTTTTTTCACTTTCTGAATATTTTTTGACTTTGTTGCTTTTGTTTTTGTGCTTTCTGAATGCAAAAATCAAGCGGAACAGACAGGCTGAGGGTCTCGTAGCGGCACAGCGAATTTCCCTACCAAACAAACTGCCGCTCCGCCCTCAGATACGAGTAAGTACAGCAGCGGATGACACTGTCACTGTCTGTCAGTTTGTCGGCCCACGCCGCTGCCGCGTTTCCCATATATCACACGAGAGTCGCGTTGATAATAATGCGAATATAATCCCATGTAGTATATGGCGGCTGCATGTGTGTCAGCGACATTTTATGTGACAGCGCGGTGCAGTGTTGCACAATTCACGCTAATCTACATTGGGTGGCAGTGAACATCTCGAAATTGTCACACAGTCGCAAAAGTGACATTCCAAAACAACACACATGTATTTATGTGCGTTTATAAACAAATAAAAAGTCAGAGAGAAACTACGCGAGTGGCGCGAGGCGTGTGGAAGCTGTCGGTGCCCTCTGTGGCAAAGTGGGAATCGTCAGTGCGCACTCCATGGCGGGTAACGAGGCTAAGCAGAACAAATATGTGTATGTGTGCGAATGTGTGTACTGCTCGTTTGCAACGAGGCACAACACAATACTTTGCTGCTTTTCGGATGTGTGCCTAATTATTTCATGATTAACTGTAGTTCAAAGCAAAAGCGAGAAAATTAACCACAAAGGTAGATGCTAACTGTGACAATTGAAGATGTTAGCAAACGTGGAGTCAAAGGGTGTATGGCGTGGCAAATTTGTGGACAAACCGGCATACATAAACACAAGTGGAATTAATCGGGACTAAAATACCGTTATATAAGTTGAACAGAATCGGCGAAAATTTTCCAAGAAGTAATAGTTCGAACAGGTGAAACACCTAGGACTTTTCATTGATAGAAAGATTTCATGATAGAATATTGAGGAGATATCTAGGAAAAAAGAAGAACAGAAGTACTAGCGTTGAGCTGGTTCTATGGACCTCGAAAGCGGTTGGCGTGCGTTGGTCGGCGATTTCTTTGCGACTTCGGGATCTGTCCAGCTAAGCATAGAGCGCATGAGATTTACTGAACTGCTTGCTCTTAGCAAAATCCATCTTGCCGCAGTCTTACTGGATATACAGCTATTGCAAGACTAATCGGCGAACTATAAGGCATAGCTGAAACTGACATTCAATTATATATCAGTTTTAGGTACCACAAACGGACCAACATTTTAAGCTGTTCAAGTGAGATCGCTGTTAGGATCCAGCTCTTAACTTAATTCTAAACTAATCCCTTTCGAGAAGATGAGCAAGAGAGTGCCGGCCACAAGTACATGTCATTAGTTCTACTTTGATTAGTTTGTGTTAAGATTTTTTTTGCGAATAGATTTAATGATGAATTGATGAACGGCGGCACACGTAAGACTTAACCTCTTCTCTCATCAAAAAAGTAATCAGAATTCATACAATTTGTCTTCCTGTCTCACTATATATAGTAGACTCTTTAAAATTCTCAACAATGTTTAAAGCAAGTTCAGCCTCGAAATATATTCCATAATAATAGATTTGTACCTAGAGCATTAAAAACTATTGTCATCTCTCAACAAACAATCAAATTGGTTTTAAGCGACCGAGGCTTTTTCTAATGATAATGAGATATACTTGCTTCAATAGGAGTCTAGGAGTCCTATATCTAAAAACATTATTGGGTGTAACAGTTCATTGAACCCGGTCAAAATTTTCGAAGATACAGTAATGACACGAAACAAAAATAACCAACGAGAAATCCTTTTCAATTACAGTTAAGATCACATACCAGGAAGGAACCCGAATTTATGTTCGGCCAAGGACTCTACCATATATGAGTTTACAACAGCACGCCAGTCGTTCTTCCGTTTCGCTGTTTGGCACCAATTGGAGATTCCAAGTGTATCTAATTCTGTTTGGATCGCAAAGTAAAGAACAAGCAACTATTTAAAAATTAATGAAACTTCAAATGAATCACATCCCATTAAAACATTTGACCTAATTGTAAAACAAGGATGTTTTTATTCACCATTAACGAAATTGCGAAATAGAAGAAATATAAAAAAAAACACAATCTGTAGCCACCAACACATACATATTAATAGAGATATATGAAGTAGAAGAACCGGCAACATGCGATCCGGGTGCATTTAATGATGACAAGGTAATAAAATCGAAAGCGCAGCTAGAAACAATGAATGTTTTGTTTACACAATAGCATATTTATGAATACTAATAAGTATAAAAATGTAAATGAAATTCTCAGAAAAAGTTTACTACATATATTGTGTGAATGTAGTAATAACTGATAACAAAGCACGACCCCAAGCCTAAAGTCAGATTGTGAGATGAATTCTTATTAATGCTATGCAAATGTTTAAGCCGCAATACTGCGCTGCGCCCTGATAAGCACATAAATTATAGAATTGCATAAAAAACAAGAAAAAATGTTGACTTTAGTAGCGCCCTTTACAAATAACAAACTTTTCCATACAAGAACTTGATTGCAATCAAGCATTTTGTATGGCAGCTATATGACATAGTTGTCCGATGTGTATAATGCTTTCAGAGTTTATAGGCCAGTCTGGGATTATAATTCTTGCCAAATTTTGTGTAGATATCTTGGCAAATAAAAAAGTTTTACATACAAGAAGTTTTCATCGGTCAGTTTGTATGACAGCTCTATGCTATAGAGGTCCGATATCGACCGTTTTGACAAATGAGAAGAGAAAATAACGTGTGTAGAACTTCAGATCGTTATCTCAAGGTCTGAAGAACTAGTTCTAATACATATATACAGAAGGACAGAGAGATGAACATAGCTAAATCGACTCAGCTCGTCGCGCTTATAGCCAGTGGTCTGATGGATCATTTATGTATATATACATACGTTAGATATATTTTATAGAATGTCCGACATTTCCTTCTGGATATAAAAAACATCGTGGCAAACTTAGAGTAGATAGTTAGAGTGGCTGTCTTGCGACGCAGCTAGGTCTTAAGGAGGCACATTGTGATACCAGCGAGACTAAAATCACCTCATTCTATTGTCTTCTCTTTGCACCACCCCGTGTTTCTCAGCTTAACAGTACGAAAAGTTTTAGCTGTGCAATATCCGAAACGTCTGCAAGAAATCCGCGACCGATATTGCGATTCTCTTCCTATATAAAGCTTTGCATTCACATAGAAGATGTTTTATTGTCACCTCTTCTTCTACCTCCTTAAAGCTTCTACAATAGTCACCTAGTTTGCTGGCATGGCTGTCAACTATACAGTGACCTGTTAGCACTTCGACTGGAGTTCTTATACCATTCCTTTTAAACTTTAATAATCGAGATGTGCTTTCCTTATTCCATTCATGCCACGTTTGCATACGTTTTAAGGAAGTCAGGAATTGATTCCACCGAGACTAAGCTATATTAATAACATGTTTGCCGATTAAATATCTGAAAGTAGCCAGAAGCACATAAATTCCCTACTTTTCGGAGTATATGGTAACTGTAAGGTAGTGAATATTCTAGCTAGTTCATCTGTTTCACAGTTATCAGGGTTATTGCTATATACTGGAACCAATTGCAGGTTTATCGTGAAATACGATGTTAGGTCCACTAGGAGATCAAGGCATTATTTCACTAACTTTGGCGAAACCCTATGAAACTTTAATGATTTCAAATATATAAATACATTCCTTCTTGTGAGCACACTCCTTTTCAGAACAAGAAAACTTTTTAATTGCTGTGATCTTGGCTTGTAGAACCCAATTGTGTTTTGGCAGACGCCAGGTGATTTTGGTATCTAGTTTTGCTGAAAAGACACTACCTCCCACTCCATTATCCCTGCCGTATAGATGATTACCCCTGCGCCCTTGTCCCCTTCGCCCTGTTTCACAATATTCTCTAGAAAAAAGGCAATATTGGGTATAAAATTTAAATGCAATTCTATAGGATTTCGAAAATCCGTGGTATTGGGTAGAGATGGAACTTACAAAGTATCATAAAATAACCCTTTTTACTGTCTAATAAGGAGGATTCTCTCAGTATAAAAGCTGACTTCGCTGCCAGTTGCTTACAATGCAAGTCTGTTGGCAGCAAGTGTAAAATGACGTTGTTCTAAGAGCTCCACTGATACAAATGTAGTATCTTAATAGCATAATAAAATAGTCTTCTACATGCACAGACTTACATATGTATGTGTGGAAAAGTCAAGTAGAAGACGCAACAAATCTATATGCCAACAGTTACTTATTTATGTTAGTATATAATTCACCGCTATCGACAGCAACTTAGTAATTTTATGCTAACACAAGCAGTTTGTCAACTCACCGTAGGGCACCTTATCGTCTTGGTTGTCATCCAACGATGTCGCCGATGAAGACACGTCGTCGTTCCACTCCTCAGCTGTATTGGCGTACGGCGCTGTAACCACTTCAACGCTATCGCCATCAGCAACAACATCAATAATATCATCAGATGAGTTGGAGTTGCGTGATTTTTTATTTTGCCGCTGACGACGACGATGTTGCCGTTGATGTTGCTGCTGCTGCTGCTGCTGTTGTCGCCGTACGCGCTGTTGCTGTCGGCGTTGGTGTTGCTGTTGCTGTTTGCTCAAAACCAATTGTTGCCACTTTTTTTTCTCTAACGAATCCATGAGCACTGCATCGGCAACGGCGTCCGCATCTGCGCTGCTGCTCTGCCGCAAATGACTAAGCATTTCACGCACCTGCGTCGTCGTGTATTTATCGACCAAATCCTCAACGCTCGCGCTGCCAACATTGCTGTTATCGTTGCCATTGCCTGCAGCCTGTGCTGACAAGTGTAGTAGCGTTAGCAGCACGATTATGGTGAGCGTCAGGCAAAAATGCAGGTAATGCATTTGTTTGTTTTATAACTTTTTGGCTTAAGCGTTTGTTTGATTGTTGGGTGTATTAGTTTCGTTTTGGTATTTTCTTTTACGCCCAACTTACTTGATAAGTTATTTTGCAGGATATGCTAGTTCCTGTCGCATTTGCGTTCGCTTTCACCACGTTCTTTTTCACCGTATTTTCATGGAGTGTTTTATGTTTGAATTTTTTGCATTATACACTTGTGCACTCATTGAATTTATGAATTTATGCCATTAAATATTTATCACCGGAAACGCAGACACTTCCACTATGTCGCTTCTTCAGCGCATTTTATTGCATTTGCCTGCAGTTTATATGCGATAATTTGCGCATTGCTTATGCATTCATGCCACACTATCAGTTGAGCTGCTGAGTAATGAAGAAATAATAAATAAATAAACACTTATCACTGCACAAAATATGTGTGTGTTGACTGTTGCACATGTTATTATATTTCTTTGTATTTTATTATACTACAATGCTCTCCGCTAATTTTATAAATTCAATAGCGCACATTTTCTGCATCAACGAATTTCAATTGTCACTTCTCGCGCAATTACCTAGCCTGTGTCATCGCGTCCTATGTGCCAAATAGTTTTTGTTGTGCATTGCTCATTCTCTACGCATTTTGACACTTGCCCCACTATCTATACGCACTCGCATCCCTACACACACTCGCCCGCATTTATCAGTTTCTATGCCTGCACTCGTTGGCATATTTTATATTTTAATAACATCTAAATTCTTTACAGCATTCGTTATGCTCTCACACATCCATATGCACATATACGCTTGTTGACACTTGCTACAAGTTATTGCATTTGTTGTTATTTCATTCGTGTATTTTCTGCCGGCACACAAACGTTGGCAATATGAGCGCACATTTCCCAATTAAATTTTTAATTGAAATTTGTCGCGGCATATTAAACGCTCTCATTCATTTGGATTTATGTGCGTTTTTAATGACGAGTGTACATTTATTTCATCAAGCTAATAAATTTTGTGTGAACAAAATGCCGGCAGCCGATTTAGCATACGATGCAATGTAAGCGAGTGAATAGCGATTAATTTCTATGGTGATGAACTCATCTCGCTGAACTATGATTGTGAGGATTTAGTGCATGATGCACAGACATGTGTTATCATCATTATTATTGGAACAAATGCGAAACTTTTGACGTTTATGTAAACAAAATTTAGTAGTGCGGTTTAGGTGAAATTCAAATTTCGTTGGGATTAAGTTATAAAATAGTCAGTGAAAAAGTAAGAATTCGTTGAAATGTTGTGGTGGTGACAATGTCATTTGAAGGTCAAACAATTTGAAGTTGCAGCTAAAACTAACAAGTCTACATTATTTGGTAGTGTGATCGCACCAAACCGCATTTTTTCGGGATGCAATGGTGAATTATGGTACGTGTGGATTGCTGCCTAACCAATAACGCGAATTTTGCTTATTGACGAAGCCATTCAAAGCCTCATTGCTGAGGATGATTTTTCGATGAAAATTCAGATTATTTTGAAGTTTTTGTTCAACCCAATTCACGAACATACGGCAAGCGGCTTCAGTTCTAGCATTAGTTTGATGTTGTAAGGATGTAGGCTAAGATCTTTTCGCAAAATTCGCCACAACGACGTCACAGAGATTGATACGCTAGCGGAAGCAATATTCTCCATACTACGGGTACTTCGTTGTCTTACTGGCACGGGAACATTTTGTACTGTGCCTGTGGATTCACATTTTTCCACTAACCCCTCAATTGTTGAATTGACAGGACGATTATGAAGACCATAAATTAGACGTAAAATTGAGCTATGTGTATTTACCCGAACTAGTATCTATCTTATCAGATTATTGTCCAAGGCAGCACTATAATATGTTCAGATTGGATAACTACAGCATATACATATGTACATACTAACTGACCGATCAAAATCAAGTTGTTGTATGGAAAACTTTCTTGTTTGACAAGACATCTGCACAAAATTTGGTGCAGATTATTAAGACAGTGCTATAATATTCAAAGAAGTTGTTCAAATCGGACCACTATAGCATATAGCTGTCATACAAACTGAGCGATCAAAATCAAGATAAAGGACTTCTTATTCCCCTTTATATGTGCAAGAAATACACCTGTGAATGGTATTATAGCTGCGGTGCAGCCAATGCTAACCGTTTGTCTTGTTTTGTACTTCGTTTGCATATGCCCCAAATAACGTAAACAACTCCGACATGTCCTCACACGATTAAACTATACATATCCAGCGATAATTTCACTGTCCACTTCTGCTCTAATACGCGACATCATTAATTAGTCCAATTGACCTCCATTTCGAAAGTCAAAATTTGAAATCAACAAAGCAACAAAAAACAGCGTGCAACAAACGGCACACGGAATGAGTAACGAGCGGCAGAGGCGAATACGGATAGACAACATAGTAAAAGCACAAAGGCAAACAGAAGTCAGAAGCACGAAGCACTTGCGCACACCAACACACACACATGCAATGGTGAAGATGGAGTAAAAAAATGAGGCAGACGACAGCTGCCAAAAGCAAAGTCATTGAAAAGCGGGGCATTTTAGCTTGTTAAAGGAAGTCAACCACTGACAAATGCCAAAGAAATCTATTATGTGCTTTATGTGCGCAGAAAGTAGTAATTTTACTTTGCATGAACGCGCATATGTACTTTACGTGTGGTAATAGTGGTGTGGGTGGTGGCACAGCGTGTTAGCGCGTTTGTAGTTTCCTGGCCGTGTGTGGTAAGCGAGATTTGAGCGCACTTAAGGAAGATGCTTTTACCGGCATGTCTAGGCGGACGCTTTCATGTTTTATGAAAAATGGTAAGCGCATGCTATTACATTACCTTTTTCCCACAGCACAAACAAGTGGGCGGAACTATGCGCATTGTCAACACGAGCACGCCAACGAAACCACGTTGCCACCCCCTGTGAGCACATCAAAGCAAATTCCCACACATAAATAAAAATGCCATACTTTGATGTTTCTAAATTGCACTCAGCGGTGAGCAAGTAAGAAGAAGAAAAAAACAACAACTATATGCATGCATGTGCGCGCGGATAATGACGGTAAAAATACTGCATGGAGATGCAAATAGCGGCACAGCGCGCTGACAAAGTGTAGCCATTTTTGTTGAGATGCGCGCACATTTGTATAGCACACTTTGAGGCGCGCAAACATGATGATCACACACGCGCACGTACACCAGCAGCTATTGTGTCTCTCACTCTCAGCAAATAAATATACTATACATACATATGAGTGTGTATGTAGCACAACAAAGGCACACTTTTAAGGACACCGCGCGAGACACAAGCCAAGCGCGTACCACACAGCCGCTTGTCAAAGGATAGCAGCCGTGCGCCGCTCGTCGGCGCAACTCGTTGACAGATAAAACAAGCAAAGCAAAGAAATCCTCTGTGATGTTGCCGAAAAAATGTACATACAAGGTAAAATAGCGCACACAAAGGTTTTGTGAGAGACGCGCAGGTGGGTAGTGGTCTTTGAGAAAGACGTCAGCACAGCGTATTGCGGTAACGATTACTCGTTACATTAATTATGTATGCATGTATGTATGCTGTGCATAGCAAACAGTCGTACGGGGACGTTATATCAAAGTCCCCGTTTATTTTCGCGCGCGAACGTTGAGTGCAATTTAAAAGAAAAGTAAAAAAAATGAAAAATGGACAAACTATCAAAAAGGAGCCGCTGCACAGATTGCTTTTTGCATTTATACACCGTAAGTAATCGACAATTCGTATGTATGTATGTATGTATGTACATATGTAAAAATGTGTGTTTCCGTACACTTATAAAATGAATGTTATACCGGAAGCAAGGATGTTTGCGCGCGTACTGTCTAAATGTTATTTTTTATTGTTTTTGTTTCTTTAACTCACTTATATGACTTTGCGGAAACAGCACACTCTGCGGCGGAAATGCAACAAACACTTAATATTTTTTTTAATTAATAATATTTTTTTATTTATAAAATTATATACTCGTTTTTATTTTATTTTTTATTTTTTCTTTACTTCTCTTTTTGTTTTAAACACTGTTTCGTCAAATTTCGTATTACAACATACAATTCGAAGCACTTCAAACATTTACAAATATACTCGCGCACATTTCGTTTCCGTCCGTCTACGCGCACTCGACACCCATTTAATACGATTGATAAAAGCCAAATGATACGCTGCTGAGCAAAAGTGTAGTAAAATAGTTTGAAATATATACTGCACTTTCATGCTAAAAAGTAGTTTGGTATGAAAAAGTTTCAAGGCAACACTATTTAGACAAGGAAATGGAGTTGCCACCTCATGTGAAGTAAAGAGATAATTGAAATATTTATTGGTGAAACAAAGAAGGTTTTTAAAACGTGCATATTTTGAAGTAAATTTTAGTAAATTATAATTAATAAATATGTTCACCACTTGTTAGAAATAACGGAAATAAAAAATAAAATTGAAAGTTATTAGTTTAATATACCTTGAAAAGAAATCAAATACTAATCATTAACGATATATGTATTTTACTTGCTGCTGCTGCTTTTTAAAATTTTGTAATTTTGCTACATTAACATATTTTATATTCAAAATCTGTAAACATATTTATAAAATTAAAAATGTAAAAAAAAAATTTTAAAAAACTTCTTTGCATACAAAATCCCTCAACTCGTTCACATAAATCCACTATATTTCTACTGCCATATAGCGCTATTGCTGCCGGCGCTGACGTAGTCGTTGTATTTGTTTTTCACCAATTTGACATTTGTCCTAGCCGTTGTCGCTGTCGTCGTCGCCGTTGCCGTCGTTATCGCAGCTGGGTCTTCGTAGGTTGTTCGTCATTGATTTTTTATTTTTTCCAACGCAGTTCCGCAAACGGCAGTGAAAAAATTTTGTGTCTTTCAAATAAAATTCCCTAACATCATAATTTGTTGCAATTAATTGCAAATTTGTAGGAAATTTGCAATTATGGGCGACAATGAGCAAAAGGCGCTGCAATTGATGGCTGAGGCCGAGAAGAAATTAACGCAGCAAAAAGGTTTTCTCGGTTCACTTTTTGGGTGAGTGTGTGTGTGCACCATACTGCTCCAACTGGAGCAGCTCTTAATTGTGTCGTTTATTGAGTAATTGCATATGTGGAAATATAAATAAACAAACAATGATTCCTTTGTTCAAGAAAAATTGCAAATGCTTTATATATAGTACATGTTTTTTGCGAAAATTCATATGTCGCAAGATTATCGATTTTTACACTTGTGTGAAAACAAGAAGTGATGACTAAGCAGTGAAACGTGAAATTTGTATATTATAAATGCAGCTTTAAAGTGCTTCAGAAATGACTTCATTTAAAATTATAATTAGAAAAACGAAATTCCCATACAGTTCATAGTTGAAAAGGGTCACAGATATACACTTGATCTCATTCGTTGTGAAAGCAAACGCGTTGTCGTAATCGTCGTCCATAGCGAATTCGATTTTTCGCAAGATACCTTTGTACGCAACGCCCCGCCTGTCACCCACTTTGTTGGTGTTTACACTACATTTTTCTCACACTTCATACAAGTTCCTTGTTTTTGTGCGCTAAGTCCTGTGTATACTGAAAATTGTGGCGCAGAAGCATAGCCTTTACGTCGCAGCACCTTTCACCCTGCAGTCAGTGGGCTTACCCTAATGGGTTAGTGTGTGTGTATATAAATCTGTGCACTTTAAGCCGATGTGTGCTCATGCAGGCACTTTAATGGATTGCCTACGAATATGTGGAGCGGCTGTGTGTTTGTGTATTTTACTACTTTGAAGTAAATACCTATAGTTATAAGATGTTGTAATACAGTTTGGAGTATTGGGTGGGATGACACCCAACACTTTATACTGACTTTTACCTTCTTAGAAAAACAAGGTTTGCTGCCAACTTTAATAGTTCCACTTAATCACTACTTAATTATTCATAATTGAGAGATATGACAAGTACGCAGTTTTCAACGAATTTTCTACAAACACAATTTTTTTTTAAATTAGTAAAAGTTTTAGATACGTCCTATTAGTTTAGAAACTTATTTTATTTTCAGTGGTTCGAATAAGGTTGAAGATGCCATCGAATGCTACCAACGCGCCGGTAATATGTTCAAAATGTCCAAAAATTGGGCTAAAGCTGGCGAATGCTTCTGTGAGGTAGCCAACTTGCATTCACGTGCTGCTAGTCGTCACGATGCCGGTGTGGCATATGTAGATGCCTCCAACTGCTACAAGAAGGTAAGTGCATATGGAAGCACAAAATTGAGAATTTTGTTAATGTAGCTGCTAAAAATTTACAGATCGATGTCGAGAGCGCTGTCTCCTGCCTACTTAAGGCGATTGACATCTACACCGATATGGGGCGCTTTACCATGGCAGCAAAGCATCACCAGAGCATTGCTGAAATGTATGAGACCGACCCAGGAACGCTGGTAAGTCACAAAAAATAATTTTACAATTCAGCAATTTTCTTTATTTACATTGTATGCATGTATTAATTTAACATTATCTCACAGGCCAAAGCTGTACAGCACTATGAACAAGCTGCTGATTACTTTAAGGGTGAAGAATCGGTGAGTTCAGCCAATAAGTGTATGTTGAAGGTAGCTCAATATGCCGCACAGCTGGAGGATTACGAAAAGGCTATAAACATATATGAGCAGGTGAGTTATGCTTTTATATATTTATTAACTTTTTTTATTTTAACAATTGCTTTTACTTGCGGTATAGGTGGCAGCTTCATCGCTGGAAAGTTCACTGCTCAAATATAGCGCTAAAGAGTATTTCTTCCGCGCTGCATTATGTCATCTGAGTGTGGATCTGTTGAATGCTCAACATGCTATTGAAAAATATGCACAGCAATATCCAGCATTCCAAGACTCGCGTGAATTCAAGCTCATTAAGGTGAATTTAAATAAATTTGTAGTTGTTGAAACAGAAGGAGATGTCAGAGATCCTAAAAAATATGTACTATATATCGATTTAACCAAGTCCGTCTGTCTGTATATACTCGGTTTTTGAAATATCTACCTGCAAATTTCGAACCAACCTTTTCTCCACAAGAAACTGCCCATTTAGCGGAAACGCCGTTATCAAACCACTATAGCATATAGGTGCCTTACAAACTGAACGATTGAAATAAAGTCCTTATAAGGGTAACTTTTTTATTTGGAAAGATATCTTCAGGAAATTTGTCATGGATTATTGTCTTAAGATACGGTACAATCTCCGAAAAAATTGTTCAAATCAGTCTGCTATAGCATATAGCAGTCATACAACCTGTACGCTCAAAATCAAGTCCTTATATGTACATCTTTTTTTTATTTGACAAGATATCTTCACGAAATTTGGCATGGATTATTAGCTTAAAAAACGGTACAATATTCGAACAAAATACTTAAATTAGGCCATTAATGCATATAGCTGCCATACAAATTGGCCATTCAAAATCTAGTTATTTCTTCTTTTTTTTTGTTTGTAAAGCGTATTAAAGCTTCTTTGCCGCTGAAGAGAACGTTTTTTCCAGTTTTTCATATTTTTTTTTTTATACATTTTCCAAAATTTAAATATTATTTATACACATATTTATTGTGTTAACATGTTTTTCTTCCACACATATTAGGTGCTTTGCGAACACTTGGAAGAGCAAAACATCGAAGGCTTCACAGAAGCGGTCAAAGATTACGATAGCATTTCACGTCTGGACCAGTGGTATACCACAATATTGCTTAGAATTAAGAAAGCAGCCGATGAGGATCCCGATTTACGATAAATTTATCATTAATATTATTAATTATATACAAAAAACAAAGAAAACAAAATAATATTATTCCAAATAGTAAACGTATATAAAAAAAAGAAGCATAAAACTTAAACGTAACTTTTTAAATTCCACATTCACTTGTCGAATATTCAATAGTTATACATACTACATATATATATAAATACTTTATTTTTGAAACATACTAAAGTAACCCCAGTTAATTAACAAAAAACAACCAAAACCGATTTTATTTTATTTAAGCAGTTGAATAAACAAAACTTCATACACATACAGCTATTCTTTAAACAAAAACAGTACAATAACAAGGACCACTACACACACAGACACAACTTGACCACAATAAACACAATATACAGCAGACAGTTCCCAATTGCTAATGTTTCGTATAACATAACGGAAAAATAATCAACATTATTACTATTATTAACATAATGGAATGGAAGCAATACTAGCTTCTTAATACCAAAAATAAACATATTTTATTTTAAAATTTCATATTGTGTAATACAAAAATGTTTAATAGCTAACGCTAAGAATTGCCTTGCGACAATATATGTAGTTAGCAGAATTTAAATTGTATGGAAAATGGAATTTTTGCATAACTACCAAGCGCTACAGCTGCGCTAAGCGTTGGCAGACAAGTGAAATGTTGAACAGAATGTGCGCTAAAACAATGAAATTGTTATAAAATAATTGTGAGAAATTACTGCTCTTACTAACGACGTATGTACAATGCGAATGTGGCATAAAAATGCATGTGAAAGCGAACAAAGCAAATAACGAACATGCAACGCTGACAAAAATATGCAGGAAATTGAAGAAAATGAAGAAATGTGAACTAATTGGCTAGTGCGATACGGCGTGTGAATGAATGGAAATACAAACATGCTTGAAATATGCTGTTATATACAATTTAATTGTGTTTTATATTATATATATTGAACTGCGTTTTCGTTTATGGCATATTTTTTGTATTAAAACTCGTTTATATGCACGAACTGTTTGTGTTTGCTGTAAACATAGTTTTTATATAATATTGTTTTACTAATTTGTAAGTGGAAATCGGATAATTTGTTATTGTATAATAAAATTCTACTTTTCTTTGAATAAAAAAGATTTTAATTTTGTAAAAAAAATAAATAAAAATAAAAAAAAGCTATAATATATTTTTTTCATTTTAATATTCTTAAATGTTTTTTATTTTTTTAATATTTTAAATTTTTTTTATATTTTTTAAATAATTTTTTTATTTTTTAAATAGTTTTTTTATATTTTTAAATAATTTTTTTATATTTTTAAATAATTTTTTTATATTTTAATTTTTTTTTTAATATTTTTAAAGGTTTTTTTTTAAATTGTTTTTCAATATTTTTTTAATGACGTTTAAAAAATGTTTGTTTAATATTTAGTTTTATGAACAATAATAAATAAAACTGAATATTTAACAAATATTTTTTAAACATACTTTTTGCTCAAGGCTAACAACTTTCAAAAAATATATATGTTGCCAAATAAATATATATAGCGTTATATACGTGTATATGTATACTCTTTGTAGCTGTTCGTTACATGTTTCAAATGTTAATTCCGAGTTATAACGTGTTATTTGAAAAAATAAAAAGTTAAAGCTGTAACTTTTTGTGTCAAATTATGAAGATTCAATAATATTTATGCATGTATGCAAACAAATAAATATGTATCACATACAATTTAATCGATTTATTTAGTTAAATGCAAATTATATTAAAAAACTTGGTAAATGGTTTATTTAGTTAACTATATAAATGTGTTATAAAAGCAAAATATAATTACAACAACAACATAAACAACACAATAACTGTGTGTTAGAAAAATAGCTGCATAGCTTGTAAATGCAAAAAAAATGCATGTGTTTGTAGGCAGTTTATAAAAGTGGCAAGGTAGTGAAGGTAGAAGAGAAAAGTGTAGGAAAATTAAATATGGTGTTTGAATACACCTATACATTTACATATTACAAATAATGTAATGGTTTATTAATAACAAATACATATATATGTACGTATTAATGCATATTTCTATGTATAAAGAAAAATTATTTATAAGAAAACTTGGTTAGCTGGCCAAAAATTAGTTAAGCTGAATACACTGATTCTATAAAAAAAAAGAATATATATATATATACTGCACCAAAACTTAGTTTAGAGAAAATCAAGCCTCAAATAACAACTACATGAGCGCTGTATAAGTTAATTAAAACAAATACTGACATACATATTTTACCTATAAGCTTAAATATTATATATAACTGCGTATATGAAGCTATTGCTGATTGCAATTAGCAGACAAATATTATTAAACTTAACTCCAAATATTTAACACATCGATAAACTAAAAAAAAAAACTAAAAGAACGCGCATATGAGCATATTTATAAAAAAAAAATTGGGGAGTAAACTTTGACTTATGGTAACCTATAAATTTTTGGTTTATTAAAATAAACATTACCACTGCGTAATTGTTTGTCGATTTATTTTAATAAAATATAAACGTTTACTATAATCATTATTAAATACCAAACAAAAAACAACAATTTATTTTACGCTTGAATTACAACTTATGCCCGCATATTACTAATCCTAATCCTAAAACATGCGTAAACGCAAAATTTTATTTACACAACCTATCCACATTTATATACATACATATATATACAAATACATATGTATATATAAACTAACCGGCATTTTGTTCCATCACAAAAAAAAAGTACATAATGAAAATCACACAAAAAAGCAAATTATGGCATTAATGACATTAATATAAACAACCAATGACAGGACAACGTCAAAAACTGCTGAAAAGCAAAACAAAGTAAGCCAAAAACAATAAAGATAAACATATAAATGTTAGCAAAACAAAAAACACAAATTAAAAAATCATTTGTAGTGAATTAATAAAACTTACTAGCAAATATAGAAATTCTAACAAAAATTATAATAACAGAAAAATATTAAAAAGTTGATGCCGCGAAGAAAATGATTTATTGTTCTTATATTTAATAACACATAAGAGATGTTTAAGCAACCATTCAGTAAAACAAAAAACACAAATAAGTACTTATTGTAATTACAAAGTAAAAATAAAAATTCCAAGTAAAGTAGTAAAACAATGAAAAAGTAAAGGCATTGTAAGAGCCATGGCCACATAAGCAAAGGAGAGGAATGTAAAAGTTGGAGTTGTTTAGCGAAATGTATAACAGCTTAAGGAAAGAAAAACGGTAAATAATGCACAGAGCATAATGCAGGAAAGTCAGTCAGTCACACACAGGTTAATAAGAGCAGCTATGAAATAAAATAAAAATAATAATAAAATAAAAAACCAACTCTTTAAAAAAAAAGGTTGGCAGCAAGAAAGAAAAAATAATTGGCGCAAGAAAGCAAGTCAAACCATGCGAGAAAAAAATATTTAACAAAAGAAAAAACAAAAAGTCAAAAATAATTGGCAAAAACAAACAAGTCAAAAATAAGTAGCAAAAACAAACAAGTCAAAAATAACTGACGTAAAAACAAAAAAAAAAACGAGTCAAAAATAACTGACGAAAAAGCAAATTATAAACAAAACAACTACAAAAAGCAAGTCAAAAACGCATAAAACCCCGAATTCAACAAAAAAATTAAAGACATTTTGACAAAGACTTAAACCTTACTAAAAACTTACAAAGGACAAGACAAGTACTTGAATATGCAATTTACTGCAGCTAAATATGCGTGTTAAAGTTTCAAAACTATTTCAAAAACATGCAAAATCATGTAATAAGACATGAATACTGGCCAAAAGCGTTCAAAAATACATTGTATTATTCGAAAATCATACAAAACGCACTTAAGCTTGAGTTTCAAAACAGTTTCAAAAATATATGTTTCTGAAAACGTTTAAAAAGCGTTCAAAAATGCATTGGGACATTCGAAAATCACACAAAAAGTGCTTATGCTTAAGTTTCAAAAATATGTATTTCTGAAAATGTTTAACTAGCGTTCAAAAATACATTGTAGCATTTGAAAATCATGCAAGAAGAGCTTAAGCTTAAGTTTTCAAAATGTTGCAAAAATATGTGTTTTTGAAAACATAAAAAAATCGTGCAAAAATGTATTATAGCATTCGAAAATGATACAAAAAGCACTTACGCTTAAGTTTCAAAACTGTTTAAAAAATATATGTATATATCTGAAAATGTTTCGAGAGCGTTCAAAAATGCATTGTTACATTCGAAAATCATGCTAAAAGCTTTTTAAATGTTTCAAAATAATTAAAAATCGTTTGAAACATTTTTATATGTTTTCAGAAATTATGATATTAAAAAACTCAAACTCTGTGCTTAAAACAAGTGCAAACTGTTGAAAATTTAACGTAAACCTAAAAAACAACGCAAACAAGTTGGTTTTGAACATGTTAATTGAAAAAGTGTTGACGCTATTTTATTTAAAGCAGACACAACTACTTCAAAAACGTTGAAAACGAATTTACATAATTTTCGAAAATGTTAGAAATGCAAATAAAAATTTCGAAAGCATTAAAAATGCTAATAAAATTTTCGAAAACAATAAAAATGCATCTCAAAATGCTTTTAGTTTTTAAAACGTGTTGTTATGCCTTTGCAGTATTTTCCAAAAACTAAAAAAAACTCAGATATATGGTTTTCCAACCAATTAACAACTCAAACACCTTGATTTCGAATGAAAATCTATATGAAGGCGTTGCGAAAATGTTTGGTAATCTTAAAACTATTTCAAACACATTGATTTCGAGCAAATTGGTAACGCAAACTTTTTGAGTACTGCAGTTTTTGAAAAAATATTGACTAAGCGCTTGTGTTTTGAGCATTTAAGTTTTTGAAAAATTTTAAAAATACACGCCAACGTATTCGAAACTAAACGCATATTTGCAAAAATGTCAAAAGCGCACCAATAACGGACTGTTTATAAAACAAAAAAATGCAAATACACAAATGCATTGAAATTAAATATTATTAATTATTACATAATATTGCAAAAATAATATGTATTTAAAAATAATTTAATTTCTATGCATTTGTGCCTTGCTAAAAAACCAAAATTTAAAACACATTAATGTTTTGTAAACGGCTTAAAAATATAAATTAATAATATAACCTTACATTTTCACAAAATCACTATATCACACTCACTTATGTACCATAGCCAATATTTCACTCAAAATACTCGAAATAAGCTTGCATGCACTCACTTGTACAATAAGAATTTTGTGACCAAAGCAGATTTCCAAAACAAACAAAAATTAAAAAATTGTTGAAAAGTGGTCTGAAATGAATTTTGGATTTTCTATGTGCAATATTTGTTTGTAAAAGTAACAACAACAAAGCAAATATTGTTGAAAAGTGGTTTAAAATGATTTTTGGACTTTCTTGGAGCAGTAAATGTTTATAAAAGTAACAACAACAAAGCAAATATTGTTGAAAAGTGGTTTAAAATGATTTTTGGACTTTCTTGGAGCGATAAAAGTGTTAATAAAAAAACCTAGAATCGCTTTGGTTGCAAAAGCAAAACTAATTCTAAAAACTCAACTCTGCATTTTTTCATATTACAATAACAACTCATAATACCGTAGGGGCAATTGTTAGACAAATACAACACTATACAATTTTCGAATTCTATAATTCACTGCAACTTTAAAATCTAAACTTTAACTCATTAAAAAGTGCAACGCACATTACCAAAAAAAAAAACAAAAACAAAATATATATATATATGTATTAATTCAATTTATATAGTAATTTGTCAAATTAAGTAGTAGAAAATTGCACCAAAGCGCAACAAACATACACACACACAATCAATGAATGCAAAAAAACAAAAACTATACTAAAAAATTAATTGCAAAAACAACAAAAATAATAAAATTAATTACATAACTCACAACGATACATTAAATTTCAATTTCATTAATTATAAAACAGCAACAACATGCAATTTCAGTGATTTTCGAACATAAAATTCGTGTGTAATTCGATAAAAATCAATAGTTGAAACATTAAACCGTACACTGACCACTAAAAATCAGGAAATATCAAATGATGAAACAAAAAAAAAACAAAAAATTGTAGCGCAACAAAATTTAGTAAATTGAAGTGAAATACCAAAAGAAAACACGAAAATCTTTATGTCACCGCCGTTGAATTGAATAAGTATTTAAAAAAAATTAATAATAATATTTAATTAATATGTATTAATGATGAATGTATGGCATTTAAATTGGTGGTGTTCAGAGCTTGAATGAGAGGCGCCAAAGTCCCGTCAAACTTAAGTGAAACTGAAAAAATTGCACGGCAAAGTATTTTACTTTTGAAAATTGTACGAATTGTAATGTTGAAATAAACAACCATAAAAAACCAAAAAAAAACAACAATGAAAATAATGAAAATGAAAATAAAATGTTGAAGCATTTGCAGTTTAAGCAGTCGATGTAACAGTTGTATAAGAAGAACAACAACAAAAACAGCGTTAAGAAGCGTTAAATGGGTGTGCATTTTCAAGCCACCCGATGATAATATTAAATTTGCTTTGAGGGTCACAAATATCGAAATTTCCATCTCAACTATTAATTGTTGATTAGTAAAAAATTAAAATAATTAATGTTTAAGAAAAATAAAGCAAAAATGCATTAAATTTAAAATAATTATAGCAAAAGTTGAAGCGATTAAGTAAATTGAAACCAAAAACCAGAAAAACAAAAAATCAAATGTAATAAAATAAAATTCAATTAAATACTTAATTGTTAAGCAACAACAACTAAAACAAAGAAAAAACAAATTTTACTATAATTCAAACACTAATGCTCTAAACAAAAGAAAACTATCAAAATAAATTAAATTTAAACTTTCACTCATCTAAACACACACACATACATACATATTTTAACATTTGACAATTGCCCTAAAAAATTAAAAAAAAACATAATTAAATTAATAAAAATATATTGAATTAAAAAAATATAAATAAATAAATAGAAATCAAACAGCCGTTTATGAACGTTATACAACAACAACAACATTAAAAAAATATATATATAAATAAATACAAATTATGAAATAAATATTACAGCAACAACAACAACATTAAAAAATATACATAAATAAATAAATACAAATTATAAAATAAATATTACAACAACAATATTAAAAAATGTATAAATAAATAAATACAAATTATAAAATCGATAAGACCAAAACATTTAACATAATTACAAATTACAACAACAAAAATTATAAAAGCCTTTTATGAACAATGTAAAAACAACCAACAACAACAAATATCATAAATTACAACAACAAATCCAAAAATTTACAATAACAAATTTCATAAATTACAACAAAAATGTAATAAATTACAACAACAAATATGATAAACGTTATGAATTACAACAACAAATATGATAACAGTTGTTTATAAACGCTATAAATTACAACAACAATTTTCAGAACAGCTGTTTATAAACGTTAAAAATTACAACAACAAATATGGTGACAGCCGTCTATAAACGCTATTAACAACAAATATGTCTGATAACAGCTGTTTACAGACGTTATAATTTACAACAACAATCTGATAACAGCTGTTCATAACCATTATAAATTACAACAACGTATAATAATTAAAATGACAAAACGTTTATTAATGTTAAAAATTACAACAACAAATATGTTATATGCTGCCAACTAAAAAAGTTATGCAAAACTAAAACAAATTACATACACACACAAACGGCAATGTTATAAATTAAATTAAATTTGAAATCTGTAAATTAAAAGTAAAGTTTAAAATTAACAAAAAGCAACTGCAAATTGCAAGGAATGGAAATTTGGATAAAAAATTGCTAGATTGCAAACAAAAATTCATAAATTAAAAATCAATTAAATTAAAAAAAAAATCTCAAAACTGAAAAAGAAACTAAAATTTCCCAAAAATTCAAATTCGAAAAAAATTTAATTCCATACATTAAAAAAATTGTAAAATGCAAAAAAATTGGAAATTTTATCAAAAAATTGCAACTTCGAAAAAAAATTTCAAATTGCAAACGAATCTTGCAAAATGTAAAACAATCCAAAAATTAGAAAAAGGCTCTTGCAATAAAAAAAAACCAAAATTGAAAAAAGTAAACTAAAACTTCTCAGCAAAAGAAATCACTGCAATTCACCGAGCGCAAGCATTGAAAGTGAAATGAAGAAAGTGTTTATAAGTACCGTTTTACACTAGCGCGTGCATATGTATGCAATTTACTTAATTAATCAAGTATTAAGTAGCCTTAATTATGCAAAAATTTCAATTTCCCCAAACATTTAATTGCGTTTACACAATATGAAAAGTTAATAAACAAAAAAACACAAAACAAAACTAAAAGAAAATTCGTTTTAATTGCATAATTGCATTGCGTGACAATAAGTTCGCTTGGGCACACACAGCTCGACATCAAGTAAGTACTTGGAAAGGTAGAGCGTCATATAAAAGATTGAGTAACGGTATTGTGTTAACATTTTAGGGTTCCAGGCTCACTCGAAAATACAAATAATAATTTTATAATTCATAAATAATAAAAAAAAGTTAAAAAACGTAAGAACCCAAATTAGGGAGAGGAGCGAATTCGATCCCCAATGTAGTTATTGCAGCGGCAGAAAGTAATTTCGAGACATGGGGTCGAGTTGACCATTCCCTGCCGGTTAAGAACCACATCCGCTACGTTTACTTAATACCAGATTGTCATGGGAGCCTTCGTCTCTATTATCAAAAACCTGAGACAGTCGATTTTCATAAGCTTATCTTTGGTGAACAGGTTCGCCTCAGCAAAACAGGAAGTTATCAGTTGGTGTGAGATCTGGACTATATTGTGGATTCATAAGAATCTACCAACCAAGATGCTGGACTTTCTGACGAATCATTACCAGTTTTTGATTGCGCCCTGGCGTTAACCCGCAGGTCCAAATAAAAATTTTAATCATAGGAGAGCGGCTTCCAGCCAGCACCACCGAACAGATGGCAGAACCTGATCTGACCGTAAATCCTAACTAAGGTTTACATCGGCTCGATTCATCCCCTAAGTATGGTTACCTTCGCTTCCAGCTTCGCTCCTTCCCATAAATTGGAAGCGTTCTGACGGCTTCCCTTAGCGTCGGGTCCTCGTTAATATTTCAAGATTTTCACACCGTTAAGCCATCCTGCTCTATCAAATGACGGTATGGGTGCACTCGATTCGGCGTCAATTCTCGAGAAGAGGGCTTCCAATAGCTTATTTTCCATTATTTGTCTATGAGCTGCGGTTACTGCGGTCTATGATCGCAACGGTTAAATGCCGTTTCACAATCTCATTGGCCGCCGCTGCCTTGGACATTGTCGGTTTCTCGTCAGTGTGCTTGATGTCTAGCTTCCCGGTTACGTCTTTGCACTTCCTCTTTTTCGAGGGCAACTTTGGTTCGCTCTTCGTCGAACGCTGCCTCTCTCTGCTCCTAAATGCTCCTAAATACGATTAGCATACGCTGGATCCGAGGCATTACAGCAATTTCGAGTGTCGGAGTGCCCTTAGGCGAAGCCAACCGTTTCACCTCTTCTTCTTTCAGGCTGAACTTTCCTTCGAAGCGGTTGCATATTCCGACCGCCTCCTTGTACCTCTCTTTTGCCAGAGTTGGAACCCTCGGTCGCCTGCACAGAAGAGCGAAGAAGTTCTTTTTCCCCTTCCGCGTTTATGCTTACAGTGCTTTTTTGGTCCGAGTCTTCATGGACTGTGGCACCCGTGCGCTGTAAAGCAACCTGCTCCCATTGCAGAGGAGGTGTGGCCGCTCTTACAATCGCTGTGGCCGCCGGTGGTAGCAGTCTCATCTCTCACCGATGTTTGAAACGATATCCTAGTCCACTTCGTTCGTTCGTTGTCCGCCATTTTGAGTTTTTGATTTGATTGATTCGGGGGTCTCTACTCCTAGGGTTTAATACCTACCGCCAGGTACCTCATTTGCAATTGGCGTTGTATTATTTCTCATATCCGTTGCCGACAATGAGCTCTAAGCATTATTCAAAACATGTTAGAACAATAGCGCTCAATATCCCTCTCAATCGCATAGCAGTATATAGAGCGTGCAATCCAATTCAAATCGGCTTTGATTCTCTGTTGACTGCTTGAAGTCATATGAAACCATAATAGGGAATCCCCTTGATAAATCAGAAATCAGCAATTTGTAAAGTGTCATCTGAAGTCAGCACAGTTGTAAAAGTGAAATTGAACAGTTCTAACCAGTTTGTTGACGTCTTCCTCATACTTATTTGATACGAGGAAAGTGCGATAAGACTACAAAATTGCACTTACGAAAGCCTGACTTAAGCCGGGTTAAATATAGCTAATCCATATCTACCATAAAGAAGTATTTGGTTCACGAGGAATTGATGCAAATCCATTAAGACTGGAGTTAACTAGTTTTTTTGACCGGATATCGCAAACGCGTACTTAGATAATCAACGACTTCATTGAGTCGGGTACTCAGATTATTATAGCCGTTATATTGAGTACGTACTTTAGTCACTTTGGTAGTATTTTTCCGGCAAAACAAAAATTATGGCCACTTAATTTATGCTTACTTCCATTTATATAATACAAAAAATTATAAAGTTAGTTGCAAAAGGTCACTGCTTTATCACACGGCCCTCGTGCATAAAACATGTTTATTCTACGTTTCTATATGTGAGTAATCTTTCGGAAATCCCCTGAAAAACACAATTAGTTCTGTTGCAATTTGCTTGCGGTAAAAGCAAATACCCTTTTTTGAGAAAAAATATAACCGAAAAGAGAATATATCTTTTAAGACGGACTCTTTGAAATTTTTACGCACACCCTTGGTACATTTTTCGACTGAATTTATTCTACTCAGACGTGCTTATATTTAGATTAGGTGTCTAAAGCAGATTTTCTATACAGAAATCCCAAGATTACACTCGGATGGCCTGGTCTAATCACTTTTGTGTCGCCAAAACGCCTTGAATCTGTCGCAAATCTGCTTAGTCGATTGATCTGGTATAGAAATATATAGAGCACCGGTATAGCTTATATATGAGATTCTGCTTTCGTTCGCTAAGATCAAATGAAGTACGAAAAAATTGCCGAAAGGCTGACGGATTTTTGTTACAAGTTTGTCAGTACATTCGCACAGCGTCATGAATAATCTCTACACCACACAAATTGAGAGTATGACTAGACTGTGCAGTGATGAATCAAATCTTTATATTTTTTATATTTTTACACAAATACTAAGCCGACATATGTAGCTTAATGATGTTGGATTGTATGCCAAAAAAAGTATATATACATACATATGTATATTTCTTCATAAAACCCAGTTCTATATTTCCAGTTAATAATCAATGTCGTCGTATAACTCGTAAATCTCATCGTTCCAGCGAATGCGGTATTCACCATAAATCTTCCGCAGAACCTTTCTCTCGAAAACTCGTAACGTCGACTCATCAGATGTTGTCAACGTCCATGACTCTCTTAAATTAAAAGCCTACAAAATACAGCTTATGCAAAAACTGAAGTCGCTCTTGAAAAGTTCCAAAAAGATCTGACGTTTTCGAGCCAAATTTTGTTCAGCGATGAGTGCAATTTCGGGCTCAATGGGTATGTAAATAAACGAAATTGCCGCATTTGGGACGAAGGGCAACCTGAAGAGATTCAAGAGATGCCATTTCATCCAGAAAAAAACAATGGTTTGGTGTGGTTTGTGGGCTGATGGAATCATCGGTCCATATTCCTTCAAAAATGTTGTCATACAAACTGACCGAACAAAGTTCTTGTAAGGTATGTTTTGTTTTTGTGAAGGATATTATAGCTTCGAAGCAACCGAAGTTAACATTTTTTCTTGTTTTTAGAATATTATAAACAATTTCGACCTTCGAACCACATAATGTAGAAATATGTATATGTATGTATATACTGCAGATAAGTCTTCGTAGTAAGAAAAAATTATAAAAATCACCAAATAGTTATTTGCATAATGAAAGTTTTAGTATATAAAATTATGCATTGGATTAAGTGTGCTATTGTTTGTAAACAATAAATTTCAAAATTTTATTGAGAACAAAGAGAAATGCAAATTTTAAAGCGGCAACAAGCACTCAATGAGTTGCGTCACGTTGTTGTTCTTATTTTTTCACATACAGTGTGTTATTTTGAAAAAAATATACTAATTAAAACCGAAAAAATTTACATTATTTTAATATTTTTTTCAGAAAATGCGGTTTTTGTATGTTTTTTCAGAAAATATTTTTTCTATAACTTTATTCATGCGTTTTTGCCAACATTTTAACGTTTATTTAAGAAAATCATGTACAATGATATTATTCAAAGTATTGTCCAATTGAAGCTATAACATTTTTCCTTCTTTCTGGCGATTTGTGGATTCCTGCGCAGGTTCGATTGCCAAGAAAGAATTAAGCCAATTTTTAATACCCTTTTCTGATGTGAACCGCTTTCCTGTGAGAGCATTCGGCTTCGACTCAAACAGATATATGGTTATAGTACAACTATAAGCCGTGTGTGGCAAAGCCTCCCAGTCGCTGTTTTCCAAATAGTTTTCAACCTGCCAAGGCCGAGCGTTGTTGTGAAGAAAGCTCTTGTGTCTAGTTTTGAATTCCTGGCATTTTCAGCAATCGTTTGATTCAATTTGATGAATGGTTGTCGGTAGCGTTCCCCATTAACGATTGCACCCAGTTTATGAAGCTCATAATAAAACAAATCACACGGGTCCCACCATATACAGCCTGTGCGTCATGGATAGATGACACAGCAGCACGCAATTCACAAGCGGAACATGCGACATATACAAAGACGAATCAAAATTGCTAATGCAGTGGGCGTCGGAATCTATTGCGCGGAGGTAGACCTCAAGCGACACTTCAAGCAGGCGGAATACGACAATATTACAGTTCTAGACAGAAATCTTTGCTATTAGGAAAGCTGCTGAAATATCTAATAACGCAGGAAACGATATAAGAAACATCAATGTCGTATTTCATAAGAGCATGTTTTTCGAAGCAGGGAGGAAATAGATATAGTGGCTGTGAGAAGGCGACTGCATCCATTCTGCGCTCCAGACAACAATAATATCCCGAGAAACAATATAGCGGATGAAATAGCGAAAAGTGGCATCCGCTTGGCTACTAAACTAGTTCAGAAAATACCCAAATCAAAATAAAAAATATATCAAACGAAATTACTGAAAAGGCTCACGGAAGCCTCAAAGACATGCAGTATCCTCAAGGAAATGTGGAAGGAAAACACGCATGCTTCACTCGCACGGAAACGCAGCAGGATGGCTGTTGGCCTCATCACAGCGTACAACTTACTACATGCGAACCGTATGGGCATTATTGACATATGTATGATACTTATAGAAAGTGCACTTGGCATGAGAGAGATGCCAGAACACAACCTCTGTTTGTGTCTGACATTAACTAGAACTCGGCTTAGAGATCAAGCAGCTGCGTAGTTCAAGGCACTGGCTGAAGTGTGAGAAGTAGATATCAAGTCTCTACCAAACTTCTACTAAACTATGCAAAGAACGTTGCTTCCGGCAGGCAGTATAACCTAACCTTATCTTCACATAAAGTATCACCATAATTAAGGACCGTTTTCGCAATGTCTGGTTAGCAGCCAACTGTCAGTTAACTTCTGGTTAAAAAAGGTTCTTTACCGAAAGAAGGTGTCTTGGTACAAGTACTTAACTGACAGTTGACTGCTAACCAGAGACTGAGAAAACGGCTCTAAGTGTAGTTTTAGCCACCCACAACCCACTGTGCGCCGACTAGACCGGCTTGAGAGCATCTTTAATGCAGTCATTGGCGCTTCAATCGCTGCTTTTGTTCGAATTTAGTTTCAGTTCGCAAACGCTACTCGCAGTCAATGGTTTAGAACTGGTACTGTATTCCGCTAAATATTTAATTAACAGATACTCGCAAATCGTTAAGCTAGTCTACATAAATATACATATATACATATGTATATATAAGCTGAGTGCATATCGCGTTCGTCGCTTTGTGATCCGCGTTCAGTGATCTTGAAAATACAAAATTAAATGTAAAATAAATACAAATACAATATACTAAGTATATATTTTGTAACGAAATCATTATCTTTGCTGAAACGAACACTGTGTAAACAAATCTACAAACTTAACTATGCTTCAATTAATTGTGTACATGTTTAGTAGAGTTATCTACGGAAACGACTAAAAAATTTTGCTTGAAAAGCAGAAATAATAAAAACAATTTTAAACAAGCGACGGTTAAACCACAGTCCGGTTTTCGTGTTGGGTCTGTGTGGATTTGATATTTCTGAAAATCACGCACACAAATAACAATATTTATATGTGATATGGATATATAACACAATCTATATACATACATACATATGTATATTAAGCTACGCTTTGATATTGAAAGTGTCTCAATTAGTAATACTGGGAATAACTCTTTAATTAACACGAGCTTTAGGGTTAAATTTGATAAAAAAACATCATTAATTTGCTTTTATCTGATGAAAAATTGCACAAGCCTGTTCTGATATATTTTCCTTTAACTGATCATATTACTTTGTAGAAGCCGACGGGTGAAAATTTACACGCGTTTCAAACAGCACTCATCAAACTTTCAAATACTCGTGCGACAGTATTAATTCTGTCCGACAAATAACGTCACTATGCTATTACGTAAAGGTGAGTCTTGCTTTGTTATTGTTGTTTTAATGCATTAATTTATTCATAAACAAAAGCTAGATTATTAAAATATTAGCCATATGTATACTAAAAAGAAACCGTAGTAGGGTAAGAGTGGGCTTCAGCCGCTTACATGGTTATAAGTAGTCGAGTTAACAACAGCGAGCCAGTCATTCTTCCTTTTCGCTGTTTGGCCCTAAGTGGTGTCAGGACCACTCCAGTCTTCACCTGGTCTTTTCAGCGGAGTGAAGGTCTTCCTCTTCCTGTGCTTCCTCCGGCTGGTACGGCGTCAAATACTCTCAGAGCTGAAGTGTTTTCATCCATTCGGACGACATGACCTAGCCACTGTCACCTTCTTTTTTTATTGGCGTAGACACCGCTTACGCGATTATTGCCCAATTAACAACAGCGTGCCAGTCGTTCGTTCTTTTCGCTACGTGGCGCCAATTGGATATTCCAAGCGAAGCCTGGTCTTTCTCCACTTGGTCCTTCCAACGGAGTGGAGGTTCTCCTCTTCCTGTGCTTCCTCCGGCGGGTACGGCGTCAAATACTCTCAGAGCTGAAGTGTTTTCATCCATTCGGACGACCTGACCTAGACACTGTAACCGCTGTCTCTTAATTCGCTAAACTACTTATATCAATGTCGTCATATATCTCGTACAGCTAATAGTTCATGTACTGTGGTATTCGCCGTCACCAATGCGCAAAGAACCATAAATCTTCCGCAGCACCTTTCTCTCGCAAACTTGTAGCGCCGACTTATCAGTTGTTATCATCGTCCATGCCTATGCACCATATAACAGGACGCGAATAATGAGTGAATTATAGAGTTTGGTATTTGTTCGTCTACTTCTCCATTGTCTACTCAGTTCGAAGTAGCACCTGTTGGCAAAAGTTATTCTGCGTTGGATTTGGAGGCTGACGTTGTTGTTAGTGTTAATGCTGGTTTTAATATAGACGAAATTATCTAGGACTTCGAAGTTATGACTGTCAATAGTGACGTTGGAGCCAAGTCGCGAGTGTGACGACTGTTTGATGGCAGGTTATTTTTCGTCCTGTTCTCGTTCACTAACAGACCCATATGATTCGCTTCCTTAACCTGTCTGAAGAAAGGAGTAGTTTGAAGAAGTCGCACCACAGGGAGTCGCCTTGTCTGCAACCTTCTTTGGTATCGAAAGAACGCGGAGAGGTCCATCCCGATCCGGACGGAGCTTTTGGTATTGCTCAACGTCAGTTTACACAGCCGTATTAATTTTTTTGTGATACCAAGAGTCTTACAAAGACATCAACTCGCTGGGCAGCGACACCTTCTTAATTAAAGGGACCGGACATTGCAGGCGCAGACCCTTAAGTCGTAATCCTTAATACATTTGCAGTGGTCGTCATCAAAAGGGTTATCTCTCCTCCGAGGCTCAGCCCCAGGGAGGGATGTTTCGCCCTCTCACTTTAGCTCGTCTTCAAACGGATGTTTTTTGACTACCCAGAAGATACTTGGTCTAAGACCGGAAGGCGTGAGCTGATTGAGCCATATGTAAAAGAGCCAAGTAAATGGTGCCGACATTTTTCCTCACTTGTCTGAACTTCTACACATGGCTCCACCCATCGCATGAAGTTAGATACAATGAAATCACCGAAAAGTAAGCTTTATCAATATTATTATCAAATATATTTAGTCAGTTGATTTTATGGTTAAAAACAGAGAGACATAGAGACCCTATACCACCGCAAGCTAATAATTTCAAACAAATCAATAGTAAACGTTAAGACTTCAGAGTTCGTATTGTTGCAAAAGGTCCCACAAAAAAGACTGTCACTGTTTTCGTAGTATTTTCTAATTTGTATAACATTTTTAAAACTATCGATGTCCATTTTGTTTCTTCGTTCAAATGTTCCAAATTTCTTCTATGACTTTCGGTGGGATGTGTGTTTTGACAGACCCGACTATTAGATTTCGCTTCTATGTTGTCTATGGATTCCCTCGATAAGATCCAATCCGTTTGTGGATGGTGGGCTTTAATCTTTCACACAATACGCTCTATAGAACCTTATATGCAATAATTAGGAGACTTATCCCACGCTAGTTGTCGCAGATTGTGTGTGTTTTCCTTTTTGTGGATTGGGCAGAGCGCACTTAAATTCCAATCGCCGGGCATGCTTTCGTCCATATTCTCCAAAGAAGCTGATGCATGCTCATGCAGTTCTTAGCCACCGTTCAATCCATCGACCCCCGCCGCTTTGTTGTTCTTCAGACGGGTAATTGCCATTCGAAATTCTTCATGGTCCGGCAATGGAACGTCCGCACCATCGCCATCGATTGGAGAATCGGGAATATAGATAGTTTCAGCCGTAGACAAGTCAAGGAAAAAGACTCTGTAAAACTTTCAATCGGTCGAGTAGAATTTGAAAAATATTGTGTATCATTTCAAAAAATACAATTTTGAAAAAAATACCTATGTATGTCTCCAAAAATAATTAAAATTTTGAAAATACCGGAATGGCGCTTTAAACTCGACTTCAAGCAGACGACTGTATGGGTGATTTCACGAAAGCATTTGTTGTTGTTATTGTTGTAGGGGAAGAAAACCTTCCTGAAGTAATTTCAATGCATGGTGTCGTGTTGACAGTCCTTGGACGGATAGAAACCGAGCCCGTTCCTTAGACCCGACTGTCGTGGGAACGGTTTGTAACTCGTAGTTCTCAAACCGTGGCTCTCCAATGCCTTAAATCAGTTCTTCCGGAGCCATTTTTACAAACCATGCTACGCTGTCTTAGACACAGTATGAGTTCATATTGTGCAAATTATTAAAATATTTGTTATAACGGTTATCTGTATGCTGTTCATCAATTTGAAAATTTGAATCTAAAGGGAGTTTTAGAGCTCCCTCAACCAGTTTGATTTGTTGGTTAGGGTGAAGAAAGGAAGACGAATATACGATTATGTAGATTGGCAAATTATTTTAAAACTTAATCTACCGTTATTCAATAAACTTATAACTTTTGTTTACTTATTTCTTCTGCTTTTAGCGTTCTTCGCCTTGCTATCGCTCAGCTTATGCATCTTAATACACTTAACTGCCAGCGAATATTGTACCAAATTAGAGAATGCCAGTTCGGCGCTGCAAACAAATCCCGCACAGTTCGCCAGCATCGCGGCCGGTGCAGAGAAATTCGGCCTGGAACTTTTTTCATTGGTTTCCACGCAAGCGACCGATAATGATTTTGTAATTTCACCATTTTCCGTATGGGCGCTATTACTCCTGCTCTTGGAGGCCGCATCGGAAAATACATTGGACGAGCTAAATACAGTGCTGCGCATAAATCAGGATCGTCAAGCGTTACGTCAAGCATTTAATGTGGTGCAGCAATTTTTGTTGTGAGTTGGAATCATTCATTTTTAAACCCTGAGCAGGGTATATGTGTTAAGTATGCGACGAAGTTTGTAAAACCTAGAGGGAAACGTGGCTTGTCATGTCCGTCTATGCGCGAATTAGTTTCTCATATTTTGAGATATCGTTCTGAAATTTTTCAGACGTCTTTTTCTTCACACGAAGCTGCTATTTTATCGGAATCGCCGATATTGGACCACCATAGCATATAGCTATCATACAAACTAACTTATAAAAATGAAGTTGTTGTATGGAAAACATTTTTATTTGACAATATATCTTCAGGAATTTTGGCATAGATTATTGTACAAGACAGCGCTAAATTTTCTGAACAAATTACTCAGATGGGACCACTATATGATATATATGATGTAGCTGCCATACAAACTGATCTATCAAAATCAAGTTCTTGTGTGGAAAACTATTTTATTTGAAAAAATGTTTATTTCTGAAGGATATTATAGCTTCAGTGCAACCGAAATGACGTTTATAAAAATAAATAGTTATTTCATTTTATTAAAAAATAAATATTTATTTCATTAATATACATATATGTATGGTTATATATATATATATATTTATGCAGGCGCAAAACATCGACTATACACGTCGAAAGTTTACAAGCAATGTACTATGACACCTTCGAACGGTTCGGACAAGACTATATTACTACACTAACATCTTGCTACAATGCAAAGGTACAAAACTTAAATTTCAACGATACCAAAACTTCGGTAAATTTCATTAACAATGCAATAAATACGGAAACCAAGGGTCTAATAAAGGATGCCATCACTGAGGCTGACTTGGAAGATGCAAAACTATTACTAACATCGACCCTGTATTTTAAAGGACAATGGCAGGTGTGTAAATATATCAAATACGCTAGTTCGCTTCTAATATTAATTGCAATAAATTGTGCTTTGGCAGTTCCCTTTCAACCGTAGCGACACACGCAGAGAGACCTTCTACGATATGAATGGCAAGCCGGTTGGTGAGGTTGAGATGATGTTCCAAATGACACCATTCAACTACACTAGAATGCAGGATTTGCAGGCGCACGTGCTTGAACTGCCGTACGGCAATGAAAATCGTTTGTGTATGCTGGCTATACTGCCAAATAAAGGTGGCCTAACAATTTGAGAATGCTTTAAATTATAATTTAAGCAAACTTGGCAAACATTTTGGTATATTTTGTAGGCATCTCGGTCAATCAAGTGGCGCAGAGCTTGCAGAAATTGGGTGTGCGCCCAATATTCAATAAACTTGAGGAGGACGCTTCAAATTTCGGCGAACAGGAAGTTGAGGTGTATGTGCCACGTTTTGAGACATCAACGTCAATATCGCTAAGAGGCACACTAGAAGCGGTATGTATAGTGTTCATTCTTGCAAATAGCTGAGCAGTAGCTTATAACATTTTTTGCTCTTTTTTCACTAGATGGGCATAAAGAGTATTTTCAATCCGCAGACTGTAAATTTAGGCATACTCTCGAAGAGCTTGTTCGTGAAGGACGTCATACAAAGCACTAAAATAATAGTGAATGAAGAGGGTACCGAAGCGGCTGCAGTTGTTGCGGCGATTTTGACTAATAAAATTTCGCCACCGAAATTCTACTTTAATCGCCCATTCCTGTATTTGATTGCGGAAAAACGTTCGAGTACATTATTATTTGCCGGCCAACTATCGACACCGAAATTATTAAAAAACTAAAAGTACTAAATATTTAAAATTATTGTTTTTTTTAATGATTTTTACCTAATTAATGAAATGTAAAAAGATTTAAAACCTTAAATGTTATTTTTTCGGACGTCCCGCTGCCTTCTTGCCGCCTACTGGTTGCTTATCCTTATTCGTTTTACTTGATATTAATGGATGCGTTTCTGGAGGATGCAAAGAAAGCATAATTTTAGCAAATATCATTCCTTACTTTACCAATTACAGCGTTCACTTACCATCGACTGGCGCATCCGGCAGGCTGATGTCATAATTGTTAATTTTACGCTTTTTCGTCGTTACCGCGTCCTCGTAGTCCTGCGGCGCGTTCTCACTTTCTTTAGTGAGTGATGTGTCCACACCATCTTGCATGGTCCAGCCATCTTCAGGATCTTCGACCTCTGGCGCCATCGGCAGAAATTGTAATGCATTTTCGTCCTCACCCTCTTCATCGGATGAGCAAAATGCTGCCACTGGTTCCACTTTTAACACGTCCACTTCGATTTCTTCATCCTGCTTCGCATCGGCATTTAAATCAACCGATTTATCTTCATCCGTAATATCGAATTCCGATTCGCGTTCTTCGTATTCCACATTCTCGTCGAGCTCCTTGAAATCGGGCGCAAATGCTGACCAATTTTCCACTTGATTTTGTGCCCAAATCGAAACGAGTCCCGAACTAATGCTAGCTATAATGGGACGTACCGGATGCCACACAACATCGAGCAGCAATTCACCTTTGGTGCCGTGCAGAATTTTCACCAAATTCCCTATCGACTTTTCCCATATATAGAGCGCATGTTGGCGTGCACTACCGGCGCATATGTATTCACCATCGCCGGAGAAACAACACTTCTTCCAGGTTGTTCTGTAAAAGATTTCAGCGTTAACAACAACAATTTCACATTGCTGATATAGTTGGAGTTTCATATATATTTATATTGTTGATTTATCTTTATAACTTGAACGGAGTATATTACATCCAGAAGAACTGAGATATCGATTAGAAAATTTGGATATTTTTTTCAAGTATTTTTCTTTCTAAGAAGCTGCACATTTGTGAGAACCGACGATACAACGCTACAATCCCCGACTAAATTTTTCATATTGAGCCACTATAGCATATGAACTGAACGATCAAAATTTCGTTCTAGTAGCGAAATTTTTTTATTTGACAAGGTTTCTTCACGAAATTTTACATGGATTATGGTTCAAAGCAACGCTACAATCTCCGATTAAATTTTTCAGATTGGGCCACTATATCATATGACTGCCAAACAAACTGACCGATCAAGGTCAAGTTCTCGTATAGGAAACTTTTATATTTGACGAGATATCTTCTTCATTAAATTTGGCAACGAATATTATCCTAAGCAACGCTATAATCTCGTAATAAAGTTTTCGGATCGAACCATTATAACATATAGCTGCCATACAAACTGACTGATCCACATTTTGTTCGGACCACTATAACGTATAGCTGTCATACAAACAGACCGATTAAAACTTAGTTTTTAATGGAATTTTTTTATTTATAAAGGATGCAACCGAATATAAGATTATTTCTTGTTTTATATAATTTTGTACTCTACAAAAGATGGTAACATTTTATTGGCAGAGAAAAGGATTTTTATCAAAATTCAAAAGAAAAAAATTTTCAAATATGCAGGCTAAGTATTCTAGCAAAAAACAGTTTCCAATTTAACTCTACTCACTTGTTCACTAAATCTTGCAACTTTTGTATTGGTTCAGGCTCACCGTCCTTCCCCAGCGCTATGATCTCCTTTGAGTCGTAAACTCGTATAACGCGATCGGAGGTGTTTATTAAAAATGCACTGAAATATGTATAGACGGTTTAAATGGTTTAAAAACCATTTACCAGCAAATCTTGTTACTTACTCGCCTCTTCGCGCAAACTCTATGCTTTTTACAGCCGTCGCACTCGAAGAACCAACAATAATGCGAAAGCTCGCCACAATTTCTAATGTTTCTGCGTTTAAAACTAGTATCTTGCCCTTTGCATTGCCTGTGTAAATATGTTTACCGCGTCGATCAAATGAAGCAACAATATTTAAATCGCCCTGTTGGAGAATATTTACTGTTATGCATTAAAATCAAAAATAATTTGCACAATTTACATCTGAATCCAAGGGCAGACATTTGTGCGTGTCACCAATGCGCACTAGCACGGCCGCATAACGCATTGGACAAACAAGGAAACGTTTGTCATTGCGTGGATCAAATTGCACTTTCAGCACTGGTGAGGGAAAACGATATTTATGCTCACAGTCGCCGGTGAGTACATCCCATATGCAAACGTTATTGTCTGTGGATGCGGACAGTAACTGAAATACAAAATATTGTTGAATTTATCAATAATTTATTTCAATTCTTTATTGTTTACCTTATGTCCATTACGCGTCCAACTTAGACTGCACACTGGATGCACATGAGCTGAGATAATTTTTGCAATTCCACGCGTTAAGAAATCCCAAACAACAATGCGCCCATCGTTGCAGCCAACGGCTAATAAAGTACCATATTTATTGAAAGCACAAGTTACAGCAAGTGATATGCAATCCAGTGAGCCATCGAATTCCTCGGGATAATTTTGGCCAAAAGATTCTGCAGTTACATTAAACATAATATTACCCTAAAAATTATATATTTATATATAAACTTACCTAATAATTCTAAATTCATGCTGAAAACAATATCTGAGTATTTTTTGGATAATTGTCCGGTGGCTTCTTGCAGTAAGTTGACAAAACTCTTAAACAATTATATGAAATAAATTGTCATAGTTTGTTTACTTTTTCATCAACTTATATAATTAATTATGTGCTTTAATAAAATGTTTGCATTTAATATTTAAATTATTTAATTATAAATTTTTTAAATAACAATTATTTTGAATCAAATTAGACGCCGCTTAGTCTTATCAACAAATAGCCAAACAGCTGTTTTGGTATGGTTTGTTAAAAGTAGGGGAAAATATTAGTGAAGAGCAGTATTATAGGTTTTTTTTAGTATCGACTGAAGTCGGTGATGAAAACTGTATTATTAAAATTTACATAAATTATTTAAAATATATATATTTGAAATTGATGTTTAAACATTACAATATTAACATTTTCCCAAAAACTTTTAGCATGAAATTAAAATTAACAAAAACATTATATACTTTAACATAATGTTAAATTAATAAAAAATATTGTTAAAATAATAAAAATATTTAGGAAAGAGTAAAAATATACTAAATTTAACACTAAATGTGGTTATGCTCGTTACATACCACAATCTATTACTAAGTCTACGCCATTTTGTGCACATCGTGTTGAGACAACATTTGTGGTAACGTACCAAAACGGTATTTATTTTTAACATAAAACTTGCAAACTAGATGTTACAAAAGTTGTACTTCATATTCTTATGGTAAATACTGCATTATAAAATCATAGAGATCAATTTATGTAAGTATCATTTTGAAAGCATATGAATTTCACAACTCCATATATTTTGATATATTTTTAACGTACTATTAATATAGTAGTAGAATAGTAAAAATGACGTAATCGTACCATATTAATCTATTACAATTAAGAACGTTCGTGCAGTGTACCATTCGTACAATACGTACTATTTTGAGCTCATTTCAACACGAACCAGTCAACGAAAAGGCAGCATTTTGGCGTTTTGTCATCGTCATCGGCTTTGGTATCGTCAGCTGAATAGCAGAGAAAAAAGGTGCAGTGCTGACAGTGTTGTACGTCAATCACAATACAACCCTGTCCTTTCTCCTGCGAAAATTGCACATGGCTTGAAGTCCACGCAAGTGCACGACTCCATTTCATGACAATTTCTTGCATTTCAAGTGTTTATTTTTAATAGATTTTTGTGTGGAAACGTAAATTAAACGGTTTTGAACACAAGTAAGTAAAAATTCGGTGTGCAACGTTAAGGAGATTAGAGAAAAAGTGTGTAGAAAAATAACGTTACAAAATCATTGTGTTTTTGTGTGTGTGTAGAAATGTGGACGTGTGCGCGCTAAAATAAGAGGAAAAGAGTGCGCGAAAAGCACGACAGCTTTCATTTAGTAGTATTTCCAAAAAGTACGTGTACGTCATCAAAGTTTACTGTTTGACCAGACATTGAGTGAATGTGAACGGTTGAAATATATATACATATATGTATGTACTCTATTTAATGCAATGCTCACAAACTAATAGAGTAGTAAACAGTGTTGCTGTGTGGAATTTCAACATTTACGATAATATAAATGTACATATATTGTACGCGGTATTTTCCGTTCTTATTTGTACGTATATATATGTGCAAATTGTGGAATAGTACTAAATAATGAAAAATAGAAGGAAATAATTACTTTAATATTTTTATATATTCAACATATAATAAAATGTGGGTTATAACAGCAATAATACAAAATGTAAAGAGCTAAATATGACATACATATTTTACATTAAAGTATTTGTAAAATTTCAAATCGTACAGTTTTGAGTACAATGAGAAACTGTACTTTTGCTATAATTGTACGTTATATGAAAAGTACGATGATCTTTCCAAAAATACATGAGGCCTACCAAACAATCATCGTACAGTTCTACGACAGCGAGGTCAACGAGAAAACAGTACTTTTAGCTATACAAACGAGTACGAATGCAGTATTCGTTCATTTTGTTGCAAATCTACCTGTAAGGCGATCAATGCTAGGAGCAAATGTGAATAGGTGTGAATGCAACAGTGTAAAAATCCAAGTGGAACAAACGAAAACGAAAATTTCTCTTGTGTTGTCAAGTGTTGGTAGCGAAACATTGTAAGTAGAAAACAGTGCGACAGTCAGGCTGGCAGACAGTGGAAAAGACGTATCTCACGTTTTCTTAATTTGTGTGGTCGGTTGCCCCTCAGTTTGTGTGAATTATGGCAGTAAAAGAATAGGTGAATTAAAATTTCAAGCAAATTTTTGTCATACGTCACAAGAAAATAAGAAAATTGTTTTATGCTAAACTTAAAAACGTGAAAAATATAATATGTAATTACTTGTTTTTCGATTACTGTGCGTGTGTATGTATGAAAATGTACGAGAGTGACAAAAATTATGAAAGTCAATAGAATATGCGAAAAAAGGGAACAGAAGGGAAGAACGGTGTAAGCAACAGAACAGACAAAAGAAAATTGCCACGAATCGGAGGCGAGTGAGAACGAACATATCAAAATTATTCAATTGCATTTCTTTGAATAAAAAGTAATTGAAACTGCAAAAGTGAGCAATTCATCGAAAGTGATATGACAGTAGTGAAAGTTTGAAGAAATAAACACAAATAATTGTCTAAAAAATAAGTGAATGAAAATTTTTTAATATAAAAAAATCACAGAGAAAACCCAACCTTGTTTCGTTTCGTTCCAGTTGCAAAAAAACGCAGTACACGTTTATTGTGCGCTCTCTTGACATTTGAGAGAACGCTGTTTTTGAATTGAGAAAGAAAAGGGGTAACAAATAATACAAAAGGGAGGAAAACCTTTGGGACTTTCAAGAAAAATTTTAGTAGTAAAAGTGAATAATTGTGCTATTTTTTCTTCTTTTATTGATAAGAATGTTTAGTAAAGCCAATGATTTAGTCATTTGACTTTTTTTATTTTCTATTCCCCGAAATTTAACATGTGTTTATATAAATTTTTTTCCCTTTGCATTTCAGAGTATTCACATCGTGGAAGGTGCAACGTTGAAGTTGAAATAAAGGCCACTTAGAAATTAATAAATAGATTACCAGCTATTTCCCCAAGTTTGAGTCAAATAGAGGAAAGTCTTCGAAAACGCATTCATAACCATCAAAAAAAGCCAAAACACAAAAATTTCTATTGAAAATTCGCAATCAAGAATTAACACTTGAAATCTAGTGTGCAGCAAGAGCAATTAAGATATTGAAGTATCAAAGTAAAGTCATCGAAAAGTCAGTGTAAATAAACCACATAACAACAAAAATGTCTGGTGAGGAAACGTCCGCTGATCGCAATGTCGAAATTTGGAAGATCAAGAAACTCATTAAGAGTTTGGAAATGGCACGCGGGTAAGTGAATTAAACCTGAACATTTTTTCAGATAGTAATCGCAGGAATTTTTTAAAAAATTAAATTTTGAAAGTGGAAATGAATTAGTATAGTTATGTATTGGAATTAATTTTATGTTTTGGCATTATATGAGACTTTTATTATTAAATAAAGTTTTAATTTGCACATATCCTCCATTGTAATACCATTTACAAAGAATATTGTTTATGCGCAGCTTGCTGCCATTAAATTTTTTGTTCCACTTTAAAGCAACCACTGTTTACGTTTGGAGCTACAAGCGCATTTCGCCAACCACTTAACGCCCATACTCTGTATAAATCCCCCTACACTTACAAATGTCACTTTGTTAGCAGCATCATAAGCTTAGCTGACTAGCTAGCAATGGCAGCTGTTGTGTGGCGCCCTCATTTCCCTAAATCAGCAACATATCTGCTACTCGTTTCTTTTTTAGCATGTAGTTAGGGGGTGGTTATTTGCTTTTGCAATATGCTTCTATAGGGGTTGACTCATTAAAGCGAAGAAAACTCCATTATTACTTCTCGTTTGCGACATGCATTGGATCCCTTGCATACTTACTTGCTCCACTCAGTGTATTTGTTCCTAATTGCCATACTTGTGCCATGTATGCTCAAACAATCGTGCGTGCTGCACACGATGCACTAGCATTGGTAATATAATAATAAACAAAAAGGAAAATGTAGGCATTATTTTGTATTAATATTTATGTACATACATAATACATTTCTTTTTTGTGGCATACCATACTTGATTATTATAACAACTAATGCTACATTTCAAGTTTTAACTATTTTAATTGTGTTGGGATATTATATATTTATAGTTATTGTTTTATTTTGATTTAAAGTTTGTGAATTAAAGCATATGTTGGCTGTTCGTTACATTTTGTAGAAAGTTGTATTTTTCTGATACGTGGAATATTTTCAGAATATGTTATTTATCTTCCACTTTAAGCTTAGATTTATGAAATAAAATTGTGTGTTTGCGATTCATTTATAATAACCTATTTAGTTACTTAAAAGCTGTATATGTAAGTAAATTATCCATAACGTAAACTAATTTACAAAGTACGTAAATATTTTTACACATACATAAGTATCTACATATATACTATGTATACTTTCGTAGTTGTTTAATATGCGTTCTGCGTGTTCAAGGTGTATGTGCATGCATTCAATGGAAAATATGTACATACGTATGTACATATGTATGTGTGCATATTTGTTATCTATTTTATTTGCATGCAATCGTGTGCAGCTCATAAAATTTAATTCAAATCTATTTGTTTTGCAATATTACTTTTGTGACATCGTGTTTTATTTATTTTCAACTTTTATTATATATTTTTGTTGCATTGGGTTTTATTTAGTATTACTGTGTGCAAGCACACGTGTTGGCCGTTTACCTTAATTAGTTAATTGTTTTTATATCCTGAACAAAGTATGTATATTAATTATGCGACGAAGTTTTCATCAGCCAGAAGGAAACGTCACAGGCCACATATGTATATTGCATATAAATAACCAGCGTGACTCAGCTCAATTTAGAACCGTCCTTCGGACGAGAACTAGACCCAGAGTTTTTGAGATATCGATATAAAATTTTTCTCTCCAAGCAAATGCTCATTTGTCCGATATCGGTCTTCTATAGCATATAGCTGGTATACAAAACTTAAGGTGAATACGACTGAAATAAATTGAGTAAATGCTACCTGTGAGCTTTATTAAGATTTTTCTTTAATGATCTACATTTGTGTCTAAACTAATATACATACATACTCATATGTGCATGTCTGTATTTCATGATTAAATTTGGCCAATTATGCACTGCTGCAAACGCCATCATATATAATCAGCTAAAAGGAAGTGAGTGTAAAAGCAAAGAAAAAGTTTCTTTGTTGTTGGCTTTTTTGCAGCGATGATTCATCATTCATCAGCTGGTTAGGTGGGAAGCAGCGTATGTTAACGAGTGTTTTTGTTTTTGAATTTACTTTTTTTATATTCAAGAGTGTGACATTAGCTTATCGTTTGTTAAATATTAGCTTTTCTAATAAGTGTATAGAAGTTAGTTATGAAAAAACGGAAATAATTAAAATTAAATAAAATAATTAAAGGTAGGGTGTAGAAAATTTTGGCGATGGATGTGATTTTAATAATATTTTTGGATATTGTTTATTGTTTAATTTAATATTTAGTCACTTTTAATGCCAGAAATTACATTTTCAAATAATTTTTGAAAATATATTTTTTATGTTTTTTTTGTTTTGTGTCAATTTTATACATATTATTTTATATCAAACTTTTTATATCACTATATTTTTAGTTTCTTTCAATTCGTAAAAATTACATTTTTAAAGAGTTTTTGAAAATATGTACATATACTTTTATTTTCGTTCTTTTTATTATTTTTATATTACTTTTCTCTTCATATTTTCTCATTCTTTTGTTTCACTATTTTTATTTTTCTTTTTTTTATTTTTTATTTTATTTTATTTTTTTTTTTTGATTTTATTTTTTTTTTGATTTTATTTTTTTTTTTTTTAATTATATTTATTTTTTAAAACAATAATGCAAAATTTGTTGCTCAATTTCATTCATCTCTAACACTTTGGTGGCCTTTAATACTCCGTTACTCTTCAATTTAAATTTTTCCCCTTTTTTGTTTGCTTTCCTTGTATATTTTTTATGACTTTATATTCCTTCATACCTTTTTCGCACTATGTTGCAAACTTTTCAACCAACAACGGTAGCAGTAATAGCATTTTCAAAGTATGTACTTGTTATTATTGTGTTAGCAGCTGCTTACCAAAGCTGTCAGCAGCTTCGGCATCGAACTAATGTTTTCTGCTTTGCGTCGGTTTGAACTGGACTTTGTTAGCTGCGACTGGTGACAGCAAGCATGCAGCAGAGTTAACTTTGCAACGCACAATTTTTGCACCACTCACCTTTTTTCTAGAGCCACAACAAACATAAGTATGTGTTTGATTTCGTATTTTTGTTTTTCAAAATGTTTTGTAAGTTTGTTTTGAAGTTGCAGCAGCTCTAATGCTATGCTGCCACTAACACCGCGGCTTACTAGTAAGCTCAAAAAACCAACCGTGTACAACATTGCAGTTGTTACTTTGCTTAATACTCTTTGGCAACATGTTGACTGCTGCATTACCTTGTCTTTCCAACGTCTCACCTTACAGTCACACCTGCCCTTTTTCAACGTGATTGCTATTTCTTTGTGCCGTTCTGTGTTGAAAACTTTATTTGAGTTTTTTTTATCATGTGTTTGCCCATAAAAGCGGTTTTAACTGGAAACAGCAGTGACTTTTTGCAATGAATACGGTGCTTTGCTCTATCCTCTTTCTCTCTACTTATCACTCATGCCGCTCTCCACCTTTATCTTCGCTCTGCAACATTGCGGCACTCATATCAGCTACAAGCTACAGAATTGTTAACCAAAACTAATCGACCGTCGACCAACCGCGCTACCAAGAAAAACCTTCCCATATGTTGTAACAGCTGTTGTTGCTTTTTGTACGCACTTGTTCTTAATTTTACATAGTATATATTACTTGCCCGTGCTGATAACGTAAATGTGCTATGCTTGCTTGCTGGTTGGCTGGCTTGCTTGGTTGCTTCTAACTCGGTTCGACCAATTTGCACCGGTTTGAAGTTGTGCCAACTTGTATTTGGCGAGCAACGAAGCATGAATGACAAGAAAAAATTGCTTTTCAAAAACAAAGCAAAACTGAAACTGCCTTGAATTGAATTTATTGCAATTCTTAGCAGTGGGTTTTGTTATCAGTGCTACGGGGGTTAACACATTTTATTTGGAGACTTAAGTTTCAGTGTCTCAATGTGTTTTTTTTTTTTTTTCATTTTACAATTTTGCATAAGAAGCTGATAATTTGTCATGAATTATTTTTCAAAGCAAATTTACAATCTCCGAAGAAATTATTCAGATCGGACTACTATAGCATATAGCTGTCATACAAACGAGAATCATGTCGATATCTACATATGTATATGAAATTTGGATTTGAAGATTTTGTTCTGATCGCACCAGTATAGCAGTTAACATTTTTTTTTATGAAAAAAATATTTTTTTTCTTCAATAATATATGTTCCAGCTAATATAAATTTCCTTATTTTCTCTCATTACAGTAATGGCACAAGCATGATTTCATTAATCATACCGCCAAAGGATCAAATCTCACGTGTCAGTAAAATGTTGGCCGATGAATTCGGCACAGCGTCGAACATTAAGTCACGTGTCAACCGTTTGTCCGTTTTGGGCGCCATTACATCGGTACAACATAGGCTTAAATTATACACCAAAGGTTAGTTATTTTTTTAACTTTTTCCCAGACACAACTTTTCTTTAACAAATTATCAAATCTCCCGCATTTTCAGTGCCTCCAAATGGTCTGGTCATCTACTGCGGCACCATTGTCACAGAAGAGGGCAAAGAGAAGAAGGTGAATATTGATTTTGAACCCTTCAAGCCGATCAATACGTCGCTGTATTTATGCGACAACAAGTTCCACACTGAAGCGTTGACCGCTTTGCTGGCCGATGATAATAAATTCGGTTTTATCGTGATGGACGGTAATGGCGCTCTCTTTGGTACACTACAAGGTAATACACGTGAAGTACTGCACAAATTCACTGTCGATCTGCCGAAGAAGCACGGGCGTGGTGGTCAGTCAGCGTTGCGTTTCGCACGTCTGCGTATGGAGAAACGTCACAATTATGTGCGTAAAGTGGCCGAAGTAGCTACGCAATTGTTCATAACAAATGATAAACCGAATATTGCGGGCTTAATTTTGGCCGGTAGTGCGGACTTTAAGACCGAGTTGAGTCAATCCGATATGTTCGATCCTGTAAGTGCTGAAAATGCAATATGGACATACGCTTATTTTAAATACTATAATGATTTTTTTTCAACTATTTTATATAGAGACTGCAATCCAAGGTTATCAAGCTGGTGGATGTCTCATATGGCGGTGAGAATGGTTTTAATCAAGCGATAGAACTGGCGGCCGAGTCATTGCAGAATGTCAAATTCATACAAGAGAAGAAACTCATTGGTCGTTACTTTGATGAAATTTCTCAGGTGTGTTGCAGTTCCTTAGTGAATTGTATAAAAAGTTGAGCTTTGAAAATGGCATTTCTTATATTGTGAATACTGTGTGCTCACAAAAATTTCATATATTTTTTTTTTTTTATTTTTAGGACACTGGAAAATATTGTTTTGGTGTAGAGGATACCTTGCGCGCCTTGGAATTGGGTTCCGTTGAGACTTTAATCTGTTGGGAAAATTTAGATATACAACGTTATGTGTTGAAGAATCATGCGAACTCGACGTCGAACACAGTATTGCATTTGACGCCCGAACAAGAGAAGGACAAGTCACATTTCACCGACAAGGAAGTGAGTTTATAAACACAGAAAACCGCGTGGTGCTGGCTGTTATATAAATGAAAATGTCAGATTATTATTTTTAATTTGATTTTTCTGTGTTCGTTTTATTTTATTTTTTCTTTGCATTTTTTATTTATTGTTTTTAATTTTTTCTTCCATTTTATTTAAATATTATTTTTAATTTGATTATAATATTTTTTTTTTAACTTTTTTTTTTTCTCATTTTTTTATTTTTAGTATTTTAGTATTTTATTTTTTAATTTTCTATTATTATTCTTTCCGATTTTTTTATTATTTATTTATTTTAATTTTATTTTCCATTTTTTTAATTTTTTATTTTTTTATTTCTATTTTTAAATTTCTTTAATCTAATTTTTTTAAATTTTATCCTTTATTTAATTTAATTTATTTTATTATTAAAACTTTCTTTTATGTGTCATTCATTATTTCTTTTTTCGTTTTTTTAATTTCTTTCATATTTATTTATTCTATGTTTGCTTTTTTAATTATTTTAAAATTGATTATTTTATATTTTTAAATTTACTTTTCAAACTTATTTGGTTAATTTTATATTTTTCGGTTTTTATTGAAATTTTAATTTTTTTTATTATTTATATTTTTTTTGCATTTATTATTATTTATTTATTTTTATTTAATTTTCCAATTTTTTACTATAATTTTTTTTCTTATTTTTTTTTTTAATTTATTTGGATTTTTTATTTATTATTATTATTTTTGAATTTTTTTTATTATATATTCGAATTTTATTTTCCACCTTTTAATTTTCTACTTTTTAATTTTTTTTCTATTTTTTAAATTGTTTTAATATAATTTTTTTTCTTTTATCTGTAATTTAATTTATTTTTTAAATTTATTGTTTTATTTTTTTTAATTGTTTATGTTTTTTAATTATTTTTAAATAGATTATTTTATTTTGTTAAATTTAGTTTGAGTTTTAAATTTTATTTCTTATTTTTCGTATTTTAATTTTCATTATTATTTTTTATTGAAAATTTTCAATAATAATATTAAAAAATTAAAAAAATTTAATTAATTTAAAAAAAAATTATTTTAATTTTTTATATATTATTTTTATTTTATTGTTTTATTTTTTTTATTTTTAGTTTATTTTTTTATTTTTTTTTTATTTTGTTTTTTTTTTTTTTTTTTATATTTTTTTATTTTTAATTTTTTTTTTTTTTTATTTTTTTTATTTATATTTTTTTTTTTTCTTTTATTTAATTTAATTTTCTATTTTATTTTATTATTTAATTTGATTTATTTTTTATTTGTATTTATTATTATTTTTTTTATATTTATCTTTAATTTTGTCCTTTAATAATTATTTTTAATGCTTTTCATATTCTATTTTCTTTTATAACTTATTTGCATTAATTTTTTTACATATTTTTTTGTTTAGTTTGTATTATTTTGTTTGTTTTTTTGTTATTTTATTTTTAATCTTTAAATTTTATTTTAAAAGCCTTTCATAATTATACATACATATGTATGTATGTACTTTTATTCTGTTTTATTTTTTAATTTGTTTATTTTTTTTTATTTTTATACTTTTTAAATGCCTTATTCTGTTTTCTTTTATTCTATTTATTATTATTTTGTTTATTTTTTTTATTATATTTTATTTTTTTATTATTTTTATTATATTTTCTAAACTTTTTAAATTCCTTCTTTTATTTTTTATTCTATTTAATTTTTATTTATTTTTATTTTATTTATTTATTATTATTTTTGTGTTCTTTTCTGTGCAAACATTATTGTAAACGCGTTTCATACATTTTCAGAGTGGCGTTGAAATGGAATTAATCGAGTCTCAGCCGCTGCTCGAATGGTTGGCGAACAACTACAAAATGTTCGGTGCTACACTTGAGATTATTACGGACAAATCTCAAGAGGGCAGTCAGTTTGTGCGCGGTTTCGGTGGCATTGGTGGTAAGTTTCATGCGGCTTTTTGTAAAATTAACAACTTTTTTTATTTTCTATGTTAGAAAATCTCACAGAAATTTAGCGCTTTACAGTATAAATTGTAATTGTAACGGCATTTAAAGATTTTGAAATCTACGAAATATTAAAAAATTGATTTTAAAGTAACTGTTCGTTTGTTCGTATTTTGAACATCAAGTTAATCAACTGCTGATGCTCTTTGTTATAACCTAACCTCATTTTAATGCGTAGCATTTGAAAATTTACGCGGTTCTTTAGCACAAAATTTCTGTGAAATTAGCTTTTATAATTTTTTGCTTCTTTAAAATATAATGTACTGTAATATTAAGAAAAGTTTGGCTAAATGACGAAATTTCTCTTTCTCTCTTTTTATTCCTTGTCGCTGCTTATGTAAATGGCTAATATAAATGCAAAAATAATATTAATTGTGGCATTATGCGAATAAACACAATTATTCCAATTATGCTCCCAACGACGTTCCCTTTTCGCCTTATCAAAACTTTTATTCCCACTTTTGGTTTATTGACTTATATTTTGTGCCTCCTTTTCACATGTATGCACTTCGCATCTCCTGACCTGACCTGACCATATTCGAACTTTTTATTTGGTGTGCATTTTTTGTTAATGTATATTAGGGATTTTACGCTATAAAGTCGACTTTCAATCACTGCAGGCTGACGAACCATTGGAGGATGTTGATCTTGATGACTATTAAGCGAAACAACAAGATACACCTCCATTTCATCTCGAATCTATTTCTCACGTTGCTACTATTTATATATATATCATTAATATATAAATTCTTTTGCAACACACTCGGCAACAACAAAGCAAAATTAAAAGTATATTACTGTAGTGATCATATGTAGCAGGTTTTTTTGTGACTTTTTCGCATAAACTAATTTTAATACACTGTAAGAAATCAAATGCTAACACGAAATCAGTAGTTAAGTTAGTATTTCAGTTTGAGATTACCTAAAATGCGCGCACGCAACCGCAATTGCAAATTTTCTCAACGCAATACTTTTTGTTCAGCTAAATGCGTCATGATAACTTTTCGCAAATTCTTTGTTTTTAAATGTAGAAACGCAATAACAAATTCGATTCTTAAATTCACTTTTACAATTGGCGTGCAAACGTAAAACAAACAAACCAAACAAGAAATAAACAGGAAAAAGGCAACGACCTCGTAAATGATTTAAATGTCGCGTCAAAGGCCGCCTAGAAGTTGGTTTAATGAAAATGAAAACAATACTAATTATATTTATATGACAAAATACTAAAAAAAAATAGTTAATGAGAGCCATACGTTCAAATTCAATTTAAATAAATCAATAACATTTAATAAATAATAATAAAAAACTGAGAATAAAAACGTAATTTATAAATACATACAAAACACCTATATTACCTACCAACGTAAATAATAACACATAAATGCAGAAAAAAGTAATAAAAACCATACGTACACATATACAGTATATATACATACATATATATTTCAACAAGGATAAATAAAAAGATGAATGCATTAAAGAATACAAAGTAAACAATTTACGTCTACAAAATTCTTGAACTTGCTTACGTTCGCTGTGTTGAAAATTTGTTTAGATACAAAATAAAAAGGTTAACTTCTGCAGCACCGCAGCTATAATACGCTCCACAATTAAAAACTGTTCCATACAAGCGCTTGATGTTGAGCGTTCAGTTTGTATGGCAGCTGTATGCCATAATTGTCCGTTCTGAATAATTTGTTCGGCGATTGTACAGTTGCCTTGAGCAAGAATCCACGCCAAATTTCGGGAAGATGTCCATACAAAGACTTAATTTTAATCAATCAGTTTGTTTGACAGCTATAAGTTATAGTGGTCCGATCTGAACTATTTGTTCGGAGCTTACAGCGTTGCCTTTGACAATAATCCACGCCAAATTTGTACCAAAATATGATGCAGGAAATATTTTCAAAAGATAAATATTTTTTTGAATATTTGAACACCCTATATTAGGCACCCAAGGCTATACATTTGTACATATGTATGTGCAAAAATTTCTACAACTCGTTATTTCAGGAAATTGCGTGGTTGTGAATTTTCTTTTAATTATTTCAATTATGTTTGTAAATACTTAATGTTTTATTACAAATATTTTTGGTTTTTTTTAATTTTTTTTTAATATTGTTAAATTTTTATTATTATATTTTTTTTCAAATACATATTTTATTATTTAGTTTTTATAATGTGGATTTTTTTATATTTAATTTTTGTATTTTTTAACATAATTTTTTTATTGCAAATATTTGTTTTTATATTTTTTTATAATTGTTTTTTATAATTTTCTTTTTTTAATATTTAGTTTATTTTTTATACTTAATTTTTTAATATTTAGTTTATTTTTTATACTTAATTTTTTAATATTTTTTTTTTTAATTCTTTTTTTTTAAATCGAACAAATACAATTTTAATGCAGTTTCTATTTTCACTATGTTTTTATTAACATATTAAATATGATTTTTCTTATACCAAAATGTTTCCAAATAATTTTTAGGTAATTACCATTTAGAGTTTTTTAATATTTAGTATCTTCCTAATATATAATTTTTTTACACATTTAAATTTTAATGCTTTTATTTGTTTTTTTTAATATTCTTTTTTTTTTAATTTTTACTAAACTAAAAATTTATTTTATATATTTTTTTAATATTTAATATTTTTGTGGTAAACAATTTTTTAATAATTTTTCTTAAAATTAAATTAGTTCACATAATAAATATAATTTGTGTCATACCAGTTTTTTTTAATTTATTTTTCAGCAAATATGTTTTTTTATTTAGGTTTTTTTAGAAATTATGTTTCTTTGTAATTTTTGTTTTTTATATTGGAAGTTTTTATATTTTTTTATATATATTTTTTTTTATATTTTTTTTTTTTATATTTATTTTTTATTTTTTTATTTTATTTTTTTTATTTGATATTTATTTTCTTTATTAATTTTTTTATATTTAATTTTTTGTTTGCAATTAGTTTTTTTTTTCAATTTTTCTTCTACTGTAAAAATCGCACAAACACAATTTTTACACGTATTCCATGCAGACTTCTATTTTTATTCACATAACTATGATTTCTTTTTGTGCCAAATTTATTTTACAACAATCAATTTTTTTAGAAACCATATGCATTTTTTTTATTCATTTAAATTTTGTTAAAAATCCTTACCATCCTGTCCGTTATCCTTTGCGTTTGCGCTCCCGTGGCTTGTAAATCCACATAATCTGTAAGCGTAAAGATTAGCCAAGTGCGCTAGTTTAACTGCTAAGGCAACCAAATACATATGTATGTATGTATATACAAGTCTTAGAGGTAAATATTGCTGCGTAAAAATCATTCACGCATTTTATTTAAATAATTTCATCATTTGTAGCATAAAGCATACAATTTATTGCATACTTTTTTACTTTTTCTTTTCAAGTAAATTTTGTCATAATTCTTTTTGTAATTCGTATGTGTAAAATGCTATTTATTTGTATACATGTGCATATATGTACATACATATATTTTATGTACATATGTACGTAAGTGGACTGTGTTGTTGCTACAAAAATTTATTAGAAAGAAATATAAAAAGCAATCTAGTGTTTAATTTTGTAAACAAATATTATTTATTTAGTTGCCTAACACACGGTCCAGTTTTTGGTTTATTTTTATTTATGTATTTATTTTTCCATTTATCAATATTATTATTTTTGTGCGCTCATTTGCACACTAACAACTACAAATGAAATACTAATATAATCTTTCTTTTTTTTTCAAAATTTCTTTTGTCTTCTGCAGGTATTTTACGCTACAAAGTGGACTTCCAGAGTATGCAACTCGAAGAAGATGGGAATGATTACTTCGACATAGATGACTATTAGACAATTATTGTTTTTTGTTTTTTTTTTTATACTTAAAAAAATTTTCTTCCATTTGCAAAAATAATGAAAAATATATTTAAATTTAAAAGAACAATATATTAAAAAAACAACATCCACTTCCAATACAAGCGTACTCTGCTGACATCACAAAGTGAAACAGCGTGCGAATATTCATCGAATTGTTGATGTCAAAAGATAATTGTTAAAAATCATCGAAAATATAGTAGTATATATATATGTATGTAACTAAGAAGAAAAACATAAAAAATTCCCCAATCCAGAAGACTCATAGCAAGCAATACCTCAAATGGAAGTAGCGTGCCGTATAATGCCAGCAAATCGGTAAAACAACATTGTAGCGTACAACCAACACCGCGCAAGAATCTTATTTCAAGAGCACTCTACTACGCATGGACATGAACCGGGACCAACAACCACAACCATTGTGGTAAAATAAATCGGAAAGTTTCGTCGGTGCATATACATATGTATGTGGATACATTTACGCTACTACATATGGTTTATTACTGGCCTGCGTCCGGCTGTCGTTCAAAGAGTTCATTGTGCACACAAACCCACACACGAAACTACATTGCGCTTCGTCTACCTGTCTGTCTGTTACTGCCTGCAAAGCAGACGTCACGTTTTCGACGTCAGCAAAGCATTTTTTGCGTCTAACAGCATTTTGGATTCTATGCAAATAAATTATAAACAAAAAATAATATGTTTAACAATTTAATTTGCGAAGAAAATAATTTTGTTAATTAAAACAAAAAACGGATGTAATTTATATACACATATACAACAATATAGAAATATACAGAATTAGAAAAGGCAAAAAAAAACCACGTATAATAAAAAGAACTGCTACCAATAACAACAAACATATATGAGGAAACAAGAATTTAACGGCTAATAAAGTTAAAACAAAGCAAAAAAGCTGTCAAGTTGCTGTTAATTCTTTACTTTCTTTTGTATCCAAAATTTTTTTAGGTTATAATACCGATTATGTATAGTAAAGGATAACCCACACTGTGTTGTTGCTTTTATAGTGACTGCAAAAACTGTTGTGGTTGATTTTATAAACTCGATGTATCGTGCTAGCTAAATCGTTGCGCAAATGGATTGTTGTTTTTGCTGTCGCAACTTATCAACTGCTAGGAGTATAGGTTGGGAAATTGCCAGCTGTTATCAAGGTCATATAATTACGTTATCGAAACAAATTAAACCACATGTGTATTTATACTAGTTTTGTTGTTGTTATAGTTAAATTTGTGGAATAGAAGCTTATAAATACAAGTTGCAAGGTTGATGGACATGTCAAATGTCAAGGTCACCACGAAGTAAGTTGATTTGCATACACATAGAGGATTGGAGAGCACACGAAAAGCTTCTTGGCGTCAGATGGTCACAACAGCAATATATTTATACTCCTATTGCAAAGTTACCAAAATTCAAAAATTTCATCCCGAAATTCAAATTTAACAAGAAAATTTTCGATTTCCCTATTTATTCACACAGCACCTTCCAAACTGTTAGTCAACAACTCGCTAACTTTTTGACAGAATGATAAGCTCATTTGCAACCCTGTGTAAATAGAAACAGCTGTTCACTTTGACACTACTTTTATGCTTACATATCCCTTGCGCAGTTCAATTGTTGATATACAAAATTTGTTTTGCACTATTTAAACGTTTAAATTAGAGCTGCGTAAATTTATTTGCATACAAGTAATTAAATAAATACTTCAACATGGGGCGCGCAGAAGTCGGTACACCGAAGTACCTTGCCAACAAAATGAAGGCGAAAGGTCTGCAGAAGCTCCGCTGGTACTGCCAAATGTGTGAGAAACAGTGCCGTGATGAGAATGGCTTCAAGTGTCACACAATGAGTGAATCACATCAAAGGCAACTCCTGCTGTTCGCCGATTCACCAGGAAAGTTCTTGTTTAGCTTCTCTAAAGAGTTTTCTGATGGGTATATGGAGCTATTGCGACGACGTTTCGGCACTAAGCGTGTCAATGCCAATAAAGTGTATCAGGAGTACATTTCCGTAAAAGATCATATTCACATGAATGCCACACGTTGGCTTACGTTGTCAGACTATGTTAAATGGTTGGGACGTACCGGTCAGGTAATAGCCGATGAAACGGAAAAGGGTTGGTATGTGACTTACATCGATAGGAGTCCCGAAGCAATGGAGCGACAAGCAAAAGCGGAAAAGAAAGAAAAAATGGAGAAGGATGATGAAGAACGTATGATGGAATTTATTGAGAAACAAATTGAAAAAACGAAAAGTAAAAATGGCGCACAAGAGGATGAAACAGAAAAATATACTGAATTGCGGCGAGAAGAAGAACAGCCATTAAAATTGGATATCAGATTGGAGAAAAAATTCAATCCGGACACAAAATTAGGACCATCTGCCTTGATATTGAAACGACCGAAAACAGAAAGTCGCACCGATAACGACTCGGAAGGCGAGGAGTCCGATGAAATAGAGGAGAAAGTGTTCAAAAAACCCAAAACACCTAAGTTGGATAAAAGGAAGGATAGTAGCAAGGAGAGTAGTAAATCAGCATTAGATGAACTAATTAAAGAGGAGGAAGCGAAAAAAGAACGTGCAAATCGCAAAGATTATTGGTTGCACACAGGCATTGTGGTTAAATTCATTAACAAGGCGATGGGTGATAAATTCTATAAACAAAAAGCTGTGGTGCAAGAAGTGATTGACAAATACCGTGCTAAAATCAAATTCCTAGATACGGGTGATAAGCTGAAAGTTGATCAGGTAAATATGGACAAAGTTAAAATGTTATAAAAAAAGTAATAAGGCAATATTTTTATTTTCTTCTTAGGCTCATTTGGAAACCGTTATACCAGCGCTTGATAAACCAATATTGGTGGTAAATGGCGCATATCGTGGCTGTGAAGCTATATTGAAAAGTTTAGATGAACGTAATTACTGTGTTACCATAGAGATTTCACGCGGTCCACTCAAAGGACGAATTGTAGAAAAAATACAATATGAAGATATATCAAAAATTTATTGAGCATAAACGAAGGCATTTCTGTAAATTAAATAGAGTACAATATGCTCAAATGGCATACAGACTACATAAGTAGCTGTTATAACAACTTTCAGAATTTAAAATATCTACTTGAAATATTTTATATATTTGTAAAAAAAAATACTAAAAAATTCAATGAAAGCATTTAAAAACCGAGTGAATTTGTAAAATATATTTATCTTCGTAATGTTATTTGTAATGTGTTCGGTGTCACCATGAAGCAATCTTTAAAAAGTCATTCAAATGTACAATAAATTAAAGACATACTCATTTCTCCATAATCTCTTTTTTTCTTCATTTTGTTATAATTTACTAATTTTGTCTTACATAATAACAACAACTTAACCATAATGAGTATCAAAAAGCTATACTACTAAAAATAATCGCTATCAGGTACTTGTGCTTAACTTTGCTTTGATAATCTCTTTATTAGTTTGCCGTTTTCCAACCAAGTTTAATATTACTGTAATTCAGGGTTTTTTGTTTGTATTAAACTATGTTTATGGTTGGCTATGTTAGGCTTGCGATTCGGTGGGTGCAATACCAATATGCTCTAAGGAACGTCGCAAACGTTTCCAAAACTGTTTACGTTCTTCCGGTTTGACTTCACGTCCCTTTGCGCCTGGCCACTTGATATATGTTTTTACCTCCATTAGATATTGTAGTGTTTTCGGCCGTTTACTGCGTGGTATGTCTTCAAGAAATACGATAATTAGATGCTCTTTGCTCACCTCGAAAATACTGTAAATAAATGAAGTGAAGTGAGTTTAGAGTTTTTTTGCACTTGTAGAGTTCTTAGAAGTTTGATCAGTAAACTCACCGATGTTGCGCCAAGTGCATTTCAAATTGACACCAATGGCTCAGCAGAAAATTTGAGGACACAATTAACATTAGAGCTCGCGATCGATCCATGCACGATATAATGTTTTCAAGAACGGCGACACCGATCTGGAAGCAAAAGCAAAAGGATACATTTTATGAAATAATTGTTCGGTATTTCTAATATTTGTGACGTTTGGTCAAGTCAAAAGTGCAATGTCGGTTGTTGCTTCGATTATTATTTTTGTAAAGAAATCGTGTAACAATTGGGTACTGTATATGGTGACTCTTTTCTCTCGATGACAATTCGGCAGAGTAGGTCTCGATGTGTGTGATTGCACATCGGGACCTACTTCGCCAACTCACCTGAAAATCTCGCTCGTGCAAGCATATCGATATGTTGCCCGATTCCTCCACATTCGGCAGCAATTCCTCCAACACCCAGTTACGATCACTCTGACAGTAGCTAATGAAAATGTCATACACCATATGCGGATCACTCTCGGCCAACTCATTGAACTTGTTCACTTGATCCTTCGTGGCCATGGACATTAAAGCGGCCGACTTCAGCGACGAATAATAGTAATAAATATGCCAACGCTTCATATACAAAAACACGATAAGCAAGGTTAAACCCAACAATGAACAAACCGAGGCGATAACAATAATCCTTAATTTTTGTATGCCGTCTTCAATGATGCTGTCTAATGACATCATCTCACAACTCAATTGCTCGAATTGCATGCGTTGTGTGCCATTAAAGCACCAATAGTCTTCGTCCTCGTAGTCGATCAAACGGAAACGCGGCATTGAGCCATTCCACAAATCGCTAGTATATTCAACAGAGTTCAAGGTGTCGCATTCGTCGTCCGATGCTTCGTATGCTAAACGTAGATAAGCTTTGGGTGTGACCGTGAGCAAACGTTTCGCAGAGCGTCGCAAATAGTAATCATGTAGATTTCCGTAACTTGGTTTTGACGGTTTCTGCGGTAGGTTCTTTAAGACTGCTGACAGTAAGGTTCTAAGTTCAGTTGCATTGTTCTCAGCATTATCCTCAGCGTTGTCTGTGTTATTGGCAGTGTTATCCAATATTATGTCTAGGTTATCGTCGAAGACATTGCCTGCGCACTCGGCCTTTTTATTGTTGAGCACAGCCAAGGCCACCAAATCGCTTAATAAGCAATCACATGCGAAGTTATTCTCGCTTAGACCGAGAAATTCAAGTGTTTTGAAATCATTTAGCATTGCATAATTTAGGATATTTATGTTGTTGTTGCGCAGATTTAGTACACGCAGCTTGGTGTTGTTACCGAATGATGGCTCATACCAATTGCCGATGTTATTGTAACCCAAATCGATAAATTCCAAATTCTCCAGTGAGCAAAAATAATCCGATGTTAAAGCGTTGATGTTGTTCTTGCTTAAACTAAGTACACGCAATTGTTTAAGTTGGTTCAACCAATGCAGATCTTTCAGATTGGAATCTTCGAAGAACAAGTATTCTAATGTATTCGCAATGCTTTCAAAAGCATCAGCGACGCAATTAAAAGCCGCATGCGGATTACCCGAGAGATCGAGTGCAATCAGACGCGTATTCTTGAATAAAGAATTGTCGAACAACGGAAAGGCCGTAAAACACAAGCTCATCAACTCCAAATCAGGACCAAGTTGTGCGAACGACACAGCGCTGTTGCGTGTTATCTTCGTGTGTGACATATCGAGAAATCTGAGTTTCTTGAGTCCTTTGAAAGTGCCTGCTTGTACGTGCACACCGTAGAGTAAATTCCAGATAGCATCGAGCGTTGGGTTTGGCATCTTGGAGTCGAGTTCTAACAAATTAGTGTAGGAAAGATCGAGATATTCCAGTTTGGACAGTAGCTGAAAGGTGTTTTTTGGTATGCTGAGCATTTTGTTACGCGACATAAAAAGTTTATGTATGCCGGTGATGTTACGAAAGACGTCACGATCTACGATTTCGATATTACAGCTGCTTATGTCCAACTCGAGTAGAAGTGGCATCTTCGGGAAGGTAGCCCAAGCGATGGTACTTTCTGTGCGCCAGAAAAATGATAAAATGGACAATGATAAGAACCAGAGTAAGTATATTTGATGTATGTGAAATATTGAGATACATAATATGATTCATATATAAACATATAATTTTCTACACAATTCACAAAACGAAATATGTTTTCAAGTAGTTGGAAGTGAGTTGGCTCAATTTGATAATAAGAAAAAATAGAAAACCATTAGGCGGATGACTTTCCCGGGGATCATACTTGAAGAGCCTTCCTTACAGGTGTCTGTCAACCAATTTTTCAGAGTACGAAGCGGACAAAATAACACTCGTTTTTTTACCTATCCTAATATGTATGTAAATAGCTCCTGGAAAATCAGCCACTGATCAGATATTCACCATGCGCCAAATTTTGGAAAAGATCCGTAAAAAGAGGATCGTTACACACCACCTCTTCGACGATTTCAAAGCTGCTTTTGGCAGTAAGAAAAGGAGCTGCCTTTATGCCGCTATGTCTGAATTGGCTATCCCCGAAAAATTAATACGGCTGTGTAAACTGATGTTGAGCAATATCAAAAGCTCCGTCAGGATTGGTAAGGATCTCTCCGAGCCGTTCGATACCAAACGAGGTTTCAGACAAGACGACTAACTATAGTGCGATTTCTTCAATCTACTCCTGGAGAAAATAATTCGAGCTTCAGAGCTGCAGCTAGAAGACACAATCTTTTATAAGAGAGTACAGCTCTTGTCATCAAACAAATAGTCGTCGCACTCGCAACTTGGCTCCCGCGTCACTGTTGACCAGTCATAACTTCGAAGTCGTAGACAATTTCGGCTATTTTGGATAAAAAGACTCCAGCTCTGAGAGTATTCGGCGGGGGAAGCACAGGAAGAGGAAGACCTCCACTCCGTTGAAAAGACAAGGTGGAGAAGGATCTGGCTACACTTGAAATCTCCAATTGGCGCCAAACAGCGAAAAGGAAGAACGATTGGCGCGCTGTTGTAGACTCGGCTATAACCGCGTAAGCCGTGTTTAAGCCTTTCAAAAAGAAGAAGCTTCTGCAAAGGCACTCGAAAGTGCATACCATCGCCTATGTCACTGTTTGTAGTTCGTTTTCGCAATATCCGGGTCTATATAATTGGAGCGTCCACGGATATGTATCCGATCAAGGACTGTGAGCTCGGGAGTATAACACGAAATTATTTAAAATCTCTCTTCTTCAAGAAGAAGAAACTAGAACCACCCCCCACCTAATATTATACTATCCGTTTCTTGCCTAACGTACGCTTCTATTGCCTTTTCTGTTTCAAAACTTACCTAAATGACCTAAGTTCAGCCAAGAACTACCCCTCTTCTAGAGCAGTCATTATTAATCATATTTTTTATAGAACTTGCCGAAATCATTATCTTAAGGTGCGTCACATAAGTAAACCCGATAATTTTATGTCGGAATAGAAAGATAGCAGCACAATTAACAAAAATAACGAAGATCATGAATTTGTTATAATTTTAACAAACGAACCGTAGGTCTTAGGTCTATTTTTTATCCCGAGTAATTGTAAACATACATATCTGATTACAAATTCGTTGCCGCGTGCCACTCGCTGAACTATAAATAGTTTAGTTAGACAAAATTAATACTCGACGATAAAATTCACATCAATCAATCGCGAATTAACTGTTGTTTTTAACTATCGAATGTGCATCATAAGGCTTCGTGTATCAGCATGAGTGTAACGAGTACGAGTATGGACATTATGTAGTATTTGTGTGGTGATTAGTACTTTAATTTTACTGTTACAACCGATTAGATTGTTGAATGTCATAATAAATATCTACAGATCATTCAACCTCCAGGAGAAACTCTGAAAAAAGGTTTCGAGAAAAACACGTTTTAAGTTTTGGGAGCCGATTACACTATTAAAAAAAAATACAAATACGCTCAAATCTTTGAAAATATTTACTGGATCAACTTCAAGTTTTCGGAGCATATTTTATACATAATACAATTAGATAGATGAGCAAAGAAAGAAATTCGGTTTTTTTAAACTCACAAATAGATATAACCCCATAAGAGTTGTCGAAATTAAATTGCTGCGGCAATCAGTCTGATGTGATAGGAATCGTTTTTCGCTGTGGGTCTCCACAATTTACTAGAGGAGCTACGAAAAGAGCAGAGGGTCTTTAGAAAACATCACTGCCTACAAGTACCAGTTTAGGCTTAGACACGTCAAGCTTTTTCAAGAAGAGTTTGAGACAAACCGGTTCGAGAAACTAATTGCTTTTTCCAGAAAAAAATTAAGGTAACTTGTGAGATTTTATAGGGTACTGCTCCACGGATCTGTGGCCAAAGAGCAGAGATCATAAAGCACATACTCCTGGATTGCCCTGCAATCGCAAGATTAAGTAGTTAGGCTATCGGGCAATACGATGAGAGGACACATTACAATCATTAACCGAGAAGCTTTACTAAGCCTTTTTCCTTTCCCACGACAGTCGGGTCTAAGTAACCCGAACGGACCCGAATTTTTATCCGGCCAAGGACTGTCAACTCGGTACCATGTTGAGAAATTACTGGAGAAATGTTTTCTGCCGCAAATAAGCCTATTTGATCTGAATGTCGCGTTAAACATGATAGGAGACGGCACAATAGATCACATGGCGCAGTGTATTCTTCAAATTTCAATCTATCTAACTCTCATAACCCTCACCTATGCAAGAGATTTCAACATTTTTGTTTAAAACTTGCAATATATCTTTTAGCACAAAAACTAAGAATCCGTTATAAAATTATATAGCGTCAAAGGTTAAAGCAAAAATCTTAAGTAAACAATATATTATAAAAGCAAACTCGCCCTTATGTACCTACAAACATATGTTTCTAAACATATAAAAGTGGGTTCTAAAGTAGGAGTTTCCTCATTTGAGGTGTGTGAATTTGTTTTATAAACGTTTTCATGGTTTAAAAGCAACTGCTTTTGGTAATACATTGTCGTTGAATAAATGAATGGAGTTCTCGCGAAAAATGACAGTGTTAATTGGCTAGTGAGAGCAAGTAGTTCAGTTGGAGGTGTTTAAGAAATATGCAAAAATTAAGAAATTGAAAATTGTACGAAAATTAATTAATTTAATGGAAATGTGAAAATATGCAAAAAAAACAACAATAACAAAATATAAATTTATGAAAGTAAAAAATTGCATAAAAAAAATAAATTGAGCATAATTTAAGTAAAAGTATTTTATAAATTGCAAAAAATATACAAATAAAATTAAATACAATAAAATTCATTGAAAATAGTTTTTAACGAACAATCAAAATAAATGCTAAAGAAAAATACTAAATAAATATATATGTTAAATCAATGTACACAAATATATACTACTGTGGGCAAAAAATAGTAAGACTTTTTAATATTTTTTCTAGGTTTCTATGACTGTTAGTGACAACTGTGCCAAATCTCATATCAAAATAATCTTTAGTGTTTGATATACGTTTGTCTTTCTGAAGCACATAAAGTGCATTCGGCGATTTTTACGCTGAGTGAAATTATTCAACAAAAAAGTTGCAATAAATTTTGTGGGCGGAATAAATTGTCGGGTGCCGAAACGTTCAAAATGTTCGAAAAGGCCCACGGTGATATTTATTTGCCGTGGGCAAATATTTTTGATTGCAACATATTATTCAAAGAGAGTCGAGAACGCTTTGAGGACGAACTAAGTCCGGCGATAAACATCAACTGATGACCAACACGACAATAAAATAAAGGAATTGGTGCTTAGGAATCGACGATTAACAGTCAGAGATCTTACTGACATCGTTGAGATATCGGAAAGATCAGTGAAAACCAATTTGAAAGATCATTTTGACCTAAGGAAAGTGAAAGCACGATTGTTTCCAAAATCACTAAGTTTTTTCGAAAAACAGCATGGTGTTAATGTCTGTGAAAGAATGCTTTCCGATTACAGGGATGTCATGAAACGTATTATTACTGGCGATAAATCTTGGATCAGTGCTTACGACCGATCAATCGGCCGAGTATCGTGGTAAAATTGAGCCGAAGCCGAAAAAACACGTCAAAGCAGGCCAAAAATCACGGTTATGTTAACAGAGGTGTGGCCGGCCAAACCGTCAACTAGGATTGTAGGCTATTCCGGAAATAGACTTTAACAATTGTTTCGAGAATAGAAAAAAATGTTGGCACAAGCACAGCTGAGGCCTAGAGCGATAACTTTCAGGGGTACGATAAAGAATTTGAAGAATAAATTAAGAATTTTAAAATTATGAACAAAGTCTTACTATTTTTTGCTCATAGTAGTATAGGTGACCTCGAGCACGCAACTTGTCAAGGGTGTATAACCAGAGCTATGTTATAGAATTAAAATTTTTCATCACTTGATTATACTCATTTCAGTTGAAGCCCGAAAAGACTTATAAAAATTAAAAATTAATTCAGTGATCTCTATTTACAAAATGAGTTACGCAATTATATTTGTTTTCTGCGTAATCCTTTCGAACACTTATCAGACGCAAAGTACTGACGAACCGGAAACTACTGCCTCCCTGCAAACTACTGCCGCCCCGGAAACTATTGTCTCTCCACAAACTACTGTCTCCTCTCAAACTAATATCTCCTCTCAAACTACTGTCGCCCCTCAAACTACTGTCTCCCTAACGAACTCTACGTCGTCAGACGCTGAAAATGCCACGGCCGTTTCACGGGCTCTCAGTTGGTCGATGTTTTCGTCGTTTTCATCGTTTTCGAACAAAATTTCAGAACTACTTGTGGTGAAGAAGAACGTGTTAGCTGCATATCCACTGCAACTTGCCTCCACACTAATCGATAAGCTATGTATGTAAACTGTATAAATACAAAAATTAAACAATGACAAAATTTAAGTCTAATTTTAACCGTTTCCGGCAGGTTCCAACACGCTGTTTATGACTCATGTGCCAGCCAAATTTACACCAGATATAAGCAAAATGCATTTCCAATATATTACCAGCTGTCAGAATTATAGCGTACCACTTATGAAGGCGGAACAACTTTGGCAACACATGAGCTTTAATAAGAAGAGGAAAGTGGTAATTTTAGCTACCGGTTGGACCAATACAGTCAATGATTCTTCCACGTTGGCGTTGCTTTCGAAGGCGTTTCTTTGTCGCAAGGATGTGAATTTCATAGTGAGTGAGCAGACAAATCGTAATTATATACAAGTATATATGTATATACGAATATAACTACTTTTTAAGTGAAATTTAGCAAGCGTTTAAGGAAACTATTCGTTTTGGGAGAATAGCTCTGAATCGCTGGTAGATTTGTCTAGAGAGGTTCTTATCTATGGAATCATTGTTTGTTGTAAGCTTTTTTAGAATCTCTTTAAAATATAACTATCGAAGACATCTTTCCAGAACTGTAGTAGTACAATTGTAATTTCACCTTCAAAAGGCAGAAAGTTTATAGTTTTCGGAAAATAAATACATATTTTTCAAATATGTTCCGACTATCATTAATAGTTTTCAAGAGGAGTGTGATGTAAATTAACCTATATTAACGGGTGATCCAAGTAGAGGTACTTTTTTCACAGATCACGGGTGGGTCGTGTCAAGCTGTCTTGTTATTTTCGATCAGTATGGTTTGGCATTACAACGTTTACAAATAATTTAATTTTAATACGAAAATTTAGGCTTCGCTCAACTTATGGTCAACATACAATGAGCGTAGCTTTCGCATCACCATCACTCATCTTGAGACCGTGCATTTATTATTGGATAATATTGGACCAAATAGGCCACGTTCAGCAATCAGTAAAGAAAATATAGCAGTCGAAACTGAAAATGTACACGAAGACCGTGGAGAGAGTCGATTCGGCCCTGTTCACAGCAACTCGAAGTGACGAATGGAACCACTTGGCGCAGTTTACGTCAAGATCTTATTACGTACAAGCGTACAAAATACAGCTTGTGCAAGAACTGAAGCCGTTCAACCTTCTCAAGCGACATCACTTCGCTCTATAGGTTTTTGACAAGTTCCAATATGATCTGACGTTTTCGAGAAAAATTTGGGACCATTTCTGGCTCAATGGGTATGTAAACAAGAAAAATTGCCGCATTTGTGACGAAGAGTAACCTGAAGAGACTCAAGAGCTGCCATTTCATCCAGAAAAAACAACGGTTTGATAGCCATGATTACCGATTATTATATGACTGAAATTAAAACTCGTGATCTCGGCGACATTTTGTTTCAACAATATGACACCACTTCCCACACATCGCAACAATCAATATATTTATTGGGATAACACTTCGGTGAGCAGATAAGTTCACGTTTTGGACCGGTCAATTGGCCACTAAGATCGTTTGATATTACATCGTTAGACTTTTTCCTGTGAGGATGTGCAAATTCTAAAGTCTATGCCGACAATCCCGCTACGATTCAGGTATTAGAGCAAAACCTCACGCGAGTCATTCGTCAGTTACCAGTCGAAATGCTCGAACGAGTGTTCGAAAATTGGACACAACGGAAGGATCATCTGAGACGTAGCCGCTGCCAATATTTGAAGGAGATAATCTTCAAAAAATGAATGCCAAAGAAGGTTCTTTCTTTAAAAAAGTAGGGAACCTCGAAATGGATCACCCTTTATTATATAGCTTATAAATTTATTAAATAAATTGAAGAGTTTTGCTACTATTTACCGTAACTTTTATTTTTTTTGGGGCCTCTCTGAACGGTAAATAGATGAGAGGGCGATATCTAAGTGCAAACCCCTTCAGGCCATCCATCTTAACATCGAGTTTCTTTTATTCTAATTATTTCAGATTGTTGATGCCGCATACTATGTGGACACATTATATAAATGGGCCGCATTAAATACTGAGGAAATTGGCGAATATATAGCGAAAGGTCTAAGGCATTTGATAAAAGTAGTACCGCTAAAAAATATACACTTAGTCGGTGAGTAAAATGCTTAAAAACAGTCGTGTTTCAACTGCAAATATTTAGAAATGAAAAGAGTATTTTAATATATTTTACTCCTCATATAAATAGGACACAGTCTCGGCGCACATATAATGGGTAAGGCTGGTCGTACTTTCACCAAATTGACAGGAAAGAAAATACCACGTATTACCGGTTTGGATCCGGCCAAGCCATGTTTCTACAAAAACGATACACTCTATAGCTTGCGACGAGGCGATGCTGATTTTGTGGATGTCATTCACACAAATATCGGTATATTGGCGAAGAAGAAACCGCTTGGCGATATTGATTTCTATCCTGGTGGTGCTAATTCGCTGCCACCAGGCTGTTTGACTGTAACCTGCGCACATATACGTGCCGTCGAGTACTTTGCTGAGAGTGTTTATCCGGGGAATGCAAAAAATTTCATTGGCTTGAAGTGCGCGGATTGGAATGATTTAAAGAAATTAAATTGCCCAGCCGACCACACCTCACCCATGGGTTATGCGGTGGATAAACAAGCTCAAGGTATTTATTATGTGCCCGTGAACCGCAAATCACCTTATGGCAAAAATGCGAAGCCAAACAGCGCACGCTGGGAGAATGCCAAGTGTAATAAGTGTGAGAAAGTGAGGAGAAAGAAGAGGGAAAAAAGAAGGGGAAAAGGGTTTAACAGATGGTTAAGTAGTTTAGTTGTTAATAGTCAAATATTTAAAGGAGTGTGAATATTATAAGTTTTATGAATGTCGAATTCGTCGGAGAAGGTTTTAGCAGAAAAGGTAAAAGAAAGTACTGTATAAATATAGTATAAGCGTTAATGTTAATGTATTTAAGTTTTATATACTGAGCAAATTAAATCTAGACATTAAATTCGCTTACCAAGCTCGACATTGACACAAATCGTGTATGAAATTATTGTAGATCATTATTTAATCAGCTATTTAAACAGCTGTCTGCGATCTGTTTATAATTTTGGAATAAACAAGCGTTTTTTCGCCATAACTAGAATTCGCTGAATTTTTCTACCTATGAAGAACTATACATAACGATTCGTGTTTATCTGTTTTAAAGTTGCCATAATTGATTTATGTAAATTTTGAAATAAAAGGAAACTAGTTTGATGAAACCTGGAGCTTTGATGTACACTCCTCAAGGCATAGCAAAAATCCATTTGGCTCTTGATAATTAGGTAATCTGAAAGTCTTCAGTGCATGACTGAAATACAGAACTTGTTGTTGTTGAAGTTGCGAGTAACTAAGCTCTGTTTGGCCAGAAAATAAAAGCTCCCAGACGTGTCTCCATTCTTTGGTGTTCGATAAACGAAATTCTCTCCTCCTTCAACTGAATTCCGGAAAACTTGGACCACTGCATCGCAGAGGCTACTCGTGGCGGCTTTTTATCTGTTTATATATCGTTCAGAGATACATATGTGGATGGAAAAAGTCGCTGAAGAAGGCGCAGTGAGCAGTAAGTCCAACAGACAGTAAGTCCAAGACATCTTTAGCACAGGAACAAGTGTTTTTGATTGGTACAAATTATTCAAAGAGTATCGAGAAAGCATTGACAACGAACCACGACTAGGACGACTCTCAACATCACACTGATGATCAACATGTTAGTAAAATAAAGGAGTTGGTGCTTGAGAATAGACGATTAACAGTGAGAGATCTGATTGGCATTGTAGGAATATCGGAAGGATCAGTAAAAACCATTTTGAAAGATGATTTGGGTCTAAGAAAAGTGAAAGCACGATTGGTTCCAAAATTATTAATTTTTTTCGAAAAACAGCGTCGCGTTAATATGTGTGAAACAATGGCTTTCCGACTACCAGGATATCATGAAACGTATTATTACTGGCGATGAGTTTTAGATCTATGCTTACGAACCGGAAGCAGACGATCAATCGGACGAATATCGTGGCAAAGGTGAGCCGAAGCCGAAAAAAACACGTCAAAGCAGGTCAAAATTAAAGGTTATGTTGACAGTTTTCTTCGATAATTGAGGTGTGGTGCACTGCGAATTCCTTCCGACCGGTCAAACTGTCAACAAGGAATAATATATGATAGATTCCTGTTGTTTGTGCGAAGCTACTTTTTTGAGTCAATTGAAGACATTAAACGTGAATCGCTAAACGCATTGAAGGCTATTGAGGGAATTAACTTTAACACTGTTTCGAGGATTGGAAAAAACGTTGGCACAAGTGTATTGTGGCCTAGGGGATTTCTTTGAGGAAACGACATAGATTTTGAAAAATAAATTAAGATTTTTAATATGACCAAAGTCTTACTATATTTTAAACATAGTAGTAGGCGCTGGTCGATCACCACTGCCTTACTGCAAGTTCTTTTCGAGTAGAACGGAGGAGATCATCTAAATTACTTGCCTATAGAACTTAGCAAAGTTCATCTTACCGCAATGGTAGGGGTTCTTACTGGACATTGTCCAATAGGCATTCATGTGGAAAGACTAAACATTTTAAGGGACGCAAGTTGACAAAATTGTATGGTGGATGGTGGGGTGGAAACATCTAGGCACTTTCTCTTCTATTTTTCAGCCTTTGCAATATTGATGATGAAACATATCGGCGAACTAATTTGTGATAGTCAATTTGTAAGGGTCTTATTACAAATTACTATACATATATTGGAGTTTTAGGAACCACAACGGACCGGCGTTCCGAGCTGTACAAGTTAGATCCGTGTTGGGATCGAACTCTTAAACTAACCATGTGATAACAAATTATAAAAATTAGTCGCGATCAGCTTATGCAAGAACTGAAGTCGTTCGACCTTTCCAAGCGATATCGTTTTCGCTCTATGGGCTCTTGAAAAGTTTTAAGAGGATCCGACGTATTCGAGTCAAATTTTGTACAGAGATGAGGCCCATTTCTGGCTCAATGGGTATGTAAACAAGCAAAAATTGCCAAATTTGGAACTAAGAGTAACCTGAAGAGATTCAAGAGCTGTCATTTCATCCAGCAAAAAGAAGAGTTTGGTGTGGTTTGTGGGCCGGTGGAATCATAATCAGTACAGATTTCTTCAAAAATAATACCGGTGAGGCGACCGTTATTGCACCATGATAACCGGTCAGATTTTTTTTCAACAAGACGGCATCACTTCCCACACATCGTACCAATCAAAGGATTTATTGAGAGAACACTTCGGTGAGCAGATAATTTCACGTTCTGAGCTGGTCGATTGGCCACCAAGTTCGTGTAGTATCACACCGTTAGACTTTTTCCTGTGGGTGTTTGTAAAGTCTAAAGTCTATGCGGACAATCTCGCTTCGATTATTTGGAGAAAAACATCATGCGTGTCATTCGCCAGGTACCAGTCCAAATGTTCGAATGAGTCGAAATTAGACTCAACGGATGGAACATCTGTCCCATAGCTGTGGCCAACATTTGCAAGAGGTAATCTTCAAAAAGTAAATGCCAAAGAATGTTCTTTCGAATGATGATAAACATTCCTCATTAAATGAGAAATTTCTGTGTTTTTTCTTTAAGAAAATAGGGAACTTCAAAATGGATCACCCGTTTCGTATATTAAAATCACTTCAACCAAAACATAGCCTCATTTCTTTGGCAAACAAAACATTTGACGTATTCAAATAAACAAAATTACTCACTATCTTGATTTTTTAATTTCGACTCGATTCCCTTTATAAAATCACGATAAGTAAATGGTGGAATTCCAGCTAACATTGCTGTAGTTGCACTCAGATCAGTAGCATCGAACATTTCTAAAATTAAAAAAATTAAATAATATTTATTATTAGAGTCTGTGTTGTTAGTCGCCAATTTCTGGCAAATAGTTTTTTCAATTTAATCCATTTCTTCTTTAACTTACCATAGGCTTGAGGCGGCTGCGTGTAAGAGTTGAAATTATTGCCTTTCAATGTTAGAAACTGTAAAGTAGAATTGATTGTGGATAACGTTCGGAATGGTATTTGTGTAAGATTATTATGTGACGCCGAGAAGACAATAACATTTCGCCCAATTCTCAATTGCTTTTCCAAAGTCTGATTATAGAGCTTATCATCGTTGTTGAGATCGTGATAAGATAAGTCCATACCCATATAGCTCTTTGACAAAAGTTTGGTGTCTACAATTAATAAAAAATTCAAATAAGATTTATCAGCGTAGAATCGAAGTTGTTTCTATTTTTATTATTATTAAAACAGAGTAGTGTTTCTTCACAACTAAAGGAAATTTAATCAAAATAGCTAACAAATATTCTAGAGATGACACCCATTGTTGAAAATACTTTTTGTGAGACAATGCTGCCATATTTTGGCCCATTTTATCCTCAAAAAATAAAAAAAAACCTTAACTTCGATTTTACTGAAGCCAGAATACCCTTCTCAAATAAAAAAGTTTTCATATCTCCGTTCTGGAAAGCTTCTTCAAATATTACAGTGTTACCTTAAACATTAATCCATGCCAAATTTCGTGAAGATATCTTGTCAAATATAAAAGTTTTACATACAATAACTTGAGTTTGATCGATCAGTTCGTATGACAGCTATATAGTACGAGGTAAAGTATAGTGAAAGAACGTGTGCAAAAATTCGAATCGATATCTCAAAAACATGGAGTATAACAGATCATTTATATATGTATATACTATATGATAATCTGACATTTACTTCTGGTTGCTACAAACATAGTGATTTGTACTTATACCTAACTTCGAAAAGACGCGTGTATAAATTTGAAAACTGTCGGATCATTAGATGTGAATTATATAGTTTTGGATTACATAGCGTTATTGAACCGTTTGAAAGACGAAATCGCCGTAAAACGGCCTTATTTGACGAAAGAGAAAGAAAGAAAGTCAAAAGTCAGTGAAAATGATGGCAAAAATTCATGAATTGGGCTTCGAATAGTTTCCACATACATCGTATTCTCCAATCCTGGCCCCCAGTGACTATTTCCTACTCTAAGATCTCAAAAGAATGCTCGATGGGAAGAAATTTTCGTCTAATGAAGAGGCCATCGCCGAAACTGAGACCTATTTTGAAGCAAAGGACAAATCGTGCGACAAAAATGATATTGAAAAGTTGGAGGGTCGCCTTAATCTGTGTATTACCCTTGAGGGGACCTATGTTGAATGAAAAAAAGGGTATTTCGCAAAAAAAAATGTTGGCTGTCAAACCAGCTGTCAAAATAACCACCTTTGTTTGACATTTACAAGTATGTTGCAATTAAAAATTCCCTCTGTATTTTTTAGAAAAAAACCTAAACCTCTCTAGAAACACCCTTTATTTCTATAATTAACATTTTCTAAACAATGATATGGAACTTAAATTACCTCCTAATGTGTTTATGAATCATTTCCATGCACATTAGTCACCGACAGGTGGAAGATAAACTCTGAAATTGGGTTTTATTACCAGCGTATCTACTTCCAAAAAAATAACTTTATCAAGCGCGAAGGAACCAATCAACAAATAAAACATACTTGAAAAAAAGTAAACAAAATATATACAAGTCTTTAATTTTTTTTTTATAAAAGTGAAAAAATATATATGTACATTTTTTAAATTATCTTCAAGTGTAATAAAATTTTAGAATCATGGCGCTTTCGCAATTCTTTACAGGTCTAAATTATATGTAGGTATCTGTTGTGAGACGAGCCTAGTAGATGTTGCAATTGAGACATTTAATTGAAGTTCTTTCTGGATCCAAAAAACGGAGCGAAGTTGTATACATTATGACAAAAAAAAGCCGAAAATTGTAATAAAAATCCCGGGGTAAATGGTATTAAAAAAAATTATTCTGCAAGTTGGTGGGACTGTCCTTAGTTACTATACCAAATATGAGCGCAATCTGTCAACCAGTTTGTTTACAGAATCTGTTTAAATCGGTACACCTCAGTAGTGCATTGTGATTTTTACAAAGGATAAAAATATCGAACAAGGAATTTGTCAAGAATTTCGTATTTCTAACCAAAATTCGCGTGCGAAATCATTGCGAATGTTGGAAAAGGCTTACGGTGATTCAGTTTTATCAAAAACACAAGCCTACAAGTGGTACAAAGCCTTCAAAGACGGTCGAGATATTGTTTCAAGACATGCCTCGTTCTGGACGACATTCGACGTCGGTGCTTTAAAAACGTCAGACAAATGTTGGTGAGATGGCAAGAGAGCTCGACATCTCTCGCAAGTCCGCTTGAATGATTTCGGTGGTTATTTTGGGTATGAAACGCATTCTTGCTCGACTCATCCCGATAAAGCTGACTTTTTTCCAAAAAGGGTACCGTAAAGAGGTCACTTTGGACATTCTTGATCGTGCGAACTTTGATCCCACCTTCACGGAGACCATTATAACTGCCGATAAGACATGGGTTTATGAGTTTGACATTCAAATAAGTCAACAGTCATCGGAATGGAGGGGAAAAACGATCAGTAACCAAAAAAAATAACGCCAAATTAATTTCAAAAAGCAATGTGATGCTCATTGTTTTTTCGATATTAGTGGTTTGGTGCGTTATGAATTTATTCCGGAGGGACAGACGGTCAATAAGGAGTTCTATTTGGCGTTTGCGTGAGAACATTCGTCGAAAACGGCCGGAATTGTGGTAGAATAATTCATGGATCTTATACGATGATAATGCCCCATCGGATCGAGTCACGATTGTGACCAAATTTGAAGCCAAAAACACAATGAGTACCATCTATTAACTACCGTATTCACCAGATTTGACTCCATGTGATTTTTTCTTATTCCCTAAACTGAAATTGTCACTCCGTGGAACACGTTTTCAATCGATCGAAGAGATAAAACCAAACTCATTAAGAATTTGGGTAGCACGAAAAATATTTATGGATATTTCATGAATTGCCTTTTATTCAATCAACGAAGAAGACTGAAAGTTTGTATTTTATTAGCGCTTATCATTAATCTGCACGAAGCTTTCACATGCAACCGATTCGATCTGTTTACTAGAAATATAATTTATTATACATTTTTCGAATTTTTTCTAGAGTCCAAAATCCAGTAAAAACTGACTACTAATCTATTGCTAACGGTGTTATTTATGATGACGATGTTTCAATAAAGATATTTATGGTAGTTTTGTTAAACTTTATAAATTTCAGCGATTTTGTTTTGGTTTTGATCTTAGTATATTCACACGAGAACGATTATTTTGATTATATACTAATACCGTGTTTTCCAATAAGTATGAAATGATTTATAAGCTTCTTTTTGGCCATTTTTAATATTTCATGATCTGCAATTGTTTTTCATTGTATTCAGTAATGTTTACAGAATACAATCTGGATGTTGAGAAAGAATTTGGGCAGTATCCGTACAAAATTGTTTTCGCCCAAGAACTGAGAACAACTTGAAAACGATCACGCTGTTTTTAAGAAAATCATCTTCTCCGATGAGGCGCATTATCAATTCTGGTGTGAAGATAATCAACAGATTATTCTTGAAGAACCCTTACATAAACCTTAATTGACAGTTTGGTGTGGTTTTTAGTCTGTTAGAATCATTGGTCCGTACTTCCTGCGAAATGAAGTTGGTGCCACCATTATTATCAATGGAGAGCGGTATAGATTGATGATAAAAAAAACTTTTCTTGGCCGCAATTGAAAGAAGTTGATCTTGTCAACATTTGGTTACAACAAGACGGGGCTACGTGCCACACAGCACGTGCAACAACCGAGTTATTGCGTGAAAAGTTTGGAGATTCGATTATTTCAAGAAATTATGACATTGAATGGCCTCCAAGCTGTTGTGATTCTATACCATGAGACTACTTCTTGTGGGTTTTTTTGAAGTCATTGGTATTTAGCAATAAACCAAAACATCTTCAAGCTTGAGAAGAAAATTGTGTTCTTCGAATTCGTTTCTGCAAAAGAAGTCGTGCAGGCCATTTGAATGATGTTATATGCAGAACTTAATTGTATTGATAGTACTACATATTAAATAAGAACATTTGAAAATCCTTAGCGTCTTTTTTTGGTATAAATCTTTATGTGCCCTTTATGACCAAATCAATCACTATTTTAAACGATCTGAATCTAGTAGCTGCCATACTATTTGTAGCTGTCATACAGACTGTCTGATCAAAATCAAACTACCATATATTATACCCTTTTATGTTATAAGAAATGCACCTGTGGAGGGTATTGTAGCTTCAATGTACCTGAAGTTAATGTTTTTTTATGATTTTATAAATCATAAGTATTATAATATCAAAAATTATTTCACTTTACTTACTTTGATCCTGAAGTGTTGCAAAGTTTAGTGAACCATTTTGGAAGCTCCACCATTGAAATAAAAGCTTTACGCCATCCATAATACAAGTTTTATTCAATTCACTCTTATATTGTCGTAGAAAGGTTACAAGATCATGAGCCGTTACAATCTCATCCCAACCGCGAAATAGACCATGCAACACATTGGGTTCGAACGGTTCATCTGTTGGCGATAACTCAGTGGTGGTTTGAGTAGTTGCAGTAGCCGAAAGGAATTTGTGGTTTTCAAGAATCGCTGCATTTTCATCCTCGAACAATATCCGTTCTGCGGTGTTATTGCCAACATCTGCTGTTAAATCGTATTGATAGTAGTTCTTGGCCTTCGATGTTTGCAGCTGCGCGGTTAACAGAGAATTGGAGTTATTTGTTATTATTTCTTGCGCACCTAACCCCGCCTCGGCGTTAACAAACTGAACCGATGATGCGTTAGCTGTTTCTTTGTTATTGTTGCTGTTAATATTACTTATCTGTTGAACGTTAGTGATTTCTTGCTTCAAATTTTTATCATCGCTGAGAACATCGCGCCCATTGCCGCAGCTGTTGCTACCATTTTTGCCATCATTATCGTATAACAATGTCGTCTGTTGGACTGATAGTGTATTGTTAATGTTGTTTTTACTAACATTGTTGCTACTGTTTGTGACGTGCGACAGCAGCAGATACTTATCACTCATTTGCCAATCATATGTGGTTGTAGGCGGTGTTGTTGTTGCATACAATATGGTTTCTTCAATTATGGCATTATTGGTGTTGTTATTACCATTAAACAGCATGTAATTGTTTTTGCTAAAGTTGCTGGCATTGTTGGTGTTGTTGTTATCGTTGCTGCTGCCGTTGTCGCTGATAATCGTTTTATAGCGATAGATTATGGTCGCCGCGTTCAGGCCGTGCAATTTGAAGTGGATTAACAGTAGTACAAGCGCCAATTTTAGTGCGAAACTCATTTTTGGCGGCCGATCAAGTTCAATACCCGCCTCCCGCCACAACACGCTTCGTTTGTATTTGTGTATTTTGGTAATTTATGGACTGTGCAGGTATGTGCTGCTTGTAATATACGCACTGAAGTTTATTTTTATTTTTTTTGTCTATTGATTTCACTGATTATTTATTGTTGTAATAAATTTTTCACCGATAACTGATTTTTTGTGGTATGTTTTCCGAGTTTCATGTTCTTTTGCGTCGTGGTTTTCTAATTTAATATTATTTAATGTTTATGCGTTATATTATATGAGGTCTTATAAAGCTTTCTCACTTTAGCTACTCTGTTCTGCATTGTTTGCTCTGTGTGAGGAGTAAAAAAAAATAATTGTATTTTATTCAACACTTAATTTTTTAACGCTTTATTTGAGTTTCTAAACATTTTCACTTGTATTATATTTGAGGAAGACTATATTTATTAGCGTGGTACTTCGAAATAGCCACAAGTACGGAGTTTTCAAAACAAAAATTTTTTTTATATTTCTTATAAACATTTTCGTGCACCAATTGATTCAGTCTCGCCCGTTTAAAAAGCGTGCGCAAACAGAATCAATACACCACATTTTCATAGATTAATGCAATCTTTTTTATGTTCATATGAAGTTTGATCTGAAGACGTTGTGACAAAAAAAGCACCAGGAAATTGTAAATAAATTCGCCGGTTAAATGATATTTTCAAACAATGTATTTTGGTAAGTTGATAGGACTGTCCTTACTTCTACTTCTTTATTGGCGTAGAGAGCGCTTACGCGGTTATAGCCAAGTTTACAACAGCGCGCCAGTCGTTCTTCCTTTTCTTTGTTTGGCGTCAATTGGAGATTCCAAGTTTAGTAGGAACCTGGTATTTCCAACGGAGTGGAGGCCTTCCTCTTTCTCTGCTTTCCCCGGGGGATACTGTGTCTAATACTTAAATAGCTAGTTTTCATCCATTCGGACGACTTGACCTAGCCATCGTAGCCGCTGATCTTAATTCGCTGTACTAGGTCAATGTCGTGTATGTCTCATGCAGCTCATCGCTCCATCGACTGCGGTATTCGCCGTTGCCAAACGTCCATGCCTCTGCACCAAATGGTAGGACGGAAATGAGTAGAGCAAGTGGCTTGTAGAATTTGACTTTAGTTCTCAATTGCCTACTCAGTTCAAAGTAGCACCTGTTGGTAAGAGTTATTCTGCGTGAGATTTAGAGGCTGACATTGTTGTTGGTGTTAACACTGGTTCCAAGATAGACGAAATTATGTAACACTTCGTAGTTATGACTGCGAACAGTGACGTGAGAGCCAAGTCGCGAGTGCGACGACTGTTTGTTTGATGACAGGAGATATTTCGTCTTGCCCTCGTTCACTGCCAGACCCATTTGCTTCGCTTCTTGCCTTCAATTACTATGCCATATATGTGCGCGATCCGTTAACCAGTTTTTTTACAGCAGCTGCTTAAGTCGGTACACCTCAGTAGAGCATTGCGATTTTTTACAATGAATAAAAATATCGAACCATGAATTTGTCTAAATCTATGCATTTTTAACCAAATTTCGTTTGCGGAATAGTTCCGAATGTTGGAAAAGGCTTACGGTGAATCAGTTTTATCAAAAACACATGCCTATGAGTGGTACAAAGACTTCAAAGACGGTCGAGATATCGTTGAAAACATGCCTCGTTCTGGACGACATTCGAGGTCTTCAACTGATGAAAATATCAAAATAGTGAAGGAGGATGTAGTGCTTTAAAATTGTCAGGCAAGTGTTAGAGAAATGGCAAGAGAGCTCAATATCTCTTGCGAGTCCGTTCGAATGATTTTGATGGATATTTGGAGTTTCAAACATTCTTGCTCGACTCGTCCCGATAAAGCTACATTTTTTTTTAAAGGTTACCGCAAACAGGTATATTTGGACATTCGGTTGGTGAGACGTGTTTTTATGAGTTTAACATGCAAAAACAATCATCGGAATGAAGAGAAAAAACGAGCCGAAACCAAAAAAACCACGCCCGAGCCCCTCAAGAAAACAAGTTGATTCTGACTTTTTTTTGATATTCGTGGTTTGGTGCATCATGAATTTGTTCCGGAGGAACAGACGGTCAATAAGGAGTTCTATTTGGCTGTACTGGGGCGTTTGCATGCGAATATCTGTTGAAAACGGCCGGAATTGTGGAAGAACAATTCATGGATTTTACACGATGATAATGCCCCATCGCATCGAGCCACGATTGTGACGAAACTTAAAGCTAAAACGGTAATGAATACCATCGATCGACCACCGTATTCACCAGATTTGGCTCCATGTGATTTTTTCTTGTTTCCCAAAGAGAAATTGCTTCTCCGTGGAACTCGTTTTCAGTCGATCGAAGAGATAAAACGAAATTCGACGAAGGAGCTGAAGGCCATCCCAAAAAGTTCTTATGAAAAGTGTTTCGAAGGCTGGAATAATCGTTGACATAAGTGTATTACATCTGGTGGGGATTATTTTGAAGGCGACAAGATAAATATTGATGAATAATTAAATATTATGAATTTTATATACAATTTTCGGGTACCTTGTCACAATGTTTAGCCAACGTCGCTGCCGTCTGTGGGACCTTAGTATACCACTACGAAAAACTATACACAGAGAATATCTTACAATTTTTCCAGCAGATTGAATAGAGTATATTGGGCTTGCCGCGCAGTTTGTTATAACCAGATGTAAACATCGGCTTTTCCATAAAGTATAGTATATACTTGTATATAAGCGATCAGGGTGACGAGCTGAGTCGATTCAACCATCTCTGTCACTATATCTATATATGCGATTCAGCCATCTCTGTCTATCTATTTATATATGCGAATTAGACTCTCAGATTTTGAGCTATCTAACTGAAATTTTGCACTCGTCATTTTCTCTCCAAAAAACTACTTAAACGTCGAAACCGCCGATATCGGCCTACTACACAATATATCTGCTATACAAACTGAGCTATCAAAATCAAGTCTCTATAGGTTAAACTTTTTTTTATATATACCTGCTATTTAAACTGACAGATCAAACTCAAGATAAAGATCTTCAAAAAAGATACGTGGCTACGTGGCTACGTGGCTAGAAAGGAGTAGCAAAAACTTTTCCGTCGAAAGCAAGCCGTTGGCAGCTTACGTTTCCAGATTTTTTTTATAACTGCTATGACAAATACACCTGTACAAGGTAGTATAGCTTCGGTGTAGAAGAAGTCAACACATTTTCTTGTTTTACTTAAATATGAACTTTTATTTCATTCATGAAATCACTTTATAACTTTTTATCGAGTATTTATAATTTCTTTTAAAATTCGCTCACTTTTTTCACTCTTCTGCAAAACAATTTTAACAACCGCAATTGACGCTTTTATTTACTTATTTTTTTTAGTAAATTCTGCTTGCCATTTTTTATCACTTTTTGTTTTGTCAATATGTTTATATATACACCGTTTAACGTTATTCATACCCGTATACGTCTGCCTCGAATCGCTGGTGCCCAAGCACTAAACCAAATATTCTACCAAATTTATTAAATTTCTGCAAATGGTCAATGGGCGAGGTGCTGGGCAGGTGGGTTGGCTGATTTGTTGCCGATTTAGCGGCGTATCAGTAGCGCGCGCTTATCAATTTTGGCAATTATTACTTCCATTTTTCATATCAACTCGGTATGCGGCGCACCACTATCAACTTTTATTATATTTGACTATCAGTCGCTGTCCGTCCCTTCGTCCGTCCCACCAATTTTAGCTATAGCACCTGAACATGATTACTTTACCGCTGACTCTAACGTCTGATCTATAAATCTTTTTACAGACGTGCGCGTGAATTTTTATTGCTTTGGAAGGCACGCCACTTGTGCCGCCTCAAAGCAACGGCCATACAAGCGTTCGTGTATTATCGTGTGTACTCGTCGGGTAAGTTCAACTGCCTCGTAATAATGTGAATTTCCACATGATTCCTGAATGAAAATGTCAACGTCAGGGTTTGGTTCTGCACTTGCTTTGTGTTTGTAACAAACCTTCGTTCTTTACTGTTATCTACATTATTGCAAATATATTTATATGTGCTATATAATTATCAGTACTTTTCTTGATTTATTTTTGCAACGTTCGTAACGCACTCACGCGTTTCTTAACATCGAATAATAAAATTTAATTAGTCAAAATTTTAACAACACAAAAAAAAAAAAACAAATTGTTATCTATTTCTTTTTTGTTATTCTTCATATAATCAACTTAAACAGTGCGCTTAAAAATTGATATTTTTTGCCTTCTAATATCTGTCGTCTGCAAAAACTAAATTCGTAATATTTTAATGCCGAGCTGTCAACAAGGAATATATGCATTTATGTATCATGTGTAAATAAACTGCTCGAAAACCCAGCAGGAAAAAGTCCAGTTAAGTGTTATCAATGTCATTTGTCTGATCCCAAACTGCTCAATACCCTGCACGAAAGAGTATAAAGAGAATTATCCTGATTTTCATCGATAAACTTGTACGACAGCTGTATACTAGTTTTTGTTGTCCGATCTGAAAAATTTGCTCGGAAAATGTAGCGCTGCTTTAGCCAATAATTCATGCCGAATTTCGTGAAAATACCTTATCAAATAAAAAAGTTTTCCATCCGAGGGTTTAAGTTTTTAACTTTTTAGCTTACTTCGCGTGTTATTCGAATCCGTAAATTTGTTTTCTGTAAGTTGGTAGTACTGTTAGTGACATCTATGTTAAATTTCACGTCAAAATATTCATTAGTATTTGAGATACTCGTCGTTTTGTGAGGCTCTAAAAGTGAATTTTTCGATTTTTACCATGTCTGAATTTATTGAACAAAGAAGTGCGATAATGCACCATTTCATACAGCATTGGTTATTCGTGATCATTTCGCCACATTTTCAGCTAATATCGTGCCGCAACCACCGCATTCGCCTGATTTACCTTTTTGTAACTTCTGGCTATTCTAGTCCAGTCATTTAAGCTTAAATTAGATAAGAATCTCGGAATTCGATATACCCATTTATATATGTCTGTAAATACTTGTATATTAACACCCTAAAGTTGTCTCAAAACCTACATATGGTAGGTATACCCTACCTACAGACTTATAAATGGGTAAATCGAATTCCGAGGTGAACTTGTTATAATGACTGGACTACTCAGCAAATTCACATGACCATTCCGCGGACACCGTTTTGACTCAATTGAGGATATAAAAGCTGAATCGAAGAAGGCTCTGATGGCCAACACGACCGATGATTTTTCCAAGTGCTATGATAACTGGAAAATACGTTGGCATAAATGTATTGCAGCGGGAGGGGATTACTTTGAAGGAGATGAAATGGACAAAATTCACCTTTCAATTTGATCGCAGTAGTATATTATATTGTAGTTGTTCGATATAAAAAAAAATTATTCGTAGGTTAATACGCTGCCTTGGAATAGATTATTTTCCGAATCGATAAATTTGTTTAGTAGCTACATATATCATATAGTGATTCGATAAATGAGCAGCTTCTTGGGGGAAAATAGACGTGAGCACAATTTCAGATCTCAAAAATTGGGAGACTAGTTTGCGCATATACTGACGGGCAGGCAGACGGTCATGTCTGAAACGACTCGGTTCATCACGCTAATCATTTATATATATGTATATATAAAGGGTGATCTAAGTAGAGCTACATTTTTCTAAAACCTTTTTTTGACAGATCGCGCGTGAGTCGTGTCTAGCTGTCATATTGATATTGTTTAGTATTGTTTGAGATTTCATCATTGAAAGACTTTCCCTGAAAACAGACCGTTCAACTTTATTTCGAAAATTCTGTAAAGAATGTGTTATACGCAACACTATCACCCATCTTGAGACCCAGCATTCCTTATTGGATAATATTCGATCGAATAGACCACGTCCAGCACGCAGTCAAGAAAATATAGCAACCATAGGTGAGAGTATACACAAAGACCGTGGAGAGTCGATTCAACGCCGTTAACAGCAACGTAGAGCTTGTGCAAGAACTGAAGCCGCTCGACCTTCCCAAACGACATTGCATCGTTCCATGGGCTCTTGAAACCAACCAAGGAGATCCGACGTTTTCGAGCCAAATTTTGTTCAGCGATGAAGCCCACTTCTGGCTCAATGGGTATGTAAACAAACAAAAGTGGCACGTTTGGCACGAAGAGCAACCTTAAGAGATTCAAGAGCTGCCATTTCATCCAGAAAAAACAACGGTTTGGTGTGGTGTGTGGGCCGGTGGAATTATCGGACCATATTTATTCAAAAATGATGCCAATGAGACGGTAACTGTCATGATAACAGATTATTTGATGCCTTAAATTGAAGGTTGTGATCTCGGCGACATTTGGTTTCAACAAGACGGCGCTACTTCCCACACATCACATCAATCATGGATTTATTAAGAGAACACTTTGGTGAGCAGATAATTTCACGTTTCGGACCGGTCGATTGCCCACAAAGATGCTGTGATATCAGAGCATTAGACTTTTTTTCATGTAAAGTCTAAAATCTATGAGAACAATACCGCTTCGATTCAGGCTTCAAGTAGGGAACCTCGAAATGACTCTTTATATAGAGTTATACGCGATCTCCGACGGCGCATAAAACGAAGGTGTCCACTACTGACTACACCCTAAAATTAGGTGTGTTCTTATTGCTGAATATTCTTACATACCAAGTGTACCGGTATGAAGTGAATTTTTATTATTTAATGGCAAACCATTTCTTTGTAATAAAGCTACATTTTTGGCCATATCATTAGAATATATGCTTTTTATTTCTTCTTGAAAACTACAGGTCTAAAAACAACAGCCTTTATAAAGTTTTTTTGATAGTGTTCTATTAGCCCAACAACATACACAACACTCTATATTGTCTTGAAAGCTTGTGGCGCTTACAGGGTATTCTGTGTAAGTTCTAGTGCAAATAGTGAACGAAAAAACTTCATGAAATCATAAGAATGTTTACATTCCTTAATGCAACGACTTAAACTTAGTGGCTACTGGCACTACTGGAGTAAATATTGTGTTTAGTACACATTAGAAATTGTTGTTATAAACCCATGGACTTATTACAGCAAGGTGTGGTGCCAAAACGGAAGTCAATAACGCTTTGTAATGTAGATCATTATTATCAAAATTAGCGATGAATATGTAGTATACATACGTCTGTATGTATGTATGTATATATTTACTCTTTACAACTTTCTCTATCTTTCGCCAACTTGTAAGTCCTTTATTGCAAAGTTGTATTAACTACTTATCATGAGTGGAACGTTATTAATAGTTTGCGTGATTTCAATTGGCTTGATTCTTTTTATCAAATTTTATGTTTATTTTTAAGTTTCAAATAATTCTATATTCATTTTATATATATTTTCCAAATTTTTGTTGGAAACTTTACAGAATAAAACCTTTCTAATTGATTGTGGAAATTTTTTGATTAGTAATTTGAGCTGTTCCACATGCCTATAAAACCCGTGCTAATGATAATTCTATTATCATACATTTGGCAATAGTTCTTTGGAATTTCATTGAAGAACCAGATAGCAATACCATAGAGTATTTAATAAACACAGCCATTCCATATAAATCAGTTAGTACGTACTACATATGAAGTACTTGAGATTACTTGTGGGAACTTTATTTTCTCAGCAGAAATGACCGAGTGATTCGGGAAGATAATAATCTCATTTCGTTTTACGACTTCATTTTGGTGTGCAAATGTGATCCTATTCCATCGGCTACAGATTTGTGATTGGGAATTTAGGTTAAAATATTTTAAAAGTATAGCATTACAAAACATACCGTTCTAGTCATACAGATTTTTAAATAAAATTTGAAACAGTTGGCAACACACAAAAATATTTCAAAATTAGTCATTTTTAAAACAAATTATTTGATGCCAGCTCTGAAAGAATTCGACGCAGTGCTCGCCGAGGGAAGCAGAAAAAGAAGAACACCTCCACTCCGTTAAAGAGATCGGAACCAGAAAAGGACATGCCTGCTCTTGGTATCACGAATTGGCGCTGTTTTAAACTCGGCTATATAATCGACAAATTCAAAATGATTTATGATGCATGATAAATAAAGATTGCTAGAGCCATCTACGATGCTGTAACGTTTTTAACACCCAAAGAGAATCATTCGCGACTCTGTACAATATATTGGCTAGTAGAAAAGTCGAGTCTTTTCGTATTTTGTCAGTGGATGTCGTTGAAGTCAAATATCTCCCGTGCTACCAATCACTTTGTGTCATACCATACATAATGACTCTATATAGTCTTGGAAAGGTGAGATTTTAAGCTTCATCGAAAAAAATAAATAAATAAATCGAGGAAGTTGAAAAAAAGTTACAGCTGTACAAAAATGAGTGAAAATAATGAAGAAACTCGCTTTATTTTGAAATTTTTGTATAAAAAAGGGAAGAATGTCATGAAAGCCACCAATAACAGTTGTGAAGTTTACGGAGACGATGCAGCACAACAATGGTTCGCTCGCTTCCGTTCTAGAAATTTCGATGTGAAAGATGCACCTCGCTCAGGTCAACCTATCGTTGAAAAAGTCGATGAAATTATGGAAAAAATTGACCAGGACCGTCACATAAGCAGCCATGACATCGCTAAAGAACTTAGCATTCATCATCAAACGGTTTTGAACCATTTAAAAAAGGCTGGCTACAAAAAGAAGCTCGATGTCTGTGAAAAATTTAATGGACCGAATTAACATTTGCGATTATTTGCTGAAACGAAATGAAATCGGACCATTTCTGAAGCGAATGGTAATAAGAGACGAAAAATGGATTAAATACGACAATAATGTGAAGCTCAACAAATGGTCGCAAAGCCAGGATTGACACCTCGAAAGGTTATGCTGAATGTATCTTTGATGACTCGGCAAAAACTGGGAGAGCTGGAAAGTTTTGATGCATCCACCATATAGCCCTGACCTTTCACCATCGCCAGGCTCACCTAATCACTTGTTAGACACGGTGACTGCTTTACTTTTAGAGAACCAGCTCCCGTGATGTCACCTCATGCCTTTTAAATCTCATTACATCGAGTGGCAAGAGTCATCCAAGCACCGACTAGGCACGGTGCCTGCTTTATTTATATAGAGCCAGCTGGCAGCCAGCTTCTCTCGAAGACACCTTGTGACTTCCAAATCACATCACATTGCGGCGTGAGAGTCACTTGAGCATTGGCCAGGCAGGATGCCTGCTTTACTTATATAGAGCCAGCTGGCAGCCAGCTTCTCCTGAAGTCAGTGACCAAAACACATCACACCGAGGCGCGAGAGTCACTTAAATAGGCTAGGCACGGTGTCTGCATTACTTATATAGAGCTTGCTTCCCTGAAGTCACCTTGTGACTCCCAACTCACATCACATCGAGGCGTAAAGTCAGCTAATCTCTGGCCTAGCACAGCACACATAGCCCGCTTTTCTTTTATAGAGCCAGCTCTATATATTTTGTCAAAATCATCGCTATAATCTACGAACATATTTTTCAGATCCGACTTTTATATCATATAGCTGTCATGCAAACTGACCGAAGAGTATACTAGCTTTCTTCGAATTAAATCCTTTTTTTCAAATTAAACTAACAAAATGTAAGTATAATTCACTAATTTCTCTCTATTTTTGGCAATGAGCACAATTGACATTTAACGGCAGTGTTGACATACTTTTAAGTGCCACTATCTAGTCAAATGCATCACGAAAAGTAGGTAAGACTTGCAAACTATTCGTGGCTATTCAAGCAATAGCCTTACCAAACCGCAAATAACTTGGTATTGTGGCACAAACAAAAGAGAAATAAAATACTGTTATATGTGCTCTTTCCCTAACTAGCAATAAATCTATATTGCTTCATTTTCAGAGTGTATATTTATGAGCAGAGAGCCTAGAGAATAGCACAAATACTGAGCGAGGCTTAGCGTGATAAATAAGTTATTATATAACTTTATATATGCAAGTATATATGTACATTTGCTTACTGTTTACATGCAACAACACAACCAACCTTTTCATGTTTGCGCTGCACACACACATTCCATCAGCGGCCAGTCGATCGTGTGCAGATCACCGTCGTCTGAACTGTAGGTTAACAGAAATATTTTAAAGACATTGCCAAGTCGAAGGCAAGCTGTCGGCGACTACCTAGCATTTGGGGCACATTTTTGCGGCAAAATCGAATGTTGGCCAATAAGCAATTGTCTGGCAATGCTGAGAAGATAAACCAGTTGCATGAGAACAACCGAACGCAGCACGATGTGAGGGTGTGAAACCGGGCAAGCGGAGAGCAACAAGGTAAACAACAGAAAGGAAGGGCTGGACGCCGTGTTGAGATGACGCGCAACAGAGCAGAGAGTACGAGAAGAGCGTACAGATACATATAAACGTTTTGGCCAACATAGCGCGCGCTTAGCAGCTGGTGGAGCGCTGACTTTTCTTTAACGTTCAGTTGTGAAGTGAATGGCGTTTTGGTTAGATCAGCGCTTCGGTTAAAAGACGTTTGATTTAGTGTCGATGTGGCTTGGAAAGAAAACAAAATAAGATAAACAAGAAGTGTGTGTGTTTATATATATAAATATATGTATATATAAATATATATATATATATATTTGTAAATAGGTTTGCGCTTAGTTTTCTCGTGTAATATTTGGCGTGATGCGCAAATCACAGCCACTGCTGCCGAATGAACAACACAATACCGCACGTTTAGGGCTGCACAGCGCGGAAGGTGGCTCCGAAAGCTACTCTTCCGAATCTACATTTAGCGACTCATACACCGATAGCAGTGATTTGGCCAATTGGGAAGAATATGTAGCCGATGATGGCACGCTGTTCTACGCCGAGTATCTGCCGCAAGCGCGTCGACCGCTACATGAGAAGCGCATTGAGTTTGCGCGCAGCAGTTCGCTGCGCATGGGCAAGAAGACAGCGCGACGACAACAACAACAGCAACAGCAAGAACAGAAACAAACAAGCCAACAGCGACAGGCGCAGCAGCCAGCGCAGCAGGGCAAAGCGCACGGTAGTGGCCGGCAGGCGCAGACAGCTGCACAGGCACCCGCGCATGAGCACCGTTTCTCACACATTAGCAAGTCACACGAAACGCCGTGCTATAAGCAATTGGAATTGGTAATTACGGCAGCGGATCGTTTTCGCTTTGGTCGTCGCTCTACCGCCGTCGAGTCGATACTTGGCTTCCGTGTGGTGCCGTTCCCAGACCAGCCGGAGTGCTTAATGGTTGACAGCTTCGTGCATGCCATGCCCACCATGCTGCAACAGCAATACCAACAACAGCAACAACAGCAGCAACAACAACAACAACAGCAGCTACAGCAACATCCAACTACACAATCACCAAGCGAGACCGCGGAAATCGAGCGTGGCGATTGGTTTAAGTCTTTGGATGACATCGAAGTGCGCACCAGCAATGTAGATGAACTGTTGTTGCAGTTCGTTGAACCCACTAAAGTGTGTCTAAAGTTTCAGGGCGCTGCACGTCAAGCTGAAGGCGCTGGCAGTGCGGCGCATGCAAATGGTAACGCGGGCGCTGTGGGTGGCGCGGCTGAACTGCAAAAGGTGGAAAATTTCGCAATGTTTGCGCAAATATTTGAGAAATTGCAACCGCGCGCGTTAACCGCAACAGTCGAAACTGATAAGGGCACAACTGCGCAGCCGGTCAAAGCTACTATCGATGCCACGCCAGATGTTGCATTGCCATTCGCGCTACTCATACTGCCGCCTGAGTGTTATCAAAATGATCAATATAAAGACTCTTTGTACTATTATCCCGAAGATGCGCAAACGAATTTTCTTTATAAGGCGCGTGGCAGCTTTCTCACGCTGAACGCTGTGCTCACCGAGGAGCTGCAAACGAAACCGCTCATCTCACGTCTACAAGTCGACAATGTCACCTACTTCGTCTGCTATCGCTCACTCAACGGCCTGCTGGTGCTCTTCGCTTATGCTGCCGCTTATCATTCACAGCCGGAGGCTGGTCTGCGCGCCGATGAACTCATCGGTTATATACGTTTCGCCTTTCCCACGCTCAATTTGGAGAACTTCACTAATGGCAATGCAACGACCGCCGCCCTGCGTAGTTTTCTACATCATTTCTGTGGCATACAACGTGTGCGCATATTGCGCGCACACCGCAAACAGCCGGTACTCTTCGAGGAGTTGCTCAAAGAGTCACGCCATATGCCGTTGCCGAAGGAGGCGCAGCTGCGCATATTTGATGCGTTGAGCGAAATGGAGGCCATGGATTATAGAAATTGGAATGATGAGCCATTGAATACGCATCGTGAATTTTTCATACACGGCAGCGCTTTGTACTACGATCATTACTTGCTTGCCTCGCAAATGCCCTTGGAGGTGCGCGCAAGCGTGGAGCTCTTCATGCGCTGTCGCGGCATATTTGAGTTTATTAGCGAGCAGAGCGTGAAGGAGTTGTATGTGTGGGAGGAGGTCGCCTTGCCGCAGGCCACCGGTCGTTATTTTCTCACAATTTGCAGTCGCAGCCATTTGATACTGGCGGTGATACTGAAAATTTTCGATGCGCCAGACTTGTCGCCCGACGACACTGTGCCGCCATCGCTGTTCTACATCGAAGAAATTCAGGAGACGCTTGATCATCTCATACAATGCGGCATTGAATCGTTAGCCATATTTTGGTCCATCTCTAATAAGCGTCCGGAGGTGTTGGATAAAGTTGAGCAGCCTGATGATGCCAGCGCCGAGAAGGAGTCACGAAAAATTGAGAATTTCATAAAACAAAAATTCTCCGCCGCCGCATCGGCCGCCACAGGTGGCGCTACAACGCAGGAACGCGCCAGCAATCAACGCACACTTGGTTTCGATGAGGAGACGCACCTCTGCTCGTCGCTTGGCGGTTCGTCCATACACAGTCTCACACCGAGTGAAGATGATTCGAGTCGCAAGCGTCTAACCGCCAGCAGCGTCATAAACGCCACCACCAGCAATGCCGGCAATAATGAGGACTCTGATAGCGGCGGCTCAGATTGGGATAACTTTGGCGAACAAAATCCCTTACATTATGGCTGCGACTCGGAGCTGCAATCGCCAATGACCGAATCACTGTGGAAAGAAATCAATAATGTTGTGCCGGTTAAAATCTCCGCCGGCTGGAAGAACGCTGTCTTCTATTATGTCTATGTGGACAATACAAATGGTTCGGTGTTCTGTCCGCTTAAAGCGAACTCCGAGTCATTTCCCTTTCTTGCCGAAATGCGTAAAGCTTGCCATACTATACGCGCCGTTTTACAGAATACCAAACATTATCGGCGTCTGTTGGCGCAAGAGAACTCCAAACCGGCCGTTGGCAAAGGTATGCTGGCCATTAAGGAACATGGTATGACAATACAAGTGCGCGAGTTCACGGATGCCACGGCAACTAGCACATCGGATGCGGAGAGTGTTGTTAAGGGACGTTTCGTAGTCGTCGGTCGTTTATTTAACTCACCGTTGAAGGAGGTTTACGTATGTCATAAGCCCGATGTGCCACAAAATATGGTGGAAATGGCTTTCCGTCTGTCATTCTTCTCGGTAGGTTAACAAATGTGACAATAATAATTTTGCAATATATTTATTGATTTTTGTAATTATCTATGTGTGTAAGAGTTTGCAGTTTTGAATAAATCTATATGGAACCATCAGTGAGATCTAATTTTTTGTCTTGTCTTTTACCCTTGGTTCTTTTACAAAAGGCTTTAAGCAGAAAGGGTTCCAGATTAGGAATAATAAGTAGATATATAGTATGTTTACAATAAAAAATAATAAAACGTTGGGCAGTGTAATAAATACAATTTATTTTCAACAAATGAGGGGGATTTTTCTTATCACTGAGAATTTAGACCTATACGCCTCGTAAAAAAATTGACGGCAGAGAATGGTATTGAATCATATAGCCACAGCTGTTGACTTTATAATGGTGGTACTCATAAAAGAAAGCTATGCGTCATGTGATACCCCAAAAGAAGGTTAAAATTAGAAAAGACAAGCGGTTCGTTGTAGCTGAAACGCTGAAAAGAGCGGTTCGACAATTACTTAGCTTACCGATCGATGGCGACACTATCGAAGAACTACTACTGACAAAATTTCAGCAGAATCCGACTGATTTATTGGCTTCGATTACATATGGAAACGGGCGTGTCCGTGGAGTTTAGGAAAACTAAAATAACTTGTCACTGCCAGTCGGCGATTGGATTGTTTTTTAGAAGGAAAATCGTGCAATAAAATCGAAGGGCAATGCGTTTTTATAATTGGTTTGGTGAACCTCAAAAATTTCGTTAACGAATTTCGACATGTTCGCACGTCGGTCTTTAGTAAACTATGCCCAGATGCCCCGAAAAATACTAGCAAGGAGGTTAACATGGCAAAAGCAGACCGTCGGTTGAAAGCGAGAAATAGCAGTGAAAGAATGCATTACAAAAGACCGAGTTTCATATATCCTGCATACAATTTTGGGCGTGAGAAAGCCGTCGGCAGTATGGATGCCGCGTTTGCTTACTCCGGATAACAGGCGCAAGTTTGGGACCCCTTTACTGCCTGAAGCTGTTTAAGCGAAGCACTGACTCATTGAGAGAGAAAACATCGAATCATTGAATGTCGGAATCTGTGCCGAAGAAGCCAAACATTGTGACTGCACATGTAACGACCACAGTTTTCTGGGTTTCATAAGATGTGATCCGCAACAGAGAAGATGAAGAATTATTGGGCTGATTTGTTAATGAGAAGCAAAAATGGTTCCCAGTTTGACGAAAAAAAGTACATCTACTCACACCTCCGCCGTCGCCACGGCAAAATTTTTGAAATTAGGTTCTAAACTGTTGTCCCATCCACTGTACTCTTCAGGTTTGGTGCTGTGCGCCAAAGGCCCAGAGAGCATCTATTTTTTAGGTAGGGTTAAGAAAGTATAATATGACGACCTGACCTAAAGAGATTCAAAAGCTGCCATTTCATCCTGAAAAAACAACAACGGTCCTTAAAAATGATGCCGGTGAGAACGTAACAGTCAATGCCGAACGTGATCGCGCCATAATAACCAATAATGATCTCAAATTGAAGTTCATGATCTCAACGACATTTGGTTTCAACAAGACGGCGCCGTTTCCCACACATCGTATCAATCTATGGATTTATTGAGAGTACACTGATAGATAACTTCACGTTTTGGGTCGGTCTTTTGGCCACCAAGATCGTGGGCTATCGTGACACTTATTCTTGTAGGAATATGTGAAGTCTAAAGTTTATGCGGACAATGCTGCTTCGATTCGGGCATTGAAACAAAACATCACGCATGTCATTCGCCAATTACCAGTGGAAATGCTCCAACGAGTCATCGAAAATTGGACTCAACCGATGGACCATCTGAGACGTACCCAACATTTGAAAGAGAAAATAAAAGCCAAACAATGTTCTCACGAATGACAATAATCATTACCCATTAAATTTGAAGTTCCTTAAAAAAAGTAGGGAACCTCGAAATGGATCACGCTTTATATTTGAAGTTCCTTAAAAAAAGTAGCGAACCTCGAAATGGATCACGCTTTATATGGAGCTCCAAGTATAAGGAGCACATAGTAGGAAATTAATTGTAAATTTTCCAAATTTTTGTTTTTCTTTTGTAGGGTAGGTACTTATCGGACCACCCATGTGAGTTAATTAGTAGATGATGATTGATTAACATTTGTCCGCAAATGGTCGTACTAAAGTCTTAATTAGAATTATGGTGTCCTCAAAAGGCTCACTAAATTACTTAAAAACTATTTCACGAATTCTCACGCATATTGTTTTCTCCCTACATAAATCCTACATAAATATATATACAAATTATTTTATGCATACTTTTATTATAAATATGAAACATGTGAAATTCCGTTGACATTCGCTCATTCCTCAACCCATTAAATAAAATGTTTGGACTATTTTTAACGTCAAGCATAAATCTCGGAGACAGGCCTAAAATATCAGCGACATGTTTACGGGCTGCCTGTTGAATTGTTGTGGGTGTCAGAGTGTATATACAGACATCTGTACATATATACTCGTACATATGTAGATACATACAGATGTTGAGGATGACGGACGAAATCTTCGAGATTTTAGTGTTTAATCGGAAAGCGACGCGTGTGAAGGTGACAAACCGCAGACGGCTGAATGCGGCAAAAATGTGCTTTTAGCCATACATACATATGTATATACGAATTATGGATATTTATAAATATTAAAAAAAAGCATTTAATTTTCAACTGCCGGCATTGAAAAATGTATGAAATGAAATGGTGAAATGCAGACTACCGTTAAAGTGCTACAAAATAATGTTATGTTTATTAAGATTAACGGCATTTATCAACGGACATCTATCAGTAACAATAAATTAAGTGATCAAGAAAGTGCGGTATACGTGATCAAGTGTTGAGGTTGATAAGCGAAGTCAAGAAAAATTAAGAGAATAAATAAATAAATAAAAATATTCCTCAAGTGTTCGCACTACTCCGAAGCAAAGTGGCAATAATCTTTAGCCGCAGACACGTTGGCTCGTGTTTATTTCAGGGGTTAGACCAGTCTAGGTTTTTTTTAAATTTTTTTTTTTTGGTATTCGTTAGAAATGAAAAACTTTTAACGTATTTTTCCCGAAGCTGCACTTTTCAGATCGGGGAACAATAATACTCAAAGGCTTACTCACTTGTCCACTTTGGATATCAGCTGTAGCTTTTTAAACATAAACTGAAGCTAGACATAAATAAACATCATGACGAGCTGAATTGATTTAGTCAAGTTCGTCTGCCCGCCTGCCTGTCTGTCTCTTTATATACGCGAACTAGTCCCACAGTTTTTCACCTATCGAGCTGAACTTTTACAACTATTCTTTTCTCGTCAAGAAGCTGCTTATTTGATCTAACCGCTGACATCTGACTACTATAGGATCGAGCTGTCCAACAAATTTATCGATCAAACTCAAGTCCTTTTATGAATAAGCGCTTAGAAGTACAGTGCCATTGGAGAAAGTCCTCCATTGGTCTAAAGACGATATTGCAAGAAAATTTACTTTAAAAAGGGATTCAAAGTCTCAATGTCATTCTCAGTGATAGGCAAGTGACACTTCAGGCAATCTCGTCCGTTGAAATGAAATCAACAATCCGTTGAAATCAAGGGAAAGACGTCAATGGTATATAGATGGCTCGAAAGCGGTGGCTGGAATCGCGACTGGTATAGTGGAACCACATATCAAACTGTCCATGGACAGATTTCCAAGCTAAGATCCATGTCATTAGCAGATGTGCAGAGATAATTCTAGATAAAAACTATCACGTGGAACGAAATGCCATTCACAGTGACAGTCAAGTGGCACTTCAGGCAATCTCGTTCGTTGAAATCAAATCAACTATGGTACTACAGTCCAGAAAAATGTTTAACAGAGTTGCCACTAAAAGCAAAATCCTACCAGCAAGCATACTTGGGCAAAGATGGCATCAAAGAAAATGAGCTAGCCGATCTCCTGGCGAAAGAAGCACTAACAAACAGTCCGATAGGACCGGTACCATTCTTCGCTGTGGGCTTCCACATTTTACTTGGGGATGTACGGAAAGAGGTCACTGAAAACAATATCGTACTAGCAGTGGTACTTGGGCATAGAGATATTAAAGAAAATGAGTTAGCCGATCTCCGGACGAAAAAAACGCTGACAATCAGTCCAAAAGACCGGTAGCGTACTTCGCCGTGGACTTTACTGGAGGATCTACGGAAAGAAGAACGGGCCTATAGAAAACGGCACTGGCGACAAGTACATGGGACTCGACAGGCGAGGCTGTTTTTGGGAAGTTTTCTACAAAACGGTTTAAGAAACTAATCACACTTTCCATTAACAAATTAAGGCAGCTTGTGGGATTTTATTCAGGTCACTGCAAGCTAGGGATTAGGGGCCTGAGCAATCGATCTGTATCGCTTCTGTGATCAAATAGCAGAGACACATGCTTTTGGATTGTCCCGCAATCACAAGAAGCAGCAGTCAGGCTGTCGGGCAATCCGGTGAGAGGACATATACAGGAACAGGAGCTTTACCAAGCCTTTTTGATTTGACTGGGTATAATGACAGCTATAATAACAACAGGGGACCCAATAGATCACAGGTCGCAGAGCATTTCTCAAATTTTAATCCATCTATCTGATTAATCTGGGAAATTTCTTTACCTGGCAAATTATCTTTACGATATTTGTCATAGGTTATCATTCAAGGTAAAGCTAAAACCCCCGAACAAATCATTCAAATCGGACAACTTTAGCGTAAAGTTATATGAAAAAGTTTTTATTTGACATAATTTTGGGATAACTTCTTGTTTTGTTTCAGTTGGCAGGAGACCATCACTTTCCATAGAGATCTTCATAAAACAGAATTTTTTCGAAGTTTGTCTCACTAGCCGCCATTTTGAATAAAAAATATCAAAATAATTTGTTTTTATAAACTCAAATAAATGTTTCATAAAGCCTGAAAGCGATAATTCGTTGCCTTGTTTCTACTCCCAGCATAAGTTGTCAAAATTATACGGTTTTTCAGCGCTCTAGACTGGCCTAACCCCTTAACTCAACTCAAAGCTCTCACGATAACGTTATTTGTTAGTAGGATTAGAAATCATATAAAAATATAAATAAGAAGCAATAACAAGATATTTTATATAAAGAAAGTGCTGGAACGCGCACACGCACACATAAACACATATAGACACACGCACCTACAAACAAACAAACAAACATTGTGTATGTCGGCGTCGTCATCATGATAAGTGTTGTAAAATATGCCCGTTTATTATTATTGCCATGGCTATTATTTATGGCCAGCAATTGTATTGTCAACTTTGTCGTTGCAATCGGGACGCCAACTAGTCCGCGACAACTACAACTACAACAGCAGGAAGCAGTATTTGCGCCACAACAGCAGCAGCAGCAACAGCAACAACAGCAACAACAACAGCCACTGCAACAACAAGAGTGGTATCATCAGCAATACCAGCGACTACAACAACAACAGCAGCAACCATATAAACCCGCTATAGCGCTATCAGCACCCACAACTGCTACCAGCGCCCAGCTGCCACCTGAAGCGGCCAAAACAACAGCAGCGGACAATTTTACAACCACAAATGGAGTAGGTAAACGGAGCTGAGACGCATTTGCACGTAGCCGAGATAATGCAATTTAGGTTCTCATTAACCGTACAATTTTTTTGTTGTTTAGCGCATTTTTTGTGTATTCTCATAATTTACGGGTATCGTTGGGAGAAACGGTAAAAATACATATGGTATTTCATTCAATTTGTTGTTCGCTACTTTTCCAGATAATTTTTTGCAAAAAAGTACATAGGTGAAATATATTATTTTATGCGTCTCGATTTCAACCCCAACACTGTTACTTCTGGCAGTGTGTTTTAAGTGATGAATACTAATGGCTCTTAGATTTCCCTCAAAAGTTGGACCAAACTTTTTCCGCTCTATATGGTGTATTTTAGCAGAGTTCTACGGGTTTTAAGGCCGCTCAGTAAGGGTGAAAAGTTTTTACATAACAGGAAATGCCATCGAAGAAACTTAAGAATCAGTCAGCAAGCATAAAAAACATAGCGAATCAACAATTTTGATCGATGCCAGGGAACCGAGTTGTTCAGTTATCAACAATATACTGCGGGATCATCCATAACAAGGTCATACAGCTTAAGTCCTTTAAAGCCTCAGAAAATCCTTTAAGAAAAATAGCGGGTGACTTCTACAACCTAATTCGTCAATGCAGAATTTCAAACGCGTTGTCGGATCTGAGGTCCCATAAATCAGTAACAATAATCTTGAGGCATAATGATCTTTTTGTTAGCTTTATTTGGTTAATGGCCGAGGTTTTCGTGTTCCTTTCATTGACACATTTTTTTGTAACCTTGTTCAACACGTGTTGATTACCACACCTTACATAAAGTTAATCACGTTGCCCGTGATACCGAGAGCAACTATCACCCCCTATTTACACCCCTGATGCTCCAGCGAAAAGCTTCTTCGAAGCCCAGGCATCCATTGGAAGGACTAAGGATATCGTGACCCATCTGCAATTGAGATATACAACTGGAGTAACCTTGAAAAGTCTCGAAAGGAAATCATAAGAAAACTAGTGGGAGACAATCATAACATCTTTTCTTTATTGGCGTAGACACCGCTTACGCGGCCTAGTTTACAACCGCGCCAGTCGTCCTTCCTTTTCACTTTTTGACGCCAATTGGTTATTCCAAGTGTGACCAGGTCTTTCTCCAACTGGTTTTTCACGGAATTGATGTATTCTTGTTCATCTGCTTCCCCCAGCGGGTACTGCGTCGAATACTTTCAGAGCTAGAGCGTTTTCGTCCATTCGGACGACATGACCTTGCCAGCGTAACCGCTGTCAATATGATGTTTAAAAAACAAGTCTTAAAATATTGTAAGTTTGTATTTTTTTGATTTCATAAGAGGGCCATGTGGGAAGTCAAAGAACTTCTGAAGTTGGAATCGCTACTTACTGAAGCCAAGCAAAGTTTTTTCGTCAAGTAATGTCGTTAAAAGCAGATATAGCGTCTGCCGTATAGCGGCTGTATATGTACTAGGTTCGAGGCCACAAAGCAATTCGGGGAAACGAGAAGCTGATGCGATGCGAAAAGTGACATCCGTCTGTTTACCGAAAAGTACAAGAAATACGGAAGTCACCAAAAACGATAAACAATGAGATTTCCGTAAAGACTGACACACGGTCTCGAACGGACTACAAGAAGTTTTTTGGCCTAATGACTTGTCACACCGTACTGGCATCAGAGAGAGAGACAGAGTTTGCAGGGGAGTAGGCTTGAGGGAGATGCTGGAACAGCTCCTTCTGTTCTGTCTCTTTGTCTTAATAGATGAGATATCAAAATTAAATATCAAGTCACTTTTAAAGTTCGTAAAAAGCGTTGACGACCTGAATGATAAATATTTCACCAAAAATTAAACTGAACCTCCATCTGGCAGTACTAAAGACCAATATGTCAACGTATGGTGTGACAGCCGGCTAGTGTAACCTTATCTACTTAGTGAAAGTGAGACGAGGGAGATGGTGAACGATTCCCTCCAGATCCGGAGTTCTTAAATTTTTTTCTTACTATTCATTACAATCGTCCCCGGGCAGCTGTTTTCATTCCACGGCCCATAACCATTGACGAAATACGAACCTATTGCAGTAGAGAAAGCTTTGTCAGGAGTACATAGGACTCCAAATATTTTCTGTTTTGAAGTAAAAAGAAGTTTTCGAGAGGATTTTTTTTATTGACGAATAAAATTAATACAAAAAACTATTTTAAAAGTTTTGAGGAAGGAAAAAGAGCTTTTTCAGACATATCTTCCTAAATAATTTTCAAAAGTCTAGAAGTAGACTATGGTAATGACCCAGCATGCTAGGTTCCTTGATATGCGTCAATACCCGCTATTTAATTATTATTCCAAATAAAAAAATGTGCTCTTTATAGGTTATGCCAACGAAACTGTAGGCTATGCAGAAGAAAACGAGGGTGAGGATGATGAAAAATTGCCAAGCGAAATACAAAAGGCTGTATGTACAGTGACCGCCGGTGAGGTGCGCGCAAGCGCTGAGGCAGTCACCACGAAGAAGCTTAAAGGAGTTTGTGGATCAGGTATATATTACCAAACTTGGATTAACATAATTTTCGAAATAAAATTCTCTAACCGTAAATTGAACTAATGCTTATTTGCAGCCGAATTGAAGCTCGCTTTTAGTGATTTGGAAGCTAAGCTCTATAAAGAGTTGCAAGACATAAAAATTTTATTGCAACACATAGCGCAGCAACAAGGCATTAACGTGCCACAGTTGCTGCTGCCACCAATGACCTTCGCAACAGCAACAATTACACCGCCTGCTGTGCCACATGCACAACAAGCAACCAGCATACCGGTAACACCATATGCAGTCGCGACATCAGCTACACCATCACCAACTACGCAAACAACAAAAACATATGCACAACAACATAAACCAACGCAGCGTGTCAAACCCACAACAGCCAATAAACCGAAATTCCAACCGATTGTGGAGCCCAAAGATAATGCTGTGGACACATCTTCCGCCGAAGTTAGCTACGAATATGAGGAGTCCTCAGCGGCCATGGAAGCGGAAGATATTTTGCCTAAAAAATTGCCACAATTGAAATCGTTTCACACAAAGAGTCAAGCCACGCCCATATCTAGTGAATTGTTGCAAGAAGTGCGGAAGTTCAATAACACAATGCTAAGCGATCGCGAGCTGAAGGTGTTCACCTACTATTGGAAATTGGAGAATTTCACCGAACGCATTGAGAGCGGCAGTAGTTCGGTGGTAGAGAGTCCAGTGTTTTCGATAAAAGGTACATATATTTTTATAACCTGAACAAGGTATATTAAATTTGCCACGACGTTTGTAAAACCCGGAAGGAAACATCGGAGACTCTATAAAATAAGTATATAAATGATCATCTGAGTCGATTTAGTCATGCCCGTATGTATATAAGCGAACTAGTCCTTCAGTTTCTGAGATAACGATCTGAAATTTTAGAGATAGTTTTACGAAATTTGACATTCACTGAGAGGGAGTAGGTGAAGATGTTAATGGCTTCACTGTGAAAGTCTGAAGTTTTTTGCGTCCTAGGTCTGGTTGACGTAATGTTTTATGTCGTCGACGTAGTTGAGGGGAACCTCCTGATGCTCCTAGGAGGCGGCTCCGCTACAAGCAGGTGACTACAGGGATGATTTCTACGAAAGCAGCCAAGCAATACTGGCAATTTTTTGGAGGGAAATGCATTATGATCCTTAACTGGAACTATGCGGACATCGCTGTGCAGATGACATCAAGAGGCATCCCGTTGTAGTCCGGAGTGCAGTGTTCTGACATGTCTGTAGCTTTCTCGTCTGTGTCTCACTGCATCCAGGCGACTATATTGGTAAGGCGTAGTTAAGGGCCGGCCTAAGGATTGCCTTGTATGTTACGAACAACGTTTCTTTGCTTTTTCCCCATGTGCTTCCGGCTGGCGACTTTAGGTCGCGGTTGTGTAAGGAGTGAAGGAGCTTAGGGTTATTGACAGTCGAAATTTTTATGCCATCGACGGCGAAATTAAGGTCAATACTTTACTCCTTCGTCTAGTGAGTAAATATTGTCGCTGTGGATTTAATGGGGGAGAGTATTAGGTGCCTTTCAACGAGAAAGGGCGAAGAGTTAGCGCAACGCTATGTGGATCGTTTCCTCGCAGGTTTTTGGTTGAGGCCACGAACTATCTGGACGTTTATGACGCTAAGTGATGTGGTGGTGCTGTGCACTTTTCGGAAGGTCGGGAGTAACAAGGCCTCAATTGTTATCACTACTGGGGAGAGGAGAGTTATCAGACAATAGGAGTCCACACTACGGGCGGTTTCCCAGGTTGAAGTGGTGGTACTACTATTTCGATTTTCTGTAAAGGTTATTAAAGCATCGGTGCAGCCCAAGTTGGCTTTTTTATTGCCTCGTCTTAAAAAAATTATTTTCATACAGAGCTTTGACTAAATTCTAAATTTTCGTTTCAATAGGCAAACCGTTGCATCTCATAGCCTATTTCCAACACTTACACCGTGATTTTCTCTACCTACAATTGACGCAGGCGCTTAAAAAATCCAGCAATCGCAATAATATCTTTATCGACATGGGTGGATTATTCAAGGAAATTGCAAATGACAAAATCAGCTTTAAGCATAAAATATCGGTGCTCAATCAGGTAGGTGAATAATGGGTTACAACCAGGATTGCAAATAATGCATTTAAAAATAACACTAGTCCACAAATTAATTAAGTATTAAATTTGGAAATTTCCAACTAAATTAACAAATATAAAATAATTTTCAATGAATACTAAATATCTTAGATTAAAAATTTTCAATTTTGAATTCCGATTTTGGAAAACACATGTACATATAGTAACCAGGGATACGATTTTTTAATTAAAAAATTTTGCATTCTAAATTATATTTTTAATTTTTATGTCTAATTTTGGGATTAAGAATTAAATTTTAAAATTTCTAATTTCGGAATTAAGTACTAAATTTTGAAATTTCTAACTTTGGGATATTAAATTTTCAGATTTTTTTATATCTTGGATTTCTTGAAAAAAAGAAAATAAATGTTTAATTTTATAACTAAATTAAATTTTCAATTAATCCCAAACATCTTGAATTAAAAATTAAAATTTTATTTTGATTTTGGGATTAAGATTAAATTTTCAATACTTTTTTTATTTTGTATTTTTTGAAAATATTCAAAAAATTTAATAATTTAATTAAATTTAAAATAAAATTTCAATTAGCCCCAAACATATTGGATTAAAAATTTTCAATTTTGGAAATGTTGGAAAAAAATTGTATTATTGCCAGGGTGGAGAGTTTTTAAATTAATTTTTGCCAATTTTGGTAGACAAAATTAAGTTATCAATTTTTTTTATTTATTTTGTGAAAGTATGACAAAACATTTAATATACTGGACAGATATTTTTTTAATTAATTAAATTACGGTATGTATGACAACATTTACATATGTAACTCATTTCACTTTCGCAGCACAATCAACGCTCTAAGGATTTAATTTCACAAGAATTACACAATCTGGAGACCGGCTTTCTCATACCGAACAGCGCGCTACTCAACAGCCCATTCATCAAAAACGATTCGCTGTTAATACAAATTTTTCTTTATTTATAACTGCATTCTTGCTAATTTTATATAATTTTGCACTAATTAATTATGTTTATATGTGTGTATAATTTAATAAAACATTTGTTGTCTAATTTTGAATTTAATAAATTTTTTTACGACTTTTGATTGATAACTTGATGAAAATTTGCATTTTAAATATTTATCAATTGATTAAATTTAGTTATAGCAAGCGGACTTGAGGTACATAACCATTAAACATGTGTGTAAATGTGTGAAAGCAATGGTAGCTTAATAAATGTATGAAATATTTAAAAAAAAAATAATTGCATAACTAGGTTTTTAGCACAAAATTAAAAAAAAAAAATTTTTTAAATAATAAAAAATTAAAAATAAAAAATAAAATAATGCAACTCACCGAAATCAACAGTTAGCTTTAGTTTAACCAATATTTCTTGTTGTTGTTCTTGCTTTTTTTCTTTTTGTCTTGCTATTCCTTTTTCTTAATAATTAAAAGCGAATAATTTAGCCAATAAAGTGTTGTTGTTAGTTTTGTATACATGTTTGTAAGTTATTTATTTATTTTTATCTTTTTCAAAATATTTATAATTTACTACGAGCCCCTTTCGCTTTAATATCCAATACTGGCAAGCAAATTGGATATAATTCTTTGCTTGATTTAAAGGTTTCCAAATCGGTGATTTTCACGTGTCTTTCCATGTTTGTTATTTCTGGTTCGGCCGCGTCGGTTTCGTTATCCACTTCATTTGTTTGTGTAGAGATAATATGCACGGAGAGTACGCGGCGTTCGGGGCCGTCACGAGTGATAAAGCTCTGTCAAATAAGTGAGAGGAGGACTCATTATTTTGTTATAAGCATACATTAGCTACAAAATAAGAAATTATATAAAGAATTTGCGAACAGTGGTTATTGAATACAACAAAAACAACATTTTATGGGTCTACCGACCGCTGTATCTCAAGATATTGTTGTAACACACAGTTAGCGATAGAAAATTGAAGATCGCGGACAATTCTTTCAGGGGGGATATATTAAGTTCAAAATAAGGAATTATATAGAGAATTTGCCCACAGTGGTTACTGAAAACCACAAAAAACAACCTTTTTTATGCACATACCGACTGTTGTATTCCAAGATTTTTGTTTTGTAACATTCAGTGAACGAAAGATAATGGGAGATGATTTCAGGTTCACAGTTCTCAGGATGGTCCGGTAATCTATAACAATTTTTTTTTTTTTTTTTCAAAAAATTCACTACACTCATCCCCAGTCCGTGGTTTTCTTTTTACATCCCTGGTAACACTATAAAAATATGATGATTTCTTCCGGGTTCAGAGTTCTCAGGAGGAATTTTTTCTCTAAAAATTCACTACACTCATCCCCGGTCCTTGGTTTTCTTTTTATGGCCCTGGTAACACTATAAAAATATGATGATTCCTTACGGATTCAGAGCTCTCAGGGGGCTCCGAAGCTCTATAGCAAATTTTTTCTCCAAAAAAACACAACACTCATCCTCGGGCCCGGTCTATCTTTATGGCTCTGGTAACACTATACAAATACTGGCCCTCCGTCTTTATATTTCCGTATTTTCACTAGATTTTTTTCCCATACATTCTGCTTCCATTATTTAAATAATTTTTTTTCTTTCACAAATTTCCTCCACTTAGAAACCTACCTTGAAGCACTCCAAAAACTCCTCCTTCGTAATTTTACGCAAAATCGCCACTTCCGCTTCATCGCGTTCGAAATGATATTGTCCCACAGAGATTTCATTATAGAATTGATGGAACTGTTGTGTAACATTTTTGGCTTTCTCCAATTTTTTCAATGCTAAAGCGTCTTTATGGCGTTCAAATTCATCCAACGGCATTTCTTCCATGGTTTGCTGTACAAAAGAGCAAAAATTAGTTTTAAAATTCTTTAAATTTTTTTTTTAAGTTTTTAGTTGTTTACCAAATAATTCTCCAAGAAGCTTTCAATGCGATCCTCGACGAACGATGGATGCTTTGAGGATTGTACTATAATGCGTATGCCATTAGCGCCGTTTACTTTGCGTATGCCGCTGAAGACTATGTAGCCGAGTTGTTCCTGTAATAGATAATTTATATATTTAAGTGAATAATTAGTATTAATTAATTAGATATTTTAGCAGTATTATGATGCATAAATTGTGTAGTAAATTTAATACATTTTCCTTTCAAATATATGTACAAACATACAATACAAAGTATTCATAACTCAAATGATTTTTTAGCGTGTTCGTACATCATCATTTATAGATTTCTGTTGCATTAGCAAACAGATTGATAACTCATGATTACTTTATACAATTTGTCAACAAAATTGTTAAACAAAGCACCATAACTGTTGTTTGTTTACCAGTGACACCTTGAATATTTTTGATTGCAAATTTTCAATGCGGCTTTTTATTTATTAACTAATGATGGCAATGTAATTTACACGAGTAATTGACGAAGTAATTAATATTGGTATATTTATTTTTAATGTGTTTTAAAAAAGAGTAAAGAACAAGAAAAAAAGTTAACTAGAATACCCTTTACAAATACAAAAAAAAAATCCGTAATCAAATAATCAAATAAAAAAGTTTGCCACATAAGGAGATGATTTTAACTGGTCCCTTAACTGGTGTATATATAGACAGACAGACGGATATGGCTACATCGCCTGCTCTCTTTACGCTTATAATTTATACATATGTCTATAGGGAGTTCGATGTTTCTTTTGGAGGTTACATACTTCGTGTCAAATTTTCGCGGTATAAAAAGTAAATGACTAGAAATATCGTATCAGATTAGATTAAAGTAGATTAATACACGGCGGGTCCATTATGCCTACTGCTATTATTATAGCATTTCATTTAACGCAGTTGAAGGAGGCTTAGTGAAGCTCCTGGATTATTGGATCTGGATCTATCATCAGATTCACTGTGCCGATAGCCTGACTATTCCTCCTTGCGATTGTATGACAATGAAGGAGTATGTGGTTGGTGTCGCATAGCCGTAGAACCAACATAGATCCATAGAACCCAATTTATGGAAAAATCCGAGGTGTCAAAACTATAAGGTTTACAAAAATTTAAGATTTAGAATTTTATAAAAAAAATTGCAGTCTTTGCACGCAGGACATATATTGGATATATCGGGGTCTATTCTGGATAAGTAGAAATTTATCCTGCTTCCAGAACGAACCTGCGCAAGGGTCACTCTCGTTTCTAGCGTCAACTCGAGCTCTTCGTCTCTGATGGGTGGTGGTTTGACTCCGTGTACGCCATTCACTGAAAGGGAATCGCTGAAAGTGTTGATGGCTCCACTGTGAATGAGCGCTCAGTGCTTGTTGGAAGTTTGTCGCGTCCGAAGTCTGGTCGGCGTGTTGTCTAATGTCGTCGACATAATTGAAGTGTAAGTTGCCAACAACGTTTCTTTGTCCTTTCCCCATGTGCTGCCGGCTAGCGACTTGAGGATTTTGTTGCGGCTCTGTACTTTAGCGATAATCGCGGTCATATGAGGAGTGAAGGAGCATAGACTATGAAAAGTTACACCTAAAATCTTAGGATTATTGACAATCGAAATTTTGACGCCATCGACTGCAATATTAAGGTCAAGTCTGTACTCTTTCGTCCAGTTTGTAAATATGGTCGCTGTGGATTCGTCTATGGCGGTTTTAAAACTTATTCTTTCAAATAGTTGTAATACTTTTAGTGGACTAATTTCTCCAAATTGTAAAGTGAACGGTACCATATAATGTAATCATGTAATTAAGATCACGTAATTAACCGAAAGTGTATTGAATATCAGTACGCAAGTCACGTACACATTGTAACACATTTTATTGCAAATTTTTAACAAATTATCAGAGATAAAATTTACAAATATTGTAGGAAATATAAACCTCAAAGCGAAACTATAAAAGTTTTGGTAGCATCGCCGAGAGGTAGTATAGAGTTGACTATACGGGGATACGAAGTAATAAAATTTGTGCCAAAAATATGCGTAGGCTAATGCTAATTGCTGCTATTTGCACCGTATTGAGCGTTATGATGGTAAATAAAAAAAAAATAATAATAATGATTTCAAGTAGCATATACTCGTACTAACAACACAAACTACTTTATTTAGCATCGATGCAATGCCGAAATGCCAGTTACAACGGAAAATCCAGAGATGTCCATTCAAGTCATAAGATACATGAGTCGACGTGCTGCGCCAGGTGGCGGTGGCGGTGCAGGTGGTGGCGCTGATGCTGGCATGGGTTTTGGCTTCGGCGCAAATATGGGTGGCCAAGCAGGCGGAGAAGGAACTGGACAAGGTGGTCATTGAATATTTGAAGCATTAAACAAAACGATACTTTTGACAAGGATTTCATATGGAAAAGTAAAACGAATCTTCATATAATTCGACACTTAAAACGTAACAACTTGATATGTAAAGTTCATCATACGAATTCACAAACTTAAATACATGAAAATTTACAAATATCTCTTACTAAATAAGTGAATAATAATTAAAGCATTATAATCGCGCTATATATCAGCGGCAAGTATTTTCTATTGAGTGATTTTCTGCTTTTCAGCCTACCCGACTCGACTGTTTAAACGCAGTAAGCTACTTTCTATTAATTACAAGTTTAGACAAATATAAAGCTATTGCCTATCGTACCAAAATTCAATAGCACCCGAGGGATTGAAGGTTTATTTATGATATCTTTAATTTCTTCACACGTTCGCTCATAATCGGCGTGATAGGTGTGGTTTTAACCCTCACGTGTGGTGCCTTAGATTGAAAGTGAGTAAACTTTAGCCTGGACACTCCATGGCAGTAGGTTGCAGGCTATTTTTTGAAGCTAAAATTGTGCACAGTCTGACCCGAGTTTTGTTATGGGGCAAACAGTTTGATTTATGAACGCTTTAAAGAATAAATTTTAATTCATGGTGTTAGATGTTGACCTTAGAACCCGGTACGAAGATAAACAACTGTAATGAAATCGAAGTCAATGCTTTAGACGATCCATAATTTGAAGACGACCGTAACAAAAGTCTCTAGGGCTACGATTGAAATGCTGCCTTTGCTTGTCTGCTTGATATAAGTTCAACATTACCGCCATCTAACAGATCTGCTGTATGGAACAAGTGAAACAGACAATTGGTCGTTATGACGTTCACTTTAGCTTATATTCCTGGTCGCTTTTGTAAAGAGAAAAGAGAATATGTCACCGAGAACTGTCGTTCACCTTGGTAAATAAATACTAATTAATGTGAATACCTTTCAGGAGATGGATAACGGCCCTGAATATGGACCCAATAGACATGCATAGTAAAAACAAAAAGAACGAAAGGGATGTGGTGGGAAATAGGTCGAAACCGTCCTTAAAATTGGACAGTGTCTCTATTGGGTCCCTGCCTGGGGCGACGGAATCGGACTCTATGAAGGGCAGCAGGAAAATCTCCAAATTGATATGTAGGTAAGACGGAATTGCGAAGTGGAATCACAAGAACTAGCAATGGAATCTAAGAGGGCTAAAAGCCTCGGTAAAAATCAGGCATTGGACGGTACTTCAGCAGGCTCGAGTGAGTTGAGAGACAGAAGTCACATGAGACGGAATCCATGCTCGGTAAGAAGCCTCGTCCTGGAGCAGCACCAACGTTTAGCGAAATCGCTAAACGAGCTGACTTAATAGATCTCAAGGTATGCTATCGTTGCGGGGAAGATGAAACCGTCTCCCACGAGTAGTAGTAGCGGGTCGCGGCGCTATATCCGCTTTATATTAAGATGGTCAAATGAAACCACAGTACATCTTCAAGGTGTAAGAATGCGGGATGTCACTACGGCATCCAATAGCTGCTCAAAAGAGGTAGCAACGGTTGGAGAGGTCTGGAAGGGAGCCAGAAGGTGACACTTCCAATGCGCCCGTTCAAAACCTTCCCCCCTGAGAAGATAAAAGAGAAGCTGCATTACTGCACTCCGTCTCTCCTGACTAGCGACTGGATATTTATAAAGCTCGAGAGAACCGATGAACCATATCAGCATGTGCTGATTCTCCTAAACAAGAAGTCCGTCGGTCCGACTCCAAGGACGCCATTAGTTAAGGATTTGAGATGGCGGCTCTTAAGATCCTTCCGACCGATGCCGGAGCGCATGTCTCACAGCCTCCAGTTGCGATAAAAGAAAAGCGAACAGAAGCCCAAACGGGCATGGAAGTGGACTCATCTCTCTCGGACGCAGCGAGTGTTGGAAGCAGATCGACGACCGAAGATTCTGTTTTCAATCTCGCGTGTATTTGCATTGTTGCTATAGCTTCTTTTACTAGGAGGTTGGTAAGTTGATTACCTTTGATGTCTTCATGCACAGAGATCCATACTAATTAAATGTTGTTTTGCATGGCAAAACTGTTTAGCACTCTACAAGACAGTTAAATGCAGTATTTCAACTAACAAACGCTATCAAAATCTTCCGAAAATTGCATTCATTTTAAGCAAATTCTCTTCGAATGACTTTAGAGTTGTTATTTGATTTTTTTTTTATTTTTGAAAAAAAAATACAGTGAAATACAGTGGAAAACGTTTTCTATTAAAAAAATAATGTTTAAATTTGATATTCCACTTTATCCATGATCCCTTGAAAGGTAACCCTGGGCTTCAAGCATTCGTCCATAGTGGTTTTAAAAAATAGGTATTCAATTAGTAGTAATAATTTTAGTGGATTAATTTCTCAAAAAAAAAAAAAAATTAAAATAAAATAAAAGATACTATAAGATGTACTTACATAATGTAATCATGTAATTAACATCATGTAATTAAACAAAACGGTATTACATTTCAGTATACAAATCGCATACCAATTGTAAAACATTTTTATTGCAAATTTTAAACAAATTACCTTTTATCTCCGGTAATTTGTTGCAAATACTATGTCCATATAAACTCTAAAGCAAAACTATAAAATGTTTTGGTAGCATCGTCAAAAAGTAGTATCGAATTGGCTCTGCAGCGTTACGAAGTAATAAAATCTGTTTCAAAAATATGCGCCGTCTAATGCTAATTGCTACTATTTGCACCGTATTGAGCATTATGATGGTAAATAAAATGAAGAAAAAATAGTTGAAATTTCAAGTAGCATCTACTAACAACTCAAACTACTTTATGCAGCACCGATGCAATGCTGAAACACCAATTACAACTGAAAGACCAAGGATTCAAATTCAACCCAAGAGATATATGAATCGTCGTGCTGCGCAAGAGGACGGTGGCGGTGCAGCTGGTGGAATGGGTTTCAGTTTTGGCGCAAATATGGGTGGTCAAAAAGGCAGTGAAGGAAGTGGACAAGGTTGAATATTTGAAGCAATAAAACATTACAATACTTTTGACAACAATTGTATATTGAAAAGGACAATGAAGTTTCAATTCTACACTCGAAAAGTAACTACTGTAAAGTTTACTATCCGAGGTCAGCAACTCAAATATTTAACGTGAACACTTAGACATCATATACAATATGTGATCAGTAATAACAGAAATAAATTCACATCAAATATCAGCGACAAAGCATAGTCTTTCTTTCTTGTCAATGCACCCGATTCATACTGTTTAAACCAAGTACATTGAGACAAAAAATCATTCGGAAATAGTAATTAAATTCTCCAGGTAAATGATATTTCAAAAAAATGTATGAATGTGCTTCAATTTTATCGAAAATACAAACCTACGAGTGGTACAAAGACTTTAAAGTCGGTCGAGAGATCGTTGAAGACATGCCTCGTGCTGAACGACCTTCGATCTTTTCAACTGGTGAAAATATAAAAAAAATTTAAGGATTTGGTGCTTGAAAATCATCAGGCAAGTGTTAGAGAGAGAAACGGCGGGTATTGTGGAAAAACAATTCATGGATTTTACACGATGATAATGTATCATCGCATCGATCCATAATTATGACCGAATTTAAAGCAAAAAACGCAATAAATATCATCGATCAACCACCGTATTCATCTGTTGTGCCTCCAAGTAATTTTTACTGGTTTCATAAACTGAAATAGCCGCTCTGCGGAATCCGTTTTCAGTCGATCGAAGAGATAAAACAAAATTCGCTGAAGGAGCTGAAGGCCATCCCAAAAAGTGCTTATGAAAGCTGTTTGGAGGACTGGAAAAATCGCTGGCATAAGTGTGTTACAGCTAGTGAGGATTACTTTAAAAGCGACTAAATAAATATTGATGAATAATTAAGAACTTCGGCGAGAAAGAAAGAAACGACATACTTAACATTTTTCTACAAACTTACAAACTAGCAAATGAAATACTCTTGATGGACTTCGACCTTTGTCTAAACCAAAGTATAGCCTGTTTCAAAACTAGATTGCAGGAAGTTTATCGAACGTCAGACAGAATAAAATCGATATAGGATGGATGTAGCAAAGGTCAATGTCTCTAATCCAGTGAGTATTTCATATGCTAGTGGTAAAACGGAAAGGGCGAAACCTCGCTTCTACGTTGAAAGTACCCATTTGATTAGTTCTTGATTTCACATGGTGTTGATTGATTGATAGATTGATTAATACGAGGAATGCACCGCGACCGTTGGTCTATTGTGCCCTCTCCTAACCTACATAGACTCACCTAGCCCCAGCGCATCGATGAAGTTCAATAGACTTCTGGGCGCTAGTGAGGCTATGCGATCCCTATCCGGAAGCATTGATCCGAGGGCCTTAGTCCTGCGTCTACAGACTGCTGTGCAGTCAATCAGCAGGTGCTCCGGGGTTTCAGGTTCCAAGTCGCAGAACCGGCAGTTAATGCAAGAGGATAGGCCCATGTTATACAGGTGCCTATTCAGCTTGCAGTGGCCGGTATACCATGGACCAGTAGCCTGAGTTTGTTCCTGGGGAGGTTTATTATAACCTTGAACCTGCTTAGATTGTATCCTCCCATTAGCAACTTGGCATGTCTCATACCACGCGTTTGCCGCCAATGCTCCTCTCTGCCCACTCCTTCTTCCCTGCGAAGTAGCTCCTTTATGGTATGTGGACCTACCCCAATAAAGGGTTCCGGTCCCACCAACTTGGTGGAGGCTGCGGAGCGGACATGGTGTTACATATTTGCATCAACCAACGATGAGAAAAAGCGACTGGTGCGCTGAACACTGAACTGAACTCGTTCAAAGCTGTTTAGCTTGAAATGAACTACTAACTATATACTATAAATATTATAATAAATATATTCGGATTTATATCTTCGCGACTGATTTAAACTAAGGGAATAAAAATTGCAAAAATGCTAATAACAATACAGCGGTTCAAACATTTTTTATCAAGATTTGTTGGAAAGAAAATCAGCATTGCATGTTACAGTACAGAATCAGAAGCAATTATTCTTTTACAAAACGGAAAAAAAGCATTTTATCGTGTTTATATAAATTATTGAGGTGTCATTTTCTCTATATGTAGTCTAAACTAAAACTTCTAGCAGGTAAACTATAAAATGAGTTGTGATGACATTAGACCAAGATAGTTTTTAATTCACTACTGTTCAAAAAGGTCAACGAATTTTGCTGGAAAGATGAGGTGCATAGCAATGGTTGCTTTGATTTGCACGGTATTGGCGGCAATGATGGTGAGTCAAAGGATTGAAGAAAAGATTTTGTCGATCTGAACGACTTTTTTATAATTTTTATCTATTTGCACGAATAATCAAATCCAACTTACTAGCCTAACTTTTTATATTTAATATTTTATTATTTTTCAGTACTCAGCCAATGCTCAAATGCCGCAAATGCCTCAAATGCCTGGTGGCGGTGGCGGTGGCGGCGGTGCAAGTGGTGGTGCTGGTGGTGGTATGGGTTTTGGCATGGGCGCTAATATGGGAGGAGGAGCACAAGGCGGTGGTCAGGGTGGCTCTTAATTTTTTCTTGTAAAAATATTTAATGCAATAAAACAGAGCAGTACAGAAATATATTGAGAGTTTTTAATTTAATTGTGTACTTTTTTTGTTCATTATTCTTATGGTATGAGCAACGAAATAAAACTAGTGGGACCCCTATATTAGGGTGTACTAATTGAAGAGGAAGAGCAAAGCAACGAATACTCGTAAAATGGCGAGTTTGGTTAATCTATGTTAGGTATTAAGACCAATTTCCCTTTGGCGTAGCGCACTTAGCCTATTACAAACAGTGCCGTTGTGGTCCAAAAAAGCAGCTGTAGATGGTTTAAACCTTCGTCAATTGATTATTCGTCTTTAGTCCGCCACAAATCGGCTATACCTTGTTTTCGATCGCAGCTAGTTAGAAAGAGAGGGAGTCAAGGAGTTTTAACCTTAACCCTTTGCACTCGGCACGCTTTTGGACGTTGGCTATCAGCTACTTAGCGCCACTTTACAGCAGCAACAAACATTTACAGACCCTCGTATAATTTATTATAATTTTAGAACTAAGTAACGTATTATAATGATATTGGACTGATATGATTTGGTTGAAATCAAGGTATGTTTATTTGTAAAAAAAAACAATATTTTATTGTTTATAATTTTACAGTGTATGGTACTTTTTAAAAAAATCCCCAATATTCTTTGCGGGCTGGTTGGTGCATGTTTGACAATAATAATTTCTTGGTCGCCTGTCTCATACAGTTTCATTGTCTTCATTCCACAACTAGAATATGTAATACAATGGGTTGTCAAAAAGTCTTGCGGTATTTGCGCTAGTTGCAGCGTTGATAGCGTCGCAAACATGAAGCAAAATAAAGAGAAAATACGTCATATTTTACAGTACTACTACGATAAAGGCAAAAATGCATCTCAAGCCGCCAATAAAATTTGTGCAGTTTATGGACCCGATACAGTTTCCATTTCCACCGCACAACGATGGTTTCAACGTTTTCGTTCTGGTGTAGAGGTGGTCGAAGATGCGCCACGCTCCGGAAGGCCTGTCGTCGAAAATTGCGATAAAATCGCTGAACTGGTCGAAAGAGACCGGCATAGTAGAAAAAAAAAATTAAAAAAATACCGCAAGACTTTTTTGACAACCTAATGTTATCTAATCTATTGTTCCCAGAAGATGTCCAGCAGGAAAAGACTGAGATCAGCGCTTTAGTTGAATCGATTTAAATATCTATACATACGCAAAATAGTATCTAAGTTTTTAAGATATCTACCTGATGTCTTTTCTCCCTAAAAAGCTGGTATTTTGTCGGAACCGCTGTTATCAAACTGCTAGTTGATTTTGAAATTTTATCTACAAAAGTGAGGTGAGAAGTGGTGCGCTAACCATTTAATGACGATTCACTATAAGTACCGACAAATACACTTCTATTTATTTACTTCAACAACGTTCAGAAACTCTCTTAGCTTTATTCTTCGCTTCACTATTTAACCTTGGATATTTGGTCTCAAATCTTATGAAAGAATGCGTTTGCTGATTGCACGACTGACTACAATTTTAAAACTGTCAAGTATGATTCGTATTAGAAAGCTGAAAGATCGCTTAAATCAGAGTATTACTACCCAAGAGAATTTTATTGAAACATATGGACTTTAATGTCACTTATTATACGTAGCTTTTCTCTTTTATGTCGAGAATTGACAACACTAGTGCTGCAATCTGGTAACTTTAAAGTAAGGTTCGACCTTTTTGATGTCAAACACATTGTGTTGTTTACAGTAACTTAAAATTTTCATTTCGGTCAAAAATTGGATTTCGGAACACTTTTATGCGTGATTATTTTTTGCAACTTACGGTGTGGATTAACTCAGCAACAGTGCATAGAGGAACTTTATTAAATTTTTAGCATTAAAGCTTCAGCAAGGACCAGTGTTTATCGATGGTATGATGAATTCAATAGAGGTCGTAGAACATTCCAAGACAAAATTCATGACAGCAAAGCAGTTGTTGAACTGGAAACTATTGATGCTGTGCTTAAACTGATATTGCAAGATTGTCATATGACCTAACGTGAGCTAGAGACAACAATGCAAGAGTACAACAATATTGCATAGACATTTGAGTGTAAAAAAAAATTGTTCACGTTGTCACGTGTCGATTGGTCGAGAGAAATGTTAAAACAAACGAAACAAGTCCATGACATCGGCAGGTGGTGAATCATGGAATTACGCGCATTAGCCCGAAAGTGAAGAACATGCGACTGTGTGGTTGTTTACAGATAAGCCGCATCCAATAGAAGTTGTTCGCGCACGAAATGCTTCTAACAAATGGTTGCTGGTCTTTTGGAGAAACTGATCATGTCGCAACCACACCAACGGAACAACGCAGAACGGTAACTTATGAGTGGTATACAACCATATTTTGCCAGTTGTCTTTCCAGAAATCAGGAGAACCAACCGCTAGTAAATTCATTTCAAGAAATACTGTCAGTATTTTGTATAGACCATTTCTATCAGCTGTTTAAACTTTGTTCAGGATGACATTTATGGTAAATTTTTTTCCACAACATTTCCATTTAACGTTTTTTTTAAGAAAAGTTAAATAACAGTCTTAAAAATAACTATTATTTCAGATCCTTATCAAGATCTTCCGACCAATTACACTTTGCATGTCAATAGAAAAATCACAGGCAATTATTTCTTGACAAAACGTAAACAAATCATAATTACATGATTACTCTGACCCAATGCGATTGCATCTTTATAATACCATTTTGTTCAGAAACTAAACTATAAAAAGTGACTGTGAACAACGTCAATGTGTAGTTCTAAATTTACTACTCCCTAACAAAGTCAAGCTTTTACCCGAATTATGAAATTCATAGTCTTGATTGCTTTGCTTTGCACCGTATTGGCGGTTATGTTGGTGAGTGTTAGTCCCTGCAGGACTTGACAACTTTAATTTTTCCTAATACCTAATACCATATTTGATTCATTTTTCAGTCCTCAGCAAATGCTCAAATGCCGCAAAGACCACAAATGCCTGGTGGCGGTAAGAGTCTAACCGGTCGTTTCCGTCGCACGGCACAAGGCGGTGGCGGTGGCGGTGCTGGAGGTGGCGCAGGTGCCGGAATGGGATTTGGTATGGGTGCTAATATGGGCGGAGGAGCACAAGGAAGTGGACAGGGTGGTCATTAATGGAGCATATAGCTATATATTTTATGAAATTTGTAGACATATAAAGCAATAAAACAGAGCAGCGCAGAAACAATTAAAGATATTTTATTTAATTATTGCTCACAATTACTGATGTAATCCTTAATTTTATATTTAAACCAAAACAAGAAAAAACGTTAACTTCGGTTGCGCCGAAGCTAAATACCCTTCACAGGTGCATTTCTCTTAGTAACTATGTGTTCAGTTTGTATGGAAGCTATATGCTATAGTTAACCGATCTGAACAATTTCTTCGGAGATTACATTGTTGCCTTAGAAAATAACATATACTAAATTTCGTTAATAAATCTTGTCAAATGTGAAAGTTTTCCATACAAGCATTTGATTCCGATCGTTCAGTTTGTATGGCAGCTATATGTTATAGTGGTCCGATATCGGCCGTTTCGACAAATGAGCAGCTTCTTGAAGAGAAAATGACGTTTGCAAAATTTCAATACGATATCTTAAAAACTGAGGGACTAGTTCGTATATATACAGACAGACAGACAGACAGACGGACATGGCTAAATCGACTCAGCTCAACATACTGATCATTTATATATATACTTTATAGGGTCTCCGACGATTCCTTCTGGGTGTTACAAACTTAGTGACAAACTTAATATACCCTGTTCAGGGTATAAAAAGTATAAGTACTCGTCGAGAAGTCAAGACATAAGTCATGTGTTTAGTAATATAGTACTTTATTACTAGCGACTTACATAATGGTTCGAATCAGCTTGACAGATGATTCGTGAAATGTTCTCACAGGAATACCCATTGGCTAGTGCTGTTTGACAAACCCTCTGTTCTACCTTGCTCGAAGCAGCTATCAATACTTTTGACCAACTTTGTATTTTTATCAGAAAGGGAGTCATGCTGCCTCCTTGAGCTTCTATGAACTGTGGAGGTCCTCTGTTGGCCAGATGCCGACACAGAGCTTTGTTAGATTACATTTTCAGTTTAGAACAATCTTAACTGTTCAAGGTAGACTATCTTTGAAGTCATTTTAAAAATATGCACGACAGTATTATTAAAAGAGTTTATACCCCACGACAGTCGGGTCTACGTAACCGGAACGGACGCGGATTTTCATCCGACCAAGGACTGACTACTCGGCAGTATTCTTCCTAATTACTTAAGAGATGTTTTCTGACGCTACAACAATAACATCAAAGAATATACAATCATACTGTTTTTAGGCCATATAGTTCCTTTTCCCGACAATTCCGATAACACCAAGTGACACACATTTTTATCCGGCCAATGTTTGCCAATTTAGCAGCCTTCATTATTGGATAATATTCGATCGATTAGACCACGTCCAGCACGCATTGAAGAAAATATAGCAACGGTAGCAAAGAGTGTACAACAAGACCGTGGGAAGTCGATTTGGAGCCGTTCGCAGCACCTCGGACTGACGTATGGAACGACTCGGCGCATTTTACGTCGAGATATTACATTGAAAGCGTATAAAATACAACTTGATCAAGAACTGATGCCGCTCAACCTTCGCAAGCGTTATGGCTTCACTCTATGGGACCTTGAAAAGTTCCAAGAAGATCCAATGCTTTCTAGCCAATTTTTGTTCAGCGATTTCTGGCACAATGGGTATGAAAACAAGCAAAATTGCCGTATTTGGGACGAAGAGCAACCTGAGGAGATTTAGAAGCAGCCATTTCATCCAGAAAAAACAAAGGTTTAATGTGGTTTGTGGGTCGGTGGAATTTCTTCAAAAATGATGCTTGTGAGAACGTAACCGTCAGTGACCGTTATCGCGCTATGATAACTGCTTTGATGACTGAAATTGAAGCTTGTGATCTTGGCGAAATTGGTTTCAACAAGACGGCGCCATTTCCCACACATCGCATCAATCAATGGATTTATTGAGAGAACACTTCGGTCAGCAGATAATTTCACGTTTTGGGCCGGTCGATTGTCCACCAAGGTCGTGTGATAGCACACTGTTTGCATGCCTTATAGCAAGTTTGTTTTGATTTTGATTGCTCAGTTTGTATCCGTCGTTTCGTTTCGGGTTTCCCCAGCGGGCAGGGGGTAAATTTGACCGCGGTAAGGTATGCCTGTCGTAAGTGGCGACTAAAATTCAATATGCGCATAGTTCAGCATAGTTTTGTCAGAAATTGCGCTATAATGCTCAGCTTGAACTGATATTATAGACTTTGAATAAGCACCGTGAGGTTAGGCCGTCAACGGCAGGTACTCATCTAAATTTCAACAACTGTTGTTTAGTTCTGGGTATTACATAGTAGCAAAAATTATATAACCTGTTCAGAGTATAGATTAGGTTAGGTTAGTCTGGTAGACTAATAAGCCACGTATAGACCAGTTTGATCTTTTGCTATACCGGGTGGAGTTTAGTTGCTATGACCAAGAGGAGTAGTCATCCTTTAGGACGCCTGCGCTTTACACGAAATTTAACAGACTCTGCGGTCTCTCTATCGATACCTCTTCCAATGTATCATACCATGGGGATTCCATATGCTTACAGCGTAGTCTTGCCAATGCCAAGTGTACAAAACATGCTCTATTGTTTCCCTGGTACCCTGTTCTAGACATTTCCTACAGTCTTCTCGATCTGTCAGCCCCATTCTGTGGGCGTGTGTCGCCACAAGGCAGTTCCCATCATGTTTCTATAGTCTCTTCTATTCAGTAGCAATAGGAATTTTGTGTATAGTACTTCTGATCTATCGTTTTGCACATGACTTTTGCAGTTTTGCTCCCAGGCAGCGCGTTCCATCGGGTATAAATATATAGTCCCAAGCTTTGAAAGCTCTTGCTTATGTAACTTAGATTGTAATTTTGAACCATACAATTGCAAAAAGCTTTAAAATTACTACCTTCCACTAATTAAATAATTATTAAATTCATTATTAAACTGAAAGCTTCTTGATTAACCCGTTTTGCCGCTGTTACTCAAGTTTTCTAAAATGATTTTTAAAGCGCTTTTTTCAAAATATGTTAACGTATATTGAAATCTGCGCACAAAATATGTATATTATGAAGAATTGAATTGAAAATTTAATGCACCTAAATTTGTGACAATTAAACAAATATTCGATTATTATCACTTAATTAGTTTTTAAAAATTTGTTCTCATAATTTTCAACAAATTATATACCAATAATTGCATTTCGAACGAAACGGCATTGCGTGTTGAATTTAAAAACAAATATTCTTTCAATATAAGATACTATCTTCACTATGGAAAATTGTTATTTGGTAGTAGAACTATAAAAACTGGGTTGGCGCAGTCATTGGGAAAGTAGTATTCAAGTAACGACAGTTCAAGCAAGTACAGACCGGTTCTTGAAGCAAAGATGCGCGTATTCATTTTGACCGCTTGTGTTTTCGGTGCTTTGGCAGCATTGTTGGTATGTCATAAATAGTTCAACCTTTTTAATCATAAAGAAAATCAATAATATGAAGTCCTAATTCGCTTTACAGTACACGACAAATGCTGAGCCCATACCACAAGGACCACCTCAAGGAGTACCGCAAGCGCCACAAAAACCCGCTATAGAAAGTCGCTATCGTCGTGCCGCTCAAGGACCACCTCAAGGAGTACCACAAGCGCCTCAAAAGCCTGCCATAGAAAGTCGCTCTCGTCGTGCCGCTCAAGGACCACCTCAAGGAGTACCACAAGCGCCTCAAAAGCCGGCTATAGAGAGTCGCACTCGTCGTGCCGCTCAAGGACCACCACAAGGAGTACCACAAGCGCCTCAAAAGCCTGCCATAGAAGGTCGCTATCGTCGTGCCGCTCAAGGACCACCACAAGGAGTACCACAAGCGCCTCAAAAACCAGCTATAGAGAGTCGCTATCGTCGTGCCGCTCAAGGACCACCACAAGGAGTACCACAAGCGCCTCAAAAGCCTGCCATAGAAGGTCGCTATCGTCGTGCCGCTCAAGGACCACCACAAGGACCGCCAGGTGGTGGTATGGGGGGTACGATGGGTGCTGGTATGGGATTCAGCATTGGTGGAAGCGCAGGAGCACAGGGTGGTGCTCAAGGTCAAGGTGGTGCGAAATAGTCTACCAAAATGAATGGATAATATTGGTATATAAAATTCCTTGATAATAAAAAAATATCAGTGCAGCAAAACAAAAACTTTTTGGCTCTCTTATTTTATAAAACGGTGAATAGAATTAGTTAATAATACTCATGTAGCAACGAGAAATAATAGACATCACGTGGTGATCCAGTTAGGTGAAATACTTTTCTCAAAAAAATGCATTAAAATGAATATAAAAATGTGACTATAGTGTAAATATATTGTGGGGTTTACAAGCCCCCATGGTCTTCTGGTTCCATACATGTGTCATCCAACCAACTAGTCGGCTCATGATTTTAGCCCATTGGAGTCAGACTCGGCGTCACAACGAGTATGGTATCATACTCGACCTTGTTAATGAACTCGGGCTAATTGGACGATGCGATCGAGAAGGGAGATCCATGAGGAATTAAATAAAACGTTTTCATTCCCCAATAGAATGTACCAATGATTCTATGATCGACAGAACCAAAGCCGAAATCTGCATATTCACCAACGGATCAAAACCTGAAACAAGAGCGGGCTGCTTCTGTAATAATCTATACACAGAAGGTAGCTTTAAACCAAATTACTGCATCACAGCCTTTCAAACCGAAATTGCGGATGTAACAGAAGGTGCCAAGTGGGCTTTAGCTTTATCCAGCAAGTTCAAAAATCTTCTGCTGGCCTGCGCGAGGCCAGTTGGGAACACAATTCCCAAAATCAGGATTTTCACCAAATCCATTGAGTTAAGGCTTATTTTAGTTACCACCGCGAGCACAATGAGCCTTATGATAGCCTAAGAGCGACCGACTGCGGACTGACGCTCACATCCCTCACTTTTCAACCGATCAATCAAGCAAATATTAAGTTGTTAGATTACTTTTGGAAATATGAACTTTAATAACTAGTTACTAAGCCACTTTTTAATATTTTGTTTTTTTTTTCATATTTTTATTAACTAACCTACATAAATATTTACATTGGCTTACAATCATCATCAAGCAGCGCTCAACTGCCGAACGCACTTGAGGAACATAAAATGGTCTTAGACGGACAAGTGTTAAACAAGGATGAGGCATATAAGTGGATTTACATATGTATGTATATTATATATGACCCTTGAATAAGCCGCCCACAGAAATATTGCCTACTTTTAGGCGCATATCATAGTTATCTGATTTACAGCATTGAAGAAGCGAAAAATATCATAGAAAAAACGCATTACAACTGAAAATTGAGCTAAAAAATGTCAATAGATTAGGATAGATAGTTTTTGAAGAAAAAAAATTATAAAAAGTAGTCTGAAAACCTTTGCAAAGGAAAGCTAAAATAAAAAAATTCAAAGTAAAATAAAATATACGGACGGTAACCATGTATATATATTTGTATATATTTTATATACCATCAGAAAGTAGAGATTTCAGCAAATATAAAGAATTTTTGATTGAAAATTGTTTTTTTTTTACTTTAAGTCGAAATATGGTTTCCTACTTAAAATTTTATATAAAAAATTTAATGTGTTGGGAACACAAGAAGTTAAGTTTTCAACAGATTTCGTTAAAGAAATTTTTTATACAAGATAAAAAAAAAAAATAACAAAAAAAAACTGGGATTTTTTTTTTGAATTTTTCACATAATTTTTGAGGTTATGCGAAAAAGTTGGAAATACAAAAGTTGTATGTAGATCTTTGCATTTATATGTCAAAGTTTACTCTAAAACAAGATCTACAAGATAAAAATAATAAGCCCAAAACTTGTATAATTGAATTTTTTAGGTTATGTTAAATAGTTAGAAGTACAAAAGTTGTAGTTCTTTTCTCTAAAACAAGATCTACAAGATAAAAACCAAAAACTGGGATAACTGAATTTTTCACATAATTTTTGAGGTTTTGTGAAAAATTTAGAAATACAAAAGTTGTAGATCTCTGCATTACTACAACTTTGACCTATAAGTTTTCTCTACAGTACTAGGTAGTTTTGCCGGAAATCGAGCCAAACCAGTTTTAACCTTTAAAAATTCAACCATGTCCCTCCTCTTACTCTTCACGACCTCAGATCGCCCGTAAATATTTTTTTCTTTAATATTTATAATTTTATTTTTCACTTCCAATGGATTCCAACAGACTCTGCATTTCTGTCACTTTTTATAATTTTCAAAGTCTTCTTTCTACACTGGTCTTCAAGCACATATCTTCGTAGTAATAAAAGCTTACATTTATATAGATGTTATTTCAGTATATACATACATATATTTTATAATTTGTAAATATATTAAAGCACTCTAATTAAAAAATAACGTTTCTCTTTAATTTCGAATATATAAATATTCAATTTTTTAAACACTCACCTTTGTACGCAAGACGTCATAGCATGGCTCCGATAAAACTTGCGCAATTAAATTTAACATAATATTGGAACGATCCGTTTGTGGGCCATATTGAAAATACAGTTGTGAACAAGAACTTTTATGAAACTTATTTTGATTCTCAAACAAATAGCTGTCACCTGTAAAGACAATTAGCAACTATATATAATTTCCAGAAAATGTCTTGACTGTCCACTCACCGCTACACAATTTGTACTCCCGTTTCTTGAGCATCTGCCGTGCCAAAAGCGGCAACACAATCGAATTGGTTTTCTCCAGACGTTTATTGACACGTTCCGCAATATCCAGTGCTTGCGCCTTGGTCACATTGCCATAAATAAAACATTCCGTGTGCAGGCGTTGGAAAAATTCACGCGCAAAATTTACGACACGATCATAGGTAACCACTATGCATACAAAAAAAGTAGTATTATTTAGTTTATATAATTTTTAATATAAAATCAGTTAACGCACATTCCATCGCATCCAACAACTCGCTGTTGGCCCAAGCGTTCTCGGTAAGTATTAAAGCCAGATAATAAATGGCATGCTGATAAGGTTGTTCGGCCTTAAAATTCTTGAGCGAGCGTATAAAATCCTCGCGCAATATATTAAAACGTTTCTCATCGATTTTGAAATCGAATAAATGATCCAACACTTTTTCTAACAATACCAGCTGCTTGTCGTTATAACCACGTATAGAAAACTGCAGAAAAGCATATAATTATATATATTTTATTTTCAAATGTTGAGCATGCGCACAAACCTCGATTCCCGACGACTTGGTGTTCACTTGTAGTTTTAAACCCGCCAAAGCTGCATCATATAAATATTCATTCAACTGATCTTTGAGCAGTGAAACCATTAACTGATTCAAATTACAATTAAGCGGATCGAGATAGGCAATTGGATTGGACATGTCAAAAGTCATGCAGGCTTTCGGCTTCAAAAAGTGGTTGTCTTGTTTATGCCACACTCGTAAGATTGGCGAGTCCTTTATAATGATAGGATGTTTCGATAAGTCCGCATCCTCTGGCGCCAAATCGAGATTTGTAGGTATAAAAGCGTTTGGTAGCGGCAGCGCAACGTTTTCATTGAGACCACAATTTTCCCAGCGCTGTTGAATGAAAAAATTGAGGTTAGGAGTTATACAAAAAAAAAAACAAATTTAAAGATTAGGAATTATAAAAAAGTATTTTAGGTAAGGAATTGTAAAAAAAAATTAAAGGTTGGGAATTATAAAATAAAAACAAATTTTAAGTTCAGAAATTATAAAAAAAAAAAATTGAGGTTAGGAGTAACAAAACAAATTTTAAGGTTAAAAATTATAAAAAAAAGCAAATTTTAAGGTTAAGAATTATAAAAAAAAAACAATTTTAAGGTTAGGAATTATAAAAAAAAATACGTGCATTTGAGGTTAGGAATAATAAAAAAAGATTAAGGTTAGGAATTATAAAAAAAATTAAGGTTAGGAATTATAAAAAAATATTTCAAGTTAGGAATTATAAAAACAAAGAAAAACAAGTAAGTAAGAGCTAAGTTCGGGTATAACCGAACATTTCATACTTTCGCAACTTGCAAGGATTAAAGCCAGGAAAGTACCTTCAGGTATATAAGGGCTGTTAGTTATATGGGGTCTAGGGAATTAGAAAAAATGTTTGAGGTTAGGAATTATAAAAAAAGTATTTGAGGTTAGGAATTATTAAAAAATATTTAGGGTTAAGAATTATAAAAAAAAATATTTGAAGTTAGGAATTATTAAAAAATATATATGTATTATGAAAAAAATGAATGTTAATTAAGGAATTGTAAAAAAATATTTGAGCTTAGGAATTATAAAAAAAACAAGTAAGGAGTAAGTTCGGGTATAAGCTAACATTTCATACTTTTGGAACTTGCAAAGATTAAAACCTGGAAAGTACCTTCAGGTACATAAAGCTTGTTAGTTATATCGGGTCTAGGGCGAGTTTTGACTCGATTTTATTTATTCCACGCACAAAGATGCACCGCTATAAGAAAAACACGCTCTCTCAATTTTAATAAGATAACTCGCATATGGGCCATAAATGCGGTATAAAGTCTCCTGGAAGTTCGACAACCGTTGTACCGGTCGGCGAGTTTCGAGATATGGATTTCAAAATTTTTTTTGCCAAGGAACATGTGTACCAAGTTTTATCAATATATCTTAATTTTGATTCAAGTTACAGCTTGCATGGACGGAGAGACGGACGGACAGACAGACTATTACCCGGATTTCAACTCGTATCGTCATCCTGATCATTTATACATATACAACCTTATATGTATGTGTCTCATTTAGTTGTAGGTGCTACAAACAACCGTTAGTTGAACAAAACTATTAAAAACTATAGCAAAATGTTGCAAGAGTATACAAATTATGTTCGTGTGTGTTTGCCGCCTACTCACCCGCAATGTCTCGGCTTCAATTTTGTATGAGCCATATTTAGTTTTGTAATACGGTTCGATTTCGTTACACAATGGCTCGTAACTTTGGCCAATTAGCACGATGCGGCATTTTTCCGGCACGAGCTCATCAAGCAGTTTAGTAATCAAATCTGGACGCCATTCATTGCTTAGATATGGTGCGGTAAGCACTTCCTCAAGTGGATAAATCTATTGAATATAAGTTTGATTTTCAGGTTATAAGCTTAGCATGTTTTATATTTCGCTAACTGCTCACCTGCATTGCGGAAACTGCATTTGTGACCATATTTTCTGGCTGCTCTTTGTCCTTGAAGCGGAAACGTATTTCATTTATTTTAACATATTCATCAAAAATCCACTTCTTTGGACCCTCCTTGCGCACCATTGACAAATACTAAAATAATTATAATATTTAAATAATTTTTGAAAATTCTTTTATAATTTTTATTTTTTATTTTTTTATTTGTTATAAACTGTTTACGCACCTGGAAAATAATATTGACGATATCATCAACATGCTCCATGCCCTCCTGCGTGAGATCAACAACGATCTCGAAGAAACCAAAACCGTTTAATGTATTCTGATGCCCAGCCATTAGACTAAATATTAAAATGAAAAAATAATAAAGAATAAGTTAATAAGAAAAAACGTTAACTTCGGTTGCACTGAAACTAGAATACCCTTCATAAGTAAAAAATGGCTTTAGTTTATTACTTACTCATTACACCAACCCAATTTACGCAGTTCGGAGAGTATGCTACCTTTTCCCTCATGCCCAAGCAAGTGCGAGAGATAGCTGTCGGGCTATAGTTGCGTAAAAAAATATATATAAATAAAATTATTGTAAATTTCATAATTGCATTTTATATAATATAGTTTCACCAACCGCTGATTTATATAACTCTGTTAGATCGGGTGTTGTAAAGCTGATTGTTAAAGAGCGCAAGTCTTTTATTGGTAAAATATGCACTTTGCGCGCGTATTTATCCTCCGAGAAGGGTTCAGGCTCAAATGTTGGTATTTCAACATTTTTATTCTCGATAGTGGAGAACTTGTCAATGACCATTTCTTCGAGTTCGTTAAGCGACTCTGAAAAAAATTAATAGATTTTATTGTAATAATGTCATGCGAGTTTTTTTTTATATTTTACCTTTGCCTAGTACCGCTAAGCTCATAATATTCGCGGAATACCATTTCTTATGAAACTTTAAAAGTTCTTCACGCACATCAATGTTCTTTGATTTGGGTATGTCATGGAGTGTTGCTTTGTTGCCTGTTAGAGGTTAGAAATTTAATTATTTTTAATAAAAAAACAAATTTGGTATGTGCTAATGATAACAAATCAGCTTGCTTACATTAATTATATATTGGTATTTCATTATAGCATTACTTACCAGTACCAAATTTGCAATATGGGTGATCCGGTTTTGCTAAATGTTTATGCACTTGCTTAATGCGCCATAAATCGCTTGGTATATTTTTCTCATGCTCTGAATTGACCTTTATATATAGAACAAGCATATAATTTAGTTTAGAAGATATTATTATTTATAATTTGTATAATAAACAGCTTACCGCATTAATTTCACGCTCGGTAGCACTGGCTGTAAACAACGGTCCTATAAAGAATTGCGCAAAACGATCGAGTGCACCATCCAAATGATCTGGTGCGACATGAAAGTGATACTTGGTATATAATGGATATGTAGCTGCATTGCTGCTGCCACCACTTTGCGATAAATAGGTGGTATAGCCATTCTCATGTGGATACTTTTCGGTGCCCAAAAACAGCATATGCTCAAGAAAATGCGCCAAACCGGGTAGATTATCGGGATCGGACATATGGCTGCATGTGCGACAAAATTTGTGTATAAACAAATAAATTTAAAAAATTGCATAAACAAATAAATTTAAAAAATTGTATAAACAAAAAAATTTAATAATTTTGTATGGACAAAATATATTCCAATGCTTTGCGTTCATAATTCTCCTCACCCTACTTGCACTGCCAGCGCTGCCGCCGAAACATCCGTCTTGGGATCACTGATCAGTAGTACCTTCAAACCATTTTCCAGTTGCAGACCACGATAGTCTCTTGTGTCTTGCTCGGATTTGGTAATATCATTTAAACTACGTAAATAAAGGTGAAAAAATTATATATGAGCATGCATAACTGGTTTGTACGTGCATTGCTGTTTTAATGTTTTTTTGTTGCTGTAATCAATATGCATCAAGTCATTGCGTTTGCGCGAGTGCCGAGTCATAAACTTATTACATATGTACATATTTACTCACCGTACTATAGCTTCTATCTCTTGTGGTTTCTTTAGTGGCATCTTATTAAGACCACTTGATTCGCCTGCCGCCGCAGTGCTTGAAGCGCTCATTTTACGCTGGAATATGAAGTTTGATTCAGCACGCGTAAACAATAAACTCGAGTTTGCCCAAACGCTAAAAATGTTGTGAAATACAATAGCAATTCGCATATAAAAATATGTATATGTATATAAATATGTATCTACATTCAACATACTACAATGATTATAATGCCATGCACCCGGATTAACACCTACATACCTTTTTGTGTTGTTTGCGCTTATTATTGATCGGGTCTGCAGTTGTTGTCTACAGCATAATACTAAGGCTTGTCTAATAAACATTAATGTTCTATAAAATTGTTGTTGCTCCACTTCCTATGTACTCTATAATAACCACTTGGTTTGTACTTTTGTTTCGGTAAAATTTGCTTTTTTATAAAACACCAATTAACTATGCTGTTGGCAATTCGCTGTGCTAACAATTTACTGCCACAACACAATCTTCTCCTACTCCACCGCTATTGGAATCGTGGAAAATTCTGCTTACTTAATCGCTCCCCTCACTCAAATCGTGATTTTAGTTGGATCTTATAAATTAGCAATTAGCAATGACAATCAGTTGTTTCTGATAGCTGTCAAATTTGACATTTAAATGAAACGCAAACAGCTGATGAAAGTGAAGGAAATGAAATGACGGCAAACAGAGAACGTATAATTATTATACGTTCTCTGCGGCAAAGAAATCGGCATTAAATGGAATTGAAACATTAAGCGGATATATCATATTGATAATGAGAAAAACACGTTAATTAATTTTAAAAAGTCGATAATAACTTACAGGGTGGTGGAGAGTAAAGAGATTATTATATAATCGTTATTTAAGGGGGAAGTTAAGTTCAAGGAAAAAACGTATTGTTCGAGAAATCGGTTAAAAAACATTATGAATTTTGCTTCAGTCAACATGAAATTCAGACACGATATTAATATGAAATATTATGAGGTTTTTTAAGACAAAAAATTAATTTCGAATAAAAATTAAATCCCTACTTCAACCTTAAAACAATAAATTTAACTTTTAAAAATACTATTTTCAGTATACATGCACAAAATTCATAGTTTTTGCCGGTGTATGCACTTGGCAAAATATACCCATAACTCAAAATTGTTCGTGGGATTACCCTGTGTTTTAAATATTCTAGTATAGCAATGAACTTCAACGTTCCGCTTCCGATACGCGCAAATACAACACCGTTAACAGCAGCAAGTTGACAGCAGTCAAAAACAAAAGTTCCGCGAGAGCGCATTAAATAATGAACACAAGCGGTTACTTGACAAGTAGCGGATAAAGAGCACCAATGCAGAGCCACTTAAATAATTTACATAAAGTAGAAGAAAATATCTGTTGTGAATATAGCATAAATATTTAAAATTTTATTTTCAATAACATAAGAATTTAACGGTAAAAGTGCATAAACGATGTAATCTGTGAGATAGTGCATGAAATAAAAGCAAATGCAGAATTAGCTGCAATGTGAACAATAAAAAAGTTAATGGAGCGTAGTAGAATAGATGCAAATAAAATCTGTGCGCAACTAGAAAAAGAACCAAAGTGCAATAAAAAATAGAGATAAATAAAGTGAAAAAGTGCATACAAATTTCAATAAGCACCAAGTTTGCGAATATACATACATACATATGTATGAATGTAACTATAAATATAAATTAAAGTATAACGAGAGGTAAGAGTAGTGAAAACTGCATTTCAATAACTACATGTAAATATTAAAACTATTATATTACAATAAGCAGCTAGTGAAAAATCAGTTACTGGAATTTTGTGGCACAGTTTTGTGCAGTTACTGCTAGTGCAGCAGTTGTTTTTATTTTTCATGAAAACGAAATGGCACAAGAAAAATCAATTTTCTGGCGAGCTCCCTACTTCTAACTATCATCCATACTTATATATGTACATATGTATGTAAATGCAAACCTCCTAAAAGGGTTGAGCACCTATTTTCCAACAGCTGAGCAACTTATGTATTTTGAATGTATGCTTTTGGAATTTAAGTAATATTTAAATTAATAAGAAAAATGGAAAAATCGCAGTAGCCAACAGAATAGTAAATGCTGACATGCAGGCGAGCCCCAAAGAAACGCTGCCAAGCCGGCTGTAAAAAATTATAATTGGAAAAAGTGAATGCAGTGCAGTGACGTGCTGAATACAAGTACATGCATGCACATATGCGCTATGGCGTGTGGCAAAGGCAGTTAAAGGGTTTAGTGGAGCGGCGGTATGGTGGCGTGTGTAGAAAATCAATATGCCAAGTGGCATGCAAGCCAGGGCAACCAGGCAGTTCCAGCAGCAGTTAGCACACACAAACATACATATGTACCTATACAATAAAGCATACATTGCGATGTATTATATGCATGTATAAGTTAGATGCTTTAATAAATACCTGCCGTGTGACACGTTGGATTGCAATTGCCATACATACACACATTGACACAATCAAAGCGCTTAACACTAAAGTTAAAATTTTATAAAATCTCATACGTTGCAACTTAATTTAATTAATTAATACTTAAAAACTATTGTCTATCTCATAGTAAATTTACAAGTATGCAGTGAAGTGTCCTTTTTTGTTGATATAAATTCATTCAGTTGTTACGTGGTCACCTAACCCCGCAACGCCTCCACTATCACCTATAAGCACCTTTCTTGCGCTATTTTTTTATTATGTTGCTTTTTGTTTCTCGCCTCTAGTGTCATTTATAATATGCAGCGATTATGGCACATAGAGGGAAATAGCGATGGCTCATTAGTAGCAACAAAAACGAAGGTATCTAATATGTAGGGCCCATACAGTACATTTTATTAAAATGAGTATGCAGTGTATGTTTTAAGTCTTGTCATGCAGATAAAATCATTAAAACTAATAATAATAACATTTTTTAATTTTTTCAATTATTTAATATCTTTATAAAAAGCAATAACAAAAAACCAGCAACTTAAAGTAATCATTTTTCAAATTAGTGAAAAAATGTTTCGATAACTTAAAATTTCACCACTATAATATGTATGCACTAAGCATAAATTGCGGAACAAAGTTCAAACGGTTTTATTTTTAAGCTTTGATGGATCGTTACTTGTTTGTTGCATAGCCTTTGGACTTTTGAATTGTACTTAATTTGCTTGGCATCGAAACACGAAGTTTGGAATCTTTCTCCATTCTTCGGTTAACGTAGTTTTCAAAGATTCTTTGTTTGTGATTTGATTCTTCGGTTTTTTCTTTCTAAGAAATACCACAAATGCTCGATTGGATGCAAATCAGGAGATTGGTCTGATGTTTTTAATTGCTCAGTACTAAATTTTCTCCAAACTTTTTCATGCTCATCCGAGCTAAAAATATATACATATACTTTCGTCTAGGAAAATAACTGAATTCCAGAAATTTTTAACTTTATTTTCGTGCCTTTTCACAAACAAACTCAAACTCGCGTGTAAGCGTTGCTTATGAAGGCTTTTTACGAACATTACGACCATGGTAGCCAGCATCATACAGCACTCGACGACTAGTTTGTGGACTGCAGATTTTACCAGTCTCATTTTCAGTTTCTTAAATCACTTTAGGTGCACTTTTCTTCGGGTAGCCAGTATCTTGCGTGTATAATAATATAATGATATATAATATAATATAATTATATAATATATCATTTAATTATATAATATAATACGCTGATCCGTTGCATCAAATATTTTTGGCTACCCAGATCTTTCCTTATCATTTGTATTTCCCACTTTTTTGTATTTTTCTATTATTTTTTATTAGTGGAACTACTTTTACTTTTATTTTTGCAATTTGCCTCTGATTAATTTGTGATGCACTGTACATAAATAAGTATGAAGTTGCATATGTATTGAAAATTGTTGATTGCATTGTGTGCTCTTTCAAAAATCACAAAATAATAAAAATAATAATATATAAAAAAAATAAATAAAAATGTAAAAAAATTAAAAATAAAAAATAAATATAAAAAATAAATATATATAAAGTAAAAAAAAAATATATAATACAATTGTTGAAACTATCGCTTGGAAGAATAAGTACATACTTGTGTACATATGAATCAGCTGAAAAGTTATGTGAAATTAAACTACTGCAATCATAAAACATTTTTGTGGTTCCTTTGTTGTGGTTGCAGTGTGTCGCTGCCTGGACGCTAAACCCCAGCCATGTGCGTTTCTGCACGTAGTCCGCCGTTGTTATTCTTGAACTATTTTCATGACTACTATTAATGTTATTACGGTTCAAATGCGGTTTTTGCAGCTATATACATACATACATACATACATAATAAGTATGTACACGTACATAAACAATGGTTCCCTACTTTTTTTTTAAAGAAAAACAGAGAAACTTCAAATTTTATGGGGACTGTTTATTATCGTTCGAAAGAACATGCTTTCTTATTTATTTTTTGAAGATTATCTCTTTCAAATGTTGGCCGCTGCTACGCCTCAATTCGTTCGCCCGTTGAATCCAATTTTCGATGACTCGTTCGCGCATTTCGACTAGTAACTGTCAAATGGCACGCGTTTTGCTTCAAGGCCTGAATGAAAGCAGTATTGTTCGCATAGACTTTGAACTTTATATATCCTCATAGGAAGAAGTCTAACGGTGTGATATCACATGACCTTGATGGCCAATCGACCGGCCCAAAACATGAAATTATCTGCTCACTGAAGTGTTTTCTAAATAAATCCATTGATTGATGCGATGTGTTGGAAGTGGCGCTGTCTTGTTGAAACCAAATGTCGCCGAAATCACGAGGTTCAAAGTCAGGCATCAAATAGTCGATTATCATGGCGCAATAGCGGTCGCCATTACGATTACGTTCTCACCGTCATTATTTTTGAAGAAATATGGACCGATAATTCCACCGACCCAGAAACCACACCAAAACGTTGTTTTTTCCAAACAATGCCAAACAATATTAAACAAAAATAACATGACTGCTTTACCCGCCACACGCGTGATCTGTCAAAAAAAGGTTTTGAAAAAAGGTTTATTGCCATCAATTGCTTCACAAATTAGGCAGAAAAGCCTATTTTTAGATTTAAACTCGCATCATCATTATGAATTGAAATTAAAACCGACCGTTATAAGCATAAAGTGCGTTCCAAAGTAAACAGGACTTAAAAAAAAAAACAAACAGAACAAATGGTTTTTTCGGCAAAGTCAATTTATTTTATTAAAAATAGTCTACTTCAGCTTAAAAACAGGTTTTTGCACGGTCCAAAAGCATGTCGAATGAGTGTTTGAGCTCGTTGGTCGGTATGCCCGCCAGTATGCCGGTGCAAGCCTTTTGAATGGCCTCTACGTCTGCAAAACCCTTTCCTTACATGGGCAAATGCATTTTTCCGAAAAGGAAGATGTCGCACGGTGCCATATCAGGTGAATACGGGGAGTGGTTAATGGTCAAAATGTGATTTTTGGGCAAATTATGTAACAAGGTGTCCTTCGAATGTTGGATTCTGAGCAATTTTTGGTCGTCAGTCAATTTGTGCAGAACAAACCATGCACACATCTTTCGTAAGCCCAAATGTTCGGTCAAAATGTGATAAATTGATGTTTTGGAGATGTTCAATTCCATTTCCATGAATTTCAATGATGATTTCGGCTGATTTTTGGTGAATTCACGCACAGTTTCGTTGGAATCCGGTGATCACGGATTTTGATTGGCCCACATGTTGATCGTCATTTAAGTCCTCACGATCACTTGAAAACGTTGAAACCACTTGTGCACTCTGGTACGGGATAGGCCATCATCGCCATAAACTTGTTTCATCAATTAAAACGTTTCGATAAAAGTTTTACCAATTTTAAAACAAAATTTAATATTGGCTCTTTGTTCGAAGCTCATTTTGGCACCGATAACACAAACATACTGACACTTAAAACGCAATAACTTTACTTACCATCGATGAAATGTCATGAAATTCTCACAATCGATAAAGATAGCAGACTCTAACGAACTAGTCGACATATACATAGATGGCGCCACCAGGGGGCGCTACATTCAAAAAGTCCTGTTTACTTTGGAACGGACCTTGTAGGCGGTCCATAATGGTACCTAAAACTCCTATAAAATTGATCATAAAAGCCAATCACAAATCTGTTGAGGCAGCTAACATCAGTTTCGGCTATGTCTTCTGGCTCGCCAAAGGTAGATCAGCACTAACTAAGATTTGAGCAATTGATAACAGATAATATTAAAATCAAGAGACTTTTATCTAGCATGAGCGGCTCGGCACTTTCTTCGTTCCCGCGCCTACAAAAAGTCAGTTCAGGCGCCAAAAAAATGGTTCTTTACGGAAAGTAATAGTCTTGGTTAAGTTAACCAGAACTTAACTGACTGTTGGATGCTAAGCAGATATTGACGTACATATGTACATACATGCCTACGAGTGCATATTCGCAGTTAGTCGCATCATTTAATGAAGCAGCAATTAATTGCTCACACTTCCAGTTCACTCACTCGCGATTTTATGCATTTTATTTGCTCTCGTTTTTTTCTTTTGGATTCCACTCGCTCCGCTTATCACTCGTATCTGTGATTTATGCACATATCTATTTACATACATATGTACATTTGTTAATGCTCTTGCAGTTTCTCTCGCGATGCAATGGAGCCGAGCTGTTGACAAATAATGCAATCAGTTTGCAAAATTTTCCATTGCTGTGAATATCAAATAGAGACTGGGGAAAATGTCGTGTTTTCGCACGAGATTAAAATATGTAATTTATTTACTTGCACTATAAAACACTCATACACACACATACTATACACATTGGTGAGTGTTTGTGTTAATTATTTGAGGAGTGGATATTTTTTTGCCAGTAATGGCATACTTGTGCACTTTTATATTTCAGTTTGTTGTGTTAGATAAGTTGTTGTAATATATGACTAATGGTCAAAGTGATTACGTTTTATTAATATAGTAGTTTGTGCTATTTTTAACTTCATACTAGATGCTTTTGTTTAATTATAAACTAGGCAATAACATCATATGAATAATGTGTTGGATGATGGATATGCATAGCTGTATGTATGTTTATGCTTACTAGATTAAGATTAGAAAATAGACAGGTAATTGGCTATAATAAAATAATTTATGACATGGATTCTTTAAGACTTGATAAACTGGGACCACAACGCTTCAATAGGGTTGGGAAGTTCTCTACAAATATATGTAGATTAGGTTAGATTAATCTGGTAGGCCCACAAACTACGCATAGACCAGTTTTGATCCTTTACGGCACCAAACGGAGTTCAGTTGCTAGCTTCAAGAGGAGTAGTCATCCTTTAGGATGCCCGCGCTTGACGCGAATTTTAACAGACTCTGCGGCCTTACTATCGATAACTCCTCCAGTGTATCATACCGTGGAGGCACCAGATGATTACAGCGTGGTCTTGCCAATACGGGACTAGTGCACAAGAGATGCTCCATTATTTCCGTCATGTCTTGCCCCAAACATTTCCTGCATTTTTCTCGATCTGTGAACCCCATCCTGCGGGCGTGTGTCGACACCAGACAGTTAGTATTCCCATCATGTTCCTACAGTCTCTTCTATCGAGTGTCAGTGGGTAGTGTTCTTCCGATTTACCGTTTTGCACATGACTTCTGCACTTTCACACCCAGGTCGCTCGTTCCATCGTGTTTTGATTTGACCATGCCTTTGTCAACAACGTCATAAAGACAATGCTTGGGTTTCACAATGTTGATCACGTGTTCGGTTGTTAGCCGTACACCATTCTTGGCAATCTCGTCCACTATTTCATTGCCTTCGCTGCCTTTGTGTCCTTGCACCCAGTCGATGTGAAGTTGCTTATTTCTGGCAACACTTTCCACTGCTTCTCTGTCTTCTGACCGATTTGCGATTCGAAGTTATCGCCTTGTTTGTTGCTTGGCTGTCTACTGTAGATGTTGATTCTGTAATTGCCTGCAGGTGCATTAGAGGACAGCTCCGCAACTTTCGCAATAGTAAAGACCTCAGTTTGAAATATACCACTGTAGGTCCGGCAACTTAAAAGGTTGCCTTATGCCCAACTCTGGACAGTATATTCTTGCAGTCTATAAACATAAGGCCTATTGACTTTAAAAATGCGTTATTTTGACGTGAGAATTCATGTTTTTTCGAATTTAAGTCGTTTTATTCTTAATATTTTGGCATAATTTTGAGGTTATGAAAAAAAATTTGTAGATCCTTTCATTGTGTGTCTGTCTATCCATGAAATAGAGGAGTTCGTAAAACTTAAGACCCGCGACGAGCTTGTTGATTTTAAGTCAAACTTTACCGTAATAAACAAAAAACTCTAAACTTGTCCATCTTTTATCATCCAGCTTCTACTTCTGAGTGTAGCCACCTTGATGTCTAAGCACTATGATGGTAGGCGGAATACTGCAATGGAGTTCACTAATCAATCTTTCAGGGCAGGCAACCATGAGTTAAGAATTGTTTGACTTCGCCATCTCTTTGTATAAAACTTGTAAGGGGGACAGGTCGCCTGTCAGCGGATTGGCAAAACTGATGAACTGGTAAAAAAAGGAACCTTAGCTGACCCTGCTTAAAATAGAATGGGAAAAGATCGAAGCTCCGCCCTCTTCGTTCTCCCATACGTGTCAAATGGTTCATCCGTTGAGTTGATTGACGCGATGTGTGGGAAATGGCGCCGTCTTGTTTGAAACCAAATGTCGCCGAAATCTCAAGCTTCAATTTCAGACGTCAAATAATGGATTATTATGGCGAGATAACGTTCGCCATTGATGGTTACGTTCTCACCAGCATCATTTTTGCAGAAATATGGACCGACCGATTCCACTGGATAAAATAGGTGCACTTGAATCTCATCAGGTTGCTATTTGACCCAAATGTTGCAATTTTGTTTGTTTATATGCCCATTGAGCCAGAAAGGATCTCATCGCTGAACAAAATTCGGTTCGAAAATGTCGGATTTTGAAGCTTTTGAAGAGTCCATAGAGTGAAGCGATGTCGCTTGGGAAGGTCGAGCACGTTCGGTTCTTGCACAAGTTGTACCTTGTACGCTTTTAATTTAAGATCTCGACGTAAAATGAGCCAAGTCGTTCCAAACGTCAGTCCGAGTTGCCAGCGCCGAATCAACTCTCTACGGAGTAATGGCGAATCGAAGACAGCTAGGGATCCAACGAACCCTTCTGGATGTTACAAGCTGCTTGGTACTTAACAAACCTTGTTCAGGGTATAAAAATATGCGAAATAACCGAAAAATAAAGATCTGCACCAAACATAATTTGCATTGTCAATACTTTTGCTTTTACGTATTATACATACATACATACATAGGTACATATACATACGTATGTCTGCATATATTCACCTATTAATATGTGTGCGCATAGTGTTTGTATATTTGTTCTCGTAAACCCGCAATGGTCCACTTAAGTGGTATTTATTGTGTTTGTAAACGACGAGCAGTTTAAATTACGCACTTCCGTCGTGCTTTGTGTCGTAATTTATGCACACATAAAGCGTTGTGCTGCACATTTAAGTTGCGTGTAACTAAAAATAGCCACTGAATATAAATACATACATACAACTCAATATCGATTGCTAAATGTGTATGTCAAAGAAAATCGACTTTATATCTGAATATAAGATTGTCGAATTCTTCCAAATGCACTGACGTTATGGCCTTATGTCAACTTCAGTAAGATGAAGAGGGTTAATTAACTTAAATATGTTAAAGTAATGATTTGAAGCAACTCAATATCGATTGCTAAATGTGTATGTCAAAGAAAATCGACTTTATATCTGAATATAAGATTGTCGAATTCTTCCAAATGCAATCTGTCGTTATGGCTTTATGTCAACTTCAGTAAGATGAAGAAAGTTAATTACCTTAAATATGTTAAAGTTATGATTTGTCTAAACTTGTCCATCTTTTATCATCCAGCTTCTACTTCTGAGTGTAGCCACCTTGATGTCTAAGCACTATGATGGTAGGCGGAATACTGCAATGGAGTTCACTAATCAATCTTTCAGGGCAGGCAACCATGAGTTAAGAATTGTTTGACTTCGCCATCTCTTTGTATAAAACTTGTAAGGGGGACAGGTCGCCTGTCAGCGGATTGGCAAAACTGATGAACTGGTAAAAAAAGGAACCTTAGCTGACCCTGCTTAAAATAGAATGGGAAAAGATCGAAGCTCCGCCCTCTTCGTTCTCCCATACGTGTCAAATGGTTCATCCGTTGAGTTGATTGACGCGATGTGTGGGAAATGGCGCCGTCTTGTTTGAAACCAAATGTCGCCGAAATCTCAAGCTTCAATTTCAGACGTCAAATAATGGATTATTATGGCGAGATAACGTTCGCCATTGATGGTTACGTTCTCACCAGCATCATTTTTGCAGAAATATGGACCGACCGATTCCACTGGATAAAATAGGTGCACTTGAATCTCATCAGGTTGCTATTTGACCCAAATGTTGCAATTTTGTTTGTTTATATGCCCAATGAGCCAGAAAGGATCTCATCGCTGAACAAAATTTGGTTCGAAAACGTCGGATCTTTTTGAAGCTTTTGAAGAGCCCATGGAGTGAAGCGATGTCGCTTGGGAAGGTCGAGCAGGTTCGGTTCTTGCACAAGCTATACTTTGTACGCTTTTAATTTAAGATCTCGACGTAAAATGAGCCAAGTCGTTCCAAACGTCAGTCCGAGTTGCCAGCGCCGAATCAACTCTCTACGGAGTAATGGCGAATCGAAGACAGCTAGGGATCCAACGAACCCTTCTGGATGTTACAAGCTGCTTGGTACTTAACAAACCTTGTTCAGGGTATAAAAATATGCGAAATAACCGAAAAATAAAGATCTGCACCAAACATAATTTGCATTGTCAATACTTTTGCTTTTACGTATTATACATACATACATACATAGGTACATATACATACGTATGTCTGCATATATTCACCTATTAATATGTGTGCGCATAGTGTTTGTATATTTGTTCTCGTAAACCCGCAATGGTCCACTTAAGTGGTATTTATTGTGTTTGTAAACGACGAGCAGTTTAAATTACGCACTTCCGTCGTGCTTTGTGTCGTAATTTATGCACACATAAAGCGTTGTGCTGCACATTTAAGTTGCGTGTAACTAAAAATAGCCACTGAATATAAATACATACATACATATATATTATGGTAATTGTGATATTTTTGCACATGTCTCATAATTTACATAGAATATTTCATAAAAAAAGCGTAGTTGGTATCAGCTGAGCCAACAATTGCCAATCTTATGCCAAAATAAATATATACTTACATACATATGTATGTGTAGGTGTGTGCGCTTAATGTTCTTCATCTTGCTGCTCGTATTCTACATACATACGTATATATGTACATATTTCCATGCTTACTACTCCGCTTAATGTGTTTACAAAAGGCTTGTACTCAATCATTTGAGTTCAGCGCCGACGTTGACAGCGAACATTCGCTTCTTATTACAATTTCGTTTATTTTCTTTTTCTTTTTATTATTATCTTACGTTTTATTGGTTTGTTATTTTATTGTGTGCGGTTTTTTTTTGTTTTTGCCGCGCATTAAGCACATATGAATTGAAATCAATTATACCATGACACAAAAAAAAAAAAAAACAATAACAAATAAGTTATTACACGTGTTAAATGATATAGCGAGTGGCGTATGCCGGCGAGTAGATTTATTTACTTACATACATATATTGTGATCTATTGGTGGGAAAATTATTAAGTGAAAATTATGAGGAGATAAAAAGTTTAATGGCAAAGGCAAACAATCGCCAGTCTAAATATACATAGTATATAAATATAATTACGTAGGTTGCTATATATATTTCTGGCCTAATAATGTAAATAGGCATATTTATCAACGAAAATGATTTTATTTTTTATTTTTATTTTTTTCATATTTTTTTTTGTCAATTGCTGTTTTGTTTCGGGCTCATACGCATAGATCCATGATTCGCCACCTGTGACGATCTTATAAACGTCTTTTGAAGCACCGTGATCGTATTTTTTCAGCATTTCTTTGCACCAATCCACACGAGCCTTTTGTTGAGCGATTGTCAAATTGTGCGGGATCCAACGAGAACAAACCTTTTTTACGGCCAGGTGTTCATGCAATATCGAATATATGCTGGTGGGAGAAATGCATAGGCATGCCTCTATCTGAAGGTATGTTACATGACTGTCTTGCATTATCAGTTCACGTACGGCATCGATGTTTTCTGGCACAACGGCTGTTTTTGGACGACCTTCACGGAATTCGTCTTTGAGCGAGCGTCGGCCCCGATTGAATTCGTTGTACCAGTTTTTCACAGTGCTATAGGATGGTGCTTCATAGCCATACAAAGATTTTAGTTCATCGATGCACTCTTGTCGTGATAATCCACGTCGAAAGTTGTGAAAAATGATCGCACGAAAATGTTCACGAGTTAATTCCATTTTTTGGCCGATATGAATTTTTTAATTCCCTGTTAATGTGTAATAAAACAATTCACGACTAAATGACAAAACGTTCTGAGTGATGTTATGCTAAAAACTGTCAAACTTTCCAATGGAAATGTCAGATTGCACCTGGCAACACTTAGTGTTGCCCTAAACCAGAATATATATAGCAGCCCTCGTAAATATATTTATATTCAAATACAAATATATGTGACCTGATCTACGGAAAGGGGGCTTAGGTGTCAAAAAATCAATTTTCACTTTTTAGTTGATTCGGATGGAAGATGAGATTTTAACAGCTGTTTCCCAGGAAACTAGTCTTCGCACGTTAACTCCTTTTTCCCTTTTCGTAGACCAGGTCACATATAGCAAAGTTTAGGAGGATCGCTAGGACAGCTACATGTTTGAGGTCCCTTAAGAACTTCTGCTAGGTGCTTTGAAGAATTTTTGTATATCCTCAAATGGGTATATTAAGCTTGCCCCGAATTTTGTAACACCCCGCAAGGAACTTCAGAGACCTTATAATACATATGTATGTATACATATATAAATAATCTGCGTGATGAGCTTAGTCGGTTTAGCCATGTTTATATCTCTGACTTTTGTCCTTCAGCTTTTGAGATATCGATCAGAAATTTTGCACACATCTTTTTCTTCCCAAGAAGCTGCATATTTGTCGAAATCGCTGATATCGGAAGCTATAGCAATAGCTACCATACAAATGGTACTAACCAAATCAAGTTCTTGTAGGGAAAACTGTGTTATTTGAGAAGATATATTGATTACATGTGACATGGATTAGTCCCCAAGTCTACGCTACAATTTCTGTATACTTATATTGTTCAAATATAATCATTATAAGATATTTTTATATGAACAACTTTTTTATTTTACAATATATCGTTAAGAAATTTGGTATGGATTATTATCTAAAGTACTTAAACAATTTCCGAAAAAAATTTTCAGATCGGACCACTATAGCATATAGCTGCCATACAAACTAAGCTTCAGAAACAAGTCCTTGTATGGAAAATGTTTAATTTGATGAGATATCAGCACGAAATTTGCCCGGGATCATTATCTAAAGCAAAATGTTCGAATATATTATTCAGATCGGATCACTATAGCTTATAGCTGTTATACATAATGACCGTTCAAAATCCAGTTCTTGTATCAAAAACTTCTTTATTTTGCAAAATATCGTTACAAAACTTGGCATGGATTATTATCCAAAGTATTTCCACGATGTCCGATCAAATTTTTTGAGATCTGACCATTATAGCATATAGCTGCCATACCAACTAAGCTTCCAGAAACAAGTACTTGTATGCAAAAGTTTTTAATTTGATGAGATTTCCATATTTTTTATTAGTGAAGGTCACTTTTTTCTTGTTTTAAGCTTCGAATCGCCAAAATTTCTAAGTTTTGCTTTTTGCTGCCATTCTACTGCAGAAATACTTCCTTTAGACTTACTTTAATTATAATTTATGACACCAAAACAATTCCTTACATTATATTTGAATAATTTTGTCAACACTTTTCATTAACTTTAGCTTAGCCACTACCGTTACTTTTATTTGACAACAGTTCATTAGTTTTAGCTCAGCTACTACCTTTCCAGCTATTTGCAGCAATGCAATTGAATGTCCTTTGACCGCCTCTTTTCCATATTCGAAAACAACTTTGACGGCGTCATACAACTTTGTTGACCTTCTAGCTGCTTTGTTGTAGTAGAAGTTCGTTTAGTCGGAAATCCATTCCAAATTTTGTGCTTTTTTATACACTCACAATTTACCACCTAATAAATATGCGCCTCTTAAAGCGTTTAACTGAAATGCCAACTATTGTGCCACAAAGCTAGTTGCTCATTACCAAGCAACTCTGCGCTAATGTCATGCCAGTAATGCAATTATTAAGCGCTGTGTAATGGACAAGCCTAAAAGCATTTTTATATCTACATAAATTTATATATATCACATACATATGTACATACATACCTATGTATGTATATGCCCGCGCACGTCAGCTAATATGTGTATAATTATATGGCGGTTTTGTTGTTGTCCGCCCTTGTCGAGCGCTTAACTTGCGCTTTTATGCAAATAGCAACGCCCAAAACCTTAGCACTCAACCAAGAGGGGGGCTTGTCTTGCACTTAACCAACAATGGCAACAGTAACAGCAACAGTAGTGACTTCGCTGAGGGTTGTAGGGTACTTGAACTTCAGCAAGGTCGCTGTGCTTTAAGCGGGCATATGAAAGCCACATATGTACATACATACATACAGTGAAAGCGAGGCGTTAAGGCATAAGATTACAGTGGAAACGTTTTATGCTTTTGCACTTTATGTGTGTGTGTGTTTTTTTATATCTATACGTCTGCTTTATTGCACACGCTTGTTGCTGCCGTTGATTTTTTCGTGTCAGTTTTATTTGTGTAAAAATTTATGTATTTGCAATTTGCTTCTTGCATTTTCTTGCTGCACAATGAAGGGTCAACGATTTTACTTGCAAACTGCTGGTACGATTGCACCAAGCGTTGGCGTGAAATGTGGTTTCGCCTCAAGGAAGATGAGTTGCAGTTGCGCGGAAGTCAGTGGTGACATTGCAAATGGTTGCTTTGACTTCAATTGGTTTGTTGCAGCGTTGTTGTTTATTTTATATTTCAAAAATGTAAATTTTTATACCCTGAACAGGGTTTGTCACCATATATTCGAACTAGTCCCCCTTTTTTTCGGTTATAACCGCGTAAGCGGTGTCTTCACCAATATAGAAGTCCCTCATATCTAGAGTTATTGAAATGAAATTTTGCACACGTCCTTTTTCTTCCAAGGAACTGCTTATTTGTCGAAACTGTCGATATCGGATCACTGTAGCATGCAGTTGCCATACAAACTGGCTGATCCAAAGCAAGTTCTTGTATGAAAAACTTTTTTATTTGGCAAGATCTCTTTACAAAACTCGGTATAGATTACTGTGAAAGGCAATGCTGCAATCTCCAAATTTAATATTCAGATCGGAACACTATATCATATATCTGCCGTACAAACTGGCCTATGAAAATCAGGTTCTGGTATGAAAAACTTTTTTATTTGGCTAAGTATCTTAACGAAACTCGTTGTAGATTACTATAAAAGAAAATGCCACAATGCGCCGAACATTTTGTTCAAATCGCAGCACTATAAAATGTAGCTGGCATACAAACTGTGCTGTGAAAATCAAGTTGTTGTAGGGAAAACTTTTTTATTTGGTAGAAAAATCTGCACAAAATTTGACAGATATTATTGTAGAAGATAAAGCATTAATCTGTGAACATATTTTTTTTAATGGAACGTTATAGCATATAGCTGTCATACAAATTGATCGATCAAAATCTAGTGCTCATACAAAAAACTTTTTTATTTGACACGAAATCGTCACAAAATTCGGTAAAAGTTATTATCCAAGACAATGCTACAATCTTCGAGCATATTGTTCAGATCGCACAATTATAGCATATAGCTGCCATACAAACCTGCCGATAAAAATCAAGTTAATAATCTTTTTATACATTTTTATGTTAGAAGAAAAGCGCCTGTGACGGGTATTACCATGCAGTGCAGTTAGCGTTGCTCCTCCTACTTCCTCATAAACTCATTTGACTCGTGCAACCTACGTCACACGGACGCTTTGCTCAACACATAGTCGTTGTAATGTGTAATGCGCCGCAACGCTTTTACGAACGAGCAAAAGAGCCACCACACACTTACAAAACTCACTGGAATGTCCTGGCATCCCCACTTTGCCGCTGAGAATTAAAGTAAAACGAGAAGCGTCTCGCTCAATTCCACGTACACGTGCACTTAAACGACACGACGCTGTTAATGCAGTCGACGTTGGCGTCGCAGTTCCGTACGCTGCCGCATTTTCATTTCTATGAATGAATGAGTTGGCATTTTCCAAATAAGCTGGCTCGTTTCATTGTAACATCCTCGTTCCTTCACTTGTACACTTATTCGTAAGCTGCTTAGCTCGTTCGTTCGTTCCTTGCTCTCGGCTTCAGCTGTTCGTTAGTCTGTTCGTTCGTTTGCTTTTGTTCCTGGCACATTCGTTACTCATACGCCCTGTCGACCCAAACGGTGTGTCATCCACTTGCTGCGCTCATACCGCTGTTAGCTGTCAACTAACTGCCTGTCAGTTGTGTTGCGCTGCATGTGTGTACGTATGTATGCTTATGTACATATATAACGGTACATTTTTATTTTTGCAGGTTTTGCCAGCATATTCATTCATACATTTATTTTGTTGGCATAACTTTTTTTTGCATCTTATTGATTTTATTTTTATATTCTCTTTTATGCGCTATTTTCAATTCGTGTTTTTGACGCATTTACCAAATTGCACTGGTAGCGCTACTTTCCTTTCTCTCCTGTTTCAGCCGTACCACCTTCCGTTTACCGCTCTCACCTCTCCCTACCTCTACCTAGTGTTTTTATAGTTTTTGTAGTGTCCTCTCCTCTACTCCACTCTCTTGCCGGCATCTCTGTGACCACTGAGTTCGCCCTTGTCTCAACGGTCTTTTCATGATGCTGTTATTCAATTGCTCTTCAACGAGTCCATATTTAGTTGGTAGTAACAGCATGCTGTTTCAGCTTATTCCCCACTGACTGCTGGCAGTTTGTGCTAAACACGAGCATACAAGCATATGTACAGGCAATAATATATCATATGCTATTTATTGCTGCCGCTTGTGGTGCCATCAATCCACATTTACTTATATATGTTTCTATATACATATGACTAAGTAGATTTCTGTTTTTTCTTTTTATCCAGGCAAAATAGTTGCCGCAAAACAACGTTCAAATAATGTTTTTTTCTCACTTTTCATTTATATAAGTCATGATATATCAAATTTCACATACTGCATACCATATATACATATTGTGATGCCCGTTATTTCCCAAGTTAATATTTTTCTTTGCAATTCAAGTTTCAGTTCTTACTTTTAAAACAGAGGTTCCAACGTAAACAAGTATATTTAACATGAGATTCTTTGATCTTTTGCAATAAACTTTCTATCTCCAAAACAAATAAACAAATAGTTTTGAAAATATGATATTCTAAAACAAAAATTTCCGCTCTATAAAAACGATCTTAATAAATTTTTGCATAAATTTGCACTGCTTTAAAAGTTATACGCGGTTAAAGTTATCTATCTAATGTACTGAGCATTCATGCAAGTGATTTATGGTACATTATATGTTGCTCATACGACATGGTGTACTATATGTGTAGAGTACATTTGGCGCATATATTTAACTGCGTATCACTTTTAAAGGAATGTTTTTATGAAAACAAGTATTGAAATAATTTTTGTTGAGCTGAAATTTTTTTTATTAGTATATTGTATTTGTAGGTTAACTTTTTTAATTACAAATAAAAAAGTGCTTTTTAAATATGTGGGAAAAGTAACATGATTTAGGCACGATTTAAATAAAGAATAATGAGTTTGTTTTCATTAAAACCTTTTCTACGACAGAAACTGAAACTTCAGGGGCCGTGAACGAGCAAGAAAAAAAAAATAACGAACGCCCTAACACACATAAACATTAGGGTAGACCAAAAAAATATTATATATTTTTGGCTTGGAGCTTTGAGAAATAGGTTTTCAGACAACTCTAAGAAAGTCTCCCTAATACATATATACATTAGGGTGGACCTAAATAGTATATATTTTTGACTCGGTACTCTGAAAAATACGTTCTTAGGCAACCTTAAGAAAGTTTCTACAAGTATGAGCTTTTAATTGTATAGAGAAAGATCATCCGCCTTAGTTTTATTTTTGTTTTTCTAAAAAAAAATTGAAATCTCGTTTCCAACCACTTGAAAAAATATCTCATTTCAAAGATTTTGTTGAACTTTTTTTTTGAAATATGAAAGTTTGACAATGAATACTTCTATTAAATACTGAACTTTATCAAAAAAATAATTTTACTACAAAACTTATTAATCGAGATAACAAGTAGTTGGTAGCAAGATTTGTATTCAAAGAATTGATAATAAAAAAAAATATATGTATAACTGTAAGGTGGAGTACCTTCCGGTTCCCATTAAGATGGAGCGACTTTCTTAGAGATATCGTAACAGTCTAGTGTTCCCAGTACCAGGCGAAAATAATTTATTTTTTTTTGACCCACTCTAATGTAAATATTTTTTCAAATTTTTGTTGAATTTTTTTCACAACTTTCTTAGAAGTAACGTAAGAACATATTTTTCATAGTTTTTTCCACCCTAATGTAGATACTATCAATATTTTTATAACGATTTTTAACAACTTTCTTAGAGTTGTCTTAAGAACCACAGTAGAGGAACCTAGCGAAACTTTTTTTTAACCACCCTAATGTACATACATACTCTCAAATTTTTTGTTGCATTTATTCACGATTGTTTAAGAGGTTTTTATTATTATTATTCATTTTTTTTATCCAATCTAATAGACATAAATATGTACTCTAAATTTTTTTTGCCTTTTTTCTATATTTTTTCACTATCTTGGATGTATCTTAAGAACCACAGTACCAAGCGAAAAAAAATATTTTTTTAACCCACCCTATTGTAAATACTCTCCAAGTTTTTGTTGCATTATTTCACATTCATTTATATAATATGTATTTTTATTTTTTCTTTATATTTCTGATATCATCTCATTTATCTGCCTTTTGGCTGAATTAATTTCCCGTGTCTCAATTTTTATCATTTTCTTTTTCTATTTATTACTGCTGTCGAGCTTTTCTGCCGGCTATAGTTGTGCTCGTTTCCTTTTATAGACTTATTAAGTGGTATTTATTGGTGGCTCATGTAGAAATATGACAGCAAATATTTTTCAATTAAGGCTTAGTAAGAAATATGTATGTATATTTGCAAAAAATAGTCCAGCAGACCTTGGATTATATAATATAAATTATAAATTTGCCAACTAAGCAGTTATGTTGATTATCAGAAGCTTTTTTCTGTATAGATTAGAAACTGATAAAAGCTTCTTCTTAGAAATAATGCAGCGACAGTGTTAATAATCCTCAAACACCGATTTCTGTAAAGAGCAAAAAACTTGGACCGACTTTCCGAGTTCTTATTGTTTGGATCTTCGTACAGACTACTTTGGCGTGATATGGATTTGTCGAAGTCGTAGATAATTTCGCTTATCTTGGAATCAGCATTAACACCAACAATAACGTGTGCCTCGAAATCCAACCCAGAATAACTCTTGCCAACCTGTGTTACTTCGAACTGAGTAGGCAATTGAGGAATAAAGTTCTCTCTCGACTAACAAAAACCAAATTCTACCAATCACTCATCATCCCCGCCCTGCTATATGGTGTAGAGGCATAGATGATGACAGTATCAGATGACGCGGCGTTACGAGTTTTTGAGAGAGAGGTTCTGCAGAAGACTTATGATCCTCTGGGCTTTATCAACGGCGAATACCGCAGTCAATGTCTATAACCTCGTAAGCGTTGTCTACGTCAATAGAGAAGAAGAAGAATTATCTTCATAGAATAAATATAATACCTTCTCGGTACTTCGCTTTCTTTGTCTTTAACATTTTTTTTTTATTCAAGTTAAATTTACAATCTGTCTTAATGTTAATAGACTTTAAAATTTATCGCAATTAAACATATCCTGTCAATATTTTATAAAATCAATCTGCGCACTTGAGAAGAGCACTTTTAGACATAAAAAAATTTAATTCTAATTCAATATCTGGAGAAAAAACTCCACTGCGACTTATAAATAATACTCGTAATAGCATTATTCAATATTGATTTGTATGTAAATTTCAGAAAGCATGTGGACAGACAAGCCGACGAGATCAAAGCCAATTTACATTTATTATTTTGTGGTTTTATGAATAATGTAAATTAATTGTGGTGATGAATTGAGTAATTCTAATTAGGTTTCCACATTTTCAAAGCACAATAATATTGCATAACAACTTGACAATACTCATACACTTATTTGTTTTTACGTATGCATATAGAAATATATGTAAATACCGCTATAGCGACGCTGATCTTTATCTTTATGGCTTTTCTTTATTGATTTTCATTTCTAATGCCATCAGGAAAATGGATGTTCAGTGGCACAGACTCTTTAGAAATACACTATAAGATTAAACTAGCCTAACATAAAATTGCTGCTTAATTGCGTCACACGAAACGTTTTTAATTAATTCAAACGGCGCCAGCACAGAAAAGGTATAAACAAACTAAAGGTGTAAATAATTTATATTTTTTATTAATTAATTAAAAAATACGCTAAGTCAAATGTAAATAATAAAACTAAATTTAGCAAACTAGTACGACAACATTTTTCTCACACACTGCCTTCATATTTAACTGCTGGAATATGTAAATGCTGGTACAGTACGTACACGATAAACGAAACTAATTGGTAGAAGTTGTTAGTTTATCGAAATTTTAACTATAACAGGGCAATTGAAAAACACTGACAAATATATAGGTTAGATTATGTTAAGCCACGTCTGAACCAGTTTTGGTACTTTATGATAGCAGATGGAGTTCAATTGTTAGGTCCAAGAGGAGTAGTCATGCTTTAGGAGGCCTGCGCTTGACGCGAATTTTAACAGACTCATTACCGATACCTCCTCAAGTGTATTATACCGTGGGAACTCCAGATGTTTATAGATGGCGCTACTAGAATTAAATCCATATAAGTTTTATGATCAAAGCGCGTGTATCAATTGGACAGCTGTCGAATCATTAGCTTCTGAATAATACAATTTTGAGAGAATCAACTTTTGTTATTGTCGAAAATTGGATAAAAATTAATTTCTTCTATTGACAAAATATTACTTTTCGAAGGGAAAAAATACAACTGAAGCAAAAGCTTGGCTTGACGACGAATTTCCGGACACTGTTCAATTAAAATCAACCATCAAAGATTGGTATGCTAAGTCAATACGTGAAAATTGCACCGAAGACGTGAACACAGTGGACGCCCAAAAGAGTTTATCACCTACAAAAACATCAAAAAAGTCCACAAAACAATTTTGGAAGACCGTAAAGTAAAGTTGTTCGCGATAACAGGCACTCTAAAGATATCAACTGAACGCGTACATCATATCGTTCACAAATATTAGAGTATTAGAAAGCGCTGTGCAAAGTGGGTGTGGCGCGAGCTCACTTTGGACCATAAACAACGCTGAATGAATGATTCGGAACAGTGTTTGGATATGTTAAAACGTAATAAACCGGAGTTACTGTGTCGATATGTGACAATGGATGAAACATGATTCATTGTTGCACTACAAAGTCCATTCGACAGTCAACCGAGTGGACCTCACAGGATGAATCCGCTCTAAAGCATGAAAAAATGCGACAGTAGTCAGACCATCAACAGCGCTTATTACATAGCCTTACTGGAATATTTGAAGGACGAAATTACTGAAAAACGGCCACATTTGAAGAAAACGATAGTGATGTTTCTTCACTGTCACACTGTCAGTGAAAACGACGGCAAAAATCCATGAATTTTGCTTTGAATTGCTCCGCACCTACGGAATTCTGCAGAACTGGCCACCGGCGATTGTTTCCTGTTTTCAAATCTCAAAAGAATGCACGCTGGGAAAAAATTTTCCTCGTATAGAGGTATGATCGTCGAAACTGAGGCCTTTTTTGAAGCAAAAGACAAATCGTACTACAACAAGTAAGGAAGAGCTAAGTTCGGATGCAACCAAACATGTAAGAATCAAAGCCAGGGAAATACCTTGGGCATGGCAGTGGTCCGCTCTTCTGCGAACTCCACCTTATTTTCTCTGTAGCAAGAGTATAAAAATGATGCGGAAAAGTAGGAAGGTCGCTATAATCAGTGTATCAAATAAAATGTCAAATTGAACTAAGAGTTTCACAATCACTTAACAGAGTTTCATAAAATCTTAAAGTCGGGCTTGTGACGCAATAATAAATATAATTGCTATGATTTCTGAAATAATAATTTTTCATAGTTCAAAAATTCCATCTAGGTAGTTACATAAACTGCTTGCATTTATCGAGTGTTTACTGTATGCACTTACAACGCAGTAACTTTTTGACGAAATTTAATATGCTATTTGTTGTTTTATACTGAATAACAATAAACATGGTTAAAGCTCGTTGAATAAATAATCAGTGTTTATCGTAAACAAATTTTTAATTACGTTGTTGTTCATTTGTCATGATAATATATTAAGTAAATAATAGTAAGTTGTATATGTAAAGTTATGGACAACAGATAAACACGGTTTTGCAGGCGATTGCACATCACTGAGCTCTATATAGTAAGCAAATTGGAGGCTCAGGAAAATATGATGTTAAAATCGTTATTTTCGAATGCTAACTCAACTCTGGTACTCATATAATGATCAAATGACAAGTCGAAAATTGATTTTTGACAAAATGTCGACTTCTCAGCAAAAAATGGTGGCTTCATTGTGGCTTAAAATCGGAATTTTTATTAAAAAATGGTATTTCTTCGATTATTACCTGAAAAATACATATTGTCACCTAAAATGCAAAATAACGTACATATAATCAAAAAATTCGAAATTGAGTATCTTTTTGGTTACGATTCACTACTTAAAATTACATTCATAATATTACATTTGTCCAACATTTTCAGGTTCTGCGCTCAAATATAAACCAGTTTTAACCAATATACAATTTTTTTCCACTCTTGTTCCATTTTATTTCGTGTTTCACTCACGCCACTGTAAATTTTTGAAAATGTTGTTAAGTTATTTTGCATTTTAGGTGACGATATGTATGTATATCTAAGGAACTACTGTAAATATTTAAAATCGCTCTAGCCATTTCGGACTAACTTTCCTCAAATACTTCGAAAACAGCACCGTGAGAACAGCATGTATATTTTTCGGAGCCGATTACGAATTAGTTTGCAATCTCCGATCCACCTTTTATCAGATGCTGTTATTGTTGTAGCGACAGAAAACATTCCTGAATTAATTTCGAGAAATGGTGTCAAGTTGATAGTCCTTGGCCGGATAAAAATTCGGGTCTGTTCTGGTTACTTAGACGCGACTGTCGTGTAAACGGCTTTATGCTCTATCTGACTCATCGATAAATCTAGCCTTAGGAAAGTGTGCTGGAATGGAGTACAAAAATTTGTATGAGTACGTATACATATACTTACAACATTAAATTTACATGTACAATATATTATATACTTACAAATCAAGTATTTATTGTATTTGTGGTAAATGTTTCTACTAGAAATTGCACTTATGTACATACATATGTACAAACAAATAGTCACTACCACGGCACAGTTAAGTAGTACAGGAGAAATGACAGCCATTACTTACGACATTTTCACCCAATCAACCAGCAAAATCCTCCACTAACTGCATAAATAATTCACTTTATGAGTATTGCGGTGCCATTGTTGTCCATTTTAAATGAGGTTGACATTGCAAAATGAAAACGTTACACCTCTTTGTGGTGCGAAAGAAAATTCATTGAATACAGATGAAATTTATTTACTTTTGGTTATAAAGAGGCAAAAACATGTCACAGCGAACAATATTTTTACGATGGCAAGTATTTATAAAATAGGAAATGGGGTTACACGCGCAGCTTTTCAGATGCTGGGAAATGTGAGGAGATATTTATTGTTATTCATAATTTATGGCGTATAGATAGTAATTGTTGTTAAAATATGAGGACACTGTGACCTACTTATATACCGTACATATGTACTTACATATGTACATAAATTATTTATGTAGATATACAAGTAGACTTGAATTTCGTAAAAATAATATCATTTCGAATTTTTGTGTTATGACTTTTTCTTTCGAAAATCAAGCGAAAAGCAAATTATATTACATACATACATATATGTAATTAATGCAGTTTAAACTGCTATGTATGTGAAACTTTATTCGCAAAAATTCGTGCGTGCATGCATGTGCATGAGAAAAACTGTCACGACAAGTTCTGCGTGATTGCGAGTTTAAATGCGTTTCTTCACAAATGGCAGTACTCTAAAGTTTCTGCCATCATGTTGCGGGAAAATTCAATGCAGCACGCGCTTTATCCAAGCAAATGACCTTGACCGTCGAATTGAGTAACCCAATTTAATGCAATTAAATCAGAGAAATATTTATTCACAACATCTCAACGAATATGCATGCACACTCAAACAAACACAACCAGCGCGTTGAATAACAAAAACAAAGTAATAATAATAATAGCAAAAAAAACATTGCAAAAACAAGCCTAAACAAACAGTAATTCCAGATAAATAACTAAATAGAACAATTTACACAATAAAAGCAAAACGAAAGAGCAACAATCTATTCGCTCTCTACGGACCAAATTGCAAAAACACAAGCAAATACAAAAAAAAAAAAAACAAGAAAATGCAAAAACAAAACAGAAAACATTTGGCGCACGTAATGCAATATTCGCTATAAATTTCACTCGTTGCTCTCCGTGAGCACACGCTAGTGTTGTGTGTGATTCGTTCTCACGCCACCTCTCTACCACCCACTACTCGTCACTTTCATGTGATGTCAAAATGAGGGCGGCACGTGAATAATTATACTCATGCACATAAATGTATGTTGTTACAATACATACACATGTACATAAAAAATAAATATGCCAGTAAATCATGAAGTGAATGAATCAACAACAACAAAAGAACGAAAGAATAAATAAACTGATCACCTTACGCCAAATAATAATAAAAACAACTTAGGGAGGAAACAAGTAAAATAAAGATATAAACTGCAACAAAAAATAGAAACTAATAACAATAAAAAAGTAAACAAAAACAATAGCAAAGTAAACAAAAACAACCAGCAAGAAAAATCCATAACTCAAGCAATAAATGAAAATATGCTCTAATACATTGTAGAAGCAATAAAAACTATTTTTGCAATAATGTTCATACATACATAAATGTTAATGAAAACACAAGTGCACTAAAAACAACAATAATATTTGCTAGTTTGTTTTTCTTGGCCGTCAGGAGTATGAGATAATTTCTCTTTTGAACTGGTGCAGCGCAATGAATTGTGAGCAACTGTGTGTACGAAAAACAAACTTAATGCCTTTATTGTTGATTTCATATTTGTTCGCCTGGTAATTGCTGGGGAAAAAAATTTTACATATACGAATATATGTATGTATGTGTGTATACAGGTTGGCAATTAAAGGAAAATGATAACCATCTTCAAATCTATATTATATTTTTTAATCAAAATACCGTTATTTTCCACATTAAATTAATGAAAATTAAATATGTGCTTTGCCCTTGAGTTTGATATTGGAGAGCGTTAAATTAGGTTAATTGCTATGAAGATCAAACACGGGTAACTAAAGTCAAGTTGTTTTGTTTACTTCTCAATCCAAATAGAATTAGAACATCGAGAGGACAGTCTTTCACCATAAAATGACAGAAAAAACCTAAAGTTGGTTCTTATGTATCGACAAAGCGTCCAGAACTGTAAAAAAATTTGCTTGGGGATTGTTACAATTCCAGCAATTCACCTCGGTGGCTGATGGTATTTCAGCCAAGGTCTCGCAAATGACAGGACGGTCAAGAAGAAGATATCGAAAAGACTTCTTCCAAAAAGTTTTTTTAATCTCAATGTGAATAGAACAATGACCAGTTAAGCCCCTACCACCAGAGAAATGCAAATCCTGCTAAGAATGAGCAGCCGCATGAACCGAGATTCCTAGGAGTCGTTCTTTTTGAGGAACTAGAAATTCGTTAGGAATTAGAAATTGGATAGGAATAAGAAAATATTCCCATAGAGTTTTAACTAAACACAATTCTTAATATAAGTGAGAAATTAATCGAGTGCTGAAAAATAGTCATCGAAGTTCAGGATACTTATAATGCTCCATATGGGGTCGAGAACTGTGGGAGTGTATTGTGATTTCTTCGATCGTAGTTTTTTCCTTAAGAATTTGCTTGTGACTAACAATATATGTATCTTCTTTTGAGAATTTTAAGAATTGTTTCAATATTTTTTTATACCGTTTGCTGAGCTCGCGTGAAGCTGCTATCTCTCTCTCTCCCTCCAATCTTCCCCTCAAGCTTCCATCCATCTGTGAAAGAGCTCAATGCACATTTTTTCTAGCGACTCCGCAACACTCATATAACTCTCGGAGATATATAAGTGGAGAAGATGCTGCTAGGAGTGGGATTCACGGCTCATTGCTTTCCAATATATACATATATCCTTTGCCGCAATATAGGGCAAACAATGCCTTCCTCGCCCTTTTATATTAGCCTGCCATAATAGCTTTCTATCAAGGATGAGTCAAACCCAAGTTCTTCATCTTTTCGACAGGGTGAAGTTGGAAAACCCACGAAGAATCAATGTAGTATACGAAGGTGTATTATCGTGGTGCAAAAACCAAAAATTTTCGGCTCATAATTTCGGCCTCTTTTTACGAATAGCTTAACACAAATGAGGCTTAACCCTCAAACAGTATTTCTTGTTGACAGTTTGGCAGGTCGGAAAAAGTTCGGAGTCGACCACACCTCGATAATCGGAGAAAACTGACAACATTACCTTGATTTTTGACCTGCTTCGACTCACCTTTGTCAAGATATTCGGCCGATTGATCGTCTGTTCCCGAGTAAGTATAAGTATAGATACAAGAGTCATCACCAGTAATAATACGTTTCATGGTATTCTGGTAATCGGAAAGCAGACCAATGACCAGAATGGATTTTGCGCGGAATTTTAATTAAAAAGTCTTACTGCTTTTTGCCCACAGTAGTATTTACTTTTAATTTATGCTTCCCATAATATTGAAAGGAATTTGCATTAATTTACACCATTCCTGAAAGTTGAAAGAACTTTCAGTTAATTATTTAAAAAATTACAAATTAATAAAAATTAATTCTACAGAACATATTGAAAATGTGAAATATTTTACATTTATTTGCTCTTTTCATATATTTTTATGCATTTCTCTAGTGAAAGAGAAATTAGACTTAGAAATTAACATAGTAACATATTGTTGGCGTATTTTTTTCATACGACGAAATTGACTTTAGCTCATTGTGTGTTATTGGAAAATAAAGGAAATTTCAGCTACGCAATAAGTTTGTCAGCGATAAGAATATTTCTAGCATGGAATGCTAATGAAAATATTACTTATTGGGTTATTTATCATACATAAGTAGAGTCCAGCATTTTATAATTTACACCTAAGACATACCTACACCCATCAAGACGGAGTATATAATTATATACATACATACATACATACACAAGTATCTATTTCGTATATTTCGCACATATTTAGTCCATTAAATAATTTTAAATTAGATAACCACATGATCGGTGGAGCACATGAATTCGTAATTTTAATAAAGTCGTGAGATAAAATTCTATAGACTAGAGCAAGTTTTAACTATTTTGATTTGGGAGTTACAATGGACGCCAAGCTTAATTTTAGGCTTCATATTGATACCATGGTCTTGATGGCAAAAGGTAATCTCAGCGATCCGTATGTTAATAAAACACTTTTGCTTACTAAACACTACTGCTTAGGGATATGGTAGTACAATCAAGCCGTACACCGACGGCTCGAAAACGTCGGAGGGAGTTGGTACAGGAGTCGCAGGGCCACGCACCAAACTCTCCATACCTATGGGAAGTTTTCCGAGCATATTCCAGATGTCTTTGCTATAAGTCGGTGCGTAGAGATAAACCTCTAACGGACCTTTCGCAATGAAGGTATAGTTATACTCAGCGACAGTCAAGCGGCTCTTAAAGCGATCTCTGCGTACGAGATCAAATCGCTAATGGTGTAGGTGTGTGTAGAACGGCTAAATAGTCTATCAGATCGTAACCAAGTGTACCTTATATGGGTAGTGGGTCGGCGGGCGGGGCTCACCCTCTCCGAATCGTCCACCAACACGGTAGGAACCGAACCTTTCGTTGCGTTGCATATTGCATTGCATAACATAAAAGAGCTGCTCCGCAAGAACGTAGAAGTGGATGGAGAAGGATATGGGCAACAACTCCAAGGCATGCGCCATGTTAAGTTGCTAATGGGTAGTTACAACAATAAAATGTTTAAATATGTTATCAACGTTCCAAGGAATAAACTCAGGCAACTTCTTGCTTTCGGCAGTGGCCATTGTAAGCTCAAGAAGCACATACATAACATGGGCCTAGCTCATCGTGCAAATTGCCTGTTTTGCGACATGGAGCCTGTCCTTATTCAGCTTTCTTTGGGCTTCATCTGTGTCTCGTGTTACTGTTTACGCTGTTTTGTAGTCCGCGTAGCTGATTAAATATGATTCGTCTGGCGTTTCAAGTTTTAGTATTCCGTCACAGCTAATGTTCCACAGGTCTGGACCTAAAATGCTTCTCCCGACGTAACTACTATTTGTCGTGATCTCTCTCTAGTCTGGTACAGCAGTTTTCTGCTATCCGTACAAAGATAGCTCCACACCACAGCATTGAGGTTATCGAGGATTCTGAAATTTTTTTCAAAAGCATCGATTATGTTCGCCCATCTCGCACTATTGAAGTATTTTCGAACGTCTGAAATCGCCAACAAAACTATTCGCTTGTATTTGGGGCATCTACGTTGTGCGACTTCTACACTTTCAATAGCCCTTCGAATAGCGCCTAGAGTTGACCATCTAAAATCGTGCTGTCTGGGGAAGAATCCGCCAGTTTCATTGATTGCCGCTTTCCAGTCTAGCTTTAAGTAGTCTTTCATGGAGCTCCCTGGTGTGTCGAGCATGCACAGTGGGCGGTATGCCGATGGCAAGCTGGGACCCCATTTTCCCTTGCTGATTAGGGCATGTCGTTGTGTCTTCTAAATTTCAAGGAATATTCCAGCTACGAGGCAGGCTTTGTACATGTTTAAGAGCACTACGGATCATTCTGCGGCGATTGTTTTGAGTATTTCTGCTGGAATCGTGTCGTGGCCGTGCGATTTGTTAGTTTTGAGTTTGCCAGCGGCCCGTTGCAGTTCCTCGAGAGTTTAATAAGCTTGCTCTGGTTCACTGACTCTTTTTTCGTGTGTGGGAAAGAGTGCGTTAATGATGTCATTCATTTTGACAGCGTTTAAGTCAGGTGTCTTATTTCGAGCTCTAAGCTTCTTCATAACTATTTTATACCTGAGTCACCAGGCATTTTTGTTAACATCTTCGCAAAGTTACTGCAATTTTTCCTTTTTGCTTGCCTCGATGTCATGCTTAAGCTCCTTTTCCGACAACTTCGGGTCAGCTGCTTTGCGCCTAGATCTCGTGTATGATCTGCAAAATCGAAGAGATGTGAATCTACGTTAACTGATATTTTCTGTCGACTATTAAATATGTATTAGAGGAAATTAGCGGATCTTAGCCTTTTAATTGAAGGCTGGATACGGGAAAATAAAAACTCTGAATAATCGGTTGTCCAATCTGTCAAATGATCAATAGAATATCAAAATACACCTACGTATTAAATATCATTCGGATATCTCAAAAATGGACGAAGAAACTTTTATAATCTCTCAAAGACAAACTTCGCCGTAAAAATCGCTGGTTCGAAACTAGTTTAGACCCATATATTTTTGCAGCATATGCAATTTTTTCCGTTTTTTTGACTAACTGTAAATCAATTCCCTCTAATGTCTACATATGTCTATATATGTATTTGTATGACGATGGGCAAAATATCATTTTAAATGTTCGGCAAAGATTGTGGTAGTGTATACATACATACATATACACGTATGCATGTAACTGTTTATTGTGGCGCGAATGACGTCCGAACGAATATCACGTGCCATTAGACAAATTTACTGCTATTGAATGAATGAGTAGACGATTGACTGAAGAAAAGAATGAACCATTAAATAGTCAATTTATAGAACGATTGTTGAAAGTAGCCGACGGCGCTAAATGGATATTATATTTTTAGTTTGTTTATTTTTATTATTATTTGTAGAAGTAACTGGAAATTTCTGAGCATGAAATCACTTCATATTACTAATTTTTATTATACACAATACTTCAAATTAACAGTTATTAACATACTCACATACTTGGCTCCGTTTCTTAAGGCTTTAACCTTGCTTGAGGGTATTCTTTGCCATTTTTAAAAATAACTTATTTGCGAACACTCCTACAAATTTAATTTCGAATTCGTTGCACCTAGGCGAAATGATAAACTTTTGTGGTCGGAAGCTTTGCAGAAGCAAGGAGAATACACAATGGCACAGACTGGCGCCATACGTAAGCGGAATTTCGGCTGTCAGACATCAAATTAAACAACCGATAAACAAGCGCAATACAAAAGTCATAAAATCGACTAGCTGAGCGTTTAGACGCCAGCTCATGCCGTTAAGGGTGGCTAACTATTAACCTTTCGTGTATCGAGCTTAAATTTATTGTTGGCTTTAAAGCGTTTTAGGGCTGCATTAAGTCAATAAAAAATGCTATAAAAGTAGGCTGTGGTAAAGCGTTTTGTGTAAACAAAAATTTAAATAAAAATTTATAAAATTCTCTACTTAAGCAAAGTAATTAATGAGAAGCAATAAATCTTGCCCGTACAAGTAGAGTTGTAAAAAAATGCGCTGCTAGAAATTATTTATAGAAATTTTAACTTTTTTAGAACTTTTTATATAGAATCTGAAAAACTAAAAATTCTTAACTTAAATGAACAAAACACTTTAACTACAGTTGTACCACAGCAATAATACCCTTCAAAAATACAAAAAAAGCTTCCTTCCAAGAACTCAGTTCGTATGGCAGCCATATCCAATGGTGTTTCGATATGAACAATTTCTTCAGAGATTACAAATTTTTTATAGAAGCACTTCATTCCGATTCTTTAAATTGTATAATTGCAATGATTTTATCTGAAAGATTTCTTCGCATATTCTTCTTCTTTATTAGTCAAGTTTACAACAGCGCGCCAGTCGTTCTGCCTTTTCGCTGTTTGGCGCCAGTTGAATATTCAAAGTAGTCTTTCCTACGGAGTGGAGATCTTCTTCTTTCACTGCTTCCCCTGGTAGGTACTGAATCGAAAACCTTTAAAGCTGGAGCTTTTTCATCCATTCTGACGGCATGACCTAGCTAGCGTAGCTTCTCTGTCTCTTATTTCGCTGAACTATGTATGTCAATGTCGTCGTATATCTCGTACTACGCATAGCTCCATCGACTGCGACTATACCATTGGCAATACGCAAAGTACCATAAATCTTCCGCAGAACCCTTCTTTCGAAAGCACGTAACGCCGACCCATCAGCTGTCGATGACCATATAGCAGTTCGGGGATGATGAGTGACTGTAGAATTTCGTCAAGGGGACTTTATTTATCAATTACCTCCTCAGTCTGAAGTGGCACCTGTTGGCAAGAGTTATTATTTGCTTCGCTTCTTTATCCAGTCTGGAAAAAGCAAAACTAACGGCGCGGCTGTTGAGGCCAATGATATCAATAAAATCGGCGTACTCCAGCAGCTGTACATTCTATAGAAGGTTGCACCTTTTCTAAAATATATCTCTCCTATCCGCTGCGGTTTTGTAAATGGTCAGTCAACTTCAGCACGTAAAAATCGGGCGACCGATTCCTGGAATTTCGGAAGGCCCGTTGAGCCTCTCTTGAGAAAAGTATTTTTTAAGATTGGTACAGTAGCCCGATCTAAGCTGGTTCGAAAGGATTTGTCCTACATACATTCTTTAATTTTTTTAGCCTGGAAATCCAATATTTTATAGTCGGTGGTTTTCGGAGTATTCGATTAGTAGCTCTCACGATTGAAAAAAATGTTTTGGGGATATCCTTAAAGTTAGAATGAAGAAATCAATAGAGAGTTGGCTAGCTTAACAATTAACGAGTTGAAGCTACGGTCGGCTTTTTTGAAAAACTCACATACCAGCTGTTCAAATTTGAACCGGACTGGGGTGTTTACTTTATCACAAGTATTTGAGTCCCACAAAGCATTCAGTGAAGGTCATGATCATCATCATCGAAAACTTGCCACAATATTTTGCAAAACCGACGTCCTATATTTAAAAGTCGCAAAAGAGATGCTTGACAATAAAGCTGAGAGTCCTACGTTCAAACGTGGCGCGACGTGAGTTTATGAATATGACGTCGAACCTGTTGAACAATCTAGCGAAAGGCGCTCCAAGAATGAACCGAAACCGAGAAAAACCAAAATTTGTTGAAGACACTGAAAGTGATTCCAACGAGAGTCACACCGAGGTAGACATAATTTGATGAAGTGTTGGCAAGCATGCCTTAGCTCAGGCGCTTATTTACAGTAAATAAAAATACACTAATGTATATCCAGTCCGGGTCAGTTTTGATCAGTTGGTATATAGTGCGATTTAATTACTTTCCAAATAGCGAATTTGTTGTTTTTGGCGTGATAGTGGCCTACATTGTCACATATATCTGTAAATAAAAATACAGTAATGTATATGTCAGTCCGGGTCAATTTTGATCAGTTGGTATATAATGCGATTTAATTACTTTCCGAATATCGAAAATGTTGTTTTTGGCGTGATAGTTTCTACACGGCCAAATTGTTCAATTCACATATCGCTGTATATGTATGTATATGTATGTATTGATATTTTTTATAACCTAACATCAACCCGCTTTTAGGCATATTGGAAACTCCCATCCATACCTGGCGTTAATAACCAAATGATCAAAAACTGTATAAATATGTTCCCTATCAACTATTTCCCTATTTTCTCACATTTTATTCGCCGTTTTTTCTTCTTTTTTTCTTCTTTTTTTCTTCTTTTTTTCAATTGAAATAATATCGCTTTTGAAATTTTACGTTATAAACATTTAAAAATTAACCGTAAATTAGTTCCTTCTTAATACTAGGTATTTCGAAGTTTTAATATCAAAAATATTAATGATTTACAACCGAATTCCTAACGATGTTTACGCCCACCCAACCGCAGACACACACGCGCACAGATAAGCCACCTACCTGCGCCACCCACTGCCGCCTATTAGATGCCACAACAGCACACAAACAAATGTCAAGTCGTAGAAATTTCTACAAGCAAATGCAATTCATTGCATATGACTTTCAGCTGGGCGTATGGCATGTAAAACAAAGGCGCTGCAACGACGCGTATTATGAAATGTTTGATTGCCACTAAATTGTTACTCATACGTCATGTGGTGCCGGTAGTTGGTTACAAGCGAGCGCATAATTCCACTAATGCGCGCATTTATCTCACTAATGATGGTATACATTTGCATACATTTGATGCCTTTCAACTTGTCGCAGCTGAATCTAATCATATATCTTTATTTTTACTAATTTTTCGTTTTTTTCTTTCTGTGCTCGTTGCAGCTTTGCTAATTACTCGACTACTTTGTAAGCGCATACGGTCGCCCTCCTGTTTGCCTGCCTGCCCGTTAGCCTGCCAACAATTACAAAAAAATAAACAACAACAAACAAACAAGCCACTAATATAAATAGTCAGCAAATAACTACTCAAACAACAAAAGCAACAACAACAACAAGAAGAAGAACAGCAACCGACTTAGCAGCGTTTCAATCAATTCAATTCAATTCAACCATCAATTCATCTCTATTCATAGCAAAATACTCGACAGTACACTCGAACGCAGTCTGTCGACGTCATCTTCGTCGCTGCCGTCGGCAATTTGTCAACATATTCACACACACACTCTCACATAAATACATATTTAAGCGCATATATTATTTGTTGTAGTGAGTGCAGCGGATCTCTACTCTAAGTTGATTTGGTGCACCTTTGGCTTCAACAAACGTTAGTCAGTTTCTTCGCGCACAGTTCGTCGTTTAACGTGCAATGGCAACATGGACAACGAGCAGCCACATCAGGAATTAGTCAAGTGCGTTCTGGTCGGTGATACTGCCGTGGGCAAGACGCGTTTAATTTGCGCACGCGCATGCAATAAACATGTTTCGCTGTCACAGTTGCTGTCAACACATGTGCCCACTGTTTGGGCTATCGATCAGTATAGAATCTACAAGGATGTAAGTAAAAAAAATATTTACTTTGGCATTTTAAATTACGGTTTTTGTAGTTTAACCTTGCGGATTAGACAAAACAATGCAAGGTTTTTAAATTAAAACAACGTAACTGTGTGTTCAGTGGTTTTAAGAAATGCTGAAATAAACTTTTTAAAAGTGAGAACAGTATTTATGCAGAAGTTTAAAACACTGCTGTTTGAAAAATGGCTAAACATGATTTGACAATTGAACCATACTGTTCTTTTGTTTTAAGAAATGCTGAATTAATTTTGTTAAAAGTGGGAACAGTTTTTATAAAGGAATGTATAACACTGGTGTTTGAAAAATTGCATATAGTACTTAGTTTTGATAATTGAAACATGAGAATGACTTACAAAAATTATGGGAACAGTTTGAAAAAATGCTGGAATCAGTTTTTCATTTCTGCCAGTGCAGTCTAAGAATGATTAAATAAATTTTTAAAAAGTAAGAGCAGTTGTAAAACATAAATTTACAAAACAGTGTTTGCAGGAAAGTTCACTGAAATATTGATAATGATTAAACCATAGAATCAGTGCATAAAATGCTGGTAAAAGTTTTTAAACCACTGTTGCTTGTTTGTAGTATTTCTTCAGCATAAAAAGCTACAGTTTGTGGATGATAATAAAAAATATTTTATTACAAGTGGGAACAGTTTTTATGAAGAAATTTGTAAAACGGCTGTTTGAAAAATCGCTGAAACATAGTTTTGATAATTGAACCAATGGAACAGTTTACAAAAATGTTGAGATTAGTTTTGCAACTAAAAGTTTTTAAAACCACTGGAGCGTTCTTGTAGTATTTTTTATCACAAAAAGTTTAAGTAAATCTGGGAACAGTTAATAAAAATATGGGAAACACTGTAGTGCTTTCGAAGTATTTTTTTGTTAAAGAAGCTTCTTTAAGATTCTATACTTTTGATATTTATTATACAGTAAAGTATTTACTCTGATCCTTTAATTACTGTAATTTCTAGTTAAGATTAGACAAAAAACTCCAAGGATTTAAAATTAAATCAATATACAAAGTGCTCTCAATGGTTTTTAATAAGTATAAAATAATTTTTGAAAAGTGGAAACAGTTTTTATTCGTAAATTTACAAGAAAGTGTTTGGAAAAAATTCGCCGCCAAATGTGTTGGTGGGAACAGTTTACCAAAATGTTAGGAACAGTTTTTCCAACCATACTCGATGTATTTATTTATCAAAAAAGGTAAAAAGTGCTTAATAATAAAAAATACTATATTTAAAAAGTGTTCTCGAAGAATTTCTTAATCAAAGAAGAGCTTCTTAGTTCACGAAAAAGTTGTTCAAGGAAGCGAAATACTCATCTTTGTGTTTTTGTAAATTCGTATTAAAAAATAACGGTTTCTAATGCAAGTTTACACTTTATAGGTACTGGAACGTTCCTGGGAGGTAGTGGATGGCGTAAACGTATCGTTACGTCTCTGGGACACATTTGGTGATCATGACAAGGATCGCAGATTTGCTTATGGACGGTAAATAAAAAATGTCATACGTTAAATTAATATAAAAATTGTTTATAAATGTCATTTACCTCTCTAACTATTCCCATTTCTCTTACGCACCTCTAGATCGGATGTCGTACTACTATGCTTCTCTATTGCCAGCCCCATATCGTTACGCAATTGCAAAGCAATGTGGTATCCGGAGATACGTCGCTTCTGCCCAGATGTGCCTGTCATCTTGGTGGGCTGCAAAAATGATTTGCGTTATATGTATCGTGATGAAACGTATCTCTCGTACTTTGGCGAACGAAGTACCTTCGTACGGTAAATATTTTGATTTTGAAGCCAGGAACTTATATTAACTAATAATTCAAAACTTCTGAAACAGCGCGGCACTAAAAAGTGACCTCGTCATGCCGGATGAAGCGCGTGCTGTTGCGAAGGAACTGGGCGTTGCCTACTACGAGACAAGTGTCTTCACATATTTCGGTGTGAATGAAGTATTCGAGAATGCCATACGTTCGGCGTTGATTGCGCGCCGACAGCAACGTTTCTGGATGACGAATTTGAAGAAAGTGCAAAAACCGTTGCTGCAGGCACCATTCCGACCGCCCAAACCGCCACCACCAGAAGTCACCGTAGTGGTGGGCAATTACAGACAAGACATGTACAACATGTTAATTTCACAAACCCACACGGATCTCATACTGGTGGTGGGTGCGAGTAAATTTCCGGTGCATCGGTTTATGCTCGCTGCTGCGTCGAACGTCTTTTATCGGCTACTGAATACAGAGCTAACCGATATGGGTGGTAGAAGTAGTAGTGAATCCAGTATGGTGAGTACTAATGCAGTTCATTGTATTAGAAAGAATTAGTTAAGAGATCTCATAGCTGGAAAATTCATATATTTTGCTAGTGTTGTCTAATTGATGGTTAATGCCGAACTAGGAACAGTTCGTCCTTCAAAGAAAATAGATTAGACGGTTAATTTCAATTTATTTAGTGTATATATATTCCTTTTAATAAACATATTTACGGGAATAATTACTATTTGCGCTAAATGGGAACAGTTTTAGCTTTGAAATATGCTTGCAAATGAGTTAATAGGAATTTAATCAAGTGTTACCAAAGCTATTTTAGTATTTTCCTAAAATTGATGGTTTAGTATCGAACTAGATATACTGAGAACAGTTATCTGCGCTAATAAAATAGGTTGTGTACCTATAATAGTATCTTATTTTGCAAATAGATGCTTTTCATAAATTTATTTTAGAGAATAAGCATTATTTGCGTTAACAGGGAACAATTTTAGTTTTCAAATATGCTCAAAATGAGTTTACAGGAATTAATTAAAGTAGAGAAAGGTCTCATAGCTGGAAAATGTATAAAGTTTACCAGTTTCATAAAATTGATGATTTAGTGTGGAACTAGTAAGACTGGGAACAGCTAATTTACTAAGAACACATGTCAAACAAATAATAGCAGTTTGTTTAGCAACAAAATTTTATTTCGTGCACATATTTACGGGAATAAATATATATATTTTTGGGCTTGACTAGGAACAGTTTTCGCTTAAAACGTTTGAGCAGTTTTTATACTTCAAAGGCAACTTAAAAATACTTTCTGCATTTATTAAACAAAGTTAGAAAATAATAAATTTTTTGATACTGGGAACAGTTGAAATAATAGTTTTCCAATATGACTATAATAGTTTTATAGTTAGAAATTAATATTGAAATGATAGATAAAAAACTGAGCAAAATTTTCCAAAAAAAAAGTTATTTATTTTGTAAGTAGGAACAGTTTTAGTTTTAAATGATGCTAAAAACTTGTTATCAGTTTTTAATTTGCTTCAAAGACAGCATAAAACCGGTTGCTATGTTAATTTAACATGTTGAGAAAATAAAAATAAGAATATCTGCCACTGGGAACAGTTGATTTAGCAGTTTTACAATATAAATATAACATATTTACAAATTAATATTGCAATGGTATAAAAAATTAGCCATTTTAAACAAAAATATTCAATTTGTATTTACGATAGAATCGAACTGAGAACGATAAATTTATATTTTCATACAAGAACTTTAGTAAAAATGTAACCATTATACATAATTAATCGAGTAATTACAGTTTCGAACGTTGCTCACTTGAATGAGAACAGTTCTAACTAGTAAATATTACTTAATTTTCGGTATTTCCAAACTTCTGCAACATATCAATAACCACTCTCTCCTCATAGGTGAGTTCCACATTTGGTGAGGCGACCACAGCGGACTTTAACGACGACACTGAGTGTCTTATAAGGCATGAATCGCGTACACAAAGGTACTAATATTTACTACAAACACCCGCTATAATATATACTAAGCATGATTTTCTTGATCTTAGAATGTGGGAGCAGCTGAAACGGCGTTCCAGCTATCAGGCCTTACCGCTAATCGAAACCAAAAAGCCCAGTGATCTCTATAAGGACCTGCATCATCCTATATTCCAAAATATACGCTTAGTGCAGATGGAAAATACGCGTGGCATCAACGTAACACAAACAATTGTCACACTGACAAAACTCATAACGCCACAAGCGTTGCAACAGTGTCTGCAATTTATTTATACCGGCACAATTGAAAGAGAATTTCACAATTTGCAGGTAATTTGAAGCTAAGGACACCCTACAAAGTTGGGTTAGGTTAGATAGCTGATCTAGAGAGAGCGCGAACTTATAAATTAGCAAAACGCTTAGTGGCCAATACAAATTTTCACAGGCGTTTCCTATTCCCACCTGTGGGATGTCTGAAGGTATGCGCTTCCAAGTGTTTAAGTCATGGCCAACCAAACGCGGGACAGTCAAGAAGGAAATGTTGAGTTTTTTCCACCTCATCTTCTTCCATACATCTATTGCCTGCTGATAAGATTCACAGCCTAACCGCATGGACGCCATAGGACAATGAACACAACTATGAAGAGGCTAGCTACTAAGGATAAAGATATCAGAAGATCTCTTGCGATCAGTTATCTAGTAGAAGGACACAAGAGGATACGGCTTTACAATTTCCTGCGATTCCGCTATGGCTTGGGATCCATAACAGTCTTATCTCAAAGTCACTCGATGCTTAAATATGGTGTCGTAGAGGAACGCTTTCGGGGAGAGACCCCACCTTTTGCCAATGGCTCCTCTACATCAGTATAAGTCATTCGATGTCTTTTTGCTCTCTCTTCGATATTCGGCTTCCATGAAAGCTTCCTATCCAGGATGAGACGTATATTTTTCACTGTACCGGTTGCAGTGGGATGTCTCCCTTTTGCAGCAGCGGTGCCCCCGGGATCTTGTATCTTCTAGTAACCATCTCGATTTAATTTGGGTACCCACGATCCTCAAGTTTTTTAAGCAAGTTTTTTACGACCAGAATCCATAGAAAAGAAGAGAGAACTTCACCTTTTGGCGTTCCCATACTCAAATTTCGTCGAGCACGTCCGTTTCAATCACTATTTCGCACAGAAGACTGAAAATGTGGTGTTTGAGGTTTGATTCAACCCTAAAACCTTCTAGAGCTGTTACGACTGTTTCCGGCAGGACGTTATTAATAGCTCCTTCAATTTCAGGAAAGGTCCCAACAGCGAATTCTTCAACCCTAATGGCTTTCTCAAGCCATGGCCCCACAGTAAAAAGGGCACTTTACAATAGGCATGTTGCGCTCCTGATAAATGATCCCTGTGAATCAAGATAAATATTTTTTATACCCTTCTATGTTATAAAAAATGCACCTGTGAAGGGTATTAAGCTTCGGTGCAACCGAAGTAACCTTTTTTCCAAATTCTTGTTTTACTCATGCTTCATATCCACCTCTTACACACAGGAAGTTAAACAAGCTGCTGATTTCTTAGAACTGCCTCAATTGACTGTATTACTTTCCAAGCCACAAACACTTTTAGCCAGTCTAAATGATGAACCAAATCAACATTTTTGTCTTGTAAGTACGGCGGCGTTATATAAACCGCTTCGTACGATAAACTAACCCTGATATTTTTATCACAGAGCATTAAAGAGAATATGGAGAAGCATTGTATTGGCGATGGCTGTTTCAGTGATGTCACCTTTGAGCTGGATGATGGACAGATGAAGGCACATCGCGCTATATTGGTTGCACGCTGTGATGTTATGCGCGCCATGTTGGCCGGCGACTTTCGTGAGGCGCACTCGAGTGTGGTGAGTAAATGCGCAGTTGTACATATGTAAACAAAAGTATTAAAAAATTTTTCGTATTTTTCGCAGATCGTCTTTCCCGGCGTCACGATTTACACATTTCATAAGTTACTCTGTTATTTATACACAGATGAAATACCTCCAATATCCGCAGATAAATGTTTGAATCTTTTGGAGTTGGCAAATCGTTTGTGTTTGCCAAGATTATTGAATTTGGTTGAGTGTCGTGTGATTGAAGACTTAACGATGATATCGCAAAATGAAACGAATGAAACGGTCGATCATTGTCTCAAGCTGCTGGAGCCAGTGAAGGTGAGTGTCAATGGCATTGCTTGAGTTTAAATTTAATTTTATTAAAAAAATTAAACTTAAAAAGAAATAATAATAATAATAATAAAATTTAACAAAATAAAAAACAATAAAGTTTTACTTTTTTATTTCTTATTTTTTATTTCTTATTTTTTATTTAATTTTTTTTCTTTTAGATACAACATTTATTTTTTAACTTTTAAAACGTTTTTTCTAATAAGCAAACGCGAAAAAATTTTAATAAAAAAAATAATTAAAATAATAATAAAATAATAATAATAAAATTAAATTAAATTAAATAAAAAATAATAATATTTTAATTTATTATTTTTTTATTTATTTTTTTTTTTTGTGATAAAATATTTATTTTTAATTTTTCAACCCGTTATTTAAGATTAATTTTTTATCTTCCAATCAATGTAGGATAAAAAAATGTTTTGTAGTTCTTCAATCAGTTATTTGGGATTATAATATTTTATATAATGAGTGTTTTAGTTCAAAATATTAGAACACGAAGTACGCAAAAGAAAAATTTTAATTCAAAAACATTATCTTTTAATCTTTAATTAAAAACTTTTTAAAATTTATTTTACATTCCGGTGTTTGGCTTTAGAATATTGAGTATGATGGCTCCGTGCAAGTTTTGTTTCCATATTGTAGAACGCAAATGCGAAAAAATTTAAATTCAAAAAAAAAATTTAAACTTTTATTAAAAACTTTTTAAATTTTTTTTTAATTCAGTGTTTGGTATTAAAATGTATTAGAATATTGAGTATGATGACTCTGTGCGAGTTCTAGTTCAAAATGTTGTAACATAAAGTTCGAAAACGCGAAAATTATAAATTAAAAAAAAATTTTGCTTTTAAATTTTCATTCAAAACTTGGGTCTAAATTTCTTTTATTTCTCAAACCGATATTTGGAAGTACAATTTGTTTTTATTTTTGGAAAACAAAAATTAATTTTAAACCTATTTATGGGATTAGAAATAAAAACAGAAAAAACTTTATTATGTAACTCTTCTAAAAAAAAGGTTTTTAAATAATTTTTTGGCATAAAAAATTCGAAAATTATTTTTAATTAAGATTACAAACTAATAATAATAAATTTTTAATTTTAAAAAATTTATTTTGTAACTACTCTAAAAAATTTATTTTTAAACCTGTATTTGGAATTAGAAATTCGAAAAATATTTTTGATTAAGTTAACAAAATAAACAAAAAAATAAAATTTAATATAAAAAAATTTATTATATTAATTCTCAACTTGTTTTTTTACCTCTATCGCCGGCTTAGCTGCACAATGCCCATCAACTGGCCGAATGGTGTATGTCTTACCTGTGCGTCAATTACAATATAATTTGTAAATACTCACTCAAAGGCCTCAAAGCACTGCATCAGGATAATCAAGAGTATTTACGTGAGCACCGTTGGCCGCCAGTGTGGTATTTAAAGGATTACGATTACTATCAACGCTGCATAAATGAGATGAATAAAGAATTAAAGAATTCACGTCGCGATTCGCGTAGTGATGACGAAGGTTGTCTCTGTTTCACGGGCGGTAAGTGTCAAAGCACTGTTATTAACAACAACAACCAAACTATTTGACTGTGTGCTGTACGAACGAACTGGAAATTGCGACCGTTGCAACAACAGCAACAAAGTGCAGTACTATGAAATGGGCAACAGAGCTAGATAAAAAATAAAAACAAAAACAATAACAATAAGCAAATAAACATATTATATATGACTGCTGAGACCGCCCATCTGAGTTTTCAACGTTGGTCCCGTGCTCTCAAGCAGCAATAGCAACAATGCGCACTTTAGTTGTATATCGAAAATCTTATAAATTCTTTTTATTTTTTTAACATAGTTTCGTACTGCATTTGCAGGTTATAACTATCGTTTTTAAATTTTCTACTCGCATACTCTTGTAGCTTGGGTTTGTATTTGCCATCGCTCAGTCATTATACTTCCCACTACACAAATGTTTTGTACAATGAAAACTCGCAGTGAATGAAAGCACCATTTTCACACTACCTAAAAGTTGATATGCATACTCATACATACAAATGTATCTTGTAAAATAGGCTCATGCTCATTTTAGTTTACTGTTATTAAATTTTGTTTTTTATTTTATTTTATATTATTTTGTTTTATATTATTTTAGTTTATTTTTTGTTTCATTTTTTTAATTTTTTTTTATTTCTATTTTCAATTTAAAATTTTAATTACGAAGTCTATTTTTCTAATTTTATTTTTACTTTACTTAATTTATTCGACTTTCGTTCGTTTGAATAACTTTTTGTAGTCAATTATTAATGATTAATTCTTTTATTTTTTTTAAATTATTTTCTATATATACATTATTTTATAATTTTTTGATTTCAATATTTTATTTTTTTATGTTTTACTTTTTTTCTTAATTTATATACATATGTATATTTTATTATTTTATAACTTTTATAAATTCAATATTTTATTTTTTATAAAAACTGTAATATATAATATATTATAATATATTTTTGAAGTGCATTATTGTTGATTATTTTTATTAATTTTTTCTTAATTGATACTTATTTATTATTTCTATTAATTTTTGAATAATTGTATTTTAATTTAATATTATAATTTATAATTTTTTTCTGAAAAAGTAAAATTTATTTCAATACTCTTACGTTAAAAAAATAATATAGGCTTTTTGTTTTATTTTTACTTTCGCTTTTATATATGTACATATATTTATATGTGTATGTACATATACTATATTTATATTTTTTTTTGAAAATTTTTTAACTTTTGTCTTTTTATTTGAGTTTTATAATTTTTAATTTTTTTATACAATTAAGTTTTTTTAATCAAAATCGATTCTACTACATTTTGTCTTGCTTAATTTAATTAATATTTTTCTTAAAAAAATAGATTTTTCTACATTTTTTCTTACATAATTTAATTAATTTTAATTTTTTCATTTTGTTTATCAGAAATTATTAATCTTTATTATTGCTTTTATTTCAATCCATTTTATTAATTTCATATATCTAATATTATTTTTATAATAATAAATATTTAATAATTATTTTTTATATTCCTTATTTTTTTTGCATTGTATAAGAAAACAAATAATTTAAATTTTGACGCTTTTTCATTTAATTTATTTTTAATATTTTTTTTTTTATTTCTTATTTCTTCTATTTTATGATTATAATTTTTTTCTCATGGCAGACCAAAAATATAAGTCAAATTATGGTTTTGTTATCAAATTTGCTTATTATTTACTAAAATAGATTGTAAATAAAATGTATTTAACAAAAAACAAAATTTTAATATTTGCAAAATAATCAGTTTTTATTTGGTTATTCTGAAATAACTTTTTATTTTTATTTTTTAATTTGATTATTTTCTTTATTTCATTATATTTTTTTTTAATTTTCATATTTTCTTTTAATTTAATTTTTCCATGCTTTTTTTTATAAATTTTACTTTCATTCACTTATTCTTCTTTTTCTTCCATTTGCTTATAATGTGCGCTCTTTCTTGCTTTCGTTACAAATTTATCCCGCTTGACCAACTGTAATTTTACCCCTTCAATTTGAATCTTATTTGCTCTTTGTTGGTCTCTCCAATTTTTTCAACTAACTTTCGTTTGTCACTCGGTTTTATTACTCTCAAATTTTCAAATCATGTCTCAATTTCATAAAAGTCAAGCTAGTCAGAAATCTACCAGCTTGCGGCACTCTACAACCACTCCTCCAAGACCCAAAACGCCGAACACACAAACTCAAGTACATTTCAGACATTTGAAACCTTAACCCAATCATATACATACCAACATACCAACATATATACATACAAACATGCATACATGCATACGGCCACACCCCCCCTGCAAATCATGCACTGTTTTATTAATATTGAAATTTGGACAAAGTGTTCTCTTGGCTATTAGGCAGCAGCAATGGGGGCAAATCGAAGCGTGGCAACGATCCCAATGGCAATGGTGCCGGCACCGCTGAGCATAGCACAACCGATAATCAAATCTTCAATAGCACAGCGAATTCGATGAATCACATTGACTTGGAGGCGGCCGAGGTGGACTTGAATCTCTGACATCCAGCCATCGGGCACAGAAGGTACAACTTATAAATTATTATCGCTTTTACTCATACAACACCCGGCAGGCAATGTCGGTGAACCTAGAAAGTATTTAGCTATAAATGATCAGCGTTACAAGCTGAGTCGATTTAACCAAGTCCGTCTGCCTGTCTACATATGCCCGAACTACTCAATTTTTGAGATATCGTTTTGCCAAAGTCTTTTTCTTCAGAAGAAGCTGCTCATATGTCGGAGTCGCCGATATTGGACCACTATGGGACATAGCTGTCATACAAACTGAACGTTCAAAAACAAGTTTTTGTATGGAAAAGTATTTTATTTGATAAGATATCTTCATGAAATTTGCTGTAGGCTATTTTCTAAAGTAACGCCAAAATCTTCAAAGAAATAGTTCAGATCGGACTACTGTAGCATATAGCTGTCATACAAACCGAACGCTCAAAAATAAGTTTTGGTATTGAAAAATATATTATTTGACAAGATATCGACATGAAATTTGGTATAGGCTGTTTTCCAAGGAAATGCTATAATCTCCAAAGGAATAGTTTAGATCGCACTACTGTAGCATATAGCTGCCAAACAAACTGAACGTTCAAAAACAAGTTTTTGTACGGAAAACTATATTGTTTGACAAGATATCGACATGAAATTTGGTATAGCCTATTTTCCAAAAAAATGCTATAATCTCCAAAGAAATAGTTTAGATCGGACTATTATAGCATATAGCTGTCATACAAATTGAACGCTCAAAAACAAGTCTTTGTATGGAAAACTATTTTATTTGACAAAATATTTTCATGAAATTTGGTATAGACTATTTTATAATGTAACGCTACAATTTCCATAGAAATAGTTTAGATCAGTCTACTAAAGCATATAGCTGCCATACAAATTGTCCGCTAGAAAGTTCTTTTTATACCCTTTTATGCTATTAGAAATACACCTGTGAAGGGTATTATACCTTCGGTTTAGCCGAAGTTAACGCTTTTTCCTGTTTTTAATTAATCACATGTAATTATTTACAGATCACTGCGTTTCATTGTGATTCTGCCCGTGCTGATTTGTTTCATTTGTACAATTTTAAGTATTCTAATACTATTTCAAATTTACACATAACAATACCAAAATTGTTGTAAGCGTAATGCAATTAATGCTGAAAGTATTTTTTCTATTAAATTGTTAAAAGTAATCTAATTACAATCACAATTATAAATTTAAGCTGGAACAATATGGCCATCCGCAATCGGTTATATATACTGTGCATAGGTTAGTTTTAAGTTATGAAGTAAATGCTGTGAAGCATCCAATGATGTTTTCAAACATTTGTGAGAGTCATGCGAGCATGTTTGGATTTGGTAATATATTTCGGTATGTAAAGCTTGACAGTTTTGACATTTTTGTAACGGATGTTGCGCATTTTGAAGTGTGGACTTGTTGTAATTTGAGCTGTCATCTTGCTTTTCTTAAGAAAAGATGTCTAAAAATACAAAGCAGTTACATTTTTTGAACTGCGTATAATTTGTTTGCGAACAAGGTTGAGGGCTACAGCTGTCGGGATCGGTCAGTTTCGGTTTGTCTAAGAAATCTTTAACTGGACACATTTATGACAGTGCGCGGCCAGCATTATATACCGCAAAGAAAAGTTGCAAAAACAAAAACAATAAAAACAGCTGTAAAACAACAACAAAAACACCAAATAATGCTAGTAAGCATGGGCAACAACAGCAGCTGCAAAAAAAAAACAAAATCAGCATGCAACAAAATACAAATATATGACCAACACAACAAATAACAACAGCAAAAACAAAAGAAAAACAATTTTTATTAAAAAATGTAACAAGCAGCAGAAAAAAGTAAAAACAATTCAACTGGTCTTACGTCTAGCAGTCTGAGCAAGCGAAATTTTTAAATAAACTAACATCAATATTAATTTTTCAGATAAAAATCTTTTTCAAAAACAAGCTATTCAGCAATTTATAACATTTCATTTCCTTGTCTACAACAATGAAATCAATTACTAGAAACACCAGTAAATTTTGAGCAATATATACATATACACACATATATATATATGTATGTGAACAGTGAAGCAAAACCACAATACATACATCCACAATATGTACATCCTTACACACAACTTCAAACAGCAAAAATTGAGGGCATACTGCAAGCACACGCCATTGAAAAGAAATTGCAAAGTGGAGAAGCGCTAAAAATAGGGAAACTATTGTCTAGCCATTAGTCATGTAAGCGAAACACAAATTTCTAAGCGAGCAAAGTTAATACACACACCCACTAGGTACATGCTTACATACATAAATATTTATAAAAAATAAAAATTATTAATTTAGTAACAAATATGCTAATTATAACTGTATTAAGCATAGTAAGTAAACAAAAAAATAATAGAAAACTAAGTTTAGTGCCAGCCAGCCTAAAACAAAACGGAGCAATTCATAGCTTTAGATGCCATAGCATATGTATTTACATATGTACATACATATAAAAAAAAATATTTGCAATTTATAATAAAAGCAAGAAACAGTTGTTAGGGACTGCTAAAATTCCAAGCAGTTCTGTTAAAATGTAATAAAATTCGAAAAAGCGCATAAAATGGCTTTGCAGTTACAAAAGTAACAAAAACAACCTTTTGGCTTAAGTTATAAATATTTTTTTTTGTCTTAGTTCGCAAAAAATAAAAAATTATAAATTTTTTTTTTATTAAAAAATGCGCTTAAAAAAGGTTTGCAGGTAAAAGAAAAAAATATATATATTTTTTAAGTTATAAATTATTTTATTTCTTCTTTAACCAAACAAAAATATTTTTTTCGTGGATTGCATACAAAAAAAACTTCTTCAATTGCTTAAGTGTGTAGTCTTACACAAATATGGTATTTTTTAAGAATAGAAAAATATCCTAAATTATTTTTATTTAAAATTTGAGTAAAAAACTTTCTGGAAAAAAGTTACAAAATATATTAAAATTAAAAAAATACACTCAAAATTCTTTACAAATAAAATATAACAAAAACAAAATATATATGTATAATATGTATACATATACAATATATAAATGATTTGCATATGAAAAAAAAAAATTTTAACTTATAATTTTTTTTCGTTAATCTCATTAAAAATTAATTCTGAAAGATAAATTAATATTTTTTTTAAATAATAATTTTTTTGTCGCTTAAACAAATTAATGTTGCAATTTTTTTTAAATTTTTAGATATACACAAAAAAGTTCTTTCTTTACAGATAAAAAATATCTAAAATAAAATTTGTTTCCTAATTAATTCAAAAAATAATTGTTTAGTAATTTTTTATGCAAACAGAATACTTTTTCTGCTTGCATAAAAAAATTAATGCCGCATTTTTTTTAATGTTTAATTTTACATAAAATTGCTTTTTCTTCACGGATAAAAAAATATCCAAAAAATTATTTTCTAGTATTTTTTCCAAATTAATCCAAAAAATATTTTTTTAGTAATTTCTTTTGGCTCGCAATAAAAATTTATTTAAAATTTGTGGGTTTACACAAAAAACTTCTTGCTTTACGGTACAAAACAATAAATATTTTTGAAATATTCAAAAAAAAATATATTTTTTTAATATCCGAAAAATAATTTTTGTTGAAGTATAAATATTTTTGTGCGCTCATTTAAAAAAAAAAGTAAGGCTGCAGTTTTCCAAAGCTGTTGAGTTTACACAAAAAAGCGCTTACGCCTAAAATTATACAACACCAACACGACAACACTATAAATAAAACAAAGTTTTTGGTCTGACTTAACCTGAAAGGTTCCTTTTTATTTATAACATTCAAAATATTATATGTGAATAATACATCTAAATAATATAAATACAAATTTTTAGCGAAAAAGATTTTAGTGAACAATTTTGTTACAATTTAGGTATTATATTTGTTTCCCAATACGAACTCGCGGGCGATGTTCGAAAATACTACAACAATTAGTAAAAAAACATAACTACAGCTTAAAAAAAATTGTCAATAATTTTAGAAATATTTTGAAAAGATAATAAAAAAATTTCAAAATTTTTTCTAAATATTTTTTTGGTTTTTTAATATTTTAAAATTTTTCAAAATATTTTGAAAAGATTTCAAAAAAAAATTTCAGAATTATTTCAAAATTTTTATTTTTATTTTTTTGAGAATTTTTTGATTTGAACTTACATTACAAAATAATTTAAAAAATATATATTTTTTTTTTTAATATTTTTTTAACCTAACATTTGAAATGTTTTTTTTTTATTTTTTTTAACTAAGTATCAACATAATAACAAATTAAACTTTGTAAACCTATTTGAGTCAACATTATGCTGAAAGCACAAAGCAAAGTTGTCGGAACCTAGTCAATCTGCCCAAAAAAACATTTTTCAAATATTAAAACATATGCCGATATACATACATACATAGTTGTATATACATAGCTAATAAATTAGTATATGCCAACAAAGAATGCATAAAAAATGTCAAACAAAACAAAAGTGATTTAAAAATACATAATTAAGTAAACAAGTTTCATTATTAATAAAAACCAAAATAAAAAACAAATAATAAAAAAAAAAATTAATAGATAAAAAAATAATAATTTATAAATAAAAAATATAATATTATTAATAAAAAAAAATTAATAGTGTAATAAATATAAAAAAAAACAAAATTAATAAATAAAAAATATTAAATTAATAATAAAAATATTAATTTAATAAATAAAAGAAATAATAATTTAATAAATAAAAAATCATTATAAGTTATTTCAAACCGTAGTACCAACAACATAACACACATAAAAATAAGTATATTCAACAAATACACGCATAAAAATTATAAAAAAACTCATAATCTGCAAGTTGGCTGGTTACTGACACAAAATACAAAAACCAATTTGTAAAAGCAAGTATTAATAGTCATTTTGCGCAACAAATTTGTATGCTAAAATCGTTTCTTTAAGCGCAGCTGTAATGTACTCCCATTTTGTTTGAAGTACAACAAAAAGACTGCTTTCGGCTATAGAAATTATTAAAAAATAAAATAAAATAAAATAAAAAGTATTATATAAAATATATTTCGCTACTTTCCTGCTTGTGTCAGCAATCAGCGGTGTGTAGGAAGCTAGATAAGTCAAGCTTACGAGTATAATGTGCGTCCCTAAACGTGTGTGTACCATACATACATGGCTAGGTACATATTAGGGTGTTCGTTTTTCCGCAGGCTGTTTATTGTTATTATTATTTTTGTGTTTTTTTTTTGTTTGGCAGAGTTTGAATTTTTTGCACTAAAAATAAGAAACCAAACAAGCTACTTATTTTCAATGCCTAAATCTTTTTTGCTTTTTTCATGTATATATTGCAAGTAACATTTTGCGTTAAACAAGTAGTTCCACAACTTTGAGAAAGTGATATTCTAATAATAAAATTTTTGCTCTTTAAAAATGTTCTTAATATTTTTTTTCATGAAATCTTTCCTTTAAAAGTTATACGCCTTCAAAGTTATCTACCCAATGTACTGAGCGTTCATACAAGTCATTTATACATTTTGTGTTACGCATACGACATGGTGTACTTTGATGTTTGAATGCAATACATTTGCTGCTTAACTTTAACTGTATGTGACTTTGAAAGCAGTATTTTTATGAAATAAATTATTATTACCTTTTTGTAGCGGAGAAAATTTTGTACTAGAATATCAGTTTTTCAAATTTATAAAAACTTTTCTTTGGAGTTAAAAAATTTATGGTAAAAGAATAGGTAACATTTTTTTTTCAAACTTATAAAAAATATTGCTTTGGAGATTAAACAATTATTGTAAAAAAATACATATATTTTTTCAAATTCATAGAATTTTTTCTTTGGAGTTAAAAATTTATTGTGAAACATCAAAAGCTTTCAGGTTATATACATATGGTCACTTAAAATGCAAAACAAAGTTTCATCCAAAAATTCGAAATTGACTTTTTTATTGTTTACGATTCTCTACATCATATTACATATACATATGTATCATAAAATTTTAACCTCCCGCTGTCAGATATAACCAATATACATACATATAACCATTTTATAACCAAAACTCAAATTTTGTTTCAAATGAGTGGTTTCTATTATTTCGTTTTTCTTCACTTGTAAACTTATGAAGAGTGATGTTACGTTATTTTGCATTTTAGATGGCAATATGTATGTACATACGTGTGAAAAATAAAATAATTTAGGCACGGTTTTAATAGAAACTAATGTGCTACCTTACGTTATACCCTTGTTGTTAAGCCAAAAACAGCAACTTTAAAAGGCGTTTACGAAAACAAAAATCAACCTGCGAAATAACGGACACACTACTATATAACATATGACATATGTATGTATGTACATACATATACGCACGTACATATGTACATACTCAATCAATCGTTTATAATTGTGATTAAACAATTCTCACTCGCATTCAAAGACACACACACACACACATTAGTACACTTAGCGTACACATCTCCACACACATCGATCGACTCATACGGCCTAGCAATATACATATATACTGTTCTAGCGTTAGTTTTAATATTAATGAGAATTCAAATATTTAGTATATACATACATACATGCATACAATTAATATAAAATAATATAATTAATAAATTTAGAGATATATGTATGTGTAACAAATAAAACTGAAATATTTTTAGCGCATATTTTTGTATTGTATAAAATTATAATTATTATTTTTCTTAGTTACTACGTATTAATTACGAAACTAAATAAATTGAACTTTGAACTCTTGAAAATAAGCTGAATATAATAAAATAAAATGTAATAATAACAATTTTGCAGTATGAAAAGGTTACAACTTGAAATTATGTAAACGTGCAATAAATAAAAAGGATAATATGATGAACAAATTGGAAGATTTTGTCTTAATTTGTCTGTGTAATAATAGCAGTATATATATGTAGTTTTTATGTTTATTTGATATTTTTTGGTCTATTATTAAAGTATTTCAAGGCTGATCATGGTTAGGTTTTGTAGACTTCAATCCCAAAAGTATATAATAATTATTTAGTTAGTGGTGCATAAATTGTTTTGAAAACAACAAAAAATTTTAAATAATATAATTCTTACTTCAAGTAAACATTGTGGAGCTAATAAATTCATCTTAAAATGCTTGTAAGATACATAAATATGTATTTTCTAGTTTTATATGCACACTCTTAATACTTTTTATTGCTAAGCATAAGAAAGTGCAATTTAGAGCACGCAAAACATCGGGTATGTTCGAGCAAGTAAACTGCCTCAATATTGTGTTTTTCTGTAGACACTCAGCTGATACTTATACTGGAATATTTAATAAATTTTCAGAATAATTTTCGCTCCGATGCTTTTACTTAAAATGGTCGTAAAACACGAAATCAGTCCAATAAATAGTAATTTCTTATATCAATAAAATGATAAAAAATTTACTATATTTAGGCCTTCAAATTTTTTGTCAAAGATTCTACAAACATATTCGTCGCATTAACTTTTTACTAATACCATAAAGTTTTATTAAATAAAAATATGAATTTTGTTTAATAAAATAAATCGCAAGAAATTAATGTGAACATAATAAATCTTATAACCTCTGCAAACATCAAGTCTACATGTATTAAGCTGAATAAAAAAATAAAAATAAAATTAATCTGTAGGAAACCTACGCGTAAAACATTTGAACTTAAAATAATAATTTTCGATTACAATGTATTTAAGTATAAAATCATAAAAGTAAATTAAAGTAACTAATAATGAAGTGTGTTTATTGCGTAGGTCTTTTGTACACAAACAAAAAATTTTAAATGGACAAAGAGTTTTAATGTACAACTTCATATAGACCAAATAAACATAAAATGAAAAATAAAATATGTTTTTATTTTGACAAAGTTTAATTTTTCTACAACATATACGTTTTCAAAACATTCACCCTTATATTAAAGCAATTAAATAAATTCAATAAGGTCTTTTAACTCTATTGGCAACCCATTCACCACGTTCACTTTTGTAACACTTATTCAGCAACAGCTGTGCTTACGCTCGCTTCGCTTTTCCTGGGTGAACCGTCTTCAACTTCCAGACCCGCTAACATTGCTAAAAGTTCTGCATCGGTTATTTGCGGTTTAGGTAAGCCGCTGGCTGCAGACTTGCTTATATTTGCGTTTTCATTTGTATTTGTTGGCTTGATTGGCGTTTGACCCGTTTGGCCGAGTATTTGTTGTAACTCACGTTCCAAAGCATCATTATCATTGACATCTGCGCCACCGGCGGCAATATCTGATATTCCCGCATTAGCCAAGGTATCTTGTAACTCTTGATGTGCCTCCATAGTGTCACGCACCTCGGCGATAACTTCGTCGACATTGTCATATTTCAAGCCAGAGTCATTAAGTGCTTTTTGTAATGCCTTTGAACCGATCTTATAAGCATCGAGTATTTGTCCATGACTTTGTGCCTCATCCACGCTGGTTATGAGTGATTCTATATTGTGTAAAGCTATGCCACGTTTTTCTAAAATAGAAACATTGCAAATAAATAACTTTTCCAAATCAAATTTGTATGTAATCCACCATGATTTTTTTCCAATAATTGTTTCTTTCGCAAGTAAGTCTTAGCCAATTGACGTTTGTTCTCTTTTATGTATTGGCGTGCTTTTTCGGCATTTTCCTTTATATCTTCCTCCAATTTTTCCAATTGTTTCAACAAACTGGCTTGTGTCATTTTAAGGTTGTGCACGGCACGATCAGTCTCAGTGATTTCAATGCTTGTATCAGTTTTTGCTGGAAAAGTTTAATTTCAATATTTTAATTTTCAAACCTAGTTGCAAGGTATACTCACCAGGTATTTTGATCAAGTGTATTTGTTGTTGTTTTTCGTCTAGTTGGTACTCAATTCCAATTTTTCTTTGACAATGCAACACGTGCAAACATAAAAGTAGGCAATCCTCTTTAAGCGCCAAAACAGCGCTCGAAAGTTCTCTAAAGTTTTCATAATGCAGCAGTTCGCCCTGATGTTCTTGCAGCACACTTTGTTGCAATTGTTTACAAAATTTCTATAATGAAATTAATGTATAAGTCAAAATTCATACAAGTATGTTACTGATATTCACTAACCTTCATAACGTCTAAGTGAACATATTCTAGCCAGTTTGCTTGATTCTCTGACTGCAGCCCTATTCTGCTCTTCAATGTTTGCCAACCCCATGATATTGGAAGTTTTACAAAATTATTTATCGCCCAACCGCTCCATGTATTTTCAGGATCATATTCAAAGTCTGCACGGGTGCGTATTTTCTTGGCGTGCAACATCTCGCTAAAAACTGTGTCCAAACCGGAGGGTATTCGATTACCACGCGCAAATGTGTTTTGTAGGTCGCGTTTGCAAAAGCAGCCAGTGCCTGTGTGTTCACAATATAACGCAATCATATCTTCCCAGAACTTTAATTTTGAATCGTAGTGTTCTGGATTGAGTTCTCGTATACGAAATGGTGCCAATAGTGCAATCATGCGAAGATCATTCTTCCAACAAGGTGGATATGGAAAGATTTTTCTGTTTTCTAAAGAATTGTCAAATCCATTGCTTGAATCGCTGTTATTGGCATTCCGATCCTTAATTGATGCACGTAATGGTGTGGAGGAAAACATTTGAATGGAATAATGCTAACTTATATTAAAAATTTACTTCAATGATTTAGTTAATTGCGCTTTGTTTATTTTTGTATTCAATTGTGTTCACTCGTCTATTTTTAATGTTGCTCAACTGACATATCTTCTTTCAAATATGCAGAGTTGCAATTGTAGGTCTAAAAATATTTTAGTACTCTTAACGATATCAAAATACCAAATGTTAGTTTTTTTGATCCAATTATACAAATACATATTTACTAATGAAATAACTATATTTAACAATAATTATTTTCTAGGAGGTCTCAAAAATTTATTAAAATGTACCAAAAACACCAATGAGAAGTAATAAGAATTATTATTATTATTATAATAATAAGCAGATAACAAAGCGCAATGAACACAACCTAACGCAATAAAATAACGATACAAACAAAAATATAACCAACTGATTACTGTCAATTGTAGGGTCAATTGTCATCGTGTGTCTTCCTTTCATTGGAAAATTCGTGGGTGCGAGTTAAAACGTGAATTTTGTGTGAAAGTTTTTCATCAAGCAATAAGAAAAACATAAAATATATGTGTAAATAGAGCCTATATATTAAATTCTTTCGACAAGGTGCTTCATCGGCTGATCAATTTCCACAGAAGGACATAACCTTGAAACAGTATTTTTACTTGTATCGGCAGATCTACAGAATCCTTGTTTTTGCTCGTAAACAGATACACTTCGAAGGCCTGTCACCGTCAAGACGATCAATGTGAAGCAACAAGAAAACGCAAATAGAAAACTACTTGGCTGGTGATACATTAAAGCAATAAAACGCCGCGCTGAATCATTTTGTTACGATTGATAACACGCTGGCGTCGATTTATTACGTAGAAGAAATTGCTATCGAATGTATGCCATTCCAGCTGAAAAAATATTAAAATAACTTCTATATACAACGTCGCGCTAGTGTGTTGTGCGCGATTATTTATATTCAAGATTTTCACATTGAACTTGTGATTACCGTGATTTGTTTTGTGAAATCTTTAGTCATTACCAACTTACATACGTAATACGTCAACAAATAAAGTGTGGTATTCGTTTGCTCGTCCATTTAGCTACGACGTCACCAGTACATGCCTACATAGTGTTGTTACATTTGCAAATATCGTCACACGCCGGTTCTGTAAAAGGTTTGGGCAGATAGATCAACAATCTAATTGGCTAATTATAACGACATGCAAGACGAAAAAATGCTCAGATCACAATTGGCTAAAGGTAAGCATTTAAAAAGTATGTATCATTCACATTGTTTTCTAAAGTACATTTTCTTAAATATATACATACATACATACATATGTTTATATTATGGAAATATTCTGATATAGAAGTAAACACTAGCTTATAATATACTTATAAATGTAGAGCTGTTCTATATTTAAATTTTTTTTTTGAAAACATTTAAAAGAAAAATCGCGATTTTTTGCGAAAAAATCTGACAATACCCAGAACTTTGTCATCGTCTTTAAAAAAAAAATGTAAAAAGTATTGAAAAACCCTACTCCCCCTTAAATTCGAGCTAATAAATACATTTGTTGTATGCACGCACACACATTTTAGACAAATTTTCCATTAATATAAAATTTTATATTTATATGCGCCTAAATGTAGGCAAGGAAAATGAACCCAGTTTTTATTTAAGGACAAAATTAAGCTTCGGTTAAAAAATTATTGGTTTTATAAATTTATTTTGAAGTTCGATTTATATTTTGCAAAAATTTTGGTTTATATATTTGCATCAATCTATATTCGAAGATCTTGAATTTTGAGTTTAAGCTAAAGGAGTTTTTATGTGATTTTACACACATGTCAGACAATTCTTCCATTAATATAGAATTTTATATTTATATGCGCCTAAATGTAGGCAAGGAAAATGAACCCAGTTTTTATTTAAGGACAAAATTAAGCTTCGGTTAAATAATTATTGGTTTTATAAATTTATTTTGAAGTTCGATTTTTATTTTGTAAAAATTTTGGATACATACATATTTTCATTTATTTTAAATTCGAAAATCTTGAGTTTTTAATTCAAGCTAAAGAAGTTTTTATTGCGATTTTGTGTGTAATTATGTCAAGTTTTTTTTTTGGAGATTTTTGGTTTAAATCCATCGACTTCTCAAAATTAATTTCAAAAATTACCATTAAAGTTCAGATTGGAAGTACATTTGTACATATGTATGTATGTATGTATATAGCTCACAAGAACTACTTTCTGTTATATCTACATATATATGTATGTATGTACATATGTCAGTAAGACAAATACTAAATTAAAGTACACTTTACTATTCCCTTATGAAATGAAATTTTTGATACAAACTAAGCTATTTGCTAATAACCTGCGTAACTTTGAAGTTCTACATACCTGAATGATTTATGATTATTTTACTGAAATATTTAGCATTTAAACACATGTTAATTCAGTATTATCGTACTTCGTACACGCGCCGAATAAAAAAAAAACATCGGTCATGAAAGCAGGAATATGAGTAAAAAGCTGGAGAGAGCAACCCAATCGACGTTCAATATGCGAGCAACTTACGTTGATTAGCCAACACTCAGTATATTAATTTGTTTGTTCATGTGTGTGTATAGAAATCTGCATTCAATAGTTCGTATGTAAACACATTAAACGAGCCGCCGTATCGTATGATTTTTGCACGCTACAGTTCGCAAAGCTGGTGCACTAGAACACATAGATAAATTTATTTGAAATTTTATAATAATAAGTTAGCTAAATTTTAAGAAATTCATATGCGAAAGTTACATAATTTTTAATTTTCACAAATATTGTTTCCAGTCACAAACTTTTTACAGTGTAAAAATAAATATTACAAATAAATTCAATTATTAAATATTGTTGACCATGGTGGAGATTATTTCCTATCAACAGAATTTTACCAGACGTATTTATGGTAAACAATAACTCAGCAATTAAAAAAAAGTATTTTGAATTGGTTCATTAAATATTTATTACATTAAATAGTCAAGTAAAACCAAAATAAAAAATATTAAAAAAAAATAAATATTAAAAGAAAAATTTGTAACTAAAAGAAAAAAAAAATAATAATAATCGTCGCTCTTCGTATTCACATATTTTCGGAGATGTTACGGCATTAAAGACCAGTTTTTGCGATCTATTCAATATATTTGCAATTTCTCTTTATGTGTGACCCTTTCCTTGCAACTTTTTGACATACAATCTTTCTTCCTCTGAATAATTTCTTGCTCAACCCCTCCACCAACCTTCGCCCCAAAAATAGTAAGACTTTGTTCTTTGTTCTCTTAGCTGAAGCGGAAATTTTTAAAATAACTCAAATAGCTTAGTAACAAATATTTTACTTTAATTGCACACCTACATATGTACTTCCGAACAATATTGTTTATGCTTTTGATAAGCCCAATGTTAGAGTTCAAAATAATGCATTTATTTTGGCTGATTTTCACGTGTATTTCTTTAATGCTTGCATGAAAGCCAAAAATGCCGGCGGCGGCGTGTCTTTCTTATCTTGCTAAAGTATTTTAGGTCAAAGTGTTCATGCGGATGTTAATCGTTGGAATATACTTAAGTACCTAATTAACTTTGGATTCGAGTACTGTCAAAAATTATTGAAGCATTGTATGAGCTCTCGCACTAACCTTCTGGAACACTACACCTTTTCTATCGATCAACTCTTGACTTTGCTGTCTCAATAATAACTCAATTTCTCCAGTTGTTCACAATACTCGTCAAAATCAATTGTGGTATTGCCGAACAAAATCTCAAAATAAACGATCCCTTTGAAATCCTACCAAATAGACAACATAACCTTTTTTCGTGACAATGAACTTTTAAAGTGGCTTGAGCTGTTTCATGCCTTTTAGACCATGAAAATGCAATTTTCAATCTTCCATCACCAAACAAAAGCTATTCCAAAAATTTAAGATGATTTTAACCAAACAGTAAGGCTCAAATATATAACGGTAAAGCGATTAAAGTCAAAAGTTAAGTTTGCCGTTCCCACGACGGTGGGGTCTACGTAACCGGAATGGACCCGGATTTTTTTATCCGGTCAAGGACTGTTAACTCGACAGAACTCTGCCGCTACAACAACAAATTTGGTTGTGAAAAAATTCAATAAGGTCTGCTATTGTCCTCAAACGATATTAAATATATAAAGGAAAATAAAAAAATATCAATTTGCTAAACAAATTTTCAAAAAAAAACATTATTCTTCGAAAGAATACAAAGCACATACTTATGTATATCAAGGTTTTTATGCTGAAACTTTTTGAGTTATTTGAAAAAATCTGAAAACTTAAAATTTTTTTTTATAAAATTTCTAAATTTTTTGGAAGTTTTTGCTTTTAATTTTTTTGAAATAAAAAATCTGAAAACTTTAATTTTTTTCGAATTTCCGAAAACTTTTTAAAATTTTTTCTGAAATTTTTTATATTGGAAGTTTTGCTTTGGAGTTATTTGTGTTTTTTAATTTTTGAAATAAAAAATCTGAAAACTTTAATTTTTTTCCAATTTTTTCAATTTTCTGGTAGTTTTGGAATTATATGTGTTTTTTTAACCTTTTAATATTTTATTCTTAAATTGTTTCGAATTTTTTTTTAAATTATTTGAAAATAATTATCTGAAAACTTTCTAATTTTTTTTAAATTTTTTTGGAAGATTTTTTTGAGTTATTTGAAAAAAAGAAATCCGAAAACTTTTTAACATTTTTTCTGAAATTTTTTATATTGGAAGTTTTGCTTTGGAGTTATTTGTGTTTTTTAATATTTTATTCTGAAAATTTTTTGGGTAGTTTTTGTTTTTAATTTTTACGAAAAAAAAATCCGGAAAATTTTAATCTTTTCTTCTTTTTTTTAATTTTTATATTGCTTTCGAGTTATTTGTTGTTTTTTTTACTTTTTAATTTAAACAAATTAATTTCAATTTAAACAAAAAAACAAAAAACTTTTTAATTTTTTTTTCTGAAATTTTTTTAAATTTTTTGGAAGGTGTGTTTTGAAGTTATTTGTTTTTTAATTTTTAAAATTTTATTCCGAAAATGTTTTGTATTTTTTGAAAAAAAAAATATTTTCTGAAAACAGCATATGTATGTTTTGCACACCCTCATCACCTGCATTCATCTTTTTGAATTTTTTTCTAACCTCAAAATATGCCATTCATATATTCATAAACCACTAAATTGGTTTATACATACATACATATGTATGTATGTACATACATACGATACGATTTTGAGTTTTTTGATAGCTTAAGTGAACTAACCTAACCTAACCTTTTAACCAAATATATACAGTCATAACCATAGTGCAACCTAACGGTATCACAACTTCCCAAAAACCTGTTTAGACTCACGCACCTGCACAAATTTGAGGACCTACTACTATTAATCGACAATTTTTAAATATTTTCAAGCAGCTTGCATATTAACAGCAAACACCTGTATATACTCTCATCATAAATTTTACCCCAAAAAATATCTTTACTTTAACCGTGCCGATACTCTTTCCATGTTTTCGTATATTTCGTTACTCATGTACTCGGAAACAACGCTGCGATCTCAGGTCGCAGCGAACCAGTGCACAACTGTGTCATTAACTCCAACATCTTTATTGTTTATACAACAACTTCGTAAAACCCGATCACCTCAAAGGTGAGCAAGTAGAAAAGTAAACATGCATACATAATTTGTTGTGTATTTACGTAAATGCACGTATGTACATACATACATATGTGTAGGAAAATAAACGCACGAAAAAAATGTTGTAGCTACCTACAGAAGAGCGTAAAACAAAAAATTTGTGAGGAAGAACCTACGAACAAGCCTTAACATACATAATCCATATCCAGAGTTTAGTATACAAAAAAGTGGCATGTAAAATCAGCTCATTTTGCTGGGAGCTCGCGCTCTTTCGGCTGCTTGCTTAATCTCACACTTTTACCTTATGTGTATTTACATACATATGTACATATGTATGTGCGTATGTTTGCAGGCATTTGAATAACTAAAAATGTATATAAGTCAATGTATGTATTTGCATTTATAAGCCTACATATAAATATGTAAATTGTTTATACCTATGCATATATGTATTTGTGTATTGTGTGTAGTTACTTGAAGCGTGCCCGGCTTACCCAGCCATGTCATGATCGGTGCGCATTCAAATGTTCAGCACGCGCGCTCGCGAACAGTCGTCTTTACGTTTCCATTAAGCCATTTGTGGTTGAACAGACAAACGTGTTTCAAATGGTGTGACTTTGAGCGAAAGAAATTGCGAATAAAAGAAATCGCTTCACTCAACCGCTAACACAACATGTAATAGAGTATAATTGGCATTTGAAACGCTGAAACAACATAGATCGCGCGAAACGTTGCGCAAAGTTGGCGAAAATTTTCCTTTAAATATTTTGTGAAAGTCTAATGTCAAAACAACACAACAACAAACAAGCATACGAGGCTTGTGAAACAGTTTGCATTAAAGGATAATTGAAGTGAGAAGAAAATAATTCAAAAATTTTAAAAATTCCAAAAAATTTAAATAGTTTCGAAAATTTTTAAAAATTCTAAAAATTTAATATGGTTTCAAAAAATTTTTAAATTTCCAAAAAAAAAATGTAAATTCCCAAGCCTTTAGAAAATTCAAAAAAAAAAAATTAAAATTAAATTAAAAATTCAAAAAAATGTTTTTCATCTGGCGCAATAAAAATAAAAATAACCAAAAATTTATTAAATAAAAAAACGAGTAAAAATAATATTTTCACAACAAATAGTTGCATTTAAAATATACTAAAACTACTTATTGCAAGTAAAAAACTAAAAACTATTAAAAGTTCCAAAAAAATAAAAATAACCAAAAGCAATAAAAATAAAAGAAAAGGATTTGCATTAAAGAATAATTAAAGAGATACGAAAAACATTTAAAAGAACAATATACAAAAATTTTGAAAAAAAAAAAATTTTGATTCCAAAACATATAAAAATCCCAAAAACATTTAAAAAGATTCCAAATAAAAAATTAAATACTACAAATAACTATGTTTTTCATCTGGCGCAATAAAAATAACCAAAAATTTTTAAATAAAAAATGCGGATAAAAATAATATTTTCACAACAAAAATGTGCATTAAAAATAAAAAACTAAAAACTTTTAAATAAAAAATATTAAAAGTTTAATCCAAAACAATAGAAATAACCAAAAATTTGTTAAATGAAAAAATTCGAATCAAATTAATATTTTTACAACAAAACCAATTAAATTAAAAATAATAAACATTTATTTAAAATTAAAAAAAAAAAAACCAAAAATTTGTTAAATAAAAAAATTCGAAATAATTTTCCCACAATATTGCATTTAAAATGCGCAAGAACTACTTAAATTTAAATTAAAAATAATAACAATTTATTCCAAAAATTTTTACTGTGATATTTTTCTACCATACGGCTACACTACACAACGTAGCTGCTATTTATAATCAAAAATAACCATTTTTAAATTTTATTCAACAAAAAGTCGCTAGTTTTAACCACAAAATGAAAATGCCCGCGAAAGACTCGAAATATTCCGTAAATTTGAAAATTTTCAAATTGCACAACTACAGCATTGCGCCGAAAATATGCGGCGGCAGTGATAAGAAATCACCGTCGCCCACAAATGGCACAGCGCCGGCCGTGCTCACCAAACGCAACTCTTGGCGTGCTTCGTGGAAATTTTCAGCAGCCAAACAACAGCAGAAACAACAGCTGGCTGAGTCCACACAGCAACCAGAATGCGAATGCGACGCTGAGTTGCCGGCTGATAAGCGCAATCATTTGGATAGCAACAATGACTCATCAACTGCCACCGACAATCGTTCACAACATTGGGCGGACGCCTTGGAACGCGTCTCAACGCCGTCGAATGTTGAGTATGAAAATGGGCGGACAGCGCAGCAGCTGAGTGGTGAACTTGATGAATTTATGTGTGAGTTTTATTTGTAAAAAAAAAGAAAATATCAAAAAAATTACAACAAATACAATAACGCGCCTACTTTAAGTTGTTGAACTGTCTGTGCTGCTTGGAGTGCATTTCAAAGGTCCACTGCACCTAATTTACAATATTTTGATACACAGCTTTATATATGTACATATATGTACATATATATATTATTAAGCAATGCGTTTTAAAATTCATTTTGTCTCTCATGAAATTTCAATTTTCATGTGTGCACTGCATGGCACGTTCCGCTCGCCAGCCAATGCCTTTCCCCTGCCGAACAAAGGTCATTATTTGCTGATAAGCCATCGACTCTGTGTCTGTAGCTATTTTATAATCTGGTTGAACTTGAATGTGGAAATTTAAAACAAAATTTTATCAATGAATAGAAGAAAGCGATTTTTGTTTAGTAATTTTTTTTTTTCAAAAACATAAAATTACAGGAATTTCGACTCGATCACTCTTTACGAAGTTGATTTTCATCTAAATCATATTTCAAATTTGATTTAAAACTTAAAAACATAAAATTCTTCGCCCTAACACTCCTTTTAGCAACAGAACAGGTGCTTTCGAAACCGTTTTCGAGTTTAACAACCAGCTGTGTCATAATCGAATTGAAATCATTTTCACTTCAGATCTGTGTTCCTATTCGACTTGAAAATTAAAAATATTACATTTTTGGTTCCTTCAGGATCGAAATAAGGATTTTCGAAAACATTTTCGAGTTTTATTCAAAATTAACCACTTTACTCTGTAGTTTCAGTGTTCCAATTCGGTTTGATAATTAAAAATATACCATTTCAGGCACCTAAAGTAGCAAACAAGTCCCTTCGAAACTATTTTCGAATTTCATTCATCAACATCCACTATTGACAAAATTGAATTGAAATGATTTTCCCTTCATTGTGTCTTGATTTTCAGTCTGAAAAGTAAAAAATTTAAATCTTAACCATTTTATCATCGACATAAGTGCTTTCGAAATCACTTTCGAACTTTATTCACTATTTCAATTTCTACAAATTTTTAAATAAAATACTGGCCGGAGTTCTGTGTTTCTATTCGGTTTAAAAATGAAAAATATTCAGTTTCTGACAACTTTAGAATCGAAAAAAGGCTTTCAAAAACTTTTTCGAGTTTCATTCATCAATAACCACTTTAGTCTGAGTGAAATTTAAATGTCTTTTATTTCAGTACTTTAGTCTGTTTTCCAATACGAGTTGAAAATTAAAAATATTCAATTTTTGACACCTTAAGTATCGAAACAAGTGCTTTCGATACTATTTTCGAATTTCATTATTCAACATCCACTACTGACGAAATCGAATATATGTAAGTGTTCTCAGGCTTATGTTCTGTGTTCCAATTCGGTTTCAAAATTAAGAATATACGATATTTGATCCTTAAAGGATCCAAAAAGGTGCTTTCGAAATAGTTTTCGAATTTTATTCATCATCAGATTCAGGCCTGTATTCTGTGTTACTATTCGGATTGAAAGTTTTGATTAAAATAAGCGCTTTCGAAATCATTTTCGACAAATTTTGAAATGAAATTTGTTTTATGTTTATATTACATAGGTTTTAAAAATAAAAAAAATCGAATCCTGACCTTTTTTGCAAAGAAATATGTAAGTGTTTTCGAAAATATTTTCGAATTATATTCAATTTCGACAAATTTTGAAGGCAAATTCAGAACATGTCTTTATCATATTTCTCAAGGCAACAGCGAAAACAATCTGCGGCGACTCGCCTTGAGGACTTTATTTTGTGGATATTTCTGAATAAAAATATGCTCTGACATATTAAAATGCATTTTCAAAACAACATTCAGGTATTAGCATCTTAAAACATTTCCACGACAGTTACTGTTTGTCTCTTCTACTTTTCTGAAATCTGGCGGGATCGCTTGGCTTCAGTGATCATTTTCCAATCGCCACAGAGTCTCCCAACTTTGGCACAACTTCCTATGGCTGAAAGAAAAATTACTATGATCTGTTCGGGGCTACAAAAGAGCCTGCTCAGAGACTTTTCTTTCTTTTTTGAATGAATACGGAAACACAAATATACGTGAATATATAAATACTAGCATAACTGAAATATACAAGAATTTATAAATATTAGCGCATTTTTGTAGCATATCCTTAGGCGGTAGAACCTCAATTTTGGAAGAATTCGCTTTTATTGCCAAAGTTTTAAGTTCAGAGATCTGATTAAAGATTTGTAGCTTCAGTGAAAGTGTAATGAACTCACCTGTCTATATTTAAATAAAGTAACAACTTTCTAAGGTAATGAAATTTCACTATTTCAGTTAACAAATTTTAATTCTTGTAAGATAAACTGAAAATGCAACTTTATAAAATTAAACATTGTTATAAATGCCATTTGAAATTAAAAAAAAACGGTAATTAATTTTATAGAAGAAAAATAAAAAAAATGTTGAATTGATTTAATACTCCCATTTATTGCACTAAAGCATTGGTATGATCAAAGCTAAATTCCTCTTGCAATTATTTATATAGGCACTTTTCAATTCAACATTGTCTCATGCAAATTTGCCAAATAAGCTGAAAGATTATAAGTACTATTCCAGTAATCGTATGATTATTTTTATTTGTATTCACAGCAGCACGCAGCCACCGCCTGAACGCGTGTGCCGGAATGATAATTTAAACAAAACTCAATATGAATCATTGCACTGGCGGATGCTCCTATTTGCCCAGCACTACAATTTGCTCTTGCTGAATGAAATTTTCCATCTTCTTTATTTTTTCCATCAATTCATTTGATTATCAGCAGTCTGAGTCTGAGAACACTTGTAAACAACGAATTTTGCGATTTTGATTTTAGTCGAAATTTTAAAAGTCATGCATTATATATAACAACGAATCATAATAAACAATAACACAGCGTGTGCACGCACACATTTTTACCGAGCATTAATATATGTATTTTTAATAGTATTTCTCTTAGTTGCTGAAATGCGTATTTTACAGTTATTTTTTGCTAATTGTTGAAAAATAACTTGTTAAAAAATATTTATAGGCATTAAACTAGCATGCGAAAAAATTCAGTTATGCGAATGTATTTATTGCTCTCAGTATCAAAGTACAGAGTGGTCGTAAAGCACTTATCAAACATTTTATTTTGCTATGTCTATACTATTTTATACCCACAATTATTTGCATAAAGGTGTTATAACTTTATACGTTTAACTATAACGGTTGTTGTGTAACAAAAATATACAAAATATTTATTAGGCGTATGTCTGTCAATATGATCTGCATGAATAAAGCAATAGTTTTAGTCATGGCAATTCTTAGTTATGGAACCATATTAAATTCTACATTGACCTACGCAGTATTACTACATCAATAACACACGTCATCAGTAATGATTGCATATACAAGTAAACATAAATTCAGCTGAGGAGAAACTGCGATGCAAAATTCTTATCAATTGTACGGAAATAATTATAATAATAATTTAGTGTCTGCGTCTGCATTCATTTTCCTACCCTTGGAGTGCGATTTGAAAATCCTCTTAAAAATGAGGTGCTTTCTCCCAAAATTGAAGTTCATGGATTTGTATTAAAAATTTCATGTAAAAGTTTTGACAACATTCTCAAAAAAACTTGATACCGATCGTTCAGTTGTCTCTATTTTGAATGAAATGGAGCCTGGATAGTTTATTTACATAGGTTAGGTTATATGGCTCCTATATTTAGTCCTTTGTGAGGCCATAGAAGAAAAGAAAAATTAACAAAACGTTTAGTAACAAATACAAATTTGCACAGGCGTTATTTCCACCTCATCTTCTTCCATACAGCTTTTGCAGATGGCGTCTGGTAGGATTCCCAGTCTTACTGTGGGGACGCCAATAGGGCAAAGGCTTGTTAAAAGCCCCAAAACTAGTTAGAGGCTAGCCTTATAAAGATATCACTAGATCTCTTGCGATCGATCTTGAGCCTTAGCGATAGCGCATGTACCGATGTTGGCCCAGCTATCTAGTAGTAGAACAAAAGAGAATACGGGAGCACGTCTACCAAAGCGGCTCTAGGGTGCCTTTCCTTGCCAGCTCATCAGCTTTGCAATTTCCTGCAATTCCGTTATGGCCTCGCACCCATACCAGCCACTAACTAAGGCACTCGATACTATTGATAGCGGGGCTAGATACTCTTTGACCAGCTCTAAACGCACTGTTAATGCGTTCAACGCTAGTGTCACCGCTCTGGTATCTGGGTGGATGGTCACTTCTCTGAAGACTCCGGAGCAGTAAATGTAGTGGTACCTGAATGACTGCAACCTCGGGGACTGCAGTAGTTAGGAAGTCTGAAGCTGGAATTGATAGAAAGCTCCTGACAGTAAACCCCCTCACCAACCTTCCTCGCAAGTTTTGATCCATCTGTAAAAAAGTCACTGCTCCTCTCCTCCAACGGCTTCTTCCCACCCACTCCCTCGCAGGTATATTGGTGGAGAAAGAGCCGCCAGAGTTCGGTTTGGCGACTCCATGATCCAAGTCATCCGGTATGAAATCAAAGTGATGAGAATTTCCGAGTATTTAGACACATGTTCTTTAAGGAACCCAGACTCCCTGAGTCCGAGGGCAACTTTCACAGCCATATACCTTCCGACGATGCCTACGGGCAATATGTGCAAGATGGCGTTAAGTTTCTTTGCAAGTGTGGTATTTTCTGGAGCCCTCCACCACATAAAAACTCCATAGAACGTAATGCGCTTAACTACGGTTTATTTACATAGATTCGGTCGTATTCCAAATTCGAAAATTTTGACCAATCTGATGTTTGCCAAATTCTACCAAATACAACGTGCTTTCCAAAGTAACCAGGAATCTAGCGCCCCTGGTGGCGCCATCTATATGTCGACTGGTGAGTCTGCTATCTTTATCGATTGTTCAGTGATAATTTCATGACATTTCATTGATTAGAAGTGAGGTTATTGCGTTTTAAGTGTAAGTATGTTTGTATTATCGGTGCGAAAATGAGCTTCGAACAAAGAGCCAATATTAAATTTTGTTTTACAATTGGTAAAACTTTTACCAAAGTGTGAGTGGTTTCAACGTTCTCAAAGTGGTCGTGAGGACATAAATAACGATCAACATGTGGACAAATTAAAATCCGTGAGCACCGGAAATTCCATCGAAACTGTGCGTGAATTCATCAAAAATCAGCCGAAATCATCATTGATATTCATGGAATTGGAATTGAACATTTCCAAAACATCGATATATCGCATTTTGACCGCACAAATTGCCTGACGACAGTCTCATCGATCGACGCTTGTGACCGATTATTTGACCAAAAATCACATTTTAATCATTAACCATTCGCCGTATTCACCTGATATGGCACCGTGCGACTTCTTCCTTTTCGGAAAAATGCATTTGTTCATGAAAGGAAGACGTAGAGGCCATTCAAAAGGCTCGGACCGTGCAAAAAGCTATATTGAAGCAGAAGGAGACTATTTTGAATAAAATAAATTGATTTTGTCGAAAAAACCATTTGTTCTGTTTTTTTTAAGTCCTGTTTACTTTGGAACGCACCTTGTATGAATATCAAACATACATATGAGTTTACTTTGACAGCTGTCACTCTAAAAGCCTTTTAAAAACTCTAAAAAAAAGCACCCTATACCTAATTCAAGCAGCTACACCATTTAACAAATGGATTTCGGTTAAGATGAATTAAATATATAAGCACTATATATATATTTTAATTAAAGCTAATCAGATCCGTAATCCGAACTTTGACACTCTCTTTTTCTTTTTTCTCTCATTAAATAATATTTGTATATTTAATTTTGCTGACAAATGCTGATATGTCTAAGATCATTGCACATGTGTTGCTACTTTGTTTTGTACGTAGATATGTGTACAGTGTCGATGAAAATAAATGCATTATTAAGGTTCATTTGACTGAAATTTATTTAGATCTAAATGTATAACTGGGATAGCAAATTTCGACGGAAAAATTTTCTATGGAAAACTTTCATAGCAGAAAAAAATTCACTCGTATACTTATCAGAGCGTTTTACTGAAAGCTGTATCCTAATTACTGTATGTGTTCGCATTGGTTTATTGTCTAAGTTATAGAATAGGTTCAAATATATTTCGATGTTACAGTTCTTATTTGATTTTAACATATTTTTTTTTAAATAAGGAGCAGATTTTTACTACGGAAGCTACAATGAATGAGGCTTTTTTGGATTAAAGATTGTAGATCGGAAGCTACGCGAATACATTTTCCATATAGTAGATACGTCCAATATATGAACACCTCCATTTTATTACCTTAACAAGACAAATGTATACCTATATCCTGAACAAGGTCCAATAAGTTTGCCACGAAGTTTGTAACACCAAGAAAAAAACATCGGTGATCCTATAAAATATATACAAAGTCGATTTAGTAATGTCAGTCTGCCTGTATGTACGCGAATTAGCCCCTCAGTTTTTGAGATATCGATCTGAAGTTTTGCTCACCTCGTTTTTTCACCAAGAAACAGAATTTAACAGAACCGCCGATATCGGACCACTATAGGATATAGCTGCCATACAAAATGATCGATAAAAATCAAATTCTTGTATGATTCAAACTCAAGTCCTTGTATGGAAAACTTCTTTATTTTACAAGATATCTTTACAAAATTTGTCAAGGATTATTGTAAAAGACTATGTTACAATCTCCGAACATATCGTTCAGATCGGACCACTATAGCTTATAGCTGCCATACATACTAACTCTTCAAAATTAAGTTCTTGTATGGAAAACTTCTTTATTTTACAAGATATCTTTACAAAATTTGTCAAGGATTATTGTAAAAGACTATGTTACAATTTCCGAACATATCGTTCAGATCGGACGACTATAGCTTATAGCTACCATACAAACTAACTCTTCGAAATTAAGTTCTTGTATGGAAAACTTTTTTGTTTTACAAGATATCTTCACGAAATTTGTCATGGATTATTGTCTGAAACAAAGTTACGATCTCTAAACATATTGTTCAAATCGGACCACTATAGCCTATAGCTGACATACAAACTGTCATGTATGAAAACTTTTGTTTGAGAAGATTATTAAAGATTCGTAGCAACCCAAGTTAACGTTGTTACTTGTTTTATACGCTTTAAGCTATAATAAATGCAACTGTGAAGGGTATTACAGCTTCGGTGTAGCCGAAGTTAGCGTTTTTTCTTATTTTATGTAATATATTGTTGACAAGTATACATTGCGTATACAGCAATAAGTCTTTTATTGCTGTTTTTATTGCATATACGATTTGTATTCCCTTTTAGCGTCTAATAACTAGTTATTGCGCTGCTGCTTCTAATTCAATCATTGATTTGATAAGAAACCTTATCAACATTTCATTATCAAAATGCCAATTCGCTTACAATACAACTGTATATACCATATAGGTGTATATACTTATATAGGTGTATATGCATACATACATATATATACTATATATCCATCATATCTCCAAGTGCTGCACTTTTCACCATTGTGCGATTTACTGCCTTTCTACTTTAGTCCGCATTTAATAGAGTTCTTTAATTGCTAACAGGTTGGCCATTAAAAAGACAACATATGCATGTATGTATGTAATATATATAGTTGCATATCGTAGTTGATATTTACTGTCCATTGCCCTTACGTGTGGCTGCGTTCATCATATACTTGCACACATACACATTTATATGCACAACACTGTATTTAGTGAAAAAGCAAGCGCTGTGCTTTTGCCGTGTTGCTAACACATTTTAGTTGTCAATTGTCGCTGACCGCGTACAAAAGCTGTGCTACATTAAGTGATGTTTATTTTTTAGAAATGGGAAATGTTTATAACCTAAAATAAAATAAATGTCAATTTTAAAAAACTTTCTTCTTTAAATATCTGTCTGTGATTTGTTGTTTCGTTGTAAATGGACTGGAAAATTTGTTGTATTTGACACAAACACTCACTCAAAGCGCCGCTAACCTCAAATATTCGTTTGCTGCGTATGAAACGTAGCGTTGTTGTTGGGAGCGAGTTGCATATGCGTTGCTTTTATTGCATTTATAAATTGTATTTCTATAAATCCGCGCATTTTACGTCTACGCTTTATAATCGCCTGTCGGCTAATCTAACGATCATCTATTGATAAGTTATACTATAATTTCGCGCGCACATTCGCACAGCCGTCTGTTTGTTTGTGTTTCTCGCGGCTTTGCTACAAAGGAAGTGTTTGCGGAATTTCCTCGAGTGTTATGCAAATCTATATATGTACATATATGCATATTATTTTAATGCATATGTGAAATAAAAATAATTTTAAATCATAGAAAATAGTGAACGCAGCGAAAAATGCATTTAGAAGCTGCTTTGGAACTTCTACGCACAGGTGATTTTTGTTAGTACTGATTTTATACATATCGCTAGTTAATATTTCACATTTATTTTTATATGTTTATTATTTATTGATGGATTATATTATTTCTTCGTAGTTCTGATAATAAAAATTTATAAGTTTGGGGTTATGTTTTGATTTTAACAGAGGCTTTCAGTGATATTTCGGGTTATTGCTTTACAAATGTCGTTAATTTTTAAAAATTAATGTATAAAAATCCGTTTTTACATGCATTTCTTTAATCATAAAAGAGTACATTGTGACAAAAAAGTAACCGGAAATTATAAATAAAACGCAAAATATTTAATTATAAATCAAATTTCTCTTGTCGCCTTCAAAGTAATTCCCACCATATGTAATACAATTATACCAACGATTTTTTCAGTTTTCGAAACACTTCATAAGCACTTTTGGGGATGGCCTTCAGCTCTTCCAGCAAATTTGTCTCTTTGATCGTCTGAAAACAGGCTCCATTCCGATGATTGATGACTTGTTTGCATGTCAAAATTCATGAACACATGTCTCATCGGCAGTCATCATGCTCTCTCTCAAGATTAACCAAAGAGACCTCTTTACGGTACGGTAAAAATTCAGCTTTATCGGGACAAGTCGAGCAAGAAAGTATTTCATACCCAAAACAAAATATCTGCCAAAATCATTCGAACTTAACAAAATACATTTTTTTGAAACATCATCTACCCGGGGAATTTAATTACAATTTCCGGGTGCTTTTGTGTCACAATGTATGATTTTGATCGATCAGTTTGTTTAGCAGCTATATGCTAAAGTGGACCGATATCGGCAATTCCGACATATGAGCAGTTCGAAAAGCTAAGAAAAGGCCGTGTGCAAAATTTCAGATCGATATCTCAAAGGCAGACGGATATTACTAAATCGACACAGCTGGTCACGGTGATTATATAGTATCTACATATGTATTACGTAAAGAAATTAAAAAAAAAATATTTAAAGTATTGACCATAGCTTTTTACATATTTTGCCAATTTGTGTATACCATGCCAATGGAAATGTTCATTTTTCTGAAGCAAACCAATCAGATACACAATTTTCGACTTCTGCGTAGGAATCGAAGTGCTTCTCAGCCAATGCGTGTCCCATCGATGAAAACAAATTGTAATCGGAAGCGACCAAGTCTGGTGAATGCGGCGTATTAATACCTGGTAAATTATAGGGTATCCGGGACTTATATACGTCTTGGTGTTACAAACTTCGTACCAAACTAAATATGCCTTGTTCATGTTATAAAATTTTATTTTTGAGGTTATGTTTGTATTTTGACTACATATATTTGTATTTTGCCTCATTGCTTCACAACTGTTTGTTATTGTGTATAATAATCCTTTATTTTTAAATTGTTCTTCAAATATGAGTGATTCGAGTTTTAATTTTGAGTTGCCAAAATTAAATTACATAAAAAAATATTTTTTTTTATAAAAAATTTCGCAAAGATAGTACCTAATATTATTATATATAGTATATTAGCTTAAATATATTAATATTCTTCTTTTTTGTCCTCAATAATTGCTATGTTATATATATATGTATGTAGTTCTGCCATTCCCTTCAAAGCGTAGATTACAAAATGATTCAGCAATAAACTGGAAATTACTGATGTTGCGTTAATCATATCAGCCAACATTTTACTTTTCACTTATCAATTCAAATACTAAAGCAATCACACTTGATAGTTTTAACTGCTGCCTAATATATATTTACAAGGCGTGGCGTTTATGAAATAAAATGTCATGTCATGTCAATGTTTATTTACATTTATTAAGAAAATTAAGACTTAATAAACGCAATTTCAAAACTTCCTCTTCTTTCGTGCTGCCGAATAAGTCATTATTGTCAACATCGTCATTACACTGATCGCTATATTTTATCCGCTCTCAGTACTTTGACAACATCAGCTGTTTCCTCAGCATAAAGAATACTTAACAATTACTGTTTGACAGTTTTTTGTTTATCATACATATATGTATGTATGTATATAATATTTACGAAATATGCGTACCGGATAAACGGAAGTTTGTCGATCGTTTTTATAAAAAAATGGAATATTAATTTAATATTCAATTAAGCTATTTATATTAATGAATATGACACTAGTCATGTGCAATATTAATAACAGCGATTATTTATAATTATATTAAAAACTTTCATACATAAACTTAAAGCTTGCTTAAGTGTCAATAAAAACAAAAAAGTCGGTAAAACCTTTTACTATTTTTTTTGTAGTTTCCATGCATTAATATATTATACACAGCTTTTTTTATTACACTAAAAACATATGTGTTATATGTATATTATTCCTTTTTTTACTATTTATTTAAATAAATATTTGATTTGTTACTTCCCACTTTCAAAGTGTATATAAACTGGCAATTGCTGTTGAATTTTTTATTTTTATGCCAATTTAAACGGTTCAAATTTCAAATTACAGCTGCATATTACTTTATACCTTACTAAACATATATTTTAAATGTCAATACTGTTACCTATTTTAACATATGTTATGACAAATTGTAAAAAATGTGATAAATTGTTTAATTGCCTCACAAAGTGCTAAAAATAGCAATATGTTGACGTACGTTTAACATTGCAACTTTCAAACGAAGGGCATAGTGTAGACATCGCATTAATTATTGGAAAAGAATGCATTCCTAGCCAAACTGTCAAACATAAATATCTGCAAACCCGTTATTTGTACCACAATAATTATTCATATTTATGTTGCCTTTCATATATTTCATATATGTGAAAATATATATATAGTGTTATTAACATCCCTTCATTGTTATTTGTAATTACAGCAATGCCTTGGTTCGGCATGGATATCGGCGGTACACTTACAAAGCTAGTCTACTTTGAACCAAAGGATATAACACCCGACGAACAGGATCAAGAGGCTGAAATTCTACGAAATATACGTCGTTATTTGACGAAAAATTCTGCTTACGGCAAAACAGGACATCGTGATACACATCTACAGGTGAGTGCGTGAGTGAGACGTAGTGCTTTATTTCACATACTGCATATTGCATATTGTCATACATTTAAGTAATATTTACTTAATTATTAGTGCCGTATAACAGTCAAAAATGGTTGGCTGATTCCGCTTCAAGCTAAACATACGAGTATTACTTTCTATTGTATTATTTGAAGTCATTGACTTTGTAGTTGAACTAGACTTACTTACATGTGCCAAAGCGTGTTTAATTTAGAGGTTGGTCATGAATTGAAGCCAAAATGTGGAATTTCAGTTTTTGCAGTATTGTTGTGAAGGTGTCGCTTTGCATACATATGTATGTACATATATCAATCTACATAAATTCGTAGTTTATGTTTTATTAGAAAAATAAATAACATTGTTGAAAAAGAATCGTGTGTTAAAAAATTAGATACATAAATGGGTTTGTTTCAAGGACAAAGCCCAAGTATAAAATGATCTCTGCCGGTGACATTAATCTGTTCGAAATTTCGTGAAAATATCCGAAGTAGTCCGAACTGAATAATATAGCTGGTTGGCAGCTGACCTTTATAAGAAAAGCAGGCACGCAGCGATGTAATATGATTTAAAAGTCCTCACGGGAAACTGGCTGCCAGCTGCCTCAATAAAAGTAAAGCAGGCGCCGTGTCTAGCTGAGGTGACTCTCGCGCCCATATAGGTAAATCAGGCGCCGTGCCACGCCACTGCTTAAATAACTGTCGCGCCTTCATGTAATGTGATTCGGAAGTCACAAGGTGATTGCATGGAAAGTTGGCTCTTTGTATATAAGTAAAGCAGGCACCATACCTGTTCAGTGCTAAGGTGACTTTCGCGCCGTGATATTATGTGATTTGAAAGTCAGGCGGTAAATTCGCGGGAAGCTGGCTGCCAGTCGACTATATAAGTAACGCAGGCACCATACCTGGTCAGTGCTTAGGTGACTTTCGCGCCGTGATATTATGTGATTTGAAAGTCAGGCGGTAAATTGGCGGGAAGCTGGCTGCCAGTCGGCTATATAAGTAAAGCAGGCACCATGCCTGGCCAGTGCTTATGTGACTTTCGCGCCGTGATGTTATGTGATTTGAAAGTCAGGCGGTAAATTCGCGGGAAGCTGGCTGCTAGTCGCCTATATAAGTAAAGCAGCCACCATGCTTGGCGAGTGCTTTGGTGACTTTCGCGCGGTGATGTTACGTGATTTGAAAGTCAGGCGGTAAATTCGCGGGAAGCTGGCTGCTAGTCGCCTATATAAGTAAAGCAGCCACCATGCCTGGTCAGTGCTTATGTGACTTTCGCGCCGTGACGTTATGTGATTTGAAAGTCAGGCGGTAAATTCGCGGGAAGCTGGCTGTCAGTCGACTATATAAGTAACGCAGGCACCATGCCTGGTCAGTGCTTATGTGACTTTCGCGCCGTGACGTTATGTGATTTGAAAGTCAGGCGGTAAAGTCGCGGGAAGCTGGCTGCCAGTCGGCTATATAAGTAACGCAGGCACCATGCCTGGTCAGTTCTTAGGTGACTTTCGCGCCGTGATGTTATGTGATTTGAAAGTCAGGCGGTAAAGTCGCGGGAAGCTGGCTGCCAGTCGACTATATAAGTAACGCAGGCACCATGCCTGGTCAGTGTTTATGTGACTTTCGCGCCGTGATGTTTTATGATTTGAAAGTCAGGCGGTAAATTCGCGGGAAGCTGGCTGCCAGTCGGCTATATAAGTAACGTGGGCACCATGCCTGGTCAGTTCTTAGGTGACTTTCGCGCCGTGATGTTTTATGATTTGAAAGTCAGGCGGTAAATTCGCGGGAAGCTGGCTGCCAGTCGGCTATATAAGTAACGCAGGCACCATGCCTGGTCAGTTCTTAGGTGACTTTCGCGCCGTGATGTTTTATGATTTGAAAGTCAGGCGGTAAATTCGCGGGAAGCTGGCTGCCAGTCGGCTATATAAGTAACGCAGGCACCATGCCTGGTCAGTGCTTAGGTGACTTTCGCGCCGTGATGTTATGTGATTTGAAAGTCAGGCGGTAAATTCGCGGGAAGCTGGCTGCCAGTCGGCTATATAAGTAACGCAGGCACCATGCCTGGTCAGTGCTTATGTGACTTTCGCGCCGTGATGTTATGTGATTTGAAAGTCAGGCGGTAAAGTCGCGGGAAGCTGGCTGCCAGTCGGCTATATAAGTAACGCAGGCACCATGCCTGGTCAGTGCTTATGTGACTTTCGCGCCGTGATGTTATGTGATTTGAAAGTCAGGCGGTAAATTCGCGGGAAGCTGGCTGCCAGTCGGCTATATAAGTAACGCAGGCACCATTCCTGGTCAGTGCTTAGGTGACTTTCGCGCCGTGATGTTATGTGATTTGAAAGTCAGGCGGTAAAGTCGCGGGAAGCTGGCTGCCAGTCAGCTATATAAGTAACGCAGGCACCATGCCTGGTCAGTTCTTAGGTGACTTTCGCGCCGTGATGTTTTATGATTTGAAAGTCAGGCGGTAAATTCGCGGGAATCTGGCTGCCAGTCGACTATATAAGTAACGCAGGCACCATGCCTGGTCAGTGTTTATGTGACTTTCGCGCCGTGATGTTATGTGATTTGAAAGTCAGGCGGTAAAGTCGCGGGAAGCTTTCTGCCAGTCGGCTATATAAGTAACGCAGGTACCATTCCTGGTCAGTGCTTAGGTGACTTTCGCGCCGTGATGTTATGTGATTTGAAAGTCAGGCGGTAAATTCGCGGGAAGCTGGCTGCCAGTCGGCTATATAAGTAACGCAGGCACCATGCCTGGTCAGTTCTTAGGTGACTTTCGCGCCGTGATGTTTTATGATTTGAAAGTCAGGCGGTAAATTCGCGGGAAGCTGGCTGCCAGTCGGCTATATAAGTAACGCAGGCACCATGCCTGGTCAGTTCTTAGGTGACTTTCGCGCCGTGATGTTTTATGATTTGAAAGTCAGGCGGTAAATTCGCGGGAATCTGGCTGCCAGTCGACTATATAAGTAACGCAGGCACCATTCCTGGTCAGTGCTTAGGTGACTTTCGCGCCGTGATGTTATGTGATTTGAAAGTCAGGCGGTAAATTCGCGGAAAGCTGGCTGTCAGTCGACTATATAAGTAACGCAGGCACCATGCCTGGTCAGTGCTTATGTGACTTTCGCGCCGTGATGTTATGTGATTTGAAAGTCAGGCGGTAAATTCGCGGGAAGCTGGCTGTCAGTCGACTATATAAGTAACGCAGGCACCATGCCTGGTCAGTGCTTATGTGACTTTCGCGCCGTGATGTTATGTGATTTGAAAGTCAGGCGGTAAATTCGCGGGAAGCTGGCTGCCAGTCGGCTATATAAGTAACGCAGGCACCATGCCTGGTCAGTGCTTAGGTGACTTTCGCGCCGTGATGTTATGTGATTTGAAAGTCAGGCGGTAAATTCGCGGGAAGCTGGCTGTCAGTCGACTATATAAATAACGCAGGCACCATGCCTGGTCAGTGCTTATGTGACTTTCGCGCCGTGACGTTATGTGATTTGAAAGTCAGGCGGTAAATTCGCGGGAATCTGGCTGCCAGTCGACTATATAAGTAACGCAGGCACCATGCCTGGTCAGTGCTTAGGTGACTTTCGCGCCGTGATGTTATGTGATTTGAAAGTCAGGCGGTAAATTCACGGGAAGCTGGCTGCCAGTCGGCTATATAAGTAACGTGGGCACCATGCCTGGTCAGTGCTTATGTGACTTTCGCGCCGTGATGTTATGTGATTTGAAAGTCAGGCGGTAAATTCGCGGGAAGCTGGCTGACAGTCGGCTATAAAAGTAAAGCAGACACCGTGCCTGGCCAATGCTTAGGTGACTTTCGCGCCGTGATATTATGTGATTTGAAAGTCAGGCGGTAAATTCGCGAGAAGCTGGCTGTCAGTCGGCTATGTACCTCACGGGAAACTGACTGTCAGCTGGCTCTAAATACCATAAGTAAAGCAGGCACCGTGCCTGGCTAGTGTTAGGCCCCTGCCCAATACCATATGTAGGTATTGATGGCGATGTACTAGTATAAAAATAACAGAAAGTTAAAAATTCGTTTCCGTGTAAGGAAAAAGATTTATTTTAATAACTTAATTTTGCTTAAACGCTAATTACTCAATTAAAAATAAATAACTGTGTAAAGCGTGTGTTTTCTTGGACAAAATTTGTCGTAGTCAATTTCATTACAACTTGTTTGTACATTTATTTTTTATTTTATTTACACTCTCCACACGCATTCACATGCTAATTTAGCAAATCTCTTTGTTGTTTTTGTCATTATTACTTTGCCTATTGACATTTACATTGCATTATTATTAGGAGCATTATTTACTTTTTGTAGTTGTATGTTACTGACGCACGTGGAAATAGTTTTTTGTGCTCATGCCCCTAATGCCATGCCCATTAAAGTGGTGAAAAATAAATAAAATTGAATAAATTTGCCTAGGGTAAATACAATAACCCTTATAACCCTTGTGTTTAACGCATTTCGTAAGGTGCTTTTATTACGTTTTTTTTTGCCTAAACTATGTGCGCACTATATTTATTTATTTTTTAAATGAGCTTTTAGGTTTGTTAATGGGTGTTTATCTGAAGCAATTTTGTGAATGTAGCAGCAGATCTTATATAGGCTCGTTTTCAGTGCTGCTTTTTGGCCAAATTTCTAGCGCTATTCAAAGAAATATTTAATTAATTTTAAAGATAAGAAATATAATTTTACTCATCATTACACTCGAGATCATATTTAACCCCAGCTGGTCCATATATGCTATATTGATAGCACCATCTTTTATGTTCGTGTTAAGTTTGTACTCCGTTAGTGTATTTTTGGCAGCTGTTTGTTTACGACAGCAGAAGTTTTGCGATTTTTTATAAATTGATGCAGATTTTTCGGTTACCAAAACAAAAAAGAAATCACGGAGGGCCAAATCTGGGGAATGCGGCTAAGCAAGGACTCTCATTTCGTGTTTGGCCAAAAAGTCAGTCAGAATCTTGCTGGAAAGTGATGGCACATTATCGTAGTAAAAATCAATGAATTTTCCGTTCACAAATCCGGTCGTTTACAACTGATTCTCTTCTGCGAACTCTACTCGATGTAGTTTTTGCTAAAGGCATGTAACTTTTGGTATGAGTCTAACATTGACACGCTTCATAGCTAAATCATTACCCCAAAATGTGTTGACTCAATCCATAAGTAGTGTTGAGATTCTTTGCTATTTCTCTAATGCCAGCAAAACAATTTTGACCAAAAAACTTCTGAATATTTTTCACGATTCCGAAACCGCGATTCCATTAGGACCACAAAGTTTCAAGCAAACTCGTTAAATATTTTTCCACAGTAATAATCGCTAGACAAACCTTTCGCGTCATAAACAAACAGTTGTCAAACACATACTAATTGTGGCCAAGTTTTATCTTGAGCATTCCATTCTTTAAATACAATATAATCGGAAAACATAATTTCCCTTCCTTTTGAGTACCTCCACATACATATGGACATATGTATGTATATACGAACCATTTATGCGTAACCTTATAATTATATACAGTGATACAATCGTTATGCAATTCCGCATTTACATATACCTATACTATATGTAAGTATACATACCATATGTATGTATATGTATATAGTATGTAAATTTTTTTAAAATACGTCTACCATATTTGCATACATTTATACATATTTGCTATTTTTACATATGTATGTACTATATGTATGCAATTTCCCTGCTACCAGGTAATTTGAATTTTTTTTTTATATTCTTTCGTGTCTTAGTTACGTTTGCTTATCCACAATTAACGTAATTAAATGCTTTAATTAACATCTTTGACTCTGCTACTGACCGAATACTTTTAAAAACACACAATATTTCGAAGCTAAAACAAGCTGCAAGCTTTTGCGCACGAAATTGCAGAGCATGCTAAATGGAAATACTGTGGGCAAAAAATAGTAAGATAAAAAGTAAATTTACACGCGAAACACCATTCGTCGATTTTTTTTTTATTTTGACTGGCAGTGACATTTTTTTGATTGTTAAAATTTATTCAAAGGGAGTCGCGAACGCGTTGGCGACGAACCACGTTCAGGACGGCCATCATCATCAACTTTGATCAACACGTCAATAAAATAAATGAACAAGTGCTTGAGAATCGACGATTAAAACAGTCAGAGATCTTACTGGCATCGTTGGAATATCGAAAAGATCAGTAAAAACCATTTTGAAAGATCATTTGACCCTAAAAAATGTAAAGCACTATTGGTTCTAAAATCACTAAATTTTTTCGAAAAACAGCGCCGCGTTAAAGTCTGTGAAACAATGATTTTCGATTACCAGAATACCATGAATCGTTTTATTACTGGCGATAAGTCTTGTGCCTATGCTTACGACTCGGAAACAGACAATCAGTCGACCGAATATCGTAGCAAAGGTGAGCCGAAGCCGAAAAAAAACAACCAAAGCAGGTCAAAAGTCAAGGTTATGTTGACAGTTTTCTTTGATTATCGAGGTGAGGTGCACTCCTTCCGACCGGACAGAGGTCGGAATTATGAGCCGAGAACTCTTGGATTTTTGCACCACGATAATATTCCGTCGCATACTGCATTGATTCTTCGTGAGTCTTTCTGCAAATTTTCAACCAATATCGTACCACAACCACCGTATTCGCCTGATTAAGCTCTACTTCTGGCTATTCAGCAAACTCAGATGAAACCGTTTTGATTCAATTGAAGAAGAAGCTATTTCAGAAATTGATTTCAACAACTGTTTCGAGGATTTTAAAAAACGTTGACACAAGTGTATTGAAACGAAGGGGACTATTATACTTTGAGGACGATATCGATTTTGAAGAACACATTAAGAATTTTAAAATTATGAACAAAGTCTTACTATTTTTTGCTCACAGTATCCGAAGTAATGTTCGGAAAGTAATAGGACTGATTTTCTTCCGTCTCGACTGTACTTCGGAGCGTGCGCGCACCGACTGGATTCGGTAGAGGGCGTTCCTAGCTAACGAACGAGCGGCTGGTCAGTTGTCTCCGAGCACCTGGAGAGTTAAGACAAACATTTTCGCGCGAAGTGTTTCTGTGAGTGGTGCAAACCAAAAATGCAGCGTTTATTAAAAAGAGATACGCGATTAAATTCTGTGTGAAACTCGGTAAATTTGCGTCAGACACGTTTAATATGATCAAGCAGGCAACCCAGATGTTTGCTTTAGCATCCATTTAGATGTTTCGGTGGCACCCGGCTTTTTTGGAGGGCCGGGAAGATGTCGCTGATAAAGACCGTGCTGGGAGACCTGCGATTTCGACAAACACCGACAATGTGATTCGTGTGCTTGAAGTTTTGAACTCAGACCGTCGACTAAGTGACGGAGCATTTAAACATGTGATGGTCCCAAAAGTGCTCACTGACGACCAGAAATTGCGGCGAGTGGAAGTGTATCAAGAAAATTTGAACATCTGTGAACAGCTACCTAACCAAAGCCGGCATCCAAACGCTTACGCAGCTGTTCTACCGCCCAGATGTGGCCCCCCAGATTTTTTTTAGCTTTCTTGGCCGATGAAAGGCAAGCATTTTAAAACGTCAGAGAAGCAGCATACATCTCGGCTCTCAAGGCTTTTTCGAAGAATGCCTTCCGTGATGTCTTCAATGCTTGGAAATGCTGCTGGTAGCGCTGCGTCGACGCAGAAGAAGCCTATTTTGAATGTTTTTAAATAATTGTCCAGTCTTGTTCCGAACAAACCGCCTGTATAAGGAATCTGCGCTTTAAAACCCCTTTTTCATAACTACATATATTTCGGTCTAAGTAGACGGAAAATAACCAAATTTTTAACCTAAAAGCAATGACTCGGGAGCATTCCTCAAATTTGTTGAGTGTATTTTTTTGTTTGATTTTTGAGGCTATGTTTTTTTGCCGCTACAACACCAACAACGGTGTGTTCGTCTACCCTACAACTAAATTGTGTAGCAAAACCTAACAAAATTGTTAAGTTTATAGAACTATTTCCAAAGTTCAAGTATGAGAGGTTAAACATTTTTCACCTCACTTCTTTCATATACATCTCAACCTTAAAAATAATATTATCACTTGAAAAAATGCCGTAAAATTAGATTTTTCTAGATAACTTTACAACAAATTCATGATATTTATATAACAAAGCTTTGTTGATCCCGTTAAATTTTCATACATATGTATATGTACATATACATACATATGTATACGATATGCTCATACATATATGCTACATATATTATATGCATACTCGCAATTTGCTAAATATATTCGAAGCTGCAATACAATCGTCAGATTTATATCGGTCACCTTCCGTCGCTCGATGCTGAACTTAACAATTTTAAGCTTGAAAGAAAAAGCTCAACTCTTAGCTAATCACAATCCACAATCTCTTATTGATTTATGCATTGCATTAATTTGAATTGAATGTTCATTATACCTAAGCTCATGCGCGCTGATACGAAACGACAAACAATGCACAGACGTAAGTGAGTGTGTATGTATATGTGTCTAAAATTAAAAAAATGCATATATGATATACATATGTACATATGTATGTAAATTTGTCTACACCAGTTTTTTTTTTTTGTATTTCTGCTCCAATGTCAGCACTTGACCTTGCACGCTGCAACCGAATGACACTTTACACAATTCTTGTCAAACAAAAAAAACAACAAAAAAAGGGCAAAACAATGCAGAAACACTTATAAAAAGGCTTTGTCTTTCCGTTTTGCAGATGGACAACGTTGAGATACGCAAACGCCGTGGCTCATTGCATTTTATCCGCTTCCAAACAACCGACATGAGCAATTTCCTCCTGTTGGCCAAACAAAAGGGCATGGCCGAACTGGTGACCACCGTTTGTGCAACGGGTGGTGGTGCATTCAAATTTGAGAATGAATTCCGGCAGGTGAGTGTGCACAGAAAAATATTACACTGTTGGTGAAAGAGTGTTGTTTTTGTTGCAAATAGAACAACATATTCTCTTTTTGCTATCTTCAGAGTATCTACTTTGCTTATTATGAACTTTTTAAAAAATATTAAACTTTTTAACTAATATTAAATTTTTATTTTCTCTTCACTACAGCAAGTCAACATGAAACTCGCCAAATTCGATGAACTCGACACGCTCATCAAAGGCATACTCTTTGCCGAGGTGCAAAATCCCACAGAGTGCTATTTCTATGAGAATGCACGTGATATTATGTGAGTAGTCAGTATTATTTCGGCTTTGATTTCTTTATTTTATTAATTTTTTTTATATTTTGTCTTGCAGGAAAAGTGAAAAGCGCGCTTTTGATTTCTCGAAACCATATCCCTTCATATTGGTTAATGTCGGCTCGGGTGTGTCGATATTGGCTGTATATGGACCAGACAACTATAAACGTGTCTCAGGCACAAGGTACCTTGAATTCTTTTTATTATTATTTTGACATTGAATTTATATAATAATATTTATAAAATACACTTTCTTACTCTTCACAGTTTGGGTGGTGGTACATTCCTTGGCCTCTGTTGCTTACTAACCGGCTGCAATTCATTCGAGGAGGCTATACAGCTCGCAACAAAGGGTGACAATCGTAAAGTGGATAAACTGGTGCGTGATATTTACGGCGGCGACTATGATCGCTTTGGCTTAACGGGAGATTTAGTGGCGTCAAGGTATATAAAAAAATATGCTCGCTTTCATAGTTAATACTACTATTCAACTCAATGTCATTTATTTACAGTTTTGGACAAATGCACATTAAGGATAAACGCTCATCCGTGTCGCGTGAGGATTTGGCCAACGCCACATTGGTAACAATTACCAATAATATTGGTTCAATTGCACGCATGTGTGCGCTAAATGAAAAAATGGACAAGGTAAGATTTTTTATAACAATATCCGAACATATTGTTCACATTGGACCACTATAGCATATTGTTGTCATACAAATTGATCAATCAAAATCAAGTTCTTGAATGAAAAACTTTTTTATTTGTGCAGATATATACTCGAAATACAGAAAGTTTTTATTTGTAATCAGTATTCCAGCTTCGGCGCAACCGAACATTTTTTTTATTCTTTTTCATTCATTTAAAGCTGTGACTTTACAACTAAATGTATATAATTAATTTTTCTTTCATGTTTTATTTTCAGGTCGTATTTGTGGGCAACTTTTTGCGTGTAAATCCGATTTCAATGAAACTACTCGCCTACGCCATGGAATTCTGGTCGAATGGCACACTCAAGGCGCTCTTCCTCGAACACGAAGGCTATTTCGGTGCATTAGGTTGCCTATTGCAGTTCAATGGTGAAATTGCGGCCGCATTGAATGAGACAGCAGAAACGTCACAACAGACACAAAAAAGCGAAACAACAGCTGATACTTTTTCAAATACCATAAATTCCACAACTTCGCCACACAGTAATAATACCAATAATAGTGATAGTTGAAGTATAGGGACTGTTGCTAATATGTATTTTTTTTAGTTCGTAGCTCAAAGAAATTTTAATAGAAAAGAACTAAAAATCAATAATACAAAAATTGCTTGAAAATAATAAAACGAAAGTATGTACTAACAAAGAAAAGACAAGACAGCAAAATCATAATCAAAATATAGTTAATTAATAATACATTTTTTATGTGTTAGTATAAAAAGGCAAAAGTATGTATGTAGTTTTTACGTATGTATGTATATTTAATTAATAAAAAATAAAACAACAACAACAAAGAAATAAAATAAGTTGGTAAAGAGTAATCACACACGTCCATAAACTGAATATTTAATTTGTATATAAATTATAATATAAAATTTTAGGAGCGAAGTTCAACAATAGACGCGGGGCGTCTATTTGAATTAAAAAATACATATATAAATATTGAATAGTAAATTTACAAAAAAAACAAATTTTCAACGAATTATTAAATAAAATCTCTTGATATTTATGCACATTAAGTAAAGCTATAATGCGCAAACATTTATTGTTGTTACAAAAAACACACATGCTTTGTGAAATACAGGGTTCGGATTTTCAGCGTATTTTTATTTAAACAATTTTTCCTCTTATTAAATGCACACAATTTAAACTTAAAACTTAATAGTAACTATTGATAATGTTATAAAGTAAAAAAAATATATATATTTAATATATAAAGAATTTAAGGCATAAATGGCGCAAATGGCATTATTAAGTAATATTAAAAAAATTAAAATTATTTAAAATTAAACTAGATAATTATTGTATTAAAAAACGAAGCAAACAGTTGTGCAGTCTTAAAACATGGTTGGTCAAGCAATTAGCTGATTTTAAGCGCAAGAAAATTTATGTTGAAGGCACAAGCTTGATAAATTTTTGAATATTTTTAATAAAATTATTTTATATAAAAAAATGAGGAATTTTGAAAGAATTTATTAATTTATATAATTTTTTAAAAATTTGGATTAATTTGGGATGTTGAGGGGGAGGTATATTGTGGTCATTTAACTTTTTTTACAAAACTATAGTAAAACAAAGAGATTAAGATTAAATATCGTGTACTTTTTTCAATGTTAAGAACGTTTTTTATATGTGTACATATACTCGATAAAAAATGATCAATTTAAAAAATATGTTTAAAAAAGGGGAAAAAATTAATTTCGGCAGCAGTGAAGCTGTTCACTAATAAAAACTTTTTTCTGCAAGGATTTGATTTTTATTGCTTTGTAAGCTAAAGTGCTCCGATCTGGAAAAAAGTGTACGGAACTTGTATGCTTGCCTTGTACAATAATCTGTGCCAAATCTCGGGAATATATTTTGTTATATAAAATAGTTTTATACAAGAACTTGAATTTGTTTTGCATCTTACAAATTTATTCTCATCAGGGTATAAAAAAGGTATCGTAGGGGATATCGGGTTTTGATTAAATATAAGAGTATGAAAATATGAATCCTTTCTTATTTAACGAAAAAAAAAAATTTCAAACGTGAGGTAATTTTTTTACCCTAAAATTTATTAAGTTTGTCACGAACTTTGTAACACCCGGAAGGAAACATCGGAAACCTATAAAATATTTACATAAATGATCAGACGAGCTGAGTCGATTTAGTCTTGTCATGTCATGTCATGATGGACTCTCTGTATATATGTATGCGAACTACTCCCTCAAGTTTTAAGATATCGATATGAAATTTTGCACACATATTTTTTCCCCCAAAAAGCTGCTCATTTGTCGGAACCCTAGATATCGGAATCCCACAGCATATATTTGCCATACAAACTGTATGGTCGGAATCGATATTTTGTATGAAAAACTTTTTCCATTGACGAGATATCTTCAAGAAATTTAGCACGGATTAATATTGTTGTTGTAGCGACAGAAAACATTAAATAACTAATGTCGAGGTGCCGAGCTGACAGTCCTTGGTCGGATAAAATCCGTGACCGTTCCGGTTACTTGGAAAGGGAACGGATTTATACTTTATTACTGCCCAAGGCAATCTCGGAAGAAATTGTACAGATCGAGTCACTACAGGTTTTTATAGTAATTTTTTGTTGCAGTCGAATATTTTTTAATTACAGTTAAAATTAAAAAAAAAATTAAAACATTTATATTGAAAAAGTATTTTATCACATAGAATAGGTATGCAGAAAAGTACTTCAAATAAGGTTTCAAAATTATTTTGCATTGTAATGACGAAATTCAACGAAAATAAAGTAGTTTAATATCACTTTGAAATTTTGTTTACTGTAGCATTTTTTTAAATATAAAATAAATATTAGTATAAAATAAAACGCAGTCATGAAAATAAATTTGGCAAGTTGTTTGCATTTATTAACATTTGAAAGCAAAAATTTATACGTACATATGTGTATATGTAAGTGCACATTCACTTCTCATGGCTTTAATATACATATGTACATACATGTAATAATACATATGTATGTATGTATGTACATATTATTTATTTACAAAAAAATTTAAATATATGTATATATGGTTTAAAATTTTATAACATAAATGAAAAGCTTTTTCAAGGTATACATTTTATGAAGCATTTATAATTTTCCTATTTATATAATAAACAGCAATATTATGTATGTCTAGTGGGCTTACGCTGCTTTAACTTTCAAAGTTTGGCATTGCTTAAAAGTTTAATACTACTTATATTTTATTAGCCGCTTATAATTAAAACTAGTTTAACCTCAACATTAACATTTTGTGGCAAAGGACGTATTAATATTTAATTTTATGTTTATGTTTTGTACTTAAAGAATAATAATGAAGGACTGGATGTAAATCAGTCTAATAAAATAACATGGCAAAGAATATTTGACTCAAACAATAATAAAAATAAAAAATAAATTAAAGCGATAAACTAAAAACACAGTTTTTTGTTTCGAATAACGCGTTTCAATCAATATTTGTATTAAATACAGGTTATAAACGATTATTTTCAAACATAATCACTATTGCAGTGTGCGAAAAGTACGCTTGTCATCGAATATATTACGATAATCCCGGCTTTCTGCACAATTCTCTTTAAAGTCAAATACACGTATATTTTGATCCGTTGCAATAAAGAGATAACGATTATCACAGGCTATGCTATATACAGGCGAACTTTGATTTCTCGCCTTTTTACTACGTCTTGGGAAGTACAATTGTTGGTATGTATTTGGCATACGTATGTCGTATAAATTGACGCGCCTATGGTATTTGGCACCGCAAACTAGTCCATACAAACCGTCATATTCAACGCAGTAAAATGACGAATCAAAAGGATCTTCGAATGTGGCTTCATCTCGGTTAGAACGCCGATCGTACATGCGGCAGGTAGTGTCAAAATTTCCCGTGAATAACACATTCTCGTCCTTAATAAGTAAATCATATATAGAAAGCGTGTTTGAGTTTAAGACAGTTTCCTTGCCGCTGCAATAAGAAATAAGATGTATGTAAATACAAAAGATAATTTTCAAGAATATCTTAATTATCAATTTACCTTTCCACATCGAATTCGCGTAAGGCATATCTTTCTACATCGGTATATAAACCGCCATATAGACGTTCGCCGCCTTCAGATAACTTTAAAACTTTATATTCCTGCGTCATCTCTGCGAATGGTTCTAAATAAACCAATCCGAGTTCGCTTGTGCGCCGCCACAATTTCGCACAAACGTTAGTACTGGTTGCATATATTTCATCTTCGAAATCTACACAGTGTAAATATTCTTTGGCTCGATGCAGTTGTTGTTCATGGACTATACCATCTTCCCAAATATAGCAATTACCAGTAACTCGACCAGCGAATATTGTATCTTGCTTTTTTGCGAAACTTGATATATCTCCACGTGAACCAGTAGATATTTCTTGTAAGCACCTACGTTGCAGTGGTTCGTGTTTAGCACGTCGGTATAACCGTAAATAGTCTAAGTGGCTTACATATAATAAATCCCGTTCCAAAAGTAGTTTAGTAGGAAACATTTGTATATGATTATAATATTCGTACTCCCTATAACGTCCATGTAACCAGTTACGCGCTATGTGAAAACGACTTACATAGGATATTGATAAATAGTATGACCTGCAACATAAAACATTTTAAGTAAATAAAAAATGTTGTGCATATGGTCATATACATTACAATATACCTTTTGTTTATGCGCGTACAATTCCGATGTCCGCACATAAGTGCATCCAGTGTTTTCATGTAGAATATATTCTTGTCGATTACATTTCGTAGATGATGGTGTACACGACACAAATTTAACAAATCCTCTTCCGAACAGTAACTCAGAATTCGCAGCATGCAATCCAAATTTAAATCAAGTAATTTAGTGGGAACCTTTTGATCATTCTCCATTTTAGTATTATTTGTTAATCGTTCAAACTATTAAATTGCACATTCGGTATGTAATTCTTTATTAAAATATATAATTTTTGTAAAAAAAAGGATAAATAAATATAATACTTTGGCACGCAAATACTTCGTCTACGTTTATAACATTCTCTCCCGAACAGCTGTTAATTGAGAATAACGATTGAAAGCAAATCGAGTGAATAGATTTATCGATGTTTTCTATTTATTTTGAATAAATAAATTTTTCATGCATCTGATTATTTTTATTTAAAATTTTTAATTTTTATAAAGTAATTTAATACATAAATACGTGTCTATAAAAACAGTTTGAGTTGAGATCATGTGAATTATTTTTGACATTAATTCCCAGAACTGTTATCGCACAAGCAATTAACATTTTATGCTATAGTGAATGTGTACGTAATAAGAAGCTGTAAATTGTATATGTTAATTCCCAGCTGATGTTTGTTTGTATTGAAATTAGAAAACGCAATTTTAATTGATTTATAATTGTGTATTTCCTAATTAATAGAAGAATATATTACAATTGAAGTTAATTGAAAGTTGAAATAACATTGAGATGGATTCCAAAAATTCAGCGCAGTCAAATCCCAGCCTAAGTCAATATTTCGCCGATGATCCACCAAGCTTTTTTGATGAATTGGCAAACAGCAGTACACACAAGGATAGTGGTATGTAAGATTATTTCTGTAAATTCAAAAGTTAATTTGTGCATTTGAAATAGTTGACAACGCTACCGGGCCAGCACCAGTAGCACCGCCCCGTACAAATCAAAAACCTCAACCGGCGCCCAGCAATTTGACAGCGAATACTTTTAGTGGTGCTTTTAAAGCTCCGGAATATGTAGAAAATGCTCTAGACGGTGAAGACGATCTCAAAGTTACGGAGTACGTACGAAATTTCTGGGAGCCAGCAACTTGTGAACACGGTAGTATGCGGCCTCCATTACTAACTACACCAGGCATACAGACGCCAAATGATCTGGTTAGAAAGCATACAATATTTTTTGTACATATGTAGTTTTTATCTATTTTTATGTATTTTTGAACAGCCGGACTTAATTGCTGAGGCAGTGTTGAAACATTTAGGCGAAACGGAGTTGTCGCAACGAAATATACTCGGCATAGACAATGTTACACAAGATGAGCGCGGTTTGCGCACATTAATAAGTGCTGGTTGCTACCGTTCGGCTGTAAACCTAACCGGACGTTTGTTGACAATCTATGGACAAGGTTATGGACGAGCAGGTCAGCCTGCTAAACATTCACCACACTCACTGCAGTTGTGGTTCACGCGCTTAGCACTTTTAGCCAAATTGGGTGAATTCGAGCTACTGCAGGCAGAAGCAGAGCCATTCGATCAACTCAATCGACCAGATGTCTACTATGAGGTACAATTATTATTATTATTACTAAATTTGCATATATAATAAGTACTTTGCTTTTTCAATAATCACTTTTCATTTGTTAGTTCTATCCAGAAATGTATAACGGCAAAACTGGTTCAATAGCTTGTTTCTCATTTCGTTTACTACTTGCTGAGTTGCCCATTTATTTGAATAATCCACACTTGGGGTTAGATCGACTCTCAGAACTTTATGTGATTTGTAATGAAATACGAAAATATTTCGTCGGACGAGAGCCTAAAGAAGCTGAACAATTTTGGTGGCGCCGAGAGATGCGTGTACTACATTCCATAGTCAACTGCGCTTTAATAGTAAGTTCGCAAAAAAAAATTTGTTGTTTTTTAAATAATTTGAGAAATTTGTATACTACTTTTAGATGAAAAAGTTCAATTTGATTGATGACATCATACGCGGCATGATATTAGAAAAGAACGATTTGAGCAAAGAAGAACGTCGAGCATTGTATTCCGCGTGGGGACGTATTTATTTGCAAATTGGTGACATATTTGGCGCTGAACAAAAATTTGCTGAGGCGCGTCGCATGCGCGAAATGTGATTTATTAACTTTTTACAATGAAAAAAATTAAAATCTCTAAATATTTATTTTTATACATTTTCAGCAACTCCACAGCCGATTTGCGTGACTTGGTAGACAAAGGTCTAATTACTGTAGCCGAAAATGATTTTCGTGGCGCCTATGCTATTTTCCAAAAGGCCTTACATTTAGAATCCGGCAACACAATGATACTAAACAACATGGGCGTTTGCCTGCTATACGAAGGAAAACTAAAAGAAGCTATTAAACTATTTGAACATGCAATCAATTTGAATCCGCAAAAATCGCTAAACGAGAGCTTATTAGTAAATTTATCCACACTTTATGAATTGGAGTCGAATAATTCAAAGCATAAAAAACTAAATTTACTACGGCTTATCAATAAATATAAGCCTGATTTAAATATGGATTTAAAGATTTGCTTGAAATTGGAATCTGTAAATTGATATGAAGCATTTGGCAATTAAAATGCGTATATTTATATAGAGTAAAAAATATATAACAGTAAAAAAGACACAAAAAATGAAAAAAGTATTTATGCGGCTTAAGAAATGTTTTTTTTTTTTGTAAAAATAAAAATTGCCCTCCATTAAAAAGTAATTATGTAAACGTATTGTATAAATGTGTAATTTATAAGTGAAATAAATATTTACAAACTATACATATATGAGCAATTTTGTGTTTATTAAATGCGGCAGTTAATTGTTATAGTTTTCACAAAATCAAGTGGTATCGGTTTCCATGCTAGAGTGCGTTTTGGTTTTACCTTTGACAGTTGTCGAGTCCTTGACCAAATAAAAATTCGAGATGACATCGACGCGACTGTCGTGAGTGACTTTTTTTAATCCAATAAAATATTTAATTTCAAAACACAAAAAAGTGTTGCCTACATTTAGGCGTTATTCACATTTTCATATCAAATGAAATGAATGAAAAAAACTACTTTTGTTACACCGAAATTTGTTCGGAAATTATACCGTTGCCTTAAAAAATTATCGATGCCAAATTTCATGAAGATATCTTGTCACTCAACAAAGTTTTCCATACAAGAACCTGATTTTGATCGCATCGTTTATATGACAGCTGTATGCAATAGTGGTCCGATCTGAACAATTTCTTCGGAGTTTGTAGCTCTTCTTTGGATAATAATCCATGCCAAATTTCGTGAAGATATATTGTGATATAAAAAAATTTTCCTTAAAAGAACCTGATTTTGAACGTTCAGTTTATGTGGCAGCTATATGATATTGACGGTCCGATCTAAACAATTTGTTCGGATCTTGTACTGTTGCGTTAGAAAATTTGGCATGCCAAATTTCGTGAAGATATCTTGTCAATTAAAAATTTTTCATACATAATTCTTGATTTCAACCAAAAAGTGTTTCCTACATTTAGGCGTTTCCCATAAAAAAATCAAAAAAATAATAATTGTTTATTTTGCATACGATTTATTCACTACGTCAGTAAATGCGTGTACAAATATTAAGGAAGCAAAGCAATTTGTATCGTATATGGAATAATAAATTCATTACATTTAAAAAATGCGCTTAGCTACTAAAAGCAAAATAAAGGAATGATTCAGTTAGTGAAATAAAATAATCTTTTGTCAATATAGGTATATATATAAGTATATATTTTTTGCATTTAAATACATATAAGGCATACGTACATACATATTTAATGTATAATTATAAGTAAAAAAAACTAATTATTTCTGGAAGCAGCAAATACTAAGGCAATTGTGTTACACAAAATATACATACAGCTGTTTATGTATATGAGTGTGTGCGGTTTACTAGACATGTTAAGCGCTATGGAGAAACCAATTACGATTTTAGTAAAAATATATAAAATTTCTAATAATGCGAATGGGACGAAGTAAATGATTTTTGAAAAATTATTATAAAATATTTGCTAATTTTGAGTATAAATCGCACAAGGAATTAATATTTTATGTAAGTTTTAATACATTTATCCATTATGCATATAAGGTTTATATGAGTAATAAATACAGACGATTTGTAGCATAGGTATTTGCATATTTGGCAGCAAATATCGATAATTTGATATATATATAGTACACAGCAAATGCAAATGTAATACAATAGTTGGTAGTAAAGGGTGCAGGGATTACTCGGTGAGTTCCGAATAGCAGATAGCAGGTAAAGATACTATATATGTCCATAATAATAATAATATGTTTTTGTTGTTCGTGTTTGGCAGTACACGCGCTTAGAATAGTAAAATACGTTTCTCCACAGTTTTGCGACAAATCGGACAGCCATCAATTTGATCGCCGCACATTTGACAAGTGCCATGCCCGCAAAGAAATACCATATTCTTGATGCGATCAAAGCAAACGGGGCACATAGTCTGCAACAAAAACACACAAACATATAAACAAAGGCAAAAAATACTGAAAACTATAAACCAACCTGCTCCTTGATATCCTGCAACTGCTGTTTGAGTTTCTGCACATCGTCCATTTGAAAGCTGTTGACATTCGATGGTGCCACCAGTACAGTGGCGGCGCCTGCAGCGGCGGCGGTAGCAGCATTACTAGCCAAAATATTATTTTGACTATTCAGCTGATTGGCGCTGGCGACGGGCGTGCTCATAGCGCCGGGCACAGTATTATTCATGGCCACACCGTGACCTGAAGTATTAACGCAATGCATTTCGTTGGATTTATCGTCGGTTAAGCAGTGAGTGACGCCGTGAACCTGTGCGCAATACAAAAAAAGTATATAAAAAATAAAATAGAAACCAAATCAAAAAAAAAAACATTATAATAATATAAATAAGAAAGATCATCTAAAATTATAAAAAAAAAAAAAAAACCAAAAATAAAATAAAAACAAAATAAAAAATAATAACAAAAAAATAAAAAAAATATAACAAATATAATAAAAACAAAAATGAATTAATAAGGGGGGAAAAAATATAGTAACAAAAATAAAAAAATATAACACCATAAAACACCAAAAAAAAATAGCATAAAAACAATATATAACATTAAAAAATAACAAAAACAAAACAAAATAAAAAAAAACAAAATAATCAAAAAATAATAAAATTAAAAAGAAAAATTACAAAAGATAGAAAAAAATAATAATAAAAAATAAATAAAATTACAAAATAGAACAAATTATAAAATGAAAAATATTACATATTTAATTTAATTTAATTTCCAAACATACAATTAGCGGACTTACCTTCTCGGCAATGCCAGCGCCGCCGCAGCATAAGGAGTAGGGCAGCATTTCTTCGATTTGTGTGCGACAAAGCACGCATTTCTTCATTAGGCCAGAGCAATTTTCGCATGCGACCATATGGCCACATGGACGGAAGAATATGGAGGCACGACGATCGGAGCAAACCAAACATTCGTCGATTTTCTCACGTGATGTGACAGTTTCACGACAAATTAGACACTTTTTAACGCGCGGTGCGCAGGTGTCGCAACAACAAACGTGACCGCATGGCTATGTACACAAAAGTATATAAGGGAATTTTATTATATTTAATATTTTATACTTAATTTAATGTAAGAAACACGCAGTTTACCTTGAACACCGTATCACGCTTGGCATCGGAGCAAACAAGACATTCTTCCAGTGGCGCCTGCTTCACCGCATCATTGGCGACATGCAGCGATTGCGACAGATCATTAGCCAAGCTATTTAAGCCACCGCTTGTGTTGCTATTACGCACATCGGCGCCAACACTGTTCATACCGCCAGCGCCTACAGCGCCACCTTTCAACACAGTGCCCAATGGCAGATTAGCGGCAACCGTTTGCTGCATACTGGTCGTTATGCCAGCAACACCTACACCACCATTACCTGCAGCAGCACTCACCACTGATACTGACAGGGAGTTCAGACTGCCAACGCCACCATTAGCGCCGCCCATAACGGCTGGTGTGGCAAGTGCGCGTGCGCGCGCATTTAAGCTGGTGCCAGCGACATTGCCGGGCAATTCGGAATCATCGGTTTTACGTTCATTGTAGCATTTAACGAGTGTTTTGCATAAATTCGGATCGGGACATAAGTCCAGCGGTGTTTGTGATTTACGATTCTTCAAGGTTAAATCAGCGCCATTTGCTGCCAGAAAACAGGCAATCGATGCGGATGCCTTTTTATTATTCGGATTACGTAGTCCCATCAATAGCTTGCCAAAACCTTCGACATCTTGCAGCTGTTTCAGCTGCGAGAGTGTATGATGACGCAATGCCTCATGTAACGGTGTGTCGCCATCCTTATCGGGAATGTTCAAATTGGCACCTTCCTGCACGAGCAACTTAACGATTTGCACATGCTGGCGCTCAACAGCCAAATGTAAAGCGGTCTGCAAGTTTACATTTTGCCGATCCATATTCGCCTTGCCCATATGCACGAGCAACTCGGCGATTTCAACGTGATTGTTCAAGGCGGCCAAATGCAATGCCGTATAGCCGTCATCCTTTTTCTCCTCCACAATCCATGGGCGAACCGTTTTAGTTTTAGTGAGTAATATTTTCATAGCGCTCGGATTACCCTTGAGCGCGGCATGGTGTAGTGCATTGAAGCCATTATTGTTGGTTAGCTTAATGTCGGCGCCATAGTCAAGCAAAAGCGAGAGCATCTCATCGTGTTCCTTCGATATGGCATCGTGTAGTGGTGTATCACCCTCCGAATCCTGCAAACTAGCATGACAAGCCAACAATAGTAAAGTTTTTACTACATTCAAGTGCCCCTTATTGACAGCAATGTGTAGCGCGGTCTGACGTCGCTTATTGCGTGCATTCAAATCAGCGCCTGCCTTGGAGAGTATCTCAATAACAGCAGGCTCATCGCCGAATGCGGCATGATGCACAGCGCGGTCGCCATCTTTATCCTCGATTTCCACATCGACATTGTGACGCAACAAAACTTGTATGACATCTGTGTGTCCGTTTTGACTGGCTGCCTGGAGCGCAGTGTGGCCGGCAAATACGCCATTTACATCGGGCACGGTGGCCTGTGCGCCAGCAGCGGCAGCGCCAGCCGCGGTGGATGTGGCCGCCTGTACATTGCCGGAAAGATACTCCTCACAGCGTGACTAACAATTTGAAGAATATATAAGTATATTTTGGTGTAAAATGTGGCAATTTTAAATACAACTCACTGCATAACCATTAGCGGCGGCTTTGACAAATTCCTCGGTGGCATCACCAGACACATTCGGTTCGAAAAGTTTCTTTAATATAGCAGACAAACGTTCACCGCTCGAAATAACGGGTACGCAGCTGCCGTCAGCAGAGGCAGAAGCCTGAAATGTATTGAAAAGGTAATGATTATTTTCAGTTTATAATTTATTTTTTGATACACACGCACCACTTTAGTAACTGCAAGTGGATTATATGTCCATGAGGTGTTGCCCACTTCCACCTTCAAATCATTATCGTGATAAACTTGCTGTACGCGGCCCAATTTTCCAAGTGTCTAAAGTAGTAACAAACAGTATTGCAATTAATTCGAAAACAAAAAAATAATAATATAACGTAATCACTCGTTAATGTCATAAAAAGTGTTTTATGTATGAATGATGATTTTGATACACATTGATAATCATAAAAAATTGGAATGTATGTATATTTTTATATTGTTGTTAAAAATTATTCAAACAAAAACTTGATTTATGCAATAAATTAGAGTACAGTGGTGCCAAACTCGTAATTAGACCCTAAACTGAGTATACTAAGTAATCCACGAAATTTGAAATAGGTAATTGTGAAGGGAAGGGTAAACCAAAGCTAACATTTTTCCAGTTTTTATTAAAACAATTTCTTCCACGATCAAATTAATAATGTCGGCAGTTTGTCTGATACTAACCTTAAACTCTAACTTAGTATATGGAAACTCACCAGCTGCATAGCATCTGCCCATTCACCATGGCCGCGTTGCAACATTTTAATACTCTCCACATCGGAACATATCTTCACAATATCACCTACTTGAAACTCGGGTGGAGCCGTTGTAGGTGAGGATACTTTTGTCAATACTGCGGGATTGAAAGTCCAGCGATTGCCTGAATTGTAGGCAACAACAATATCGTGATCTTCATCGATTCCAACAACTATACCGGGATTATTGAGGCACTCAAACATGCCATCAGTCCAGCCGCCGTGTCCGTGTTGTAACGACTGCACAATTTCCAAATCCAAGTCAACGGTGACCTTATCACCAATCTGAAAGCCATGTGGTCCTTTGCCGGGTCCATTTTCACCCAACAACGGCAAGTGATCGCGGTAAACTGTATTGCCTTTAGCATCATTAACCACCTTGAATAAAATGTTATAATAATACAATTTGTCAGCCATACGGTTATATATTGTTATGTCAAGCTCGACAGTACCTTCAAATCAGCCATGCCTTCGAAACCAACACGATACAAATTCTTTGCTCCATTATCCCATACAACATAGGCCGCTGAACGCGGCGATGCTGAGGACCAATCTTGTATTTCGTTCACTTTGCCACGACGTAGGACGCCACCATCTTGGTCTTCCCATTGCCAGTCAACGCCACGTACTACACGTGCACCCGGAAATATGCCGCGCACCGCTACTTTTTTCGATTTGCGTCGTGGCTCTAACATAATGCGCTCGCCACCTGGAGTGGCGATACGATAGAAGCGATGACGTAAATGATGCTTATCCCCATGATAACAAATCGAACATAGATCATAATTAATACACTCTGCACACTTCCAACGTATACCAAATATTGGCTGCTGACGACAGGTATCGCACATTGTGCCATCATGCTTGATGCCGGTCGGTGCGCTGTCCAATATGCGTAAATCATATGCACCGGCACAGCGGTAATTGGCCGCGGTACCGTTATCCCAAACGACAACAACCTCCTCGGAAGATTCAAAATTGCGTACGGTGCCTACGTGACCTTCGCCACCATCCTGTTTTAAAACAAGAAATTTTTTTTAAGAACTCTCATCTTAAAAATGTAGTTATATATACACGTATTGTCATTAACATACAGATATAATCACACGATAGTTGTAATTACGCATTTTGCGGAAAACTGAATAAAAACCACTACCGGATTTCCCTTTTATTTATATATATATATAAATATATATATATATATTTCAATTTGAAATCGGTTTGTACAGTGCAAATAATTAAGTTTTAAAATAGTAAGACAATTCAGCGAATATTCGCGTTGTTGTGCATCTCGCCAACGCCGAAGTCAACTGAAGAGCACTTGGCGTTGGGTGATAGCGAAAATTGAAATGGAAATGAAAATATTGATATTGTCGTATCAACAACAAGCAGCACGTAACTGAATCGCCAATACTACTTATAGAGAGATAATAAAGCTTTACTTCAATGGCGTTGTAAACTCGACATCTTCACATGCCGGTGATTGTTTTTTTGTAGGTTGTGGTATTTAAAATATTTACTTTATGAGAAGCAGCTTATCAAGTCCTACCGTTATTTATTAAATGTCGTTAAAAACATATTAAATAACATGATGGAAATTTATTTTATATAAAATGTTATTTAATATGGAATACGGAATCGTGATGAATGATAAAGTAAATATTCGGTTTTTTTTATATATTTTAATATACATACATATGTTAAATGTTAACTTAATATACAAATTGTAAATTTCGCCTAAGCTGTTATGCTTTTTTACTTAAAGGGAAAAATTTTCAAACTGAGATGTGTAATTAATATGCTCAAATATTATATAAGGTCAAGTGATAATTTTTTGCACAATTTTAGAAAATATAAATTGACTAATATTACTATTCGTATTAATTTGATAAGCGACTCGCCCAAACGATTTGTGTAAAGATAAGCTGCTATAAAATCAGTGTAAGTCGCGTCGTAACTCATAAACATATGTAATTGTGTATAATGGTTGTACAAACTTACTATTTAGATTGATATGTATACTTTTATCACCTGAACTGTCAAGTCATCAAATTTTTTAAAAATTACATCATTTAAAAAAGACCATATTAATGAAGTGACCTAAAATGTATTGTTGAAAACAAACAAATATTTGCCACTGGCGCTACAAACAATGAGTAATTAACAGTCACCTTTAAACGTGAGCCAATAAGCTAATTGTAGTTAATCGATACATTTAGCCGAATTGATGTATACGAACTGTGGTTTCAGTTATAATTTCATAGTTGGACAGTGGCAATTTCTTAAAGTCACACAACTCATATTTAAGCATTTTTGTTTGTTTGAATATTAAGTAACTTAGCAGTGAGGATTGTAGGATTTGTCATTTGAAAATATATTTTAATTGATCGAATACCTGCTTGCCCCACTTCCAGTCCGGGCCACGTATTACACGAGCACCGACACCTTCCATAGCGAAACGAGCTTGCCGATTAGCATTAGAATTGCCTGTAGCTCCACCTGATGAACCGTTGGCTCCTGCAACACCACTACTTCCGCTAATACCACCGACATTGCCCGCACCACCGACGGAACTGCCTGCACCTGCTCCACCCGTAACGCCAGCACCTGTCGTGGCACTAGCTACCGTACCGCCGGCACCTGCACTATTCACTAATCCGGCCGCACCTACAGTGTTTGCATTTCCTACACCGCTCGCTCCAATTACACTGGCATTACCATTTGAAGTATTCACTGCAGCCGTCGATTCTTTGCCAGAAGTTGCTGCACAAGCCATATTCTTTCACTTCGTATTTGTGCTTGCCTTTTGCAGTATTCGTAAGCACCGATTTTAAATTTTTAATCGTGCTTACTATTTCACCTTCAAATATTTTTATAAAAATAAACTTTTTTGTATTTTTTAGAGGCTTAACAAATGTTTAATTGCAATTTTCTGTAAATTTCTCTTGTGAAATTTTTTGTTGCAGTCCCTTCTATCTACGATCTTCCAACAGTTTTCCCTATATTACTTTTTTATTAGTGTTTGCTTTTGACAAATTCATCTGTTTGTATTGTTTTGATTGTTACACAGGGTGCTGTGTATATATCAGAATTTATGCTTTTGCAGGTGTTTGAAATATTAAAAAGGTTTAAAGGCTTAGTAAGTAAAAACTTAAATTTGTTCGAAAAGGAGGAATATTAATTTAACATTATATAAAGTAAATATTGAATGAAATTAATAATGTCATTACATATACGTCATTTACTTCTGCTTTAGAGCAAATGAAAAATAGGCCCAAAAACCTACAACACTGATATCACCTGTTTTGTAAAAAAATTATTTGTATATCTTCTTTTACATTTTCTTTACTTAGCCATTTCCTTTAGTGCTGAGCACATTGAGCGCAACAGACTGCAAACGACATCTGTCAAATATTAAAATACACACGTTCTTATGGACACAGTTATTTTAACAGCTTCACGACTACACGACTGCAGGCCGACAGTTGTCGCTCTCGCTAACTTCAATATATTTTTATATTTGCCAACGACAGTAGAGTTGACAGTAGAGAGATGAGATAGAGTGTTGATGCCACTAATATGTAAAATGTAAAATTATTCAAAGCTCTAACAAACTTGACATTATTTTACAAATAAAAGCATAAACTAGCTCTATTATACCATTTGTAATAAATAATAATATCATTGAAAAGAAAGGCCACAACGAAATTGTGTACATGCAAAAAGGACAGCTGTGTTGTCATGTGTACATGCTGGCCATTGTTATGTCGCTGCGTTCTTACAAATGTTCATGTAGAAAGATTCACGACGCCATTTACAGTTCTGCCGTGCTGCCATGTCGTGTCGCGCTCAATGTGTTCAGCACTTCATACACAATAACATTTCCTTATTTTTAATTGCTGCAATATAAATTATATGAGCATTACCAAAATTCCAAAGAAGCAAAAAGGTTATGTAGATAGTGAATAATCTTAATTTAAATAGCATTAATATCAGATGTAATTAATTACAAAACGCACTTATCTCCAATCAGTTCCAAAATTCCTCAACAAGAATAATTCGCAACATACGCTTTTCTCATCTCTCTTTCGTTATCTTTATCTACACTCGCGTTTTTAATTTCATTTTTACATTTCCCATTTGAACCGTTGTCAGTATTTTTCTTTCCTTTATTATTTTGATATGTGTATTGTGATTTTAATTTCATACGTTTTGAATTTCACCAATAAAATTGCAATTGAAATTCCTTAAACTGTTCGCATTCATTCAACAATTGTGTATTGCTTTAAGTGAATATGAAATTTGTATAAAATATGTTAAGAAATAGTGAAAATATTGATTTGAAAGAAAGTGAAATGTCCAAAGTCGTCGACGCGGTCAGAAGTCATTGAGCAAAGAAAAACGGCGCCATTTTAAGAATCTAAATGCAGACGGATAAAAGTGTATGAATGACGGAGTTGAAACAAAAGAAAGACATCAAAGAAGTATACGAATGCAAGCGTGGAACAAAGCAAACTAATAGTGGAAGAATACGTAAAAGCAACAAAGAGAGAAAAGTGCCAGCAAATAGATGGAAAAAGTGAAAAGTGAATCTTTGTATTTTGATGTAGCTAATTTTTTCTTATGATTTTTAATTAGAATAACTAAAAATTGTGTAAGCGTGTAATGTGAATAAAGTAATGAATAAATTTAATAATCATTTAGAGTAAGTGTATAGGCTGAAACGGATAGAAAACTGCAGAGCACGTAGGAAGAAAACGTAAAGTTGCAGAACATGTAAGTACACTATGTTAACTAAAACAAAAATAATCACAATATACAATTTTGTGTAATGCTATAATATATAAATATTAAATGAACTGAAAAATTTATGTTTTTGTGTAAGCTTATTAAGTGAAATGGGCTTTGTTGTTCTGTGTGCTTGTGTATGCTTTAACAGAGGCACATACATATGTACATAAAGTGTTTGATTTTATTGGCTACTTTGTCTGACTAGCTTACTAGCTGGTTGGGTTTTAGCTTGGTTGCGGCTATGGTGGTTTGACCTACTTTGTGTAATGGCCTATCTTATGATGATATAGGAACGGCTGATCAGTTATAGAAAACTAAAAATTTGCTAATAAATATGCGAAACAAATATTTTAATCAAAACTATTTTTTTTACAAAGCTGGGTTTTTCCACCCTTTTTTCCTGAAACCATACCTATAATATGCTCTTTGCATACATATCTGTTGCAGCTGCACTTAAAGTTTATCCTGCGTTCCGGCTCAGTAATTCCTTCCCTGCACACATTGAAAAACCTGTAAATGGTGCGTTAATGCTTGCCAAATTATGCAAGTTTGCTGAAGTACATTTTTTAGTAGGTAGTAGGCAGGCTACCTAACCGATTTTTTTGCTGCATTATTTGACTACCCATACACGACTACGTGCATTAATACAATATGTTGAGCAGCAGGAGTGAAAAAATAAAGGCAATTTTTGTACAAACCCTTGGTGGTAACAATGTAAATATGTTGCTTTAGTCACGTTGACCACAAACGATTAATAGTTAAGAACTTTTAGCTTGATATGATTTTATTTTCATATTTTAAATTTTTTAATATATAACTAAAGTGTTGGGAGTCTTTACATTATAAAACATTAGGTTAGTTTGTCAACGATTGCTTAAGTTTTTTATGTTATAATGAACATGCGTTAATATAGTTAAAAATCCAGAAAAAGTTATCTTTGGTTGCACTGAAGTCATAATACTCTTCACACAAGCAAGGTAACATACAAGATCTTGACTTTGATCGGTCAGTTTGTATGGCAGCTATATGTTATTTTGATCCGACCTGAACAATTTCTTCAGAGATACAAGGACTGGATTTTGATTGTATAAATATTAATTATCTTAATTTCAATATCTACTACCTATTAATAGGCATAATTTTTTAGTGCGGTTTCAAAGATAAACAGGCAAAAATAAGCGAAATGTAATTTAATTTAATATTATTTTAATTTGTTTTTATTTTTTTATACCTAGAGCTTTTGCTTTACTAAAATATGAACAAATCGATAAATGACTTAGGAGCAGAGAATGTTTTGGCCACGCAATCACAGGACGAACAGAAGCAAACCGAATCTGTTAGTGAAAATGAGGTAAGTTGCAGCACAAAATGTCAAAAATATATTTATACTTTGAATGAATTTTTATTTTATTACAGGAATCCGAATCGAGTACAGATCAGTCGAGTAGTTCTTCTTCTGAAACTACCAACACACAAAATTCTTTATCAAACGCAACATGTTCTAAACGAAAACCTAACTCAGCATCTACGAAATCGTCTTCTACAGTAACACAATTCAGCGTGCAACGTTCGGACGTAGATGGTTTACGTATGAAAATTTCAGCTATACGTCCCACTAATATAATTAAATCTCTTTCTAATACCAAAAAACCTACCTATTCGCCAGTAGCTATAAGCAATAACGATTCAAGTGGCGACACTTGTGATAAAACGAAAACGCAAAAAATCACAAATAGCGAAAGGGTACATTATAATAACAACACAATAACAAAGCCCCTAACAGTTAAACTAAGCAATATAAAACTGCAGCAAATAAAGTTGCAGACATTAAAGGCAAATTTAGATTCTAAGGAGCATCAAAAATTTGAAAGCGGTGCCAATAAGATGTCGGTTGATACAGCGCAACAGAAAAGCGGTAATAATGGTGGTGAATCTGGTGACATTCTTGGAGTAATTGAAAACGCCAGCGGCAATGAAGTCAATAAAACCGCACTTACGTTCCCCGTGCAACCGACATCAACGGCACCCAGCATCGGACTTCCATTAGCGCACTTGCTTCCACAAGCGCCATGCCTAAGTGATGCTACAGCAGAGTCAGGCTGCTCAGAGGCTACCACAACAACTATAGCAGCTAGTACAAATAGGTCTGTAACAAGGCGTGTCCGAGTTAAACGGAAAAAGGTAATCTAATTATATAATGGTATAATTTAAAGATTTCTTGATTATGCTCTTTTTCAATGTAGGCACAAACTAAAGTGTTGACAAACTTAAAGAAACCTGCCATATCAGCAGCGGCTACAGTTATAAAATCAGCGCAAATAAACCATCAACACAAAGCAATCACATATTCTTCCGATTCTGACAATGATGTACCAATCTACAAGCAAAAGCAACAACACCAATTGCAAAAACGTGCGCCACGTCTTCTTCTTACAGCAATCAATACAAATCCTAATAACGAGCCACAAATTAAGCCTTTAGCGTGTACTAATAACACCGCTCAAGCTGCTGGATCAGCCACTTTTAGTCACGGCAGTGATAATAGTGATAACGAACTAAAATTGGATGATGTTGTAAACGCAGCTATTAAGCGAGTAGAGAGTGACGGCGATGATACTCCGACAGGCGCGGAAGGATATCGTAAAACGCGCACTAAACGGCTACCACAATACCAGTCGACTTTATTGCAGGATTTTATGGAGAAAACACAAATGTTGGGTAGTAGCAGTACCGCTGTAACAGTTGAGCAGAAATCTCTTGCGATTAACAAGCCACTAATAAGAAATAAATCCACATCGGAGACGGTAGCGAATATAAATTCTGCGAATTCACAATCTGATAGTCTAACCCCTAGCGGTAAAAAGAAACGTGGTAGACCGAAAAAATTGCCAACCACAAATATTGAGCCGCTAGATACAAGACCATTAGGTGTTACAACTTCGGTTATCATGTCTACTTCCAACACGAAAGCTAGTGCGGCTAGCTCAATTGCGTCAAATATTAATGAATCAGCTGATTCCGGCGTTATATCTACGACCAGTACAACAACTACACAAAGTAGCACCTCTCCATCGCCAAAGCTGACAAGTGCCATGAGTAGTAGTAATAGTACCACTACACGTTTAGTTGCAACAACGCCAAGCCAGAAGCGCCGTCATCGAGTTTTGGAAGCTGTCGATAAGACGCGACAGCCATCCGTTTCACCCTGCAAAAGCCAAACCCAAGACGGTAGTGGTAGCTGTAACGCTAGCTCTCCAAAACCTAAAATCGATATGGCATATTTGGATAAGCGTATGTATGCCGCTACAGAGCGCGTGCTCTATCCGCCGCCACGTAATAAACGTCGTCAATCATTAAGCGCGGCAGGCGTAAATTTGGCAAATACTCCGAGTAGTAAGAATACTGTGAAATCGACTACTGTATTAACAAGTAGTAGTAATGCTTTAACACCAACAACAGCAAAAAATGTACCCAAAGAAGAGATTCAGCTTGATCCCGTGTGGCGTAAAATAGATGTGAATAAGAAATTTCGTCGTCCCAGCGTCAGCGGCTACAAAAGTGATGGCGGTGGTGGTAATACCACAATTTGTAGTAAAATACTCGCCGCTAAAAGTGGCTACGTCTCGGATTACGGTTCGTTTCATGCGCGTGCAGCGCGCGATCATTCCGGTTACAAAAGCGATGCTAGTGGCAAAAGTCGTTACAGTATGAAAAGTTGTGCCAGCCGTCGTAGCAGAGCAAAAAGTTGTGGCTACCGCAGCGATTGTAAAGAGGGTAAAGATGCTACTTCCCTAAAATCATCAAAATACCGACGAAAACGGAGATCTGCTCTATTGCGCGCACATTCTAAATCGGTAGGGAATCTGGCGACGAACTTGAACGACGTGGAAAAGGATTTACTCCAACTTGCCGGGCTTTCGCTTGGTCAGAGTAGCGAAGAGAGTAACGAATATGTGTGTAAACCTAATTTGGAGAGTTTACCAACAACGAGCGCTTCGAAAAAATATGGCGAAATTAATAGGTTCATAGCAACGGGCGAGTATTTTGGACGTGGAAGTAGCAGTAGTGCGCTAGCAAGCGGTGGAAATATATTCGCTGGCGGTTTGCATGAAAATGTCGATGGCAGTGGTTCGCAAGATGGCTACGGATTCAGTCGTAAGCTTTTATTGCAACGAAAGCATTCTTCTGGAATTTCCAGCGGCGGTGCGCACGAATTGTTATTACCAAACGCGCACTCTTCGCGTAAAATAAAATCACGACGATCATCGGTCGCTAGTTATTGCAGCTCCTACTACTCTACTACTTCTAAAGTACGTAGACGACGTAGACGTAAAAGCTTTCTGCGATATCCTACCTCCAACAAAAGTGGTGCCGTTATCGATTCCAAGTTGCTTACCGAAATCGACATATTGGTTAATACATTCAGTACACGCTGTCGCATACAAAGCGGTGCTCTCGGTAATGAGAAGGCAAGTGGTAGCAACAGTAATAACAACAAAGATAAGGTGCTTGTAGAATCCAGTGGCAAATTACAAACAGGCAATTCTACAACCGGAGCAGCTGGCAGTGGTAGGCGTGAACAGCGCGATAAGCGTTCATTAAAAAAACGTAAAATGAGCGAAAACCAAGAGTATGCTGTTTTAACGGGCAGCGCTGGCGGTGGAAGTAATATTGGTGGTTTCGGTAGTGCAACCATACTGGGTGGCGGAAGTGGTGGAGGGGGTGGTGCGAAACGTCGTCATAAGAAAGCCAATAATAGTTCTAGTCCAGATGACCACAAGTTGCCTCTAAAGAAACGCCATTATTTGTTAACTCCAGGCGAGAAGTCCACAGAAGCGGCAGCCGCAGTAGCAGCAAAGCTTTTCGGTAGCACAGCCGTTGAAGCTTGGGCTGCCGCGGTTGCGTCGACGAAGTTGGCGTCCGCTGGAAAATCGCAGCACAGTCAGCAACAATTTGGTGCAATCTGTGGTAGCTTGGCAACACTTTCGGCGACTGGTAGTGCACATAGTGGTAGTGCCAAATCATCAAAATCCGGTCTTACACCAAAGAAACGACAATTTTTACAACAAGAGGAGGGGCGTGAAAGCGTTGGCCTTGCGTCAAAGAGCAGTAGTCATCACAGCAATAGCTCACCCTTACGCATTGCTATTGATAATACACTAAGTCACAAGGTACTCGACATCAGTCCAATTTCATTGGCGGGCAGCACAAAACAGAGCGAGGTGGTGCACCGCAAACGCTCACGTCTTGAAGTGCTTGTATCAAAAATTGTTGCCACCAGCAATACCAGTCAAGGAAATGCTGATGAGAAAGATTTGCCTACGGCGGTACTAAACAAGCAAAAGCAATCGGCATCAAGCATAAACCCTAACCAACATCCGTCGGTAGAAACGCCACCGCCTGGGGTATTCGAACCATCTGTGGCGCTGGAAATACAAATACCACCAATTGTGAAATTAAATGAAGGATCAAGCGGAGTATCGAGCATTCCATCGATAGTTACTAAAGCCGAAGTGAATTCTCCGCTAATGACGCAAGAGTTAACCCCGCCTACAATTACTATCTCAACTACAGCAGCAAAAACTGAGAACACTGCTACGCGTGTCGTTGAAACTTTGCTAAGTAAAACTGGTGTTTCTAATTTGTTATTGAAACGTAAACGAAAGAAAATCAATCGTACGGGCTTTCCAAATGTGCGACGTCGCAAAAAGCGGAAAATAAATGAACAACTGCTTTTGGACATCGTGGAAGAGGAAGTGGAACGATCGTTACCGCTAAAAAGACAACCTAAAGTAGTGCTTACTAAGACATTACCGACGCAAGCGCCAACAAAATCAGTAAGTTCAGCCGGTAGTGTTAATACCACGCCTAAACCACAAGCAACATCAATCTCAACGCCAGAAAAACAATGTGATCGCGTACCTGTTTCAGGCGAGGCCAGTGATAGCTTTCTCGAACGCGCCAATCGCACACCACGGCTTTCTGTCGTGGCACTGGAGCGTTTACGGGGCACACCAACACCTTCGACCTCATCTGCCGCGCCAACATCTAGTGCTGCTGCAGAGACAACGACTGAAGTAACCGAAGAACATAAGGAAAACTCATTTGTGCCGCGTAAGGGACGTGCTGGACGTAAGCCGAAAATTACCGCAGATCTTTCAAAGGTTACAAGCGAACATGCCATAGCTGGAGCAACTGGTACTGTACAGAACACTTCGGCTGAGGTACAACAAATAACTGCGCAGTCTGAGGTGACATCTCGAAAATCTAGAGTGATACAAACTGCGGTGCAGCAGTCTACAGATACTGCAGAGCCGATTGTCAACTCAAAGAATACCGCGACTCCCAAATCTAACAAAAGAACGAAGGTTGTAGAAAAAAATATTGTGGTGCAGTCCGCTAAAGCGCTGCCAGTTGAGAAAGTGCAGCCGTTAGTTGCAACTAACAATGCGATTCCAAGAGCACGCGGTCGTAAGCCCAAACTGTCAGCAGCTGCAATTTTACCAACAACTGTTACGCAACCTGCGCTGTTTACACCAGACAATCAACGCAAGAAGACCAAAGAGGATGTACCAGCAATCAGCAAACAATCGCCATCAGCACTCGCAAAGCAAACTAGGAAAACTGTAACCACATCAAAGACTATTGACCGTCCTGCAAGCTTTAGTAAATCAACTGTCCACAAAATTATCACCGCTAAATCACTGGAAGCTAAAGTTAAATTGCCCGCTGGTATTGATCCCAACACAAATTTCAGCTGTAAAATACGCCTCAAACGCCCGAGTACAGTACAAACAGCACTAGTAACTGCACTTCGTCAGAGCATGGACTCGAATTGTGATAGCAGCATCATCAAAGATATTCCACAATCTACACCAGAGGAAATTGCTGTTGAAGCCGCCGCCAAAGACTCCAATATTAACTACCCGGAACAGGATATTCTACCGCGTAGTGAAACGCCCTTCATTGACTCGGAGGCAGCTACAAGTGATACCAGTGACGAAAAATGTTCTACGTCAACAAATGTGACGAGTACGAGTAGCGCTAGCACGACTTCAGTACGAAAAGTTGCGCGTCTAAAGAAGAACTATTTGCCTGCTGGACTGTTCTCCGATTATTTCAAACAATTACCTACACCTTCAGGCATCAAAAAGTCGACAGATAGGAAGGAGCTACAACCGGCGTCCACAGCATTAGCAATTAGTGAAGTCAGCAATACTTCAGCTACTGAAATTGTAAACATCAATGGCCTACCAATTACACCTGTTACACCTTCGCTTCTACCACCACCCTATTGTGAACACTACTTTCGTCGTACACAAATCGATTTTCAGCTACCCTACGACATCTGGTGGGCATATACCAACTCCAAGTTGCCCACAAGAATCACCGTGCCTTCGTGGAATTACCGTAAAATACGCACTAATATATATGCTGATGCTGTGCGTCCCAATACGGCTGGTATCGATCATCCCACTTGCAATTGCAAGCCGGATCAAGGCTGCGGCGATAATTGTTTGAATCGCATGGTGTACACCGAATGTTCACCTTCAAGTTGCCCATCACGCGATAAATGTCGCAATCAGAAGATTCAGCGTCACGAGGTAGCGCCTGGTGTAGAACGCTTCATGACCACCGACAAGGGATGGGGTGTGCGCACTAAAATGCCTATTGTCAAGGGCACTTATATACTGGAATATGTGGGCGAGGTGGTAACCGAACGTGAATTCAAAGATCGCATGGGCACCATCTATCTAAACGATACCCACCACTATTGTTTGCATTTAGATGGTGGTTTGGTAATCGATGGTCATCGTATGGGTAGTGATGGGCGTTTTGTAAATCACTCGTGTCAACCGAATTGTGAGATGCAAAAGTGGTCCGTTAATGGGTTGTCACGCATGGCGCTTTTCGCCAAACGAAACATAGAACCGGGCGAAGAACTTTCATACGACTATAATTTTTCACTCTTTAATCCCTCGGAAGGACAGCCATGTCGTTGTAATACACCACAATGTCGTGGTGTGATCGGCGGCAAATCACAGCGCATTAAACCGCTACCAACTGAAGCGAAGGTAAACATGCGATTATATAAAATTAAAATAAAAAGAAAAAATTTTAATTGAAAAAACGCTTAACTGTTTTTTTTTATCACAGAATACCGATCCAACAGCGAAAGATGCTCGTAATGGGCGCCAACGTAAACGCAAGGCGCGCAAGAACACCGAACGTGTACCTTCAAAAGATGTCGTCGTAGCACTTGTACAGCAACTTTCCGAAAAGGAGAAAAAAATGGTCAAACAACACGGTATATTTTTGGTACGCAATTTCGAAAAGGTAAGGCCTAATGCAGTTTTGCCACCTTTGACCTTTTGTTAAAATTTTTTTTTTCTGCTGTAGATACGTCGTTGCAAAGCACGTCGCACAGCAAAAATTTCAAGTGAAATGAAAGTAAATGGCTTGTCACCGAGTTCTCACATGCCCGTCGGTTCACCTATGAATTTTAGTAGCGCGGCGGCAATCACTAGCCGTCGACCTTCTACGCCAGCATCATTGGCAGCTCAAATATCGGCTTTACGTTCACCACGTAGCATTAAGACGCGTGGTCTGGCACACGCTGTGCAGGACCCAGAGGTGGAAAAAATGGCTAAAATCGCAGTGATACTACGTGATATTTGCACGTCACTTGAAACGCTTAAAGATCCCTTTGATCAAAAACAAAACATTGCAGTTTTTGCGCTTACGCACAGCGTAAGCGCACCTAACCTGATCGGCGGCGGTAATGAAGGTGATGAGGCAGACGTTATTGCTAGCAATAGTAATGCAACAGGTGCTAATAAGAAGAAGAAAGCGGTGAAGGGGCCACCAAAAACAGATGTGACGGACTTGAAGACCGTGCAGAGCAACATTGAGCAAGGCTACTACAAACAACCGTCAGAATTCAATGCAGATATGCAGAAGGTGTTTTCCGTAGCACAGCGCCATGCTGTAAAGGGCAGTCGAAATGAGAACGCATTGCAGGCACTCATCAAAGCATATGAGCGCAAAAAGGCAGAATCTTACGAACGTTTGTTGGAAATTGTGGGTGGCGATGAATCCATGTTGAAGGGTTTCTGTGATCAAACGAAAAAATTGGCGGATGAAAAGGACAAAATGTTCGAGTCAATTATCTCTATCACGTCAAATCATGTAGCTAATGACATCACCACGAGCGTCATCACGCCCACATGTAACGAAGATATAATACGGTGCATTTGTGGTTTATATAAGGATGAGGGTCTAATGATACAATGTGCACGTTGTATGGTTTGGCAGCACACCGAGTGTACAAAAGCGGACGTGGATGCGGACAACTACCTTTGTGAACGTTGCGAGCCGCGCATTGTGGACCGTGAAATACCGCTGGACGATTATACGGAAGAAGGTCACCGATATTATTTGACTTTGATGCGAGGCGATTTACATGTGCGTCAAGGCGATGCTGTTTATGTATTACGTGATATACCCATCAAGGATGCATCCGGTAATGTGGTACCCAAGCAAAAGCATACATACGAAACAATCGGCACTATTGACTACAATGAGTGTGATATTTTTCGTGTGGAACGCTTGTGGAAGAATGAGGAGGGTAAACGTTTCATATTCGGTCATCACTTTTTACGACCGCATGAGACATTCCACGAACCGTCGCGTCGTTTCTATCCCAATGAAGTGGTACGTGTGCCACTCTATGAAATCGTACCGATCGAATTGGTGATCGGACGTTGCTGGGTGCTGGATCGCACAACTTTCTGTAAGGGTCGACCAGTAGAGTGTACCGATGAGACACATTGCTACATTTGTGAGCTGCGTGTAGACAAAACAGCGCGCTTTTTCTCGAAAGCTAAAGTCAATTATCCGACTTGTACGAAGACATATGCATTTAGAAAGTTTCCGGAAAAGCTAAAAATTTCTAAAAGCTATGCGGTGAGTGAACTACTTTACTTAAAATTTAACCGCAAATTTTGTCCTGTTTAAACTACTAATTTAATAAAACTTTGTACTAAAAATGCTTTACACTTTTGTAGCCACATGACGTTGATCCAGCTTTATTGAAATCGAAACGACAAAAGTCTGAGAATGAGCCTATATCGAATGCTAGAAACACGAGCTACAGATCTGTGACTCCCGTCTCCTCAACTGCATGTGCGTTGGATGTGTCCTCTAACACCCCAGTTGGCAGACAAACTCCCAATAAAACACCACAGAACAGCAGCAGTCGTAAACGTCAAAACAATAACAGTCCAGCAATAGTGCATGTAATTACTCCAACACCACTAAACGTACAGGTAGTTATTACCCAATACTATTTTATTAAACTCGTAAAGCTTTTTTTTACATTTGATTGAAATTTATTTAGACCATAAAACAAAAACGCAACCACTTGGAATCTGTACTCGAAATAATGAAACTCAAATGGAAGAATACTCACACGGCTGTAAGTGAACAGCCCATCGATTTATCATATCTACTATCCGGACGCGGTGCAAGGCAGCGTAAATCGCAAGCGTCTGCAGTAGCTATAGTTGTATCTAACACACTCGCACCCACTACATCCACCAATTCAATAACAAGCACGTCATCCTTAACGACCAATGAGTCAACTTAACACATGAAACATAAAATTAGTTCAAAATGGCAGGAAGTCTATGAATTATATATTTCATCTTAGAATTAGGTTAATTAAGTTTGAAAGTGGTACCCAACTGAAGGATGGGGACTATATTGTAAAAATGTAAACTAACACACACATACACAAAAGCGATCAATATAAATTATTTGATATGAATATGTATATATATGTATGTACTATATACATAGCAATTAATTATTTGTAAATTTGCGCGTATTGGATATACTACAAACATGCCTATGTATAAATATGTATGGTATTGGGACATTCAAATGAAATTCACTTTATCATAGCCATTTTATATGAAAAGTATATATTGAATTATTTGTTATTTTCTTTTTATTAAATATCACTATTAAAAATATTTTTAGCGCATGCTTAGGCTATTATTATTAAAATTGTAGCAATTTAAGTTGTTTATTTATTAATGGAAAACTAATCGACCAGTCGGTTTTAGACAATTTGTATTTTCTCCGCAAACAATGTTATTTTGGAATTCACATATTTATTTTTGACTAACTTATTTTATTTTAGTTGTATTCTTTTAATGAATTTCTCGAACCTCAATTACTGTAGGTGTTGTATTTTTATATACATTTTCCTTGAGTTATATGAATTTTTTTATTGCTTATTTAGTTGTTAGCGGCACATATAATTTTTATTAAAAAATAGCATAATAATTGCCTTTTTTGTAAACTTACTAACTGCTTGTCTATTTTTTGACTATGGAAGTTTCACATATTAACTTGTTTTCCTTCCATAAATATTTGTTGTTAAACTATTGTAAAAGCAAAAATGGATTATTTTTCCAAATTTAACAAAAATATATATTTTTTCATTGAAAAATCTGAAACTGTCTTTGGTATTTCGAATTTAAGTAACAATGGCAAAGCGGTGGTTCAAGACAATTTATTCCTTGGCCGGATAAAAATACGTATCCGTTCTGGTTATGTGGACCCGATAGTCGTTGGAACGGGAAACACTACTGTTCCCACTTTCGTCTAATATCAGCATGACACCTGTATGTCGTAAAAGCAAAATTGTAATAAAATGGCAACACCACATGCGTTTGACGTCTCACAATTGTCACTGTCGCAGCTGGTGGTTTTGTCTGGTTATCTGGTCTTTCCCGATTTCCTGCGTTTTGCGTGTAGCGATTGATGCACAAATTGTTGCTAAATTGTGCGAAATATCGCTCCAATTTTATTTAGCGCTGTGGTAATGTTAACTTAAACAAATTGTGAGTAACTTGTTATTGAAAGTGCTACTAAAATTGTGTAGAGTAGGCAATTCAGTTAAATTTGCTGTCGGGTAATCCAGTTCAAGAGCATACATATTCATTGTGTGCGATTAGTTGTTGCTAGTGAAAGCATAAAATATATTAAAAGTTAAAAAAAAAGAGCACAAAGGCATAAATATGAGCCAATTCACCGATATTTTGGAGCGTGAATTTCCAGCCATTGACAATGAGCTAAAGGATTACGTGGAGGGTGAGCAAATCCCAATAAATAAATTTGGTTGTGTTTGATAAACCTAACTTTGTGTTGTAGGTGTGCTTTGTGGTAGTTTGGAAGATTTTGAGTCATGCGATGACATATACGAAGCTGTAGGAGATATCCTGCAAAGCATTGATACGGGGAAATCTGAGGAGAACATAAGGTAATTGAATCCTAAATAAATTTTAAAAGCATTTTTGTAAATATGCAATTCATATATTCTGTCAGAGACCTTTGTGATGAGTTTTTTAACATAATTAAAAAGAATACAAAAAATGAGGTACGTAAAGTATTAAATGCTCCCGTAAATATTGCCGCTATGGCCAAAGAGATGGAAAATGTTGATAAGAATATGCAAAGCATATGGCTTACTACGAAAGATGGTGGATCGGTGAGTAGTTGAAAAAATATTTTTATATTTTATTTACCTACGCTCCCCATGTAACTCCAGAAAGTGAACAGCAAAAAGCTTGAGAAAGCCGAAGCAAAGCTACAGCAAAAGCAGGAAAAACGGCAGGATGTTGTGAAATCAGCTGTTGCTGCACCAGTCAAACTGCAAACTGCTACAGCATCACAAGTGCTGAGTAAGAAGAATACAAAAATGGAGCAAAAAGGCACAAATCGATCAATGGATATAAAAATAGAGAATTTCGATTTGGCATTTGGCGACAAGTAATTCAACATAAAAAAGCCTTGATTTAGTGCAAAATATCTAAAATATATTAATGTTCTTACCCTAGGGTTTTGCTACAAAACGCCAATTTACTGCTCTCTTTGGGTCGTCGATATGGCCTTGTCGGACGTAATGGTTTGGGTAAAACGACACTTCTGCGCATGATTTCAGATCGGCAATTGGCGATACCTTCACACATCAGTGTTCTGCATGTAGAACAAGAAGTTGTTGGTGACGATACAAAAGCTGTTGATAGTGTCTTGGAATGTGACCTTGAACGTAATCGGTTGCTAACACGCGAAAAGGAAATACTTGCCACTTTAAACAGCGGAGTGCAGGATACGAAGTTAAGTACAGAGTTGAACGAAGTATACGCACAGTTGCAGAATATTGAAGCTGATAAAGCGGTGGCAAGAGCTTCTGTTATATTGCGTGGTCTTGGTTTCGACGCTGATATGCAGCAAAGACCAACTAAATCATTCTCCGGTGGTTGGCGTATGCGTTTGGCTTTAGCACGTGCACTTTTTTCCAAACCCGATCTACTACTGCTCGATGAACCGACTAACATGTTGGATATAAAAGCCATCATATGGCTTGAAAATTACCTTCAATCCTGGCCAACAACATTGTTAGTTGTTTCTCACGACCGTAACTTTTTGGAAACTGTTCCAACCGATATCATACATCTGCATTCCCAGGCGCTTGAGGCTTACAAGTAAGATAATATAAAATGTCTACTTCATTTTTAACATGAATTGGGTATGTTTTTTTCAGAGGTAATTATGAGCAGTTTGAAAAGACAAAGACCGAGAAATTGAAGGCCCAACGACGCGAATACGAAGCACAAATGGCACACCGCGCGCATGTGCAAGAGTTTATCGATCGTTTCCGTTACAACGCAAATCGTGCATCTTCGGTACAATCGAAAATCAAAATGTTGGAAAAGCTGTAAGTTATTATATTTAAAAAGAAACCAATGAAAATAGGTATTTCTAAAAGCTCTTATATCTTGTTGTAGACCCGAATTGAAGCCTGTCGAAAAGGAAGTTGAGGTTAAACTGAAATTCCCCGAAGTTGAACCATTAAATCCCCCGGTGTTAGCTTTATCAGAAATCGAATTTAGATACAAGGACACAGATCCATTACCCGTTTTTAAAAATGTGAATCTATCAGCTACCTCAGATTCAAGAATATGTATTGTAAGTTTAAGCTAGGAATAGTACTTTCAAACATTATCTAATTTTACAATTTATTTTAATAGGTGGGAGAAAATGGCGCAGGTAAGACCACACTTCTTAAAATCATTGTTGGTCAATTGACTACAATACACGGCAACATTATCTCGCATCGTGGTCTGCGAATTGGCTATTTTGCGCAACATCATGTTGATCACCTGAACATGAATACTACTTGTGTGGGTGTATTGGCAGAACTCTTCCCAGGGCGGCCGGATGAGGAATATCGTCGGCAATTGGGCAGCTTTGGCATATCAGGACAATTAGCGCTGCAAAGCATTGCTAGTTTGTCGGGAGGACAGAAATCTCGTGTCGCTTTGGCGAAAATGTGCATGGGTATAAAATTATCTAATTATATCTGAATGTTTTGAAACTAATAGTAAATATAATTTCAGCCGATCCTAACTTCTTAGTGCTTGATGAACCTACCAATCACCTGGATATTGAGACCATTGATGCCTTAGGTCGAGCTATTAATGCATTTAAGGTAATTATATTACCGTTAATTTAAATATGTATTTTGCTGATGAAACAATTGTTTGTGCTTCTTCAGGGCGGTGTAATATTAGTATCTCACGACGAACGTCTGATAAAGGTGGTATGCAAAGAACTGTGGGTGTGCGGCAATCGTACAGTGCGCGGCATGGAAGGCGGACTAGATGAATACAAACGTGAAGTTTACAAAGAAATTGAAGCAGCAAATAGTTAAATTAAATTGTAGCGCAAAACTCTATTTTGTATTCGTTCTAATTGTAATTTATGCACATGCACTGTAAAAGTAAACTACTTTGATATGATTTTACAATTGCATATAAATGATTAAAATACAAAAACATGGAAAAATATATAATTTCATCATGCGATAACGCTAAAAGTGTGTGACCTTTGTTTTTTCTTGTTGAAAATAGACCACAGGGAAAGTTTTTGAGGTCGAATAAAATTCAAGGAATTTATCATAGAATCGTATTTCGGAAAAAGAACTTCATTGCCTGTCCATGAGCTCATGGTATGAATAATCAAATACTAAAACGATTTTCCAATTCACCACATATGCTTTATTTTTAACGTTAAAATTGCTAATTATAATCAAAAGTAAATGATAACTTTAAGTTATCTTATACAATTAGAAATTAGCCAATTATGTTTCGATATCTAATATTTTAATGCATATATATATATTTTATATCTTGAATGCAATTACATTGTCTTATCCACCCTTAACACTCCCCAGTTAAGCAAAACCGAAAGTAAACGAACTTAGTTCTTGGTGATACCAATCACACCACAACCAAGACGTGCACCAGCGTTGCCAGTTGACTTGCTCAATTCGTGGCCACCTTTGCCCAAATCATCGGGATCAGCATGCACAACAACAGTACGTCCGACGATGCTATTTGCTCCGAACAATGTAATTAATTTATCGCTGATGTTAACCTAGCAGAAATATTTAAAAATAATATTACTATATAAAATAACTTTTAATTATTTGGCCTTTCAAACCTTGGTTGGTCCATCGCCGCTGGCTTCAATATTGCCCAAATCACCCAAATGACGATTTTCGTCGGTTGGCGCACCATGCTCCTTGCCAGCAGGATTAAAATGTGGCCCAGCTGATGTGCAACCGTTAGTGTTATCTCCAAATTCATGTACGTGGAAGCCATGAAGACCTTTAGAAAGTCCAGAAACTTCACCAGTGACTATTACGGGTGAAGACTCATCCTAAAAAAATACAAAATGTTTCACAATTATATTAATATGTAAATAAATTCCAATTTAAATTACTTGAAATCAATACATTTCATAAGAGAGGTGTATACTTATGCACTTTAGCTATATACATAGTATATATATAAATATGTTTATATATCCAAAATAAATGACACCGCATTATAATATTCATAAGCTACTTGAGAAAATAAGCTTTTTACCTATATAATTAAATATTCTATTACAAATTTGATAACAAGCACTCAATTGGTTGTTATTTCTTAACCGAAGAGGCGTCTCGCATCCCAAGTACCCCAACGCATATATATGTATATATATGTATTAACACATCGCAATGAAACTGATAACTATGTAGATACCTGTGTAATTATTATGGAGTTTGTAATCTATACTGAAAATGCTTATTCATGCTTATATGCAGTGATAAACTTATACATATGTATATGTATGTCATGTACGTATATGTAAAGTGACATCTTCTCCTATTTACCTAATTTTTAAACATAATCTTAATTATTAATATTTTATATAGTTTCGGAAATTTCATTTCACAATGTCAGCCGGTGACATGACCTTGGACCCTCAGAGTATTAAAGATAGATAAAAAGGCTGTTGCTTACCTTCTGTTCGAAGTAAACGGTACCCTTCACATCACCGTTGATTACACTTACAGCTTTAGCAGGCATTATTAAATATTTTTAAAATATTTTTGTAATAATATAAATTGTACACGCGTTGATTAAGTAAAATGCGACAGCTTCGAACAGTGCGAAAGTCGATTATGAACCGAGTGAATTAAAGGTAAATCTAACAGAACTGCGGCGAAATCCAATTGGAATCAATGGCGGCAAATTGAAGGGTTGCATGCGTTATTGAGCAATAATTCGCAATAATAACGGAAGTGCAACAGAGGAAGTTATTGTGCCCTTAACAAAAATCATTTCATTCACATCATTTAAAAAAATCGTTAAATTGTGGTTATTTTATATGGTATAAAATAAAATGTATTAAAAATCATGATGATTGATAAATAGATTCAATTTGTTTATGAAATAAAAGTATCACCCTGAATTTGCTATCTTCCGAAAACGTCAGAGTTGATTTTCAAATTAAAATAACATTTATTTGACAGCACAAAAAAAAATCGGAAAATATTTTATTTTAGGCAGAATAATGTCTGAATTTACTGATTTAGTTTCAATTTGTAATGAAACGGATATTAATAATGACGAAGTCAAAGAGTATAATTTTGACGAAAACAACAAGCTGTTGTTAATACGTCAAAACGATCGAATCTGGGCCATCGGAGCAACGTGTCCACATCAAGGTGCGCCTTTGGTTAGAGGCATATTAGGACATGGACGCATTCGTTGCCCACGTCATGGTTCTTGTTACAATATTAGGACTGGCGATATAGAGGATTTTCCGGGTTTGGATTCATTACCAACGTATCCGGTTGAAATAGCTACAAACGGAGTGGTTCAAGTGCGTGCGAGAATCAAGGATCTTAATAAGATACGGCGCACAAAGGAAATGGTAGAATACATTAAGTCTGACGAACGTATATTTTTGTTAGTAGGCGGTGGAGTTTCAACGGCTACATGTGCTGAAACATTACGTCAAGAGGGCTACACAGGACGCATAATAATATTGTGTCGTGAGGACTATTTACCTTACGATCGTGCACCACTCTCAAAAGCATGGCAAGGAGATATAACGGAATTATATTTCCGCGATAGCGATTTTTATGAGGGCAATAATATTGAGGTAATATTGGGAGTGGAGGCAATTAAATTGGACACAGCCATGAGAACGGTTAGCTGTTCCAATGATCAACTAATTACGTACGATAAACTTTTCATTGCGACTGGTTCAAAGCCAACTAGATTGCCTGTCAACGGTAATGATTTAAGAAATGTATTTTACATACACGATTATAGAGATCTCCAAACAATAATGCATGTGTTAAAATCAAAAACGAATTTAGTATGTGTAGGAGGGGGTTTCATTAATTTGGAATTTGTTTCCTCTATAGTTACCAAAGTAAAATCGGTAAGTATGGCATTTAATAGCATAATCAAAACTTATTAAAGTCAATGTTTCAATGTCAACAGATTGTGCTGGTTAGCAATGAGAAATATCCTCTAGAGAGCACTGTCGGCAGTGATGTCGGTGAGCGTTTATTGCAATTATACCGCGAAAAGGGTGTACAAATGAAAATGGAAAGTAGAATTAAAGAAATATTAAGCGAGGATGGAGTTAGAATCTCTGAAATCAGAACAAGCGATGGTTATAAGTATCCGTGCGATGTATTAATCATTGCTGTGGGTGTAGTGGCTAATACTGCATGGCTAATCGACTCGAGCTTGCCCATAAATGCTGATGGCACAATTGATACGGACATGCATTTAATGACGCTGGTGCCCAACATCTATGTGGGCGGTGATATTGCCAATGCACCACTCTTCTCGAATGCCAATCAAAGACAAAATGTTAAACATTTACAAGTAGCACAATATCATGGTTATGTGGCTGCTATAAATATGGCTGGTACTATAAAAGACCTACGGGCAGTGCCTTTTTTCAACATACACCTCTTTGGTGCAACGTTTTCGCATGCTGGTGTTGGTAGTATAAGTGAAACTTCCATATACGGTGATTTAAAACGTTTAAAATATCTGGCATATTTGTTCGATCGCGATGGCAACGTCACATGTGTTAACACTTGCGGTTACGATGCTACGGTGGTTAACTTTTGTGAATTGCTGTCACAAGGTAAACGACTGCATCGTTCTGACGTAGTAGACAAGTCCAATCCGCATCAATGGATGGAACATTTGCTCGATACGCGACGTACACGTTGTGGCTGTTAAAATTTTAACTTGTTGCTCATATTTAACGCTTTAACCAATTGTTCTTCATTCGCATTCAGTCGTTTTGGTTTTTTGCTGCTATCCATACGGCTGTGTAAAACATGCAATCAATAAACAGAATTCATTATTTAAACAAATATTGTACTCATATGTATTTAATTTGCTAAAATACTGTAATAATTATGAAAAAGACCGCTGTTTAGAACGTTTTAATTTAATAAAAATGAAGTCTGAAATTACGTAATTTAATTTTTGTTGTACGTTTTTAGGCTAATCATCACATTTTTTTTTTCAAGATGGTGATCTAGTTTTTTTTCTAGATCTGAACTGTTTTCATGCTTGATTATCTTGTTCATAGAAGAGAACTACACTTGAATTTTCGAAGAAAAAATTGAAACAAGTCAAATCAGCATATTTTACATTGATATTTTGAAGATTGAAGAATACACAGAGATTATCTATATTCTTTGTATTTTTTTCTCAATACACATTTTGTCCAAACATTGAAATGGAGTTTTCTTTATTATAATAGAAATAAAGTGCAATCATCATTATACATTTTATCTTTACCATAAATTTGTTTGTAGGGTTCTTTTTTTTTTTTTGTTTACTTGTTTTATAATATTTTTTTATTTAAATTAAATTTTTTGTATTAGTTGTAATTTGTTTTTCTAGATTTAGGTTCGATATAATTGTAGGTATGTAGAGATAGGTAATTAATTCTTTTGCTCCTTTTCAGTTGCCACACAACTATGATTCATTTATTTTGCTTTTACTTACTAGCTTTGCTGTTTAGAACGTATACACCGTCTAGGCTTTCTGCCAAACATGCTGCTTAATTCTTTTTAGCATTAATATTTATTACTCGCATATTAAGTAATTATTTTTCCCATCATTTAAAATGTACTACTTTCATTAGTTTACAATTTTTTAAATTAGATTTTTGTTTTTTTTTTGTTCTTTATATATTTTTTTGTTTGCATTTCGCATTTTATAACTTTTTTGTTACTTTTTACTCCCATTCATTCTAGTATAATATATAGCATCATCAAGCATATTGAATTCGTCCAGAGTAAACAAGTACATCTATACAGTATGCTAGGGATACAATTTTGATAATCGTTAAACGAATAAATCATTACAACAACAAATATTAAAGCAATATAGGGAGTTTGTATATATTCATATTTTAGAAAGATTAAAAACAATAAAACAATTATTTTTGTTCACATACTTTGCTTGTCAAATTCAATATACCGATGGGTTATAATAGTAATAAAGATGTTTCTTGGTTGGTTGGCTTCATGTGTTTCTTAATTTTTCTTATGATACCGGTTTACTGTTTTCATTTTCTATATCTTCAACGAAATATTTTGTAAGTAATGTTAGTTTAACATTTTCTCAATTTTGTTTTGTTTTGTGTGTGAATGTGTCTTCAATTATATTATGTCTTCTACTACACTCTGACCCACTGTAGTTTTCTAATGTCGCTTTAGTCCAATTCAGAAATATATCATATTTATAGTAATTATAATTAAATAGAACTTATCTAATACTTGCAGTCAATTTAGATGAAAGAAGACATTTTGAGCGAAATTTAAAGTTCATGTAAATCATCAAAAGCGCTGTTTACTATTTGTAGACAGTTATTTACTATTAAAAGCTTGATACAAGGTTTCATAGACAATTTGCCTTTGAATATGGTCTTCGCATACTGAAGGTTTAATAAAAAAAAAAAAAAAAAAAAAAAGTGAAGTGTTTTACACATTGCTGATTTGTCTGTTAAAATTATTACATATTTCCGAATTGGTTTACGCATTTTACATTTTCCATTTATAGTAAATCTCAACTTTTGTGTGCTCTAGTTTTCTCTTTTTAAATTTGTTGTGTATGGGGTATTTTACTGTGGCAAATCTTTGCCATTTGTTAAATGTTTAATATTTTACATTCTTTTGTAAATTTTTTTAATTACTTGCAGACATTAGAAGAAACTGAAACAGAAACAGCAACATATCAGAGTACTTCGGATATATATTTGGGGCGTTTGGAAGCGTCGCATGAAGCGCTGCTGCCGGCGCCATTACCACCGCCAATACTGCAACCTTCATCGCCAGATTCCATATTGCCACTGTAATCGGTGGGCATTTCCTCGTATATAATGTCGGGATGCAACGTTTGCACTTGATGTTGATGTTGTTGCTGCTGCTGCTGTTGTTGTTGCTGCTGTGCGCCAGCTGCCATAGCGTGATTACGTTTGAGTGCTATCAAGGCACCAACGCCGTTGCCGCTGCCACCACCAATGGTCACTCCACTCTCGTTGTGTAGATGTTGTTGTTGTTGTTGCTGTACACCGGCAATGGTTGAATTTTGATTTGAAACATAGTATGGGCTTCCGCTACTGCTGAAAATGATTTGTTTAGAAATGAGTACAAGCGCTAGATAGTTTCTCATGGCAATGAGTTCATATCTTTGAAATAATTGGCAAAAGAAAAACTAATAAGAAAAATTAAGTGTAAAACTGGTGCTAACTTTAATGGAATGACTATTCAGAGATGAAATGAATGTTTTTAAGAAAATTTGCAAATAAAATAAATACAAAAACGTATTATTCTAATAAAAAAATAGTACTTTTCAAAATATTGACACAGAAAAATTAGCACCGAAAAAAAATTTAAAAAATAAAATGGTATTAAGCAGGAGAAATCATAGCTTTAAGTTTTTAAGTAGCAAAACTAAAAAAAAATATTTAGTATTTAATTTAGCAAAACTAAAAAAAATATATATCGATGCAATATAATAAAAAATATTGAAAACCAAATAAAAATTACTTGTATTGATTGTGGGAATTGTTAGCCGTCGATTGGTGCATATTCTGAGTTGTGTTGTTGTACATAATATCTGCAATTCAACGCACATTATTTTATTGTAATTATACTAAAAGAAAAACAAACGCGCTATCGCTTGCTAGTTGACTTATTACCACCATCGGCTGCGCGTTGCTCAATAGACATGCCCGGCGATCCAGGGGCCGATTGCAAAACGAAATCCTGCAGTGGTGAACTCTCACGCGAATTGTCTACATTATAACAATAAAAAAAAATTGTAATAAAAAATTATTAAATAAAATATATGCAAGAGTCGGCGTACCCATATGACTCGGTGAGACTGGTGCCGAACGTGGCATGCCGTATGTTGGGCGAAAGCCTTGGCTGCTACGTTGACGCCGTTTCTTGTAGCTGTGATCAATCAACTTGGCGCCACTGTCAGGATCAATACGCCAGAAACTGCCCTTGCCCGGCTCATCTTGAGAGCGTGCAACTTTAATGAAATATCTAAAAATAAAGATAAATATTAGATATACTGGCACTGAAAATACAATGTAGATATATTGAAACGTTTACCTATTCAAACTGAGATTATGGCGTATGGAGTTTTGCCAACCCTTGTTTGTTTCTTTACGATAGTACGGATAATGCTTGACTATAAATGAATAAATGCCAGAAAGTGTCAATTGTTTATCCGGTGCTGCAGATATAGCTTGAACAATCAACTGAGCATAGCTATATGGTGGTTTCTCATTGTGGTTATAGCTAGCTGTTGATGGTGTTTGGAATAGGTCTTGCTGAAAAGAAAATACCTCGTCATTAAAAATATAAAATCATTAATATAAGCAATTGATTTTACGTTTTGTAAATTGTTGTTGGTATAGTTGTTGTAATTGGCTTGGTTCTGATGAAAACCTTGTCTGGGGCTGGCTGGACAACTATTAGCAGCACTTATTGTACCTGTAAAATTTAAAAGTATTATTGTTATTGCAATTGTCACTTAAACGGTTAATTGCTACAATTTATTACACAAAAATATGTCTTTACAACCGTTTAAAATAACCGTTTTTAACACCCCATAAGGTACCTATCTATCTTTAATGAGTTATGTGATGCATTTCATAAGCAATTAAAAATTATGACAAGATAAATAATTAAATAAATATGTATGTTAATAAACGCATATTCTTTGATATTCCACGTGTGCGTTTTTAACAAAAATTGTATTTTCATTTATGTAATAATTATTTTTGTAAATATTTACATGTTACAACCCCAACCTAACACATTTCCGGCTATTTTTATGACGTAAGAGAGTTTTAACCTCATTCACACGTTTGTGTTGTTGTTGGTAGATTTCTAAAATTAATTTAGAGCCACGTGCAACGTTTGCAATTAAAAATTTGCACAACATATAATTACGCATTTATGTACGCAATTTGTAAAAAAAAAATGCTAGAAGGTAACATACAAATTCGCATGTATTAGTGCAAATGTATGTAGATATGACATGGGTGTACTTTTGTAGATAATATTTACTTTTTGTTTTGTTCCGATTCGTTTTTTCAGTGCGCACACAAAGCGGCGCTTTGTTTCGCATTTCATTGTTTTTTTTTTGTATTTTCATTTGTTTACACTGCGTCAAGTGTAATGTAATAAAGTTTGTATGCCAGTAAGCAATAGCAAAACAAAAAAAAACTAATGTTTTTCTGAAACGTAATTAAATCTAACGCATTTGCTATAATATGCAATTAATTTTCGCTCAGTGTATAATTATGCAAATGCATACACATTTGTGTTTGAATAAGAAACAGTACAAATTCCACTTGCCAGTTGGTGATAGATATGGGCTTTTCTGCTCCTTCTTCGGTATGGATATCTTTAGTGGTGAGTACACATTTGAATTATCCATATTCGGCAGCAGATGTGTTGACGATGACACTGCACTAGAGGACACATGCGGTTGATGGTGATGAGATACATGTGTGGACGCATGCGGTGTTGGTCCAGACGACGCATGCGGATGATGGTGATCATCGGGTGGCGCAGGCGAAATAATGAATTGAGCACAACCTCCGCTCCCACCGCCACCGCCACCTCCTCCTATTCCACTGTTGTTCTGCAGGGCAGCCACATTGTTGTGACTATTATTATGATACGATATGCCACTGTTGTTCGAGTTAGTTAGCGCGCCAGTAGCATTTAAAGCGCCACCATGTACGAAACTCTCGAATTGTATGCGAATCTCGGTGCTGGGAAAGCGAAAGTAACAGCTGAAAATAGGGTAATTGTATTAAATAATTTTAACACACAATAAATTACAAATGTTTAAAACTAAGTGAAGTAGCGTTTCAATAAATTTAACTATGCAATTTTTCTCCGCGCTTTTGAGATACATATGTTATATATTACATTCACATACAGATACACAGGTGATTCGTTCAATATTGATTATGGCGCTGAACTTACCTGTTAGGTAATCGAAGCGGATCAGCATTTCGTCGTTGCAAAAAATCATCGACGAAAATGCCATTTTTACTTAGACACTGTACGAAAAAGTCACGTGCGTCTCCATCGTAATGAACCTGAAAATGCTTTCTTGACACCAAATTGTTTTCGGCAACATGAAAGTGCACATGCGATGTTGATGAGTTTCGTCCAATAATTGTACATGGCTCGGTGATGTATAACAATTCCTGGTCGTATTTTAGAAAGCCGAGCGCGTTGTCAGGTGCTGTTAAAACGTTTGATGCACCGCCGCCCGAATTACCGGCGGTTGAGGCATGGGCAGGTGGGTGATTGGTATTCAGATTGGCGCCTACATTAGGCCCGACACCACTATTGGTTGTACTGCTGCCACTACCAGCTGCAATTACTACCGAATTGGTGTTGGCGTTAGATGATGTTGATGTATTCATGACCTCTAAGGCTGCGCTACTATTATTATTATTACTGCTGTTACTCGTGTTATTGTTGTTATTATTTGTTAGTATCGCACCATTGCCATGATGCAACTGGAGCATATCCTTGGCGATGGCTACAGTGGCAGCGTCGACGGTGTCCGTTGTTGCTGCACTATTTATTGTGTTTGAGGTGGGCGGGGTATTGTTTGTGCTACGAACGTTGTTTATGTTGTTATTGTTGTTGTTGCTACTATTGGTAGTATTTATATTGGTTGCCGGGCCGGATATAGAACCGTCATCTACTTGCTGAGCTGTATGTGGTTGTTGTTGGTGGGGGAAGAATTCCATTTGTATGCGGCGCCTTTTTCTTAATTCTTCTTTTTCTACACTTTTTTCCTAACGAAAAAATGTGTTAGCGCTACGCCACAATTGCGCTTGGTTATGTTACGGTGCGTTTGTTTTTCTGTTATGATTCTTATATTTTTATTCTACACAATTTACTGTCCCTACTAAAATACTAATTTCCCTTTCTTTTAACAAAAACTATATAAATTTTTTTTACTTGCACGTTTTGCACACTATTCACATTCGGCCACTGTCCCCTTGTTGCTAATATTAACACTTTAATTCGTCGCTTTGGACAATAAAAAACTCAAGGTTTTTTCCTTTTCTGCGTTTCAAAAGATTTTTCCAAATTTGAATTGTTTTCCGCACGCTTTGCGCACTTCTCTTTTCAATACATCCGATCGATCCTGTTCCGTTTGCAGCTCACATCCCCTCTTCTATTTATTTCACTTTATTTTTTGGCTCTGTCGTTCGTTGGCTGGCTATGGCTACGGCTACGGCTCAGGCTCTGTTGGCTAATGGCTGATTGCTATGTTGTTTTTGTCGTTTTTGTTTTTCTTACTGTTGTTGTTTTCCCTGCCGTTTTATGTTGTTTGTATGTTGTGTTGTGCTGAGCAGAACTGCGAACGAGAAAAATAAACCAAAAAAAACACACTAATATTGAAAAACACACAACGAAGGTACAGAGCGAAGGCAAAAACACACACACACGTATGTCTATTGGAAAATGAAAAGCCGCTTGAATGTTGGGGAGCAACAGCGCGCTCATAAGCGGCAGCCCCAATATTTTTTTCTAAAATTCAACAAACCTTACATTCCCCAACGCACTACACTTACCACGAAAGTTAAAGTTAATTTTTCAACAATATTTGGATATATATTTTTTTGCCACACGCGTGTTTACAAACAAAATTCTAAACCGAAATCGAAAATGAAGAACTGAAAATTCTGCACAAAACACGTTTCTTCTTACCAACGAGAAGACAGGCAACACAGGGTGTGTTGTGTATCTGGTGGTTGGCAGCACTGTGCTGAATACACACGCAAATGACATCTGCAGAATAGCGCACTGGTATAGAGTGCAAGGGAGCTGTTTCACTACCGAGGGAAGGGTGGAAGAAAAATAAATACAAATACCAGTGCACGCAACAAAACGAGCGCGATTTAGTAAACATATGCGCAAAGTGTCATGCGCGGCAAGGTGGTGGAGGCGAACAAACTGCACTAAAAATTTAATATTTATTTTCCATTTTTGGTTAAATAAAAACACTTAAACATTTTTGTGTTTAACTACGCAGAAAAGTTACTTTCCACTTGTATTCTACTAAATGTTTTGAAAATACTTCCTAAACACTGCAATATGTTATCAGCTTCACTTATAATTGTTCACTGGGTTATTTGTGCAGCATTGCCAATATAGTTTACTTTTTCCAATTGTCAGCCACATAGAAAAGTGGAATAGTACTTACAGCAGTGTAAAGGGCACACCATGGCCGAATTACCGGAAAATTTGCAAATTGTTAAGACAGAAGGACCACAAATACCGGAAACGGATGCACAGCCGCGTCGCCTTATTAAGGAGCGTCTAAATTTGCACGTGAAACGACGTCTCCAACAAGAACAGGAACCCCAAATACAACTGCAACAGACACAAATAATTACTCACCCTTCTGGGAATCAAACACGAGAAATAGTGACAACTGCAGCACCAGCACCAGCAGCACAACAATCACCACAATCAGCAAACGTGAACGTGAGTTCGACAGTAAACGACGTCACTGCGCCGACATCAACATCGAAAAGAAAAGAGAAACAACAACAGAAAGAACCAGCCAAAACACGCAGACCCTATCAAAAGCGAACGGACAAAAACACCACCAAAATACAAACACAATCGCTGACACAAATGCAAATAAGTGCTGAAGATGGCGGAAGAAGTCGCAAAAACAAACGTCACAAAGCACAGGGAACATTGGTAGGTAACGCAGTGCCATCGTCGGCTGGAAATGCAGCGCATAGTGCAAGCGCCGGTGCTTTATGTTTATCACCCTGCGTTGAGGAAGGTAGTGGCGGCGGTGGTGACGAAATGGACGGTCGAGATATATACTCCCGTGATAAAGAGAAATGCCCAGACATCTTAGGTATGGTTTTAAGTGGTAAAAAACGTGCTTTATTGCAGAATTCGGAAGTGAAGGAATTTTTAGCTAATATTATGTCCGCTTTTAAAAACTGATACGTTGTATCCGCTTTAAATATTTTTATTATAAAATAAATATAAATTTGAAAATATTTATTGATTGATTGAGCTTTTAAAAATATGAAATATACAACCCTGCTCGCAAACAGCTGATTAACCCCATTTGGACACATTTTAGACCGCTGGATAAACATCAACTAGCTATTTGCTATTATTTCTATTATATAAAAAATGAATAACTTAACCCGTTTGTTGGCTAGTTGTACATTAAATGCTTCCCGTCATCAGCTATTAAGCAACAGCGGCATTGTGGCCGCTGGTGTTCTAGTTCGTGGGAAGTGTAAGGTGGTAGAGAAACCGAAACCAGGTGCCGGTCAGCAATTTCGACGTGTGGTGCACTACCCTGAAGAATACACCATAGAACCATTGAAAATCACTCATTTAGCAGGGCGCGATCCAGTGAGCGGACGCTTGGTGGCCAAAGGCATTGGTGGTGGAATAAAACAGAAATTCCATTGGGTAAAATGGGTACGGGATGGGCCGTTGGAAGGACCGCCACAAGAAGAACGAGTGATAGAAATAATCGATGATGGTTGTCGCACTGCAAAAGTGGCACTTGTTGGCGTAGGAAATGAACTCAAATATATATTAGCAACAGAAAATATGAAAGTGGGTGACCTCATAAGAACTTCTCGATTTATACCGCGTATACCTGGTGAGAAAATTTGTCGAACAATGTAATAAATTTGATATATATAACTTTTCGTATATTATAGTACGTCCAAATGAAGGCGATGCCTACCCCCTTGGAGCTTTACCAGTTGGTACACGCATACATAACCTAGAGAAGAATCCCGGTCATCCATTTCACTTGATACACGCCGCAGGTACTTTTGGAACAATTTTAAGAAAATTCGATGACAAAGTCGTGGTTCAGTTACCATCAAAACGTGAATTTGCATATGATCGTACATGTATGGCTACAGTTGGTAAGATCTTTACTTCAGTAAAGTTATGTATAATATGTATTACATAAAAAAAATTATTACAGGTCGCCTATCAAATGTTGAGCACAATAAAGAACATATTGGAAGCGCCCAACGAATGCGTCAACTCGGCAATCGCCCACGTTCCGGTTTGTGGAAACGAAAAGAAGGCAAACATGGCCGAAAGATACGCAAATTACCGGCAATGTCTCTCACATCACCGCCACCCCAAAAGAAAGACGAAGTTATTAATTTAACTTTGAATTTGTAAATGCAATGAGTAATAGAGAATTTTGTAGTTCTGTGGTTATTAAAGTTTAATGAACAAATTTATTTTGCATTCTTTTTTGAAAAGCTTGTTAAACTACTTATGTTAGTATAAATATTTTAATATAATTTTACAATTTACGTGTCTTCATTGAAAAGCCTTGACCATGGAAAGTCTCTGGCTCACCGTCTTCACCGTCCTTTTTAGGAATACGTTCGTTGATTGGCTTGATAGAACGGTCAAACTTTAAGTATCCAAACTTGTAATCGTAATCGGGTACACCACGAGCGAGTACCTGCAGTAATGAAGGTTTTAAGGCATATATGTAGGTTTTATTTAAAAACTGACTATACCAACCCTCTTAATAACAGGTGTGTCTAGCTGATTATCTTTCTTTTTCTTGCCATCCAGACGTACACCAGAGCCTTTAAATGTTTCAACTACCTCTTCCATAACATGATCTTGGGGTTCCTCTACAGGTGGCTCTTCAGCTTTAGGTTTATTCGCTTCATACCCTATAGCAGCTTCGAATTCCACCTATTTATTTATATTAATAGCCTTTTAAATTTAGAAATATATGTGTTTGACATAGAACTTACATTCATATCACATTCAATAATGCTGACAGCATTACCAGGACGCGTTTCTAGCACACATAATTCATAAACCTTCTTATTATATTTGATAGCAATTACATCACCGGTGGTAAGACAAGCAAAATTACGAAGAGCATTTTCCAAAACAGCTTTGGGATTAGTGATATCTAAGAAATCAGTGCTTTGTGGTTGAAATTTTGAAAAGGTTGCCACTGGCAAGCTGACACTTTCAATGCGAACCGGACAGCCTTCCGTAAGCAAAAGATTTTGCATCATCCACAAAGGTAAATAGCATTTACCTTCCTCGGCAACGAATTCGAGTACACCTGCATGTGTTGTGCGTTTTTGCGCTCGATTCGTCAGCTTAAAGAGCATTGGATATTCAACGTTGTGGCGTGTAAGCACATCTAACGCTGATGGTGGCATAATAACTACACACACACACATTATAGAAAAGATTGCGCTAATAGACTTGTATTTAGGCATGTTAAATTAAATACCTACTTTTGCCACCACGTTCTAAATCTTCTCGTTCGTTGCCGGGTAACATGGCTACAGGGAAGCACTTGTATGTCTCCTGGAAGCTGCGCCCATTATCCAGGAATTCCATATTGAAACCGTTAAAATGAAACTGTGACAGCAAAAATTATTTCTATTAGATATTGTTTATATGCGTTGTTACTGAAATATTTACCATTATGTATTTACCGTACACAACTCAAAATTTTTGCAATGCCTCGCTGTTATTGTTTTTACTTTGTTTACAAAAACAGCTGTCATTCATTGCTACTCACAATGCTGCTTCGCTCAATTTTAACTTCACCATTCACAATAATTTATAAGAAATAAATTTAATTAAACTTATAAAATGTTAAATTTAATTCTTGTCTCTGTCAACTATTTCGAAATTTGTTTTATTGCTTTTGTTTATAGCAAAATTGTTGTTAGGCTCTTATATATTTTACTACAAATAAGTATAACCTAATTCAATAAGAATACAACTTAAAGATTATTTTTATTGCAATGATTTAATGATAGCATTCCGAAAACTATTAGCTGTGTTTTTAATAAAAAATAAAATTAGCTATGTGTTTTAATTATAATATAAAATTAAAAATTAAAAGATAAAAAAACTTTAAGCGGAAGAGGGTAAAACGGAAGGCGCCAATTGTCAAATGCATATTCACACATACACCAAAATTAAAAGGGCAACTGAACTTGTGTGCTCTTCTACGCGCTCGCTGCAGTACAGAACAGACAAAACACATGCGCTTGCTCGATATTCGCGCAGTCAGTCCAGCTTCGCTCTCACTGGCAGAATTTTCCATTTATCGCTGCAGTTGTCGGAAAAATTGATTTCAAAATATTTCCCATACAAGTGAGTACTACATAGAAAAATAATTGCAAAGTGATTAAATCATTGCAAAGATTATCTAATGTGCAATGAAAGTGCTAAATTAATAAAAATATAATGCATAAAATGTGAATGTTATAAGTGATAAAATAGCAGAAAAAGTGTTAACGGTTCGCAGTGAGTAAAATGTGTCTGGAAAAATGTGGGCTGGTGGAGCGAGTGAAGTGTGGAGGAGTGGTATTTAAAGTGCGGTGGGAGATTGTAAAGGTTGCCGAGAAAGGCATGTGAATGTCAAGATAATAAAAGCAAGCGTTGATAATGAGTGGCCAAAATTTAGGTAGCAGGATATAGGCAAAGGAGTAAGCAGTTCTAATGCGGCGCAAATACTGGATGACACACAAGTGTAACTTTGCGTGTGTTGAGAAAAGCCGCAATTGGCGCCACCCGTAACTAACTAACAATTATTGGTAACACGCAGAATCCAGCAAGCCATCAACTCCTTTGAAATATCTGATCAATTCGGTGTAATAAGTAAAGTTTTCAGTTTAAAATTGCACGACGGGTGAACAACGGAATTTTATTACACTCATGCAACTATTATCATCGCTGATGCAATCAACACCTGGGTTAAAAATCAATATATGAACAATATACATTGGTCTGGCACTGATTGGATGGGCGGGTGTGTGTGTGCGTCTGAAGGGGTGTGTTGGTGCCGACATCCCGGCAGAGGGATACATAAGTGATCAGTGACTGTACAGTTTGATTTAAAACAATTTTACAGATATCCAAACACTTTTAATTGTGCGTTTTCAATTTTAACCGATTTTAACCGGAAACTGATGAAAGTTATAAGGACGTAACATACTCACAGGCAACAACACGAAATATATATGTACATATGCAATACATACATGTGTATATACGTACAACATAATCTGAAAAGTGTGTGGCGCGACATGTGGCTGCCAAACAGCAGCTCAGCAGCTGCTTGTAGATATGTATGCTTATATTTTGCCTACGCGCTATGCCTGGCAGTAGCTTTAGCCGTTCTGCTTTTGTTGTTGTTATTGTAATTATTAAGAGCTGCTCCTCTTATTCCTGTTGTGGTACGCACACATTTCACGTGTCCTTGAATGGCGTGTGCTATTCCTGCTATGCTTATTGTATTAGCCTGCGGAGCATCCACTTTCAATTACTTTTGAAATGCCATTTATTTGTTGTGGTTTTTGTTCTTGCATACATACATATGTATGTAGTTATTACTGCTTTACGTACAAATTTGCGTAGGCAAATCAAATCTACTTTGGTTTTTCGCTCAGTGGTCCAAATTACTTAAGTACATGCGCTCACTTAAATGTATACCCTTATATTAATACATATGTACGTGTGTTTGTATGTATGTTTTAGCGTCTCTAACTCCCTTTTTTATGTTTTAGCGAATTGGATTTTCATTATTCATAACCTTTGTTGTACAGTACTCTTGAGTCATTCAAAGTGCGCTGACCGACCATCAGTTTCCTTTCCTTTTCTTCCTTTTGTATCTTAAATGTATGATTATAAGTACATTTGCTTTCATATATACATACATTGTATGTAGTATATAACAAATGTAGTACACAAAAATTTTGTCATTTGTTGTTGTTAAATATACACCTTTTGGCTAGTGTTCCTATTATATACTCTTTTGTCTTTAGTAAATATGGAATTAAGAAAAGAATTTATACAACTGAGACCTAATTTAAGGTTTTTATTTATGGTGGAATATATGTATTTGATTGCTTTACTTAGACCATAATACTATATCTGCAAAATTTAATCTGAGCTGAGCCTCATTATTTGTCTATTCAAAATAAAAATAAATATCTGTTTATACAATTTTCCGATATTTTAATGCGCACCGTACCGGTTATCCTCGACATTTTCTCTAAAAAGGTAAACCCGAATAAAAGAGAAAACAAAAAATCGTCTATAGTTTTGCGTAAATAGGATGCCATATTTTCGAACCAATCTTTGGCACGTTTTTTAATGAGTTTTCAATAGTATTACAAGACGCTTAGTTCTTTTGACATACGAGCTATATATAATTTTTTCAATACGCATAATTTTAGCCAACAGCTGTTGTGTACCAAATCTTATGTCAAAAGCCATATAGTTTTGTTGTTGTAGGCGAAAGTGCAGCTGTCCGCATTGTTAAAGTAATGATGACATTATTTATGCAGTTGAAGCAATTCTGTGAAAATTTGATAAAAAAAATTTAACTCGACTTGGCATTTTTATGCTCTCAGTCAGTAGCTGGAACTATGTTTACTAAGAAGTAATTTAAAATAATTAATAAAATTTATGAAAGATCAGGAAAGTTTACGCAACGGGAAACCCTCTCAAAAATAATAATTTTTTTATAAAAAAATTTGTAACTATAAAAATTTGTAATTATAAAAAATATTTTTCTTTTATAGAAAAAAGAATAGTTTTTGTAAAATAATTATAGAAAAAATAAATAATTTTTATTATTATTTTTATTATTTTTTATAAGAAACTAAGAAATTATTTTTTTTAAAATATTAAATTAAATAAATTGAATGTGTATAAATGAAGCAGTTTAGAAATCAGCGGGCAAAAAAAAAGAAAAACCGGCATGTGGATGCCTTCGCTATAAAAAATATTGTAAGTTAATACTTTTTAATTTTGTAAAATAATAATTTTTTTATAAAAAAATATAACTATTTTTTATTAAAAAATACAAATTTAAATATTGTGCTCTTCCGATCTACTTTTTAATTTTGTAAAATAATATATATATTTTTTTTTAAAAAATATAATTATGTTTTTTATTAAAAAATACAAATTTTTTATAGCGAAGGCATCCACATGCCGGTTTTTTTTTTTGCCCGCTGATTTCTAAACTGCTCCATTTATACACATACCAATGGCCTCGTGTTACAAAAATTGTTTTTATCCTTTATCCTTTGTAATTACATTGGCTTGTGTGCGCACACGTGCCCTGTGCTAGCTCATCTTCATTTATAAATAGTAGATTTATTGTCCTTTTGCCTGAAATTATCAACGGTGATGCTGTGCTTATAAATAATGGATTAATATTATCTTGAGTTGCAAGTGCTTGTTTTACGATATGTACAGGCATACTAAGTGCTATCTTATGAGAAAGGGAGAAAAATAAAACAGGTGAGATTTAATCGAAAAATTTGGCAATTAAACCTTTGGAAAATCGGCGAGACAATGCGATAGTTGCTAGTATGGATAGAGTGTGTTTTGCGTTTAGCATATCACATATGCTATAAAAGCTATTTTTGTGAAACAATTTGTACTTTATTGTGCCTTAGAAATGAAATTTATTATTAAAAATCTTACTATTTTAAAACATACGTCAAAGCAGTATATAGGAGTCGCCAGCTTGAAGAAATTTTTCTTACTGACTGCGACTTGCGAGAGTTTTAATCCTGTTCCCATTGCAGTCGGGTCTTAGTTATCGGGTCTTAGTTATCGGAAAGTATTTTTATTCGCTCAAGAACTGTCAACTTGGTACCAATCCCCGAAATTACTTTAGAAATGTTTTCTACCGCTACAACAAGAATAAAAACATTGAGCCCTCTATATATACTGCTGGTTCCTTCTACTAGCTTTCCCCTTACATTGCTCACTGTCTTTTCCCGAATAAATACTTCCGAGAAATTCCCTCTCATTTGGTGCTTCAACAATTAAATGCTGGCACGAAAGTTCAATGTAGGAAATCAATATGCATAACTGTACATTACAAAGTCAAGGTAAATGGCTGCAAAAAAGCAAAATAAATAAATTCCATCGAATCAGCAAATTCACTGCTAATGTGTCAATGGCGCAAGGCATTCATATATGGTTCGAGTATTGTTAGCGGCACTGGCGAAAACACACACGAATCATCACGATATATGTACATATATATGTATGTATGTGCAGGCATAAAAGCGGTTAAAGCTAACGATCGCATTCAGTTAAACATGCAACCTATAAATAAATGGCATAAAAAACTTATCAGCGTGTTGATTAAGCACTGCAATGGGGAAACTTCTAAAAATATATAAATGATTTTTTCTATTTTTTGCTCTGCGACAAGCCGACTATGTTCTGAAAAAAAGCGCCAATTTTGATTAACTCAGTAACCAGTGCCGATGTTTCACCCATAAATTAAGTGAAAAGTTATGTATTTATTTAATTTGTATACTCTGTCGCTCAGAAGATATCAATCTGAAATTTTGCAAACGTTTTTTTCTTCCCGCGAAATCACGTCGCAACTGTTAAACTATATCACATCGCGGAGCGAGAGTCACCCAAGCACTGGCCAGGCATGGTGTCTGCGTTTCTTTTATAGCGTCAACTGCCAGCCAGCTTCCCGCGAAATCACCTCGTGACTGTTAAACTGCATAACATTACGGCGGGAGTGTCACCCAAGCACTGGCCAGGCACTGTGTCTGCGTTTCTTTTATAGCGCCAGCTGGCAGCCAGTTTCCCGCGAAATCACCTCATGACTGTTAAACTGCATAACATCACGGCGCGAGAGTCACCCAAGCACTGGCTAGCCACGTTGGCTGCGTTTCTGTTATAGCGCCAACTGGCAGCCAGCTTCCCGCGAAATCACCTCGTGACTGTTAAACTGCATAACATCACGGCGGGAGTGTCACCCAAGCACTGGCCAGGCACTGTGTCTGCGTTTCTTTTATAGCGCCAGCTGGCAGCCAGTTTCCCGCGAAATCACCTCATGACTGTTAAGCTGCATAACATCACGGCGGGAGTGTCACCCAAGCACTGGCCAGGCACTGTCTCTGCGTTTCTTTTATAGCGCCAGCTTCCCGCGAAATCACCTCGTGACTGTTAAACCACATAACATCACGGCGGGAGTGTCACCCAAGCACTGGCCAGGCACTGTGTCTGCGTTTTTTTTATAGCGCCAGCTTCCCGCGAAATCACCTCGTGACTGTTAAACTACATAACATCACGGCGGGAGTGTAACCCAAGCACTGGCCAGCCACGTTGCCTGCGTTTCTTTTATAGCGCCAACTGGCAGCCAGCTTCCTGCGAAATCACTTCGCGACTGTTAAACTACATAACATCACGGCGGCAGTGTCACCCAAGCACTGGCCAGGCACGGTGCCTGTATTTCTTTTATAGCGTCAACTGCCAGCCAGCTTCCCGCGAAATCACCTCGTGACTGTTAAACTACATAACATCACGGCGGGAGTGTCACCCAAGCACTGGCCAGGCACGGTGTCTGCGTTTCTTTTATAGCGCCAGCTGGCAGCCAGCTTCCCGCGAAATCACCTCGTGACTGTTAAACCACATAACATCACGGCGGGAGTGTCACCCAAGCACTGGCCAGGCACGGTGTCTGCGTTTCTTTTATAGCGCAAGGTGGCAGCTAGCTTCCCGCGAAATCACCTCGTGACTGTTAAACTGCATAACATCACGGCGGGAGTGTCACCCTAGCACTGGCCAGGCACTGTGTCTGCATTTCTTTTATAGCGCCAGCTGGCAGCCAGTTTCCCGCGAAATCACCTCATGACTGTTAAACTACATAACGTCACGGCAAGAGTGTCACCTAAGCACTGGCCAGGCACGGTGCCTGCGTTTATTTTATAGCGCAGGCTGGCAGCCAGCTTCCCGCGAAATCACCTCATGACTGTTAAACTACATAACATCACGCCGCGAGAGTCACCTAAGCACGGGCCAGGCACGGTGTCTGCGTTTCTTTTATAGCGCCAGCTGGCAACCAGCTTCCCGCGAAATCACCTCGTGACTGTTAAGCTACATAACATCACGCCGCGAGAGTCACCTAAGCACTGGCCAGGCACGGTGCCTGCGTTTCTTTTATAGCGCCAACTGGCAGCCAGCTTCCCGCGAAATCACCTCGTGACTGTTAAACTACATAACATCACGGCGCGATAGTCACCCAAGCACTGGCCAGGCACGGTGCCTGCGTTTCTTTTATAGCGCCAGCTGGCAGCCAGTTTCCCGCGAAATCACCTCATGACTGTTAAACTGCATAACATCACGGCGCGAGAGTCACCCAAGCACTGGCTAGCCACGTTGCCTGCGTTTCTTTTATAGCGCCAACTGGCAGCCAGCTTCCCGCGAAAGCACCTCATGACTGTTAAGCTGCATAACATCACGGCGGGAGTGTCACCCAAGCACTGGCCAGGCACGGTGTCTGCGTTTCTTTTATAGCGCCAGCTGGCAGCCAGCTTCCCGCGAAATCACCTCGTGACTGTTAAACTACATAACATCACTGCAGGAGAGTCACCCAAGCACTGGCCAGGCACGGTGCATGCGTTTATTTTATAGCGTCAGCTGGCAGCCAGCTTCCCGCGAAATCACCTCGTGACTGTTAAACTACATAACATCACGGCGCGATAGTCACCCAAGCACTGGCCAGGCACGGTGCCTGCGTTTCTTTTATAGCGCCAGCTGGAAGCCAGCTTCCCGCGAAATCACCTCGTGACTGTTAAACTACATAACATCACGGCGCGAAAGTCATCTAAGCACTGGCCAAGCACGGTGCCTGCGTTTCTTTTATAGAGCCAACTAGCAGCCAGCTTCCCGCGAAATCACCGCGTGACTTTTAAACTACATAACATCACGGCGCGAGAGTCACCTAAGCACTAGCCAGGCACGGTGCCTGCGTTTCTTTTATAGCGCCAACTGGCAGCCAGCTTCCCGCGAAATCACCTCGTGACTGTTAAACTACATACATCACGGCGGCAGTGTCACCCAAGCACTGGCCAGGCACGGTGCCTGCATTTCTTTTATAGCGCCAGCTGGAAGCCAGCTTCCCGCGAAATCACCTCGTGACTGTTAAACTACATAACATCACGGCGCGATAGTCACCCAAGCACTGGCCAGGCACGGTGTCTGCGTTTCTTTTATAGCGCCAACTGGCAGCCAGCTTCCCGCGAAATCACCTTGTGACTGTTAAACTACATAACATCACGGCGCGAGAGTCACCCAAGCACTGGCCAGGCACGGTGCCTGCGTTTCTTTTATAGCGCAAGCTGGCAGTCAGCTTCCCGCGAAATCACCACATGACTGTTAAACTACATAACATCACGGAGCGAGAGTCACCCAAGCACTGGCCAGGCATGGTGTCTGCGTTTCTTTTATAGCGCCAGCTGGCAGGCAGCTTCCCGCGAAATCACCGCGTGACTTTTAAACTACATAACATCACGGCGCGAGAGTCACCTAAGCACTAGCCAGGCACGGTGCCTGCGTTTCTTTTATAGCGCCAGCTGGCAGCCAGCTTCCCGCGAAATCACCTCGTGACTGTTAAACTACATAACATCACGGCGCGAGTGTCACCCAAGCACTGGCCAGGCATGGTGTCTGCGTTTCTTTTATAGCGCCAGCTGGCAGGCAGCTTCCCGCGAAATCACCGCGTGACTTTTAAACTACATAACATCACGGCGCGAGAGTCACCTAAGCACTAGCCAGGCACGGTGCCTGCGTTTCTTTTATAGCGCCAGCTGGAAGCCAGCTTCCCGCGAAATCACCTAGTGACTGTTAAACTACATAACATCACGGAGCGAGAGTCACCCAAGCACTGGCCAGGCATGGTGTCTGCGTTTCTTTTATAGCGCCAGCTGGCAGGCAGCTTCCCGCGAAATCACCTCGTGACTGTTAAACTACATAACATCACGGCGCAACAGTCACCGAAGCAATGGCCAGGCACGGTGCCTGCATTTTGTTTATAGCGCCAGCTGGCAGCTAGCTTCCCGCAAAATCACCTCGCGACTGTTAAACTACATAACATCACTGCAGGAGAGTCACCCAAGCACTGGCCAGGCACGGTGCATGCGTTTATTTTATAGCGTCAGCTGGCAGCCAGCTTCCCGCGAAATCACCTCGTGACTGTTAAACTACATATCACGGCGGGGTGTCAACCAAGCATAATGAGCACGGAGCTTGCGTTTCTTTTATAAAGCGCCAGCTGTGCAGGCGCTTCCGCGAAATCACCTCGCGACTGTTAAACTCCGCCTGACATCGCGGCGCAGCAATCACCTAAAGCACTGGCCAGGCACGGTGCCTCTTTATAGCGCCAGTAACAGCCAGCTTCCCCGCGAAATCACTTGCCTCGTGGCTATTTAAACTACATAGCATCACTGCAGGAGAGTCACCCAAGCACTGGCCAGGCACGGTGCATGCGTTTATTTTATAGCGTCAGCTGGCAGCCAGCTTCCCGCGAAATCACCTCGTGACTGTTAAGTCACATCTCATCGCAGCGGGATAGTGATCATTTTATACCTTTTCATGCTAAAATAAATATACCTGTGAAGGGTACTACAGCTTCGGTGCAGAGGAAGCTAACTTTTTTCTTGGTCATCATTTGTTTATACAGCATTCCAATAATTAATTGAAAATAAATATGAATTGCTGTTTGACGGCAGTTATTAAGATAAATATTCAATGCATGTTTATCCGTATATTCACATACATGCATGCATAGAACAGAAAAGCATGTATAATCAAAAATTTATCCCCACAAGTGTCTGTCAAATAAACACCCCTCACCCACACATCGCGTATTCTGCGAAGTCGCTTTTAAATCGTACTTCATAACATTCTCCAAAGTATTGCGAAATCCAATTTCAATTTCGTTTTCGTTTTCCTTTTCCATTTTCTTTTCATAATTTGCATATTAACCATTTGTTTGTGCGTTGCATTGTTTTTGCTTGCATGCGCTTTTAGGTGTCTGTACATACATACATACATATGTTTATATGGGCAATTGTGTGTTGTTGTTATTGCAGAATTTCGCTTGGAAATCCATTTTTATACTCACTGGTTATTATTTATTTATTACAATTAAGATTTCCCGTCAGTTTCTGCCGATTTGCATTGCAACAACATATAGCAACAAAATTCGAATAACATCACAGCAAAGCATAGTGAAATTCTACAATAATAATAGCAACAATACCCTACCGACACGCGCTAAAATTTTGTTTACACCTTTTGTCTACCTTCCACCTTCCTACTGTCGCCGCCTTTTCACACTCCACCGCACAAGAGGTGGCAATTTGGATGAAAACACACGTTGTATATTCAGAAAAGTAATATTCTACGCCAATAAAGAAGAAGAATATTCGAAAACAAGTAAGGCAGTACTAAGTTCGGGTACAGTCGCTGCCGATAGAAATCAAATTATACGCTAAACGGGGGCTAAGAGAAAATGTGTGCCGATTTCAACTATTTTGTATGTCAAATTACCATTTGGAGCGTTAGGTTGTTGAACAGTTTGATTGTCATATGCATAAATCCACGTCTCGTCACCAGTAATGATGTGTTTGATGAATAAAGGACTCTCAACTGCGTTTGTCAAGTATTTCTGTGACCTTTACTCGACGTACTTTTTACACATTTTGACACATTTTGCTACGAGTCTAGTCTAGACACGCTTCACACCCAAAACGCTAGCCAAATTGAGTAGTGTTGATCCATAAGAGTTGTCGAGCTTCTTTGCTATCTCTCTGACATCAATATGGCGGTTTTTAAGCACCGTTCCTTAAACTCTTGCGATATTATCGTCAATGACAGAGGCACGTAGAGAACGTAATATTTGCATTATCAAATTTCATTCGAAACGTTGAAATTGTTTGTGATTTTCACTAATAAATACTACGTGTAATACTAAATACTTGTAATGCTGGACGAGAAGAAAGAAAATTGGTGTCAGTTTTCATTACTATATATTGTAGATAAGTGTATCACATTACACAAGCTCGATGAGCACTCATTTATTGCTTACATACATACATCTATAACTGGGTGAAATTTCCACTGCCGTTATGGCTTTTATGTATGTACTTGTATATCATGGCACATTTTTCCTTTAGACTCCTGTGCGGGAGGCAAACTTATTTGCATTTGCTCAAACTGGCAGGCCATCAGGCGTCACTTCAACTAGTTTATAGCACATTCGAACTCATAAAGTTACTTGTTTATAGTCAGGTGCTTATTTTTTATACCATTGTCGTCATAGCCTTTGCACACCCCTATGTCCGTTGAGTAAGCATTCCTTCAACAAATTTGTGTTTGTCCTGCTGCTGACTTCGTTCCATTTTTAACGAGTATATACCGCTTTATCTTTCACTTTCAGTATTCTTTGCTGCTGCTTTACCGGTTTACACTTTCTTGTTCCTTGATTTTGTTTTTGTTTTCCATATATTTTTTGCGACCTTTCGAAATTTTTGTGTTTGGTTTTTTGTTTGACCTTCAGTCGAATTTTGATGAGTAAGTTCGCGCGTGGTACAAGCAGGTGCTCGAAGGAATTTTGCAATCGTTTATTATCTGTTCAACTATTTTGAGTTGCAGGGGATCATCACATCAAAGTTTTGCTCGTATGAATTTATTTGTTTGTTTTTTTTTGTTTTGTAACTTGGAAACAAAGCGATGTCGCTCGGGCCGATAGATTATTGTGCATACGTTTTGGCATACATAGCATTCATTTGGGCAAATATAGCATATATGCTTATGTAGTATACATTTAGGCATATATGGTATATATTTAGTCATTTATAGCATACTTTTAGGCGTTTAATATGGCTATGATTAAAAAATTGTGTACTCCTGCACTGAGTGCCAAGTAATTTTCACAAAGGGTTGCTCTTATTGCATATGCCAAATTGTTATTAGCTTAAACGTAAACAAGCTCTAGATTTATAAGTATTTTAGTATATGCTGTATTTCACTGCTTCTTAACGAATGATGAGTCATAAACGTTTTATTGCTCTATGACTAATCGACAGTAGTTTGAGCTGACGCAGTTTCATATTTTTGTGTTTGCTTTTTAAGGTAGCTCAAAATAGTAACTTTTTATGAGAGGAGTGACTATTGGGAACTATATGGAATTTCTCAAAATTTAACGCCTAAGTCACGTATATGGAGTACTACGCGATTTTAGTAAATAACGCTGGTATTTCAACAATGTTTTTTAGACTTTGAGACTTCGAATGTTGAATTTGTTTTGCTCTTCTTTGCAACCCTTAGTTAAGGTGGAGAGAGGAAATGATGGAGAGTGAAATAATAGGTTGTCAAAAAAGTCCTGCGGTATTTTCGCTAGTTGGCGCTGAAAGCGCGTAGTTCTAGTTTTATTCGTCGCATCGGGTCATGCTATACCTTTTTCCAAAGCTCATTTCACGCGCTAACACGTGTTTGATGCATTGTCGTTTCTTTTAAGTCGTTCGTGAGTTATAGCGTCGCAAACATGGAGCAAAATAAATAGAAAATACGGCATATTTTACAGTACCACTACGATAAAGGCAAAAATGCATCTCAAGCCGCCAATAAAATTTGTGCAGTTTATACACCCGATACAGTTTCTTTCTACATTATTTTAGAGCTGTAATTATTCATATATCGTATGCTGGCCCTTATTGCAAAATCAATGATACTTTCTTTAACGTTAAATAAATCCTTGGATACCATAAGCAATACGTCATTGTTGGCATGGTCGTCTAATTCGTGTATTTGTGTAGACTTATACAGTAAAATTAAAGCCTTAGTGCTGAATCTATTTTAGCTATTTGTGGCTCATACTTCCTTCCAACTATTTGTGTGCGTAGATATGTTGCTGGGTATGCATATTTATGCCTTGGAATATAGTATAAATTGAACGTATGACGTATTGTGCCGACTAAAAATACATAAACAACGTTTGTGTTTAAATTTATTGCTGCAGTTCTGATTAGAAAAGGCTATTGGTAGGATTTCGATATCAAGTATAGCATATATATACTTCGCATAGGGACCCCTGTAGGGATCATGATGTATTTTTATAATTATTAGTTTTTTTTCTACTAGGATAACTATTACGATTCATCTCTATAACAGAAGGATTTTTGCTATACCTTTTAAATTTTCATATATATTTCAGAAAATTCATACTTTGTACACCCTGTAGGAAAAATGTGCGAATTTTTGTCGGTGTCATAGCCCTGACAGACGACAGCGCTAATATGCATTAGCGGGCTTAATATTTACATTTACTTGCGCATTTGACCCATGTTAATGCAAGTTTGTAATGCACAAGAATTTCGTGCATTTAGCTGAATTTACCAAATTTGGGTAGGCAACACTGCTCAAAAATGGCCGATTTTTGCTATTTTTTGACAGTTGTCGCTTGAAGTCTCCTGCCTCCTTTGCGTTTACAGCATCAGAGATAAGCAGTTTTATATTGCTAATTAAATTATGTGCAAGTACTTATATTAACGAAAACAAATTTTAATATTTTTATATGGCAGAAAAGAAACAACGCACAGTTTGCTATCCATTTTGCCAATATTCTTAACTTTTTCGCACACTTTTTCCGCATTACAATCAATTATTGCTTTTAATTTCACTCTATTATCTTTTAACGTAGTTAATAATAAACGAATTTTTTCTTTAAATTTATATTGATTTTCCAGAAATACCAAAATTTCTATTAATAATTTATTTTAATCATTTTTAGTTCACTTTTTTTTTTAATAAATAAACAAATTTCACTATCAGCTATCAGCTGTCTAAATGCACAAGTCTGCCGTCTGTCAACGTAAAATTTCAATGCGCATTAGCGTTGCTTAAGGCGCATTAATTTTGCTCGTCTCTCAGGGCTATTAGGTAAGAAGTAAATTCTAGTGCTTATCACTACATATATGGTACTTAATGCAAAATTGCATCTACTAATCGATTGGCCTGTTACAGTGGGCATAGAAATATTCAGTTTATTATATTTTTATTCGAAATATTTAAAAATATCATTAAACTTCTCTTATGAAACATATATATATATATATGTCATCTATATATATATATATGTGACCTGGTCTACGAAAAGGGGGCTTAGGTGTCAAAAAAAAGGAGAACAATTAATGAGATAACGAGAAACTGACGACTATTTTTAACAGCTTTTCCCAAAAAATTAGTTTTCGCACGTTATAGCAGAAACAGTGGAGAACGTAGAATCGTGGCTCGTGTCAGCTGGCACGACCTATCTTATGGGCGCGCAATGTAACTGCACCTTCTCTCTTTGACGTGGGATGACGTGAGAATTCACGACATTTGGATTTTTGCCGTGGAAACGTGTCAGCTGATTGCTCTCTCACAACGCAGGGTTGCCAATATCGATACACTGTAGTAATTATCAACTTTTATAATTCAATCTGTTCAATATGTTTCAATATGTTTGAAATTTTCATAAAATAACTCAAAATCAGAGTCGAATGCTATTATTTATAAATGTGTAAACTATTTTTAATAGATTGTTTTCGGTTTTGATATTTTATATTGTAAAAAATTGTAATTGAAAACAAAGATGTGCTCAAAACTATATATGCGTTTTGGGCAATGGCAACATTGTTCAAATGTAAACAAACAAAGATGGCTGATTTCTGCGTTTTTACCACGTTTTTCACTGTGCACACATTTAGCCGATGAGGAAGGAAAAGGAAGGAAGGCAGTAGCGTTTTTCACTGGCTGTGCTATTAGCCCCCTTTTCGTAGACCAGTCACATAAATATTTTTTTTTGATCAGAAAATTCGAACTCAATTTACCCTCATATTTTTCCTACTGGACAATAATTTTCCGCTAATAAGAGATTGCAGATTACCGTAATGACATTCAAATTTAAATTAAAGCAAAATGAAAAGTGGGAAAATTGCGCGCTTAACGAAAAGTTGTGTGTTTGAGAGACAATCACATTGGAAGTATTAGAAATATTTAGTTGGAACTGGTTTGAGGCTCGACAAACTGGAAGTAACTACTGGTTACTTGAAAAGGTGCGTGCTTTCAGTTGCACGCCTACATATCTAAATAGTTTTGGGAAAAGCATTTTGTACGATTTGCATGCGAATTCGACTGATGTTTATCTGACAGTTAACAAAAGCGTCAAATTGCTCGAAACACCGGATGTTTCCACTGTTGTAATAATGCCGGCACGAGCTTATTGTAATGTTATAAATTTTTTTTTTATTGTTGCTATTGCTAATTGTTGGCAATTAAAAATCGAACGTATTTTATGTGTGCTAATATAACAATAAACCACTTTTGTTTACCGTTTCCTACAAAGTTGTTTCATAAAAATGCCATTGTAAATTATTTAATTATTTCGGATTGTTTGTATTTGGAGTCTGACTTTGAAACACTTTTTCCACAGTCACAATAATTTCTTTTCGACATGCCTTTAAAATATTTATTGTGTGTTTTTCAAATACAAATAAACTCGTACACTGCCAACTATGCTTCTCCACTACCCACAGACCGTTTTATTTTGTGTTGACGTCTTAATTGTTGCCAATTTGTACTCCTCCAATTGCAGTCAAGTTGTTCACTTAATTGTGTGCTACAGCGCAAAGCGTGTAGTCGTGTCAAATTTCACTTTTCGTCTGCATTTAGCACAACTTAATCCCTGATCCTTGCAGCGACATTTATAAATAGTTACGAAACTTTTACAAGGATAGCAAATGGTTGCTGCTGGTGTTGGTAATGATGTCACTGAGTGTATTCTGAATGAAATTGTTGGCTACAAGTGAAAGTAATAAATGCATAATAAAATAGAATTTTGTTAAGGAAGCCATGTTTGGCCTAAATAATAGTATATACATGTACTAAATCAAGATGTATGTGCCAACTGATCCAATTTGACTCGTACTGGTCCATTAAACCGTGAATCAATACAAAAAATTGTAGACTGATACAACCTTTTTTTAATTTTTGTGAAGTTTGATTTCTAAATGTCATTTAGTGTGTGTTTGGCAACTGCTTGTTTGGTTATACGCGAAACATTTGCCTGCTGATTTTTACCCTAAAAAATTAACAACGAGTTCGCTTGGAATTTTTTGTGTTCCAATGAAATCACGCGCCAAAAATTAACCGAAACCAAAAGAAAATACAAAATTCACTGAAGCCACTTCAGAATTAAATCAAATTAGCCTCTTTTGAAGGTGTTAATAAAGGATTTGTATTAAAATACGTATTAAAATTTCTTTTTATCAGTCTGGGTCAAATTTGATCAAATTTGGTCAGATATTGAAGTTAGTTAGCGCTACATCAGGGAATGTAGTCAAAACGATTATTTGAATGGACTGATAAAATCGTGGAGTGAATTTTATTTTAGTGAGAGAGAGAGAGATAGAGAGATACGATCCGCTGAACAACCTTTGCTGGGTTTGGTTAGTGCTACGATTAGTATGCTTTACTTTGCGCTTTATAAATATGTCCTGGGTAGAAATATTTTAAGATGTTGTTTATATTAAAAAAATTTAAAATATTTATATTAATTAACTTGCAACACTTAAAAAAATGTTTCGAACTCTATTTTGTATTTTTTGCAGACATGTTACTGTTCTCTCTGACGAATCAACTATTATGCTGTCCTAAACACCAGGTATAAAAAGCAAGCATTCAAAAAATATAAATTTTTTTTTTCGTTTTTCTGCTCTCCTAACTAATTTATTTGATTTCTCTTGCAGACAACAAAGACAAGCATTGCAAAAACAGCAGCAGCAACAACAAAAACAACAACTAATACACTCTCTATAACTTTATAACAAGAGATTTTCGTTTTCGCGCAATTTTAAGAAAAGCAACAACAACAGCCAGACGTCAACATAGCAAAGTCGACGCAAATATTTCTTAAAATCACCGAAAAATAAACGAAACGGAGAAAAGCGTGCCAGCAAGCCAGAAATTAAATTGAAAACAAATTACGCTTAAAGCGACGAACAACATAATACTCTTTTGGAAAAAGATAACGTTACGATAAACTACAAAGAATTTAAATTTCAAAAACCTTTTTTCACACACATTTACACAAACCGAATTTGTTAAAGAAGCGGGAAGTGTGTTAATTATCTTCTTTTTATTTCCGCTTTAAGTACATGTAATTAAAAACTAGTGTGCGTGGCATTGTTTGCTTTTAGGCGCAGTTAGTTTGGTTAAAACTAAACTAGCTGCCTTAGTAAAGAATCATTTAAGCTTAGTTTAAGTGCAAGCGCTGCACGGCGTCGCTTTGAATTTCACTAACTTTTCATATTTTCGTAATGAAAATTGCAAACATGAAATTTAAGCGCAAATATGGCTGTTTAAATATTTGAAAAATAATATTAGTGTATTTTTCGAATATTTTATTTCATAGTATTCTATAAGTTTTCAAACATTGTAAACAAATACCTGTCTAATTAAGTCTATATCTGTCTGTTTGTGTCTTCTGTAAACCCCCCTACCCACCTACTGGTTAGTTTAACAATACATTTACACTTACACACACACACACAAATAAAGAGCAACTCATAACATTTAATGATATTTAAGCATTCTTAGCTAAATACTGAATACTTTCGTAATTAAATAGCTAACATTTGTGGTATTTGATTCAAGCAGACGCTTAACAATTTTCAGATTTTTTTCACATTTTCCTACGGCTTCTCTTACCGTGCGTATGCTTAATTTTTTATTTGAAAACTTCTAACATACTCTTTTAATATACACGCTAATAATTGTGAAAACGTTAAATCAAATGATATTATAATCAAATAACAAATAAAACAACAACAACTACATAAATCGTTAAATTAATTGCACTGAAAAAAAAACGTGCAACATGGATGCGCTATCGCCCGATTTACTATGGATGGTCGTGCTCGGCTTTCTGATCGCTTTTGTGTTGGCATTCGGTATTGGCGCTAACGATGTGGCAAATTCGTTTGGTACGAGCGTTGGTTCGGGTGTGCTAACTATAAGACAGGCTTGCGTACTGGCGACTATATGTGAAGTTTCTGGTGCAGTTTTGATTGGTGAGTGTAACTGAGCAAATCTTAACTTGCTCCTATGTACATATATGTAATCGTAGTTCAATCTGGACGATTTGTTCAGATAATATTACAATGCTTCGAACAATAATCTGTGCTAAATTTCGTGACGTTACCTTATCAAAGAATAAACTATACAAAACTTTTTCCAATCGTTCAGTTTGTATGGCAGTTAGGCACGATTACGATTCTTGCGGCGCCGCGATTTGATGGTACCGATGGATAGAGGAGGTCCTCAGGATTAAAAAATATATACACATATGCCGTCAGATGCATAATTTTCGAGATATTTCACTTCAAAGTTCCACAATTTTACATGCAATTCACTCTTATTTTGTTTTGTTGTTGTTATTCTTTACATGTCATGACAAATACCGCCGCAAGTATCGTAATATTGCCGGCAGTTATGTGCTATAGTCGTCCAATCTGAACAAATTCTTCGAAAATTATAGCAGATTTTGGGTAATTAACCATGTCAAATTTCGAGAAGATACCTCGTCAAATACTCGTTTCCATACTCGTATAAAGACTTGGTTTCGATCATTCAGTTTGTATGACAGCTATATGCTATAGTTGTCCGACATCAGCAGTTAAGACAAATTAGCAGCTTCTTGGCGAGAAAAGGAGGTGTGCAAAATTTCATGTCGTCATGACAAAAACTACAAAAACTGAGGGTTTTATACAGACCGACGAACAGACGGATATGACTAAATCGGCTCAGCTCATCGCACGGATCATTTCTATTTGTACTTTATATATTGTATAATTAATAAAATTAACTGTATAATATTTACAGGTTACAAGGTTTCGGACACTATGCGTAAAGGTATTTTGGAAGTTGGTCTCTACGAAGGCGCCGAAGAGGAATTAATGTTGGGCTGTGTCGCTGCGCTGGCAAGCAGCGCTATTTGGTTGCTGGTCGCCACATTCCTAAAGCTACCCATTTCGGGTACACACAGCATTGTCGGTTCAACAATTGGTTTTTCATTGGTGGCACGCGGTACACAAGGCCTTAAATGGTCCACATTGGCCACGATAGTGGGTTCATGGTTCATATCGCCGGTGATGAGCGGCTTGGTCAGTATTTTACTATTTTTGGCAATACGAAAATTTATTTTGCGTGCCAGCGATCCACTAAAGGCGGGATTTCGGTCATTGCCGATCTTTTATGGTGTCACCTTTTTCATCAATGTTATTAGTGTAGTGTTGGATGGACCAAAATGTGAGTGTTAATTTTCAATGTAAACCCAACAAGAATTATATACTTTTATTATATTTCTTCCACAGTGCTTTACATGGATAACATTCCCACGGGGATTGCTATAGGTGCGAGCGTGGCGCTCAGCTTATTGGTTGCACTGCTTACTCAACTTATTGTTGTACCAATACAAAAACGTAAAATCGCTAAACAATTACGCGCTCAAAACCCTGTCAAATTCAATTTTGAGGACTCTGTTGGTGAGTAGCAGTTACGGCAAAGCTTTAAGAAAAAGAAAAGAATGCTAAACTCACACTTCCATTGCAGAATCCTCACCGTCCGGTAGTCCTAAGAAAAATCGTCGTCCATTATCACTCGTTAGCGATGGCAAACAATTGCCAGCGATTGCCGAAATCACCGAACTCGTCTCATTGACCGACAATTCACCGAAAACATTTAAGTTAGCACCTTATGGGCTTAATAAAAATGGTCATGTGACCACACCAAACAACGGTTATACTGCAGACGGTTACAAGATCAATCCGGAAATCATAAAGAAAGCCGAAGACTTGCTGGGCAAAGCCAGCTTGGATAATACGGATTTGACCATTACTAGTTTGAATTTCATTGACGAGCAGTATCAGAATGGCAATGGCAATGGCTTGCTGCAGAATGGCAATAGGAATAACAATACCAACGGTATAGTATTGAATGGTGCTGGTAAAGCCAGCCAGCTGCAGGATTATTTTAAGCCGGGCGTCAAATCACCTTTGTTGGATACAAAGAGCTTTGAACATTCCAATGAGCTTCCAGCACACCAGCAACAGCTGCTCGAAAGCAACCAATCACCCGGCTGTGTTGCAAATAATAAAAATACACAAACTGCCATGGACACAAGTACCACCAACACTGCTACAACCACACTCATCACACCCGCTGCACCCGCTATTGCGCCAAACGGTGATGGACATTCACAAATTTCGGATGTGATAGTTACGCAAGCTACCACAACTACGTTGGAGCCCATAACAACATCCACAACTGCCAAAAAGGATTTGAAAGTGGTTGAAAGCGGTAGCAGTTTGGAAATGATGATAACGTCTACTTTATCGCCGAATTCCAGCAAAATACCGTTGATCGAAAGCAAAGAGTTGATACAAGATTTCAAGCAGACGGGCGATGCACCAGCGCACAATGACGAGGAGTCGGAGGAGGTGTCAATGCTATTTTCATTTTTACAAATTTTAACTGCAACTTTTGGCAGTTTCGCACACGGCGGTAATGATGTGAGGTGAGTAGCTGAAGTTTGTAGCTGTCATAAACAAAAAACAAAGTAACAATAAATATACTTCTTATTTCTAGCAATGCCATTGGGCCACTAATCGCGCTGTACATGATTTATAGAGAGGGTTCTGTGATGCAAAAGGCCGAAAGTCCCATTTATATTCTGATCTATGGAGGTATTGGTATCTCAGTGGGTCTATGGCTGTGGGGACGACGGGTCATCGAAACAATCGGCAATGATTTAACGAAAATTACATCATCCACGTAAGTGTTAATATTTTTGAGAAAATTTTACAGAAATTTTAAATAACAGAGTTTCAAATTACATTTATGCCATGAATAGATGAAAAGAAGAATTTTAATATATTGTTAGAAATGATATTTATACACTAAACAGATAGGAAAGTGGAAGTGTATGTATGTATGTATAATGACTTCGACCAGCTGAGTCGATTTAATCTTACCTCGTTTAGATCGATAAGTCTTAGTAATTAATCACCACGGTCTGTCTGCCTGTATATACGCGAACTAGTCTTTCAGTTTTACAGATATCGATCTGAAATTATGCACACATCCTTTTCTCTCCAAACAGCTGCTAATATGTCGATATCGCGAATATCGGACGAATATAGCACTTAGCTGCCATACAAGCTGAATGATCGGAATCAAATTATAGTATGGAAAACTTTTTTATTTGACGAGTTATTTTCACGAAATTTGGTACAGCTGGTTTTCCAAGGCCACGTTACAATCTCTGAAGAAATTGTTCAGATCAGACTACTATAGTATATCGCTGTCATAGAAACTAAATAATCAAACTCAATTTCTTGTATGGCTTCTTTTTTTTGTGCGGGGTATTTTTCTTGTTTTTAAAATTTTGAGGTTAGCTAAGTTTTGATGATGATTTTGCCTTGCTTCCTTTTTCAGCGGCTTCACTATCGAGGTCGGTGCCGCGATCACGGTGCTATTGGCGAGCAAAATCGGTTTACCCATCTCAACGACGCATTGCAAAGTGGGTTCAGTGGTTTTTGTAGGACATGTGAGCAGCAAGGGACATAAACCAGCAAAAGCCGGATTCTCAAAAGAGGCTTCAGTGGAAGGCGCTGTCATTACATCATCCACTGCTACCACGCCAACAACAACGAATGCGAATGAAATAAGCGCTAAAATCACGGTGTCCTCATCGACAAGTGCGAACGCCATTGCCAATGGTGCCGGTGGTGCGCATTCTGTGGCTGCTGGTGGTGATGCTGTTGCTGCTGCGGGTGCTGCTGTCGGTGCTGTCGATTGGCATTTGTTCAGAAATATTGCCTACGCTTGGATTGTGACCGTGCCGGTTACGGCGCTGCTCTCAGCTGGCATAATGTTTCTGATGTGCAGCATTGTTTTGGCCTAAGCCAAGTGGCAAACAATATGCAACAAGGCGTTTAATTACAAAATAAATATATATTAAAAAGAAGAAGAAGCAGAGAACCATGTTACAATTATTAAGTATTCATCAAACTTACTAACGTAAGCGTATCTACAAATGTACACATTAACGATATTGTACTTATTATGATAATGTAATTTATTGTTATTATTAAAAAAAACGATTAAAACAAAATATGGTATAATTAAATTAAAAATTATTAAAACAAAATTTGGCAGCGAATATGGAAGAATTGTAAACATGTTTGGAAAAAGCGATGTGTTGCATTTTAAATGTTTGAATATTTGCGAATTGAGTTCAATTGTAAGTGCCAGTTAGCCTGCCAGCCAGCGTCAATGCATGGATTCCATATAAACAGAAAAACAAATTAAACATTATTATTAAACAAAATTGAATATTAAACGAAAAAATGGAAAATGATAATATTTACAGTGGGAGCAACTAAGTACATATAATTAATTAAAGCATGAACTAAGTATTTCGTGCGTTGATTGTTTGATTTGATCGTCATTTAGTCATGACCGTATGATATTGGAAGCAAAAAAAATGTTTTTAATGTAGTTTAAACAACAAAATTAACACAACAAAGGTAAAAAAGATATTAATGAAAAGTTCACAGTCGCAACCGGTTGATTTTGGCAGTCTAATAAAATATACCATTTAAAAGCAATCGATATTTTTTTGTTTTTATTTTTTTACGGTAAATCGAATAAAAGTTAAGCGAATAGCAACAAAATTAAAAAAAAATAATAATAAATGTAATTATATATTTGTATTACAAAAATATATTGCAGTTTTTATGCTTGCGAAAATATTATGAAAATTAATATTTGAAAAATTTTGTATGGCGTATGTTAAATTTTTTTAAAAATAAAATATTGTCTAACAATTAAAAATAGTTAACGATAATCGCTGGAAAAATTTCTATCATTAACCAGATTTATGTTTCGTTTTCTACTCCGAGCAGTTAATTGTTTGAAAACTCATTGATATTTTATAAAAAAACAAATGTTTCCCCGCTCAACCTCGAATAAAATGAATTTATTGTTTCTAAAACAACAAAATTTAGCAAAATAAAACTTTAATTTTTAAATAAAACAATTTGTAGGAATTTTTCATATAAATACAATATTTAATATTTTTTTGTTAAAAAAAATAAATTTTTTGTTAAAAAAAGTTAAAATTAAATTTTCATATAAATACAGTTGAGCAATTCACAACCTATCGTAAAGCATCGTAAAATTATAAAAAAACAAGTGTAAAAATTTATAATTTTACGATTTTACGATGCTTTACGACAGGTTGTGAATTGAACAAGTATTTAAAATTTTGTTGTTAAAAAAAATACATTTTCTTTTGTTAAAAAGAATCTAAATTAGTTAAAATAATATTTGGTTAAATTAAGTTATGTGCGAAAAGGAAGTTTGATATGTTGCAAAAAAATAAATAATTGTAGCTATCCAAGTATTTAGAGTACTATAAGTACATGAAAAAGCAAAGCAGAAAAATAAAAATGCAAATAAACAAAACAGGACATAAAGAATAATTAAAAACTGCTTGCAAAGTAATGGTTGAAGGATTGAATGAATCATAAAGCTATGCATAAAAGACAACAAAAAAATTTAATACAAGTAAATACGGAAAAAAAACAACTTGGCAAGATTTGATTTTTGTTAAAACAATGTCTACATCTTCTTTGGCACTATAACCGTGAGTCGGTCTGGGCCGGGAAAAAATAATTATGAATAATATTTATTTTATATCAATATAATTATTTATGAACTTAAAAACGAGCAAAAATATTGATTTAATATTATTGAAACTTAAAATTTGGTACTTAAATTTTAAAAACTTATAATTACTTTAGTTGCGTTTACAAAACTTGTTTAAGTAGTTAAACTATAATTAAAATATAAAAAATAAGTTGTAAAATTTCAACACAAACAATTTCAATCAAAATTTTATTTTCGATGATTTTCTAGAAATCGAAAATTATCTAAAGAACCAAAATTTTATTTTCGAAAATGGTTTAGATATCGAAATTTTTCTGAACACCCAAAATTTTATTTTCGAAAATTTTCTAAAAATCGATTTTTTTCTGAAGAATCAAAATTTTTTTTCGAAGATTTTTTAGGAAACGAAATTTTTCTGAACAAACAAAATTTTGCTTTCGAAGATATTTTAGAAATTAAAAATTTTCTGAACAACCAACATTTTATTTTCGAAGATTTTTTATGCACGGTTAAAATTTAATTTTTGAAAATTTTTTAGAAATCGAAAACCCAAAATTTTATTCTGGATTTTTTTGTACAAATAAAATTTAATTCTCGAAAACTTTCAAGAAATCGAAATTTTTTTGAACAACTAAAATTTTATTTCCGAGTTTTTCGAGAAATCGAAACTTCTTTCAACAACCGAAACTTGATTTTCGAAAATTTTCTAAAAATAGATATGTATTTTTCTGAACAGCCAAAATCTTAGAAAGTTTTTTTAGAAATCGAAATTTTTCTGAAGAATCAAAACTTTATTTTGGAAGATTATAAAGAAATCGAAATTTTTCTGAGCAACCTATATATATTTTCGAATTGAGTAGTACAGCTCCGCTGAAGTACAATTCTTTTTGTTACAAATATTAATTTCTAGCGATTTAAATATTAAATTAAGCTTTCTAAATTTAATTACGTATAAAAAACTTTATATAAATAAGTACAAACTTTTTTCTTATTTTTTTTTTTAAATTTTTTAAATTTGTTTTTTTGTATGAAATTATAAGCAGTTGTAATGCAGCAAATGTAATGACCTTTCAGACTACAGCATATAGTAAAAACAATAATAACAACAACCAAATTTTAAAGATTCAAGTAATAAGAAGACGCATACTTTGCATTAAAAAACTACAAATTTAAAAACTTCGAAACCCAAAATGAAAGAATGAAATGTCAATATTAGTAGCTAAAAAAATAATTAAATATAGCTGAAAAATGTATAAGAACAAACAATTTTATTGTCGTTGTGGATGTGACTAAAGATTACTAAAGTAATTACCAACAACTTTTAAACAAACAACAGAACAACAACCTAGTTAGTTAAGATAATATTTATGTAAAGGCAATAGAAAAAAAAAAAACATATTATTTCCGATACAAAGAGTAAACTCAAAGAATATAACGAAGAAAAACAAAAATTAGCTATACTTTACATTTTTATTTTTACTCTGGCGAGGCTAAACATTGTTTGTAGTTTACTAATTACACTCAAAGACTATTTCTGTTTAATGCATTTTCAAAACACTTTTTTGTTTTTGAAAGCTTTTCTACAAACTAAGCATAAAACCACAAAATATTTGCTTTTAAAGCTTAAAACTTCAAGAAAAATTTTAGTTTTATGACATCAACTCTATTATCAGAATAAAAATAGTTTAGTAAATGGCTTAGCCTAACTAGAAATATTTTTAAACACATTCGCTGTCCCTTACAGACTCCCAAACACCAATAAAATTACAAAAACTTAATTTATTATAAGTTTATAAAAGCTGAAATTCAACTAAATTCTTGAAACAAAAATAATAAACACAACAAATTTTCCATGACATAACAATATTAATAAGAAGATACTCATCACACTGTACCCAAAAAATAATTGTACGAACAACAGCGTTTTCAAAAGCAATTTTTATATAAAATTAATAAAAATACTAATTTATAGCGAATTGAGCCATATACAAAATTTATGTTATACCCAAAACCTTAACCAAAAATATAATAGAACCTCATAATGATAACTTAAAAAATAATAGTTGAAAAAAAAAATAAAGTTATAATGAATAAACTGTCATAAGTTCCTCGCAAAGCTTTGTTTAATTTGTTGGATTGGTTACACAAACAAAAAATATATAAGTAAGTGTCATAAACTTTTATGTAAAAAGTTATGGAGATGACGTCCTAAAGTATCTTTAGATATATAGCAAAATCCATTGGCGACGAACCTTGGCCATCAACAACAACTGGTTATCAACACGTCAATAAAATAAAGGGATTGGTCGACGATTCACAGCCAGAGATCTGATGCGTTTGGAATATCGGAAAGATCAGTGAAAACCATTATGATCATTTAGGCCTAAGAAAAGTGAAAACACGACTGGTTCGAAAATCATTTTTTGTTAACGTTTGTGAAGTATTGCTTTCTGATTACCAGGATATCATAAAGCGTATTATTACTGGCGATGAGTCTTAGATCTATGCTTACGACACAGAAACAGACGATAAATCGGCCAAATATCGTGGCAAAGGTGAGTCAAAGCCGAAAACCACGTCATAGCAGGTCAAACATAAAAGTTTTGTTGACAGTCTTCGATTATCGAGGTGTGGTGCACTTTGGATTCCTTCCGGCCAGCTACTGTCAACAAGGAATACTACTTGAGTGTTATGGGTCTTTCGCGCGATAAGCTATTCGTAAAAAGAAGTCGGAATTATGGACCAACTCTTGGTTTTTGCACCACGATAATGCTCCGTTGCATACTGCATTGATTCTTTGTGAGTTTTTCGCCAAATTTTTTTACCATTATCGTGCCCCAACTACCGTATTCGGCTGATTTAGCTCTATGCCACTTCTGAGTATTCAGCACACTCAAACTACCGTTTCGGGAAAACCATTTTGAGTCAATTGAAGCCGTTAAACGTGAATCGCTACGCGCATTGAAGGCTATTCCGCAAATTGATTTTAATAACTGTTTTGAGAATTGAAAAAAATCTTGCCACAAGCATATTGGGGCCAAGGGAATTACTTTGAGGGAACGACTTTAAAGAATGAATTAAGAATTTTAGGATTATGAAAAAAGTCTTACTATAGTACGATTAATCTATTTCAAATACTAAAAGAAATCAATGTAGACTAGTGTATTTGGATTTAGCTACCCAAACAAAGATGAAAAGCTTTGCTTCATTGCCAGCCGCTTTTCTGCTATAAAAAAGCTCAAGTGAAAAACCGGCATAACGATATGATAATTGAAAATCAAATACTATTACAAAATACGCGCGGGATAAATGATAACGGAGGGCCAAAAAGGCAGCTAATTTGTGAAAATTGGTTTGACCTTCAAATTTGTGGAGATACAATAAAATAAACAATTTTCTTATGCATGCAATACTAATTCGTATTATCGCTGTGCACTAGTGTTGACGGCGTTATCCGAGCCATTTATTTATTAGTTGCTAATTGAAAGAGCTGCTAACGCTATAACAAGTTGTTAAATACAACAAAAATCAAAAGAAGCAAATAATATTTTTGCATGCATTATTCTTTTGAGAGATCTTTCGCAAATGCCCCTCAGTTACTGTTCTCATTACGCTTGCTTATTTACGAAAACATGTAAAGACACTCGTGAAGACGCATGTGAGTCACCCACTTGCTGCTCTGTCGAAGATATGCAAGCCGATTTGTATTTATTTATTCACTAAGTTAAAAATCGGTCTATTTTTGGTTGAACAAAGCTATCTGCTTGTGTGTTATCTTTTTGTTTGCTACAAGTACACAAATATGTAAATATACCATGCTCTTGCCTTCTTCTTTTAACAAATCCACATTTGCTTTGAGAATGCATACATATGTAATATTTGTTATTGTTTTCTTACACGCCTATATAGTAGGTAGTATGTAGACAATCGCTTGACTTGTGCTGACTGTGCGCGCTCTGTGCGAGAAAACAAGTCTTACTTACAAGCTGTAAGCTCTAAAGCTTTCATATACTCAGCTTCTAACGCTTTAAACTTGCACTGGCGATTTACATGGAATATACTTAGTAGTTGTGAGTTGTAGGCGCGCCTAAGCCAAGTATATCTCATTGTTGTCTGCGGCTCACTATTACTTATAGTATTAGACTTTTACGATAAAGCTGAGATCGTTCGAATTCTCTACGTTGAGCATGAGTACTACAATCGCTCTGCTTGTTGTTACAAATAAAGTATGTATATATGTATGTGTGTTCTTGTAAGAGTTTGCGCGTGTGCTGTTGGCCCACCTTTAAGTGGTGCTGCTGCTCAGCAGCGTATGGCCGGGCCGTCTAGCGGCCAGCGTGTTGACCAAGTCACAGTTGAGTTTTGAGCTTGGCAGCGTGCGGTTGTGCCTCTGGCTTTGAATATCTACGTTACGTTTATTTGAAAATAACTGCAGAGTGTGTAATTTTGGGTGTACTATAATAAGCAACGTTTACTAAAAAGCGCTTTTCGCTTACTGAAGGGAACTTAAGCAAAAATAAGAATCAAATAAATAGTTTTAAAAGTAATTATACGAAAAATTGTATTATTATTATAATAATAAATGTTATTTAGTTTTTTTTTTGTCGCGAAACAAGTGTGCCAAACCGAAATATTATACAAATTCAAAACTGTAGTTGCTTATTTACAGCTGTACATAAGAAAAACAACAATAACAAAAACTACAAAATTTGAAACAGTTGTGTAAGATGTAATTGAAAGCCAATAAACGGAACAATTGCATTACTGTTTGTGTGCTCATGTGTGTGTGTGTGTTCTGCTTTTGTGTTTGTGCATGTGCTTGGTAGAACTTCCAGACGTTGGCGATTGCTGCACTACATTGCCCGCTAGGCTAACTTGTTGAAGCGCTACAGACTGTTGCGGTTTCAATTTCAATAACAACAAGTTGGAGTTGCAATATTTGTTGTTGCAAACGGTACTGCCAGCGAAGCATGTAGTTTTCGCACATGGAAATAAATAAAACTGGTGGATATAGTTTTACAAGTAACAACCTTTGCAGATGTATTATTGTAAACATTACTGCAAAAAATATTATTTAAATAAAAAATAAAAACGTATGCACTTTAAAAGATGAAAATAAAAGCTTTTGCACCTTAAATTAACATATTGATATAATATGCGTATAATGCACACAGTTAAGTTGAGTGTTTCGGCACTGCGAAACCATGAATGACTACAGAGACTTTTAAAATAATAAAATATACCAATAAAATGCCACAAAACTAAAAAAAAATTGAATTAACGCACCCAATAATAAATTAAATGCAAAAAATAAGCACATAAATATATAAATTTAATATATAATGAATTAAGTAAATAAAAAATAAATTGAAATTGCTTAGTATTAAAAATATACTATGCAACTTAATAAAAAAAAAATTTGCAACAAAAAATAAATAAATAAGTTAGTAAAAAAGTTACAAAAAAGTGCTAATACCAAACACTTTTAATCATATATACAAATGACGTTGCAAAACAATAAAAATCAATTATATATTATTTCATACTGATGAAATTGCCTTTTATTAAAAATCCATTGTAAAACTAATAAAAAACAATAAATAAGAAAAAATAATACCAATATAATGTTTATGGTTTACAAAAAAATAACTATATAATATATAAAATAAAATAAAATATAATTTTAATAAAGTAAAAAAATAAAAAACGAATATTTATTATATACAGATATAATTATAAAACTTATAAAACATAAACAAAATGTAAAAAAAAAATAAATAGTATCACATTAAAAATAATATATGAACTTTTTAAAATTTTTAAAAAAAATAATTTTTTTTAAATAAATTTATAATATAACTAAAATACAAAAAGTTGCAAGAAGTTTTTGGCGACCATGGTTTCAATAAAAATGTGAGTATTACTAATTGTTTACAAATATTGAAAAGAAATTAATACAATGATACAAAAAAAAATAAATAATTTATATTTTATATTATAATTAATTTTAAAAAAAATAATTTTTTAAATAAATTTATAATATAACTAAAATACAAAAAGTTGCAAGAAGTTTTTGGTTCAAAATTTAAAATAATTTTTATAAATAAATTTAAAATATAAAAAAAAAATAAATATATCAATTAAAAATAATATATAACTTATTTAAAATTTTTAAAAAATAATTTAAAAAAATAAATAAATAGTATCAAATTACAAATAAGTATGCATGAAGTTTTTGGTTTTAAAATTTTTTAAAATAATTTTTTTTAAATAAATTTATAATATAACTAAAATACAAAAAGTTGCAAGAAGTTTTTGGCGACCATGGTTTCAATAAAAATGTGAGTATTACTAATTGTTTACAAATATTGAAAAGAAATTAATACAATGATACAAAAAAAAATAAATAATTTATATTTTATATTATAATTAATATTTGGACTATATTTTTTTAAATGTATAAAATAACCAATTCACTTAATAGTAAACGACGCCTTCTCGATCTATAAGCATCTATGAGGAAATGGTGAACAAACCTTAGTAGTTTACGGGTAACACAAAAGTCTCCAACGAATATCCATTGATTTTGACTCAATCCTAGTACCTTACACAGCCCGTCCTCAAAATAAATTAGTGCTTGGTAAAATATAAAAATTATGAGCGCTTTGTAAGCAATTTTATGTATATTTAATGAAGCAGAGATATTTATTCTAACTTCGCATGCTTCGGAATTTAGCTTATTGGTAGGATTTCACTTTAAAATTATCATGCACTGAAAAGTATGCCGAAATTAATTATTATTTTTTTTGTAATAATATTGAAATGAATTTAGAAGAGGGAAAATTTTATTACAATAATAATAAATGAGGTTTTCTATAGGCTATATGCTATAGAGAAAACTTAACATTTAGCTTCTTAAAAGACTTCGAAGCAATCAAGCATTTCTATGACCACTAACTAAGTCCATGTAACTACGCTTTATACGTCAACCCAAATTCATTTGTCAATTGGATTTGCACAGTCTTTTTTGCACAAACGTGGTTTTCTCTCTAATTTGGCTTTTTCATCACCACTCGACTATTACTCATATTATTACTTAACATTTCCTTTGCACTTTGCGCTCATCACACCAACATTCGATTAATCCGATTTGCGTGCAATGAACCACAATTGGCTGTTGCCAACAAATCCAAGAAAAAAAGGTTTTTATGTAGTTTTTGCATTTGTATTTATGTATGTATTAAGGTGTGCTTTTGTAGGTATAAAAATACATATGTATAAGCCGCTGTACTACTTTTTCTGTGTACAATTTATTTTGTGGTTTACAGCGAATTTAATTTGCACCAAAGTTGTTTTTATTTTTGGTTTTCGGTATTTTAGAAAATTTCGCTTACATTTATAGTGGTGCCGTAAAGAAATGAGAAGCTGATGAGAAATGCGCAAAATTTTGGCTGTGGTTTTTCTATGCGGTTTGTTTTTGTGTGAAAATGAAATTAAGTCGTATTTGGTCATTTACGAGTATTTGAAGTCATACTCTTAAGTTTAAACTAAAAAAAGATATTTTTAGAGGAAATTGAATATTTTAATGGCTGTGTGGTTGTGTGTGTTAGTATTTGGTCATTTACGAGTAATTGAAGTAATACTCTTGAGTTTTAGTTAAAAAAAGGTATTTTTAGATTGAAAATTTAATGTCTATCTTGTTGTTTTGTATAAGTAAATTAGTAAAAACAACAAATTTCGTTAATAAATGTTCATTTCACAGGTGTATTTGTATTATGACATCATTATGAAGTCATTTGTCAAAAGTAATTATTTTTTCTGGGAACTGCAATGCAATTATTATGTTCGTAAGCAATAGATACAAATGTATGTACGTAGATATAAGCTAGAAATACACTTAGAAATAATTATAAAACCACAAAAAAATATATTCTTTGAACCTGTTCCGGCTCTTATACTTCTTTTATAAAGCATTCTGCTCCGGCTTTCCATATACATATGTAGCTATAAAATTGTGATTTACATCGAGTGCAGAAGATTTATGCTCGTGATCAGTATAGTAGGTAGTAGTGCAGCCCTATCGGGCTCAATTAGCACTTGATGTGCCATTTTGATAGATCAGTATAGTAGTGTACATATATAAAACTTTCTGAATTTCTTACAAATAGCTGGCTATATTCATATTGCTGTGAATGGTTAAATATTCTGGTATATTCGCGGAAAGTGTCGTGTTATTCCATTCTAACTGCGGTCAGTGCAAAAAACGACACACAACGTCCACCATAAATCAGTTTTATGTTTAAAATCACGCATTAGAAATACATTCTAGTACATACATTATTGTACATATTCCCCCGGCACAAGCAATCAAGTGCTAGGAAAAATTATATGTGGTTCTCACCGAAGAAAGTGAACAATTATCCAAGCGCACATCGCAAACCGCCAACATTTAATTATTTAATTAAAAACGGATATAACCGTAACTTGCGGTAACTCTTGAAACAAATACACACTGATACACGCAAGCAAATTCACTAACAATGCGCAAAGCGTTGCTTCAAGTTGTGTAACTAGTTAGCAGCGGGACGTCTTAGTTAAGTATCTCAAATGGGAGGCAATTTGACTTTTATGCGACTCATACGCGAAACCACTATTCGTTAACACGCCTTTTAATTTATGTAGAATATTTTTTTTTTTGCAAAGTTCTTTAAGGCACTTAAGCACGCCATGTAAGCCAAGCGCTAGGCGTTTGAATTTACGAGTATGAGCGTATTTACCACAGATATAGGTGGGAAGGTTTTAACGGCATATGTTGTAACTTGAATGGCCTTTGATATTGCAAAATAAATTGTCTGCACTTAAAGTGGCATGTTAATTCCCTCTTTTCCGGAGTCTAACTGTAGGTTGATGCCTGTTCTGGCTATTTCATCTGCTTCACAGTTCTCTGGGTTATCACTAGGACCTAGAAGCCACTAAAGATTTATCGTGAGATAGGATGTCAGAACCACTAAGAGACCTAGGCATTCTTTCACTAACTTACATGAAACTATAAGATACTTTAGTGATTTCAAAGTCGCCGGGCTATCTATATCTATATCTATATATATATCTATATCTATATCTATATCTATATCTATATCTATATCTATATCTATATCTATATCTATATCTATATCTATATCTATATCTATATCTATATCTATATCTATATCTATATCTATATCTATATCTATATCTATATCTATATCTATATCTATATCTATATCTATAAATATATTCATTGTTGTGTGCACATTCTTTGCCAGAACAAGAAGGCTTTCTTTAATTGCCGTGAAATTCGCTTGGAAGACACTACAGTAGTTTGGGGTTAAAGCTAATTCAACAACGTTTCAAGAGACAGTGCTAAACTTAAGAATTCAAAGATTGCTTGCATACTAATGCCTTACATACTAGTAGAAATATTTATAACTAAATCGTTCAGTTATCGAATGGAATTTGTAACACCGACTCAAATTACACATAACTCCATTAATCTCTCAAAATCTCTTGTAATGATTTGCATAAGTGACTGATTAAAGCTGCAAGATGTAATTAGAATGAATTATTGACTACTAAATATGCAAGAATGAACGGTGTACTATGGGTATAATATAAATATCGTATATATCGATAGCTATATAAACTTTATACACACAAATGAAAGTTACCAAATTGAAAGTGGACCGCAGCATGGGCACTGAAACAGCGTCAAACAAATATTTGACTACAGCCGGCAATCATGTGACACCACAAGCGAAAGGTTACACTTATTCTGTATATACTATATTTACAGGGTAAAAGAGATCAAAGACAACAGCAGTGACTATAAAAAACGAATTAAAGGCAAGCTGGACATCAACACAATAACAAAAAAAAATCCAAAAAAAACATGTAACGAAAATCGAGTTTGAGAAAACATGCAACGCAAGCCAATCTAAGACAAAAATCATTATGCCATTAAATGCAATCGAAATAAACCGCCACTTAGACGGTCGATCACTGCTAAGAGCAATCAGTCGTTCGTTGTTTTTCATTATGGTGTTGGAATTTTTATGTCACTGAACCTGTTTCGTGGCAGCCAAGTAAGCCGTTTTTTTTTTTGGTGTTTTTCTGCTGTTGGGGCCATATTTAATTCTAATGTTTGTACAAGCATTAGATGCTGTGGCTGGCTGGTGTGGCTGTCAGTAGCAGAGACGGAGGCGGCGATAGTTGAAGATTGGCTGCTGTAGCAGGTACGGCGCGAGTTTCGACTTTGGAAAGGCTAGGTTTTTTATACTTACATATATGAATATTATATTTGTAGTTAGAATAATGTTGGCTGAAACGTATGCTGGGATGCCCTGCGGTGTTTGTCACAGCGCATATTCGTTATGGCGTTGTAGAATCGGTGGAATTAATTACAAATGCAACAGCGCATAAGCGGATAATGCTTAAATGCATACTTTATGTATACAAGATTTTTCTAAATTCGTGTTAGTATATACTGCATTAATAATTGTTGTTTAAAGCTGGTTTCAGCAATCCATTCCTAAACATTTTCTTCGTGTTATACAAAAGTTATAATTATTCTTGCATGTTGGCCACTACAAGCACAAAATAAATGGATTTTAAAATCAAACGTGCAAGACTTGCATGTTTCTTCGTATGACACCGCACGTTCGTACGTATTGGCAACTCTGGCTGCAGCAGTGACTTATTGAACTCGGTGTAATTTCTATTCATATGGCAACATAGTTTCTATACGTAATAAATTAAGCATGAAATTGAAGCAAGAAATCCGCATTTATGTTTTATGAAGACCGACTTTGTTAAAGACAAGTAGATAAAAGCGAAAATATTTTACACAATGCATGAAAAAAACAAAACTGGAGCACTTTTTCTTTTCTTTACTGTGCTTATTGGCTAAAAATATAATAATATTTCAACACCTTTACTTGCAATTCGTTTTCAGTCTAGCTTTTATTGAAAGTAATTTTTTTCTGTAATTTTTTTTCGGTAAATACATTTTTAATTAAGTTCTATTCACTGAAACTTCGAATAGAAAAATAAGAAACGCTATAGATATGATTATTAATTGTTATATAAGTTAGCTATAATAGAAAAAGTAAAAAAAGTTAACATCAGCGGCAGCGATGCTATAAAAGCCTTCACAGATAAAAAAGTTTCTATGCAAGATCGGTCAGTTTGCATGGCAGCTATGTGATATAGTTATTATATCTGAATAATTTCTTCAGGGACTTCACTATTGCCTTCGACAATAATTCATGCCAAATTTTTGAGACGATATCTCGCCAAATGGAAAATTTTCCTATACAACCATTTGATATCGATGGTTCAGTTTGTATGGCAGCTATATGCTGTAGTGATCCGATCTAAAAAAATTTCTCGTAGATTACATCATCACTCAGAAAATAACTTATACCAAATTTCGTGAAGATAACTCGTCAAATGGAAAAGTTTTAAATACAAGCGTTTGATATCGATGGTTCAGTTTGTATGGCAGCTTTATGCTATAGTGATCCGATCTAAATAAATTTCTCGCAGATTACATCATCACTTCAGAAAATAACTTATACCAAATTTCGTGAAGATAACTCGTCAAATGGAAAAGTTTTAAATACAAGCTTTTGATATCGATGGTTCAGTTTGTATGGCAGCTATATGCTTTAGTTGCCCGATACCGAGAATAGGACATGGTAAATCTTTAAGATCAATATATCAAAAACTATAGGATTAATTCGGCGTACATACAGACAGACGTTTTTGGCTAAATCGATTCAGCACATCCTACTGATCATTTATATTTATATTTTGGGGAGTTTCTAACATTTCCCTGTTACGGATGTTGTTGCAGCACAAGCTTGTATGATTACCCACACTATACCAGTTTTTATATTACTTTTCTTTAATTCGATTGTTGCGTTTTAATTTGAAATCGCGCTTGAGAATTGTTGTAGTAAATTACGGAAAACTGCGAATAACGCGTAGAAGGTGAGATATAAAAGTAATACCAATATTTAGCTACTGTTACGATTAAGCTTTGTTGTTGTAATTCAATGTAGCAGCGGGTTGCATGTAAAAAAGCTGTTCTAATTAGATTGGCTTACATTGTAGTCTTAGATTGCATTAACGAAAGCGATTTAAGACAGCAAAGTGGAATATAAATTGAAAAGTGCGCTCTTTTAATTGGAATTGAGTTAGCCGGTTAGACGGCGAAGTGTTGCTATTATTCACACAGATTTTTAAATGACAATATTTCGGGAAAGAGGGGCATAAGCTTATCTTTTGGAGGAACCATTGATGGTAACATAGAAATAATAATAATAAAGTTAACGAAATTGTTTGTACATAATACCCTAATGTCTCGCCACTATAAAGGATGAAAAAGTCTGGTCAAAGCTGAAAGTGTATTATGAAATCTTCCAGTAAAAATAAATCTTCTATCAGCATCGATTTTCTATGAATTAGAATATGTTTTTGTTGTTGTTGCAGCGGCAGAAAACATTTTTAAAATAGTTGTGAAAACGCTGCTAAAGAAAATTCTTTGCTGGATAGCTAATCGAATCCGTTCTGTTTGAGAGAAACTGAATATTGTACACACAGTGCTTAGAAGGTACTCTGAAAGCACTTAAAACTCTTTTTGATCTTAATGTGTTATGTTTGAGCAAAGGCTGGAAATAAAAAAGCCTCATAAGGCATCTGCTGTATTTTGGAGAAAGATTTAATTAACTTTTAACTTGCCTTTCATCTCAAAATTCTAAATCTTTATTACTTGAATTTTTTTTATACAAAAAGCTTCCTCCAAAAATAAGCTTTAACTAGGAAATATTAGGGCTTGCACTGTTGCAAGCGTATAAACATGCGCTCAGCTCCGTAGCACACTCATGCATTATTATAGCACAAGAATAGCAATATTTTAGCAATAAAGTTGCAACGGACCAACGGTTACTGCAGTTAATTGCTAGCGTCTATCGAATAGTTGCTTTTATTGTTGTGCTTGCAACAAAAGTGAGCATAAATAACGGCAAAAAAGCAAACACAACAAAGTTGTTGAAGAGAATAATGCCTGCGCTCGCCTCGTACTATTCGTACTATTCGTTTGCGCGGCTTGAAATCGAAAGTAACATGGCTTAGCTCTGTGCTAAGCTAGCTGGCGCTTGGTCCATAAATATTTATATACACGTACAAGCGAGCGATTGCAAAGCATCAATATATACTCATTGTTTATATGTATTATCGTTGCTGCTGTTGCAGTTATTCTTGCGTTTTGTTGTTGGCGCTAACTCCATTGATTGCTTGCCAGATTATTGCCTGCGCAGCATTTTAATTGAGCATCAAGAATTCGCTTAAGAGCAAAAAAGAAATTTATGTGCAATTTTTATTAGATTGCTAACAATAATTTGTGCTACAGTTTCAGTATTTGCCATTTTTTATTTTCACATACACACGCTTAACGGCATATTGGGGTGTATTTATTAAAATAAACGGACGATCATAAATATCAAATATCTCTTTGGTTATGAAACACTTTAATTAGAGGTGTAGTGGGAATTTGAATTGATTTTTAATGCGTTACAGTGGTTGATTGGTTGTAATTGAGTTTTCATTTTATAGTTTTTAGTAGCTAGAGTGGTGGAATATTGGTTTTATGTAGTCTTATGTATTAAATTTTGGTTTAGAAACCCTCAAATCTTACAGTAAGCCAAGCTATACTTTTTATATAAAAATCTTTAGTTAAATATAAAAAGGTTTAGTTTAGCAAAATACATTTTTCGAGAAAATCGAAGTAAAAGATTTTTTCAAGGAAAGCGCCATTACATATATGTGATCTGGTCTACGGAAAGGGGGCTTAGGTGTCAAAAAATTAATTTTCACTTTTTAGTTGATTCGGATGGAAGATGAGACGCTTTTTCACGTGATCGAATTCAAAAAGTTTCCGCACGTTAGCTCCCTTTTCGTAGACCAGGTCACATATGATATGCGACACGTGCATAAGTAATATGTTTGTTCAATTTCAGTTATGTTTGTGTAACTTAAATGCCAGCTAAATTACACAGCAATGTTCCGGCATTTTCAAGTCGCCTTTGGACAAGTTTTTTATTACGCAAAACCACAGCAACAATTAAAAATATGCAGAAAGTGCCAGCAAGTCATAGGCTAAAAAACCAATTTAATGATTTTCCAGTTTAACCGACATAAATGCAGAAAAAGTACACAAAACACAAATAAAAGCAACAACAAGATAAAAACCAACAAAAAGTCAGAAAGAAGTGCACACTTTTCCACTAGCCAAAAAAAAACCTTTCATTTAGGCGTGAAAAGTGAGAAGGAAAAACTGCAAATAAAAAGACTCGTGAAAAAACACTAAAGTTACGTGCAAAATTTTGCAGAAATGCATAAATGATTGTCAACTGCATACTACAAAGTTCATAAACTTTTGTAAAATATTTGTGGTTGGCGCGCGACGCACCGGCTAGCAACAGGTCGGTTTAGTTGCCCGTCACCGTGGCCAGTTGCAGCGCAATTTAGTAGGAAGGAAGTGCACGTGGGCAATTATTATGTTGCTGTTAAAACTTTGTAATAATGGACGCAACGCAGAAATGGCGAATAAAATATGGTAAACAAAATCTTGTTTTTATATATGCGCATGGCGGAATAACTGTCTACGCCTGCCAGTGCTTTGTATATAAATGAGTTGTTGTTGTTATGCTTTGTATGGTTGCTGGTTGGTGATTTTGCGCAGACGCAGCCACTGCAGCATCCAACCGTGCCATTGCAGTGCTTCCTGTTCAGCTGCATGCGCTGCCTACAAGTGCACTTAAATGGCGTTAAATGGCATATTTTTATGATTACGAGTGTAAGCGTTTGTGTGCACTTACATACATATGTATGCACTTACTTATATACATATACATATATGTGTTTGTGGAGTCGTATATGTATTTGTTGAAATGTGAGTTTAGTGAAAACCTTTAAAAATTTCTTTTATGCTATTGACATTAAGGCTAAATAAAGTGATTTTCAATGGTTGCATTTTGAGAGGAGAAAGTTTTCTTGACTCACCTTACGAATTAAATACTTGCTGTATATGTAGCTTATGGCTAAAGGTATTGTTTCGTTAAAAAGTTTTCAGTAAGTAAGATTTGTGTGCATATTTGATTTAATTTGTTGTTAAATTTTTAATTTTTCGCTACTAAAAGCGTCTAAATGTTCGTTAAAATTTTATATTTTCTGGATATAGAAAAATTAAAATATTGCATTATGATTTCTTCCATTTTGCAAAATTTCACACTAGCTGTGAAACTAGCCCCTTAATATTACAAAACTCATAATTTCCGAAATCATTCGTCAGAAAAATTATTATTTCTACACAGATTTATTATTATATTTTTTAATGAAAACTATTGAGCAGTAATTTACAATTTCATAACTTTGGTGTTTTTTGATATTTTTGTAATAATTTGACCATAACACCTCTTTCATTGTTTGACCATGAAAAAAATGCAGAGGTATACGACGACAAAAGAAGAAAAAATCATTAAAAATCAAACATATCTCATATGTGATATATGTACATGATCGGTACAACAACCCAAAACCGATTTTATAAATCGATTTATTTAGTTTGCGGGTATTACATTTACTCCATATTTGCCTTTTTCGCTAATTTTTGTTGGACACTGTTGTACCAAATTTGATTTTGGTACACGGACGCTGACCTTATGCCTTAATAGTTGGCAGAAAGGGTTCATGTATGTATGTATACACATGTAGGTATATTATAAATAAAAAATCATAAAAATGAAAATGTAAAATAATAAAAAATAGAAAAGGCTGTATACTTTCTATTTTCAAATATTATCCACACAAAGCAATATATGTACTTATGTATAAGTATACATTGCCAATAAAGGAAAAATGTTTGCGAATCTAAAACTCATTAAAAGCAATGAATTGCTTGCGGTTTTGCAATAAATTACAAATTATAATTAAAATTACTAATATTTTTTATTATGTATACATATGTATATGTACTACATTTTATTATTGTTATTATGGAAACACTTTTTTGCAGCCGCTTTGGGTTTTTTTTGCCATCCAGCCAATCGTCAAATAAAATCTATCGATATACCGTATATTAATAGGTATGTAACGGTGTGTCCACGTAGTTTTTGCTGCTGGCCCTAATACCCTTGTAAGTGCATTAGCGCAGCCATAAAAATAAAGCAAATGAAATTTTAATAGGAAAAAGTGCATAAAGAAGCTTAGCTATTGTTAAATGAAAATAAAGGCTGTGCCATAATTTCTGTGAAGGTAAAGTTAGCAAAAATGTAAAAATCGCAGAAGCATTCAATTTAACCAAAGAAAAAAATTAAAATCGCAATAAATTAGAGTCAATAATAGTCAGCGAAAAATAATTAAAAATTTAGCATTTAGTCTGAATGGAAATTTGAAGTTAAGCTGAGTTGCATGTGTTGGCATAAAGCGACGCAAATTATAAGGAATTTGCGCAATTTTTTAAATATATCGCAATCTGAAAAGCTAGTACAATACTATTGTGCTTAAAATGTTTGTAGAAAATAGTTAGTATAATAAAATTTAATATTCAAAAAAAAAGAGCTATAAATAAAGTCTGCTAAATATGCTGCTACTTGTAGGAATGTTTATAAACATTGTTGATCATTTATATTCAACAATATACAAATGTTAAAAAAAAAATGTTTAGAAGCTCCTTGTTGATTTTCACAGACTACCTACTCAAATTGCTAAACATATTTTCCAAAAACATGTAAAAGGAAGCAGATGAAAAGCCTTTATTTGTTGCTGCAACATTGTTGCCGAGTCAACAGTTCAATAAACTGATCGTGTAATTGATTTTTTGTTGGCATACCAGGCACTAAATTTGCATGCGCCTGCTGGTGATTTTGCATTCGTTGTTATTGTTGGCATTTTTGTTGCCACTACCAACATTAATGACTGCAGTTGCCTACTACAAGCTGCCTAATTAACACAGTTGGCCAATGACGTTTGACGTGGCCTGATATGACGTTGTTGCTACTAAAAACGTGTAGTGAGTATGTGTGTATGTGCGGTTGTACATGTATGCGTGCGCACAATCGTTAAGATATTTGGTCAATTATTTCGCTCCAAATACCTAGCTATTTGGCATGTGCAGCTAATATGCAAGTGCTTAATGGAGAGTGAGTGATGGATGGTTGCCTATTGGCGCGACATTGGTATTCGGAAAATGCGCTGAGAGAAGAAATGGTGGTCAAAATGTTAGACAAACAATAGGTACATATATGTATGTCTATGAAATTTATTAGTATTATTAGTTTGTATGTACATATACTAGGGTGGATAAAACAAAACGAATTTTTTCCGCACCAAGCAAAAAAAAAATTTTTTTGCCCCACCCTAATGTATAAATTTAGATATCTACATATATAATTTATATATGTATTTTTTATTATTTCTTAATTATCCGCAAAGATTTTTACGTGCACATTGCATGTTGTAAACTGAATTTTTAACATAACTTTGCTATGCAAATGTTACGCTCAATTTGTTTTTGTTTGCCTTTGCCGTAGCGTGTAGCGCAAAGAGTTTAGATACATGGCTAATATTTTCTTTGCTAGTGAGTTAATTAATTTTATGATTACAGTGATTGAAAATAAAAAAAATTGTGGTATGGAAAATATTTTTCTCACTCAATTATTTCGTAGCTTATACGTGTCTAAGAGTTATATTCACGAAGAAAGCAAAATAACAGTCGATAATTATAAGATTCATGTCGGAGTATATATTCTAATAATAAAATAATGCGAATAACTTTTCTAAAAATAAAATTAATACACTGAAACACAGCATTTTTCAAAAATTTATTTCAGGTGTTCTTATATTAATGGAAAAAGGGGTGCGCCATATTATGAGTAAGTTTTTGTATGCTAAAAATTTATTATATCTCAAGGTAGTTAAGTATAATAGTAATTTTAATTATTTTATAATTATTCGCAAATTTGCAACACTTAATTTTGCCAGTTAATTATTGTAACTAATTTAATTAATTAATTACTTTTTTTGTGCAATATCTTTTTGACCAAATTTTGAGAATTTTTGTAAATTTTTGCTTTAAAAAAATTTAAAAAAATAAAGAATTTTAATTAATTAAAATTACTTAAGTAAAATAATAAATAATAAATAAATTAAAATACTAAATTATTTTAATTAATTATTATTTTTAGTGAAGTATCTTTTATCTAAATTTAAAGCTTTACTAAAATTATTTGGCAAATTTTTGCATTAAAAAATCAAATTATTGTAATAAATTAAGTTTTTTTATTGTGAAATATTTTTTCACGAAATTTTAAGTTTTTCTAAAAATATTTTTCAAATATGCTTTTTTTATTGTGAAATATCTTTTCTCAAAATTTTAAGTTTTTCTAACAATATTTTTCAAATGTGCTATTTTTATTGTGAAATATCTTTTAAATTTTTGTTTAAAAACATGTTCGAAAATTAAAAAAATATAATTAAATTAAGTTTAAAATAGTGTTAATTATTTTAATTAATTAATTTATTTTTTTTGGTGTAATATTTTTTCACCAAGTTTTGTGCTATTGTAAAAATATTTCTCAAATTTTGCTTAAGAAAATGTGGGAAAATTAAAATATTATAATTAATTAAAATATAGAAAACATAATTATTTTAAGTCATATTAGTTTTTTTCGTAAAATATATTTAACATGAATTTTTAAGCTTTACTAAAAAAAAATTTTGCAAATTTTTGTGTTAAGAAATGTACGAGTTGTTGTAATTAATTATTTTTCATTTTTAAATTTTAAGTTACTATGGACAATTTTCTCAAACATGTCGCAAATTAAAAAAATATAATAAAATAAAACGTAAAATAGTGTTAATTATTTTTAATTATTTAAATTAAATAATCTTTTCACTTAATTTTAGCTATTGTAAAAATATTTCTAAAAAAATTATAAATAATTAAAAAATAAAACTCCAATACTAACAACACCTCTGCGCCATTTCAACTGCACCCTAGCTTGATCAGTGTCTGATACAAGGCGTCAGAAAGATGCGAAAATCGAAAATTACAAAAATGCCATAAAAAGAAATTATTATTGTTTCCTTACTTTCACTATCAATTTGCCAACGAAATGATTTGCATCATTAACAGCCAACCAAAGCATATAGCACATATGTATGTACACACCTCCAACAGCCATGTGTCCATACCACAAGCATACTTGCTTGCTTTCATCTCAGGCACAGCCGACAGCGGTAGCCAAACAACAACATACCTAACTACAAATGTGGCGGCAACGCAACAAAGTTAATAGCAGAGTTCAGTTGTTACTTTTTTTCCATATTGTTCGTGCTGCTGCACTTACCGTTGTTGATAAAGACGTGAGTGAGTACGCGTACAACATGAAGCGACCCAAGCGCGCCGCAGTTAGTGAAAATCGGTTAGATCACGCAGATACAAAATAAAGGAGTTTCATAAAAAGTTAAAATTGAAAAAAATTACACAAATATACATACATATCTATGCGTTAAGTTCCAGAAACTCATGCGCAATGCGCCAAAAAAATGTTTATTGTCTCGAATTTGTTGCCTTTGGCATTATTGTTGCCAGCTGTAGACGTTGTAACTTTTGCTTTCTTTCAGATATTTTTCTTTTTTCATACTTCGTTTAGTTGTTTTTAAGCTTTTATCAGTACTTAGGTGCTTTAACGACTCAACGCCGCCAATAAACAATTAAGTACACTGAGATTTAAAAAAAAAAAATATTTTTCTTCCAAATAGCAAATACCATTTTTTGTAGTCTTTTGTGCCTCTTATTACTTAGCTGTGATTTTCTCACAGTCGCATTATTGCACATATATTTTTTATGTTTGGCATTTTTTTATTGCTGTTGTTGCTGCTGCTTGCCATATTTACCCACTGCTACACACTATTAAAAGCCGCCAACCTGCTTACCACCCACACACATACTAACATTCACCGCTCTTTGTGCTGTTTACCACACTTGGCATGTCAATTGGCCATATAATCCGCAAATGCGCTGGCAACATGTTGCCAGACAGCGTGTTATAAATAAATGTTGCTACGACTTCTTTCACTACTTTTTCTTATAATTCTTTTTTGTTGGTTTTTTTTTTACGTCTCCCACTCTTTGTTCCCGCGTTTCAATTAAATTATCAACTTTGAAGCGTACACGTGTTTTTTGCTGCAAAAATACTTCAACAATCAACAGGAAAAAACAACAACACTTGATAATTGTCTGTGTCTCAGCGCAGCTGCAGCTTATTCCTCCGCCTTCAATGTAAAAGTGAAAGAGTTGCACTTTTTTGGCGAAATTCGCCGACGTTTTTATTTTCGTGCTATCTTTGGAGTTGTTGTTGGCTGCTGTGATGCTGCGGTAATTTTTTGCGCTTTTTTCGTTGCCTACCTGTGATATTTTAACTTCAATCTGCCACAGTTAAAGGGGAAACACTACGTATTTTATTGTTTGTATTGTTTTTGTTGTTGTTGGCTATCAACTTTGGTATGCATATCAATTTATTTTGTCTTTCACTGTCGCGTCTACTTTTTATCCTTTTACTTATATGAAAACGAAAGTTGGGCGCCTTGCAGGCTGCAGCTGTCGAATGCTGAGTCTGCGATTTTTTGTGTTGAGTTTTAGTATTAAGTTAATTTTAAGTTTTTTTCGGCGTGTTATTTGGTAATGTAACATATAAATTTTTGTGGAACTGGTAACAGTTCAATTGGAAAGTCTCCTGTCTATCATAGCAAAACTAATTTTTTTGGCGAAATTCGTTTTTTTATTCAACATATTCCCTTCAACGGTGATACACTGATTATAGCGACCCTCTAAGATTAGGATAACATTTTGAACTTTGCTTCAAAATAAGCCTCTGTTTCGGCGATCATCTCTTTAATCGACGCAGCATCAAATCTTGAATACGGTGGATGCGGAAGCGATTCGAAGCTCAATTCATTAATTTTTAGTATTTTATCAACACGCGAAATTCCTTTTTATCCATTTATTTCACAACAAAAAAAGCCAGCCGGCCCCTTATATGTAGAGCAGGCACTATGCCTGGCCAGTGATTGGGTGACACTGCCGCCGTGATGTTATGTAGTTTAACAGTCACGAGGTGATTTCGCGGGAAGCTGGCTGCCAGCTGGCGCTATAAATGAAACGCAGGCACCGTGCCTGGCCAGTGCTTAGGTGACTCTCGCGGCCGTGATGTTATGTAGTTTAACAGTCACGAGGTGATTTCGCGGGAAGCTGGCTGCCAGCTGGCGCTATAAATGAAACGCAGGCACCGTGCCTGGCCAGTGGTTAGGTGACTCTCGCGCCGTGATGTTATGTAGTTTAACAGTCACGAGGTGATTTCGCGGGAAACTGGCTGCAAGCTGGCGCTATAAAAGAAACGCATGCACAGTGGCTGGCCAGTGCTTAGGTGACGCTCCCGCCGTGATGTTATGTAGTTTAACAGTCACTAGGTGATTTCGCGGGAAGCTGGCTGCCAGCTGACGCTATAAAAGAAACGCAGGCAGCGTGCCTGGCCAGTTCTTAGGTGACTCTCGCGGCGTGATGTTATGTAGCTTAACAGTCACGAGGTGATTTCGCGGGAAGCTGGCTGCCAGCTGGCGCTATAAAAGAAACGCAGGCACCGTGCCTGGCCAGTGCTTAGGTGACTCTCGCGGCGTGATGTTATGTAGTTTAACAGTCACGAGGTGATTTCGCGGGAAGCTGGCTGCCAGTTGGCGCTATAAAAGAAACGCAGGCCAGTGCTTGGGTGACACTAGCGCCGTGATGTTATGTAGTTTAACAGTCACGAGATGATTTCGCGGGAAGCTGGCTGCCAGCTGACGCTATAAAAGAAACGCAGGCACCGTGCCTGGCCAGTGCTTGGGTGACACTGCCGCCGTGATGTTATGCAGTTTAACAGTCACGAGGTGATTTCGCGGGAAACTGGCTACCAGCTGGCGCTATAAAAGAAACGCAAGCACCGTGCCTGGCCAGTGCTTAGGTGAATCTCGCGGCGTGATGTTATGTAGTTTAACAGTCACGAGGTGATTTCTCGGGAAGCTGGCTGCCAGTTGGCGCTATAAAAGAAACGCAGGCACCGTGCCTGGCCAGTGCTTAGGTGACTATCGCGCCGTGATGTTATGTAGTTTAACAGTCACGAGGTGATTTCGCGGGAAGCTGGCTGCCAGTTGGCGCTATAAAAGAAACGCAGGCACCGTGCCTGGCTAGTGCTTAGGTGACTCTCGCGCCGTGATGTTATGTAGTTTAAAAGTCACGCGGTGATTTCGCGGGAAGCTGCCTGCCAGCTGGCGCTATAAAAGAAACGCAGACACCATGCCTGGCCAGTGCTTGGGTGACTCTCGCTCCGTGATGTTATGTAGTTTAAAAGTCACGCGGTGATTTCGCGGGAAGCTGGCTGCTAGTTGGCTCTATAAAAGAAACGCAGGCACCGTGCTTGGCCAGTGCTTAGATGACTTTCGCGCCGTGATGTTATGTAGTTTAACAGTCACTAGGTGATTTCGCGGGAAGCTGGCTGCCAGTTGGCGCTATAAAAGAAACATAGGCACCATGCCTGGCCAGTCCTTGGATGACTTACGTTGTTACGTTGGAAAGCTATCCCTTTTAGCTAACCCTTTTTAATATACCTGTGAAGGATATTATAGCTGCGTTGTAGTCGAAGTTAACTTTTTTGTTTTTATTTGAATTTTCAGTATACATTTTCATAACAATCTAGCTGTTTTTACGAGAACCTCACTTAAGGCATCTCAAAAATATAAATATTTATATTACCTCAAATACTTTTTAATTGTTATTCCATATGTAAATTTGCCACTTAACTAACTTTGCGTACAAAGCACTTGCGCCCCCGACCATTGACTTGCATCGAGTGTGATGCTTAAAATAATCATCCGTAAATGCTTACGTGTAAATACTCAACAAACATAAGGCATACCGCTTCAATAAGTCGATTCGTAAGAACAACAACTAGCACATCGCAGCGGATTTATCTCGTACGGCTACTTGAAACGGTCGGCCGCTGTTCACTATGCATTGCGCGTTCGATTGTATAACAAAATTTATTACTCACTACTTTTTTTCGTTTTCGCGCGCTAGAAGCTTAACTACACGCCACCAACCAAGAGTGGTTACGTTGTTATGCCAAAGCGCAACACCATGCTTACAATACATCATTTCATACAAATGTGTGGTATATACGATGTACATATATATATTCAGATATTTGTATAAACAGTTGCTTATATAAATAGCTCATTTGTTCGGCATTTGCAAGTCAAGGTTAACCAACACATACTTCACTTACATATCGACGATATGTGCGCGTATATAGTACTCTTTGACTTATGTGCTTTTGGCTATGCAGCATTCCGCGCGGCATGCCAAATGCGCAGACATATTTATTTGATCTGTAGATATGTTTGTAAGATGCGATAAAAAATTGCTGCCAACAACTACAAGTGTTATACAACGGCAGCGCAGCAAAAAGCATAAAAAATACACAAATAAATTCTTAAAGCGCTTTAGTCGCATTAAAAAATGTTGTTTTTGTTTTTTATTATCTGACGGACAATTAATAATTTGCCACTTGAATGGTTTTTACTTCTACGCCTTAAATTTTTAAAAATTTTAATGGTGGAATGTGTGTTTGATTTTGTTTTCTTTTAGGCAAAAAACTGCTGTTTTGCTTTACCGAAGATTATTTTTACATGACCTTAAAAGCGAGTGGCGGTGCTGAAAGCAATATGGCTGCTTAATGGTTCAAAAGATTGAAGTTATTTTGTTTAATATTTGTTTAGCGAAGTGCATCGCTGAAGAGCGATCTTTACTTGATAATACAAAGATAATAATTTACAAAAAATATATAAAAAATATTAAAAATGAAAATCTTTGCTGAATAATATAAAGATGATGATTTAATAATAATAATATGTATATATATATATATATATATAATATTAAACAATAAAAAAATAACTTAAATAAAAATTTAATACAATAAGCAAAAAATTCATAATTGATCACTGCAAACTTTTTATTATTTTTCTAAACTCTTCTGAAGCAGACGAAGAGCCAATTAGGCACCTACATACATCAAATCTTCGTTGCGTCAGCTTATTCGCCATGAAGTGTCATGCTCAAGTGCTTTCAATCGTTTTTTATCTGAGAGGGTTTCGAAAAGCTTTAATGAGCTTGATATGTGCGAATAAGAAACAAAAAAATAATAATAATAAAGAAAAGTAAAAATAAGAAAATAAAAAAAATAAAATAAATTTATACAAAATAAAAATATATAATGTTTCATACATTTCTTAACCCTAAAGGCATAATAGGACTGTATACCAAATATGTTTGTATATATCTCTTTTATAAAGAACTTTCACGCCATTGATATAAGAAGCGAATTATCGATGTTTCGAGTTGTATACCAAAATATGAAATATTAGTTTTGAGACCATGAAATATTGGTTATTTCACTAAAAAGTAAAGCAGAAGCTTTTTTAACTCCGGTTAAAAATATAGTCCCTGATGAAATAACTAATATTTCATGGTCTCAAAACGAATATTTCCATTGTACTATCAAACTTCATTAAAGAATGGCATAAGCAAGAGGAAATCTGATATTTTGCGGTTTCGCTGTAAGAAAATTGCAATAAAAACAAACAACAACCACCAACAAACCAACCGAAAACAAATAATAATTATTATAAATTTCTCTGTGTTGTTTTGCCGCCAAAGGGTAGTAATATTGACTGTGGTTGGCTTTCTAAGGTTAGCCACTGACAAACGTCGGCAAACAACAGCGTTAGCGCATTTCAATGACAATACGCCGCTGCTTTTGCGACTGTGGTAATAATTATTTATTTGTTTGCGACTATTTTCTGCTATTTCCAGCAGTGGCGTTGAACATTGCCGGTTATCTAAATAAATATTGCCAGTTAATGATCGAACAATTTTCTCAAATTACCGCAGAAATGCAATTTCGCAAATTTTTCTGTTTTAATTTCATTGTGTAATTATTTAGTTTCGCACTGCACACTTTTTAGAGGTTTTCACTAGCTGAAAGTGAAAAGTGTGAATAAATAGCGCTTAGCATGACAAATTAGTTGAGAGGGGGGGGGGTTCACACAAATATATAAACGGTTTTAATAATTATGTATTTTAGTGTGCTATAAAAAGTTGCCTTGCATGTGGCAGCGCAAATATGAGCAGCTGTATAGCAAGGACAGTGATTAGCTCAAATAAACGAAAGACTTAAGCAACGAACTTGGATTGAAAATTGTGCTACAATGTTGTGAACCATTACGATTGTAATCAATGGCAGCTTAGTGCGTTGTTCATATGCTGAATAAATGTTTGTGAATAATTAGTGATATGGCTATTAAAATTAGAAATAAAATTTGCAAGAAACGTTACAAAAACTTTGAATTGGAAGAGAAATTACTAATAGTTGCTAAAGTACATCAGCTTCTTGGCCTTTTTAAAAAACTTACTCATTATAAAAATTAAATTTAAAATTTTAAAACTTTTTGCTATAAAGTTATTATCAATTAGAAATCTTCATAATATTCAAAATGTTCAGCATATTTTGTACTAAAAACCTGATTTTATCTATTTTATACCAACAAATTACAGTGGTGCGAACATAAGCCATTCTGTTATTATTCTTACTTAATCACCTTTCTGCTTTTATCTTTTCAATGATTAACAGCATTCATGCGTAACTTGCATTAATGAGTAGTCAAATCACTGAATTGAAAGTTCATTCACATCGCGTTCGCACAGAATAATACAACGAGTGTTTACAATGGCAGAGCGCCAGCTATATTTATAAAGAATAATGAAAAAAAAACCAAAAAATAAAATATACATCACAAAAAGGTTATATAAAAAATCAAGTACTATTTTTTTATGAATAAAATTTTAATAGAAATGCAAGTAATTTTTTAGCAATAATTTTTTTTTATAAAAAAAAAATATCTAAAAATATTTATGAATATAAAATATTTTTTAATACAAGTACAAGCAATATTTCGGCAATAATTTTTTTAATAAAAAATATTTTTTCTAAGGAATACACTGTTAAATTACAAATATTCACAGTCAAATCAAAAGATTTAAGCAACGAACTCGATTTTTTAATATAAAATATTTTTAATAAAAAATTTATGAAATTTAAAAATATATGTATAATGGAATATATTTCTAGAAACACTGAAAGCTTGGATTGTGAGATAATTGCGAGTAATATTTAATGAGCTCGAAAAATTGTTTCCTGCTATTTGCGCACTTACTCAGAATACAATCAAAATGAATATAAAAATAATGAATATAAAAATAAAAATGACTTTGAGCTTTACTCAAATTCCTTTTTTAAGATTTTTTCAACCATTCTATTTAATTATTTGATTTATTGCCGTAGTAAGACAAATTAATATGCTTCAATTTAATTTAATAAATTTTAACGCTTTCTGCCAATGTAAATAACCGAACTCACATGCAGCCTTGCTTGCATAGTTTTGAGTTTCTTAGTTTTATTATGAATTTGTTCTACATTTAAACCTGTTTTGTGCATTTATGACCGTTATATAGTTATGTATATACATCAGAAAAGTCTATGGATTTGCTAAAATTTATAATGATAAAGATATATGTAAATACATGTAACGGTTATAGTGAGAAAAAATAAATAAATAGGTTTATTCAACTTCATTTAGTTGTAGATTTAATGGATTCGTGTGTTGCTTTTTTATTTTTAATAATAAAACGTATAAGCAAAAGTAAGAGTACAATCTAAGCCATGTAGTCATGCCTAAATTAGTCATTATCGTTTTTAATCATGTCGTGGGAAATCATGAAATGTCAAGGTTGGTTGGCCAGGCAAAAGCAGAAAGCTGGTTGACAGGAAGCAGCAAATATAATAATTTTGACTAAAAGTGAGTGATGATAATAATAATAATATTAATGAATATAATAATAATAATAATTTTTGGAATAAATAAAGATTTTAGGAGTTAGAGATTATTTTTCTATTTAAATCCAATTTTTAGAGACTTTTAATGAAGACGAAAAAAAAAAGAATTTGAATGCAAGACATAACTTATTTTCATATATTGTGTGAAATCCATATGCAATGTAAAATCTTATTTAAATGGGGCATACCATGTCTAAGGAATACTCTGTTAAATTACAAATGTTCACAGTCAAATCAAAAGACTTAAGCAACGAACTCGATATAAACTTATGATGATAACACTGAATTATGAAAATACAGCCGACAAAAACTTTGATAAACAGATTAAATCGGAAGTATTTAAGTACATTGATTCTTTTTGTGCGCTATAAATTGGAAAAAATATATTAATTATAAAAACGAAATATTGCGGCAAAATAAAAACAAATAAAATCAGCTTTCATTAAATTTAAAAATTTCGATACATACAAAAATAATACTAAGCTGCTCTATGTCTGAGTATTATATGCTAATCAAAAGCAACATTCAGGGTGTAATATACCTTCTACATATTACTAAATAGAAAGTCCACTAAAATTGATATCCAAAACTGCTGCAAAATTCACCGAAAATTGGTTAATATAGTTTTTGTAATGAAGTAGCAATAAAAACTATATAAACAAAATGTCATGCCAACCTTAAGTAAAGCAGATTACAGTGAAATGAAAAATAATGTCAGCGCAAGCAGTCGCAAAAGATTTAAATTTAATGCCGTGAGTTGCAAAACATTTCAAAAAACTGGTTTCCATTACAAAAAACAGCGCTTTTGGTAATTAAAACAACTTTGACCTTTTTTCGAAAACAGAAATATACTATAAAATTGCAAATATGTGGAAATATAATTAAAAAGAAGCATTTGTTCGCTGTCGTTGACACTGTGTTATTTTATGTTTGTTTTTAATAAGTCGAATCTTGTTTAGCATAAAGCAAAAAATGACAGAAAGTAATATAAGAACTTACTTTAAGTTTTTATACAACGCTTGTAGTGTGAAGACTATTTTTAATGCCTTGGAATAGCCTCCACAACAATTCATAGAAGTGAAGAAAGTGGCATGAGATAAAAAATGCTAATATATTCACAAAGAACTGCTAACGACGGTTACTAACGAGCAGCAGGTAAATAGAATATATATAAATAAATAAAAAATCTGAACGTAAGCATAAAGCGTTGAGACTTTAATGGCGGCAAATAGAAAAATCTGAGTGTTGGCATAAAGCGATGAGATCTCAACGTCGGCAAAGAATATCGCATAATTTTTGAATAATTTAATGTAATATAAGCATGAAGCATAAGCTTAACATTTTTTTAAATTTTGTCGGTGAAAGTAGGAATTATGTTGGAGAGAATAATATATTTTTTTATATTTTTTTCTTTCTGCTACAGGCGAGAAGAGCGTTGATAACTAGAAAATATGTGATATTGTCATATAAATAAGGAAAAATACTGTATATTTTTGAAATCAAGCTAGTTATTGATGCTGTGTGGTATAATTAAAAAATACCTTATATTTTTTGGCGTCAAGTTTATTATTAAACGGTGTGATATAGGCTTCAAATTTATATGATTATTTAACTCACTCTGTTAAAGCTTGTACAAGGTAAATAAAAAATTAAAATATTGCTAGTGAAAATAAAATCTTATTATTGTTAGCTATAAACTGAAAAATGTATACATTAATTCTATTTGATTAAGTATAGCCTTTTCTTTTGCTATACAGCTCTATCTATTCAAACCCTTTTGGTATATAAAATCTTCGACCATATTCAAGAGCCAGAAAGTTGAAAATATAATCCTTGTTTGAAAAAGGTTCATCGGACTCTCCTTTAAATATTAAATATAGTACAAAACCTTGAAATTTTCTCACACACACGAAAGTGAACAATTAATTGTAAAAAGGTGAGAAATCCGAACTAATTGCGGTGGAGCAACAACATAAGAAATATTTTTTGCTTTAATTTTTACTTTATCTTTGCTCCTTTATTTGCGCTCTACCTTGTGCACTCTTCGAAATATTACACCTCAAGATATCCACTTTCGTTTTTACTCCCATGCCCCAGTAAGTAAATTAATTTAGTTATTATTACCCTCGTTACCCAAATGAGGTGTGACAAATCAACACAGCCAAATATGCAATACACATACTACTTCACTATGTAGTTGACTGGCTGTCACGTTTCCAGCATAAGCTTTAGCTTTAACAAGAAATCGCCTTTTACATGTGAACTCTATATGCTTACAACTATAATTATATGTGTGTGTACGCATGTACTTATTTATGTTTGCATAATAAAAACATGTTTGCGGTTGGTAATTATAGTCTTTATAAGTGGATATGTGTCTGTTGACGCTTTGGTGACATTTGAACAGGGCGGCTGGCATAAAAACACGCACACACAAACACATAAGCAGTAAATTTGCAAAAGGTGGTCATTAGGCGCGACGTTCGGTATGCAAAATGCAGTTATTAAGAACAAGGTTAACAACAACTAATGAAAACGCAAGTGAAAATATATGTAAAAATGTATGTAAATGTGTGTAAATATATATATACAAATATTGCTGCGAAGTTGTAATGGAAAAAATGTTGGATAATCAAATAGAAGTAAAAGAACAAATGTTTTTAAGCGGGTCTTATTTATATAAGAAGTTGATTAATATTATACTAGTTAGTCTTAAGCTATACAAAGCAAAGCTTTGATTAATTAAAAGTTGTATTGCACGTATTTGAAATAGATAGTAGTAAGAAATGTTTAGGTATGAGACTTGGTCTCAATACTCGGTTAAAAAAGCTACAGCTTTTACTGCCATTGCTTAACCAATGTTTGAAATATATATGAATGAGCTGCATTTACTTTATAATAATATCTGATCAAAATTAACCCGGACTGAAATACTTTTTTTTTCTAAGTTTATACATCATAGATATACAGACATACTTTCTTGATATTTGTGTTTCTAAAAAGCATGAAAAATTGCTGCAATTCACTTTAATAGGTGCACATATATCATTTTTTCGGCCACTGGCGAATGGAGCGAGCGACTATTTAAGAAAGATTTATAATTACATCTGATCAAATTTAACCCAGACTTGCAAACATTTTTGCTAGCTTTTTGCACTCTTGATATTTGGGTGAATACGGGCTTGCGTGGAATATAATAATTAGTATTCATTAACAGGATGGAGTGGAGGCTTTCCTCTTCCTCCGTTACACCACTCTCTCTTTCTTTTAGAGCAACTTTTTACAAATATTCCTCTGTAAAGGTCGTGAGGTTATTGAAACTTACTTAATGAGAGTTAAACATCCGATTGAAAATGTAAAGGAAATCACGCTCGAAAATGTTCGAATTAATATTGGAGTGTTAACAGAGGACCTCAGCAACTTTTTTAAATTGACTCAAATAACATATTTATATACTTGTATGATGAATAATTTTTATATGCCTAACTGCCGAACTAATACCAAACAAAATCAAATTTTTTGAAAAACAACAAAAAAAAAAATTGTAAAAATTGACCTTTGTTGCACCGTAAAATCATCACCATAATTTCCTCATCACTATGGTAAACAATAAACTGTCAAACAGCAATAATCGCTAAATCGTTACAGCCTTATGATGATTATATGCGGAAGTTGTGATTATTGAGTATACACCCAGTACTCAAATATGTCTTCAGTATTCACTGACCTTTCCCACACATTTTCACAGATTAAGCCTAAGGTAGTAGCTAGCGACAAATATATAAAAAATGTAATGAAAAATCTATTTTTTTACTATTTTTCATGCACTTTCCTTGATTTAATATTTTATGCTTCTTTTATTCACCGTTTATTATGACAAATATATTTTTATTAATTTTTTCATTGCAAAATTGCCTGAAAAATGACTTTAAACCTAATTGGACAATGAATGCAAAATTAGCTGTAAAGTGTTAAATTATAGCTATTTGTCTAGATTATCAACATATACAAATTAATTGCGCAGATGTACAGCAGCTGGCTGCAAATGAGCATATATATGTATATATAGCTATAAATATGACTAACGTGCATTATTGTTAGTATGAAAAAGCAATTTATTATTATATAAACACATTTTGAGTGTTGCCTTTGACATGCATTATATTATATATGTATGTTTATGTTTTTGTATTCAATATTTAAAATATTAAATCTCAAAGGTCATAAATAAGTATGTATAAGTAAGTGTTGATTGATTGCTTGTCCAAACTTTACTGTTTAAGTAGAGTTGCCACTGTTTTTTTTTCAAAATAAAATTTTTTTGATTTTACTGCGCATTCTTTTCATATCAAGCTCAACCAAAAATGGTAGAAATCAGCAAGCAAGTGCAGCAAATTTATGCGCATAAACTGACAACTGATTGTTCCTAAGAAAGACACGACCTACAGAGTTCTGCGCATGGAATTTAAATATATTTGTTTATAAGCATATGTGTGTGTAAGGATTTGTATGTGTTGTTAAACAGACAAGATTGATGAGCCCAAAGCATGAAAATACATCAATGCAGATCTAAATTCATTATAAATAAACGAAAAATGCAAACAAAAGAAAACTGTGTAAAAGGCATACTTTAGCACAACTACTATGGATTAAGTTTATATAACTAAATATATATCTGAATGTATCTCAACTATCTTTGTGTCTATATACACACGCATAAATTACGCAAGTGACGCATCGACGGTGGTATTTATTGTTGATGTATTAATAACTTTTGTGTGGGTAAAATGCTAAAGTCAAGGCTTCTATAAAATAAGAGACAAAAAAGTGGGCAAAAAGTAACTGCATCATAAGTACTTAAGCGGTACAAGGTACTAGTAAAATACAGGATGAGCTAATTAGACTTAATAGTTTACTATAGACTACATTTTCAACTGTTCTGGATTTATTATGGGTAGTCTCATATACATACATATGTATTCAACTGTAGGCTAGAATTTCCAAGTAATCAATAAATGATGAGCGTATTTTTAATTAATATAAAATGTCATGAAATCGAAATTATATTTGGATTTGATTTATAGACATTGGGGCAAATAAGATTTTAGGGCACAAAAGACTTAAGCAACGAACTCGCTTGCGCATCTATATGAATCGCATATGACGAGCGCTTTTGGCTGTGAACAAATTTCGGGAAGATTTTTAATTTTTGAAAAAAAAATAGCTGTGAACAAATTTTAATTTTGAAAAACATTTTATTTTTTAAAAAAATATCTTAGTTTTTGAAATAAAAATTTTATTTCTAAATTTAGAAAAAAATTTAATTTATGATAAAAATTTTAATTTTGAAAAATATTTAAATTTTGGAAAAATATTTAAATTTTTGAAAAATATTTAAATTTTGGAAAAATATTTAAATTTTTGAAAAATAATTAAATTTTTGAAAAATATTTAAATTTTTGAAAAATAATTAAATTTTTGAAAAAATATCTTAGTTTTTGAAAAATTCGTAGTTTGTTAAAAAAAAAAAAAATAGCTGTGAACAAATTTTGAAAACAAATTTTATTTTTGAAAAGTATTTTATTTTTTGAAAAAATGTCTTAGTTTTTGAAATAAAAATTTAATTTCCAAATTTAAAAAAAAATTAACTTAGGATAAAAATTTTAATTTTTGAAAAACATTTACTTTTTGAAAAAAAATTATCTGTGAACAACTTATTAGTTTTGAAATAATTTTAATCTTAGTTTTTGAAATAAAAATTTAATTTCTAAATTAAAAAAAATCAATTTATTAGAAAATTTTTTATTTTTTAAAAAATTACAGAAAAAATTATTTCGTAAAAAATTTAATATTTTAAAAAATTATATTTTTGAAAAATTTTAATTCCTGAAAAATGTTTAAATTTTCTCATATAACTTCATCATTAGCTGTAAATAAGAATTCAAATTCTAGCAAGCAATATCCATAACAAAAGCTTTCCTTGCTCCACAGTTAAACATGTTCAACGTTTTCACATTTTTTATTCCTGTTGTTGTAATTGCAAAAACTTTGCGGTCGTTGATGATTTGTAGCTACAACCCATAAGTGTACAACTGCAACACAGGACACGCAGTTCCGTAAAATAGAATCACTTAGCACGCTGCAGTATGGAGTTAACTAGAGTAAAGCAGTGGCATGGCGTTGGATAAAAGTCATTAGTAATCTGAAGTTGTCGCGTTAACTTCACTGAATTCTTTCGAATACAACAACATTATGCGCATGATAAAATAAACAAAAGTTTTCAAAAAACAACAACAACATATTTAAATAGCAAATGCTAGGTTGTTGACAGTAAAACGCGAATTGAAGTCGAAAAGGCAAAACAAGCAGTGCTAAAGTCTGTTTGGCTTGTATCTTTGTTATTATTGTAATGTAACGCATAAATTTGTGCGCTCAAGTGTGACATGTACGCGTTGGGTGTAAAAAAAAATGTACAAAATATATGTGACTGAAGTGTGGTGCACGCAAATATGGTCGAAAACAAATGTTGGCACGTACTCTTTAGGTTTAATTGCTGGTGATATCGTGCGCCTACTTGTATAAGTGCGTTGAAAGGCGGCAATAAACTGTGGTTTGAATTTTGTTGTTCTCTTTTCTCATTATTGTGCACATACTTACATGTCCATTTCGGTTACAAAAATTAAAAGTGAATTTTTTCAGCCAATTCAAGTGTACCAAAAAAGGAAAAAAAAAATTAAAAATAAATGTCAGTAGTGCACTGCAGTTCAAGCAGGCAAACAGTGTGTTACAGTGAGTATGCGAGTGAGTCATGCTTTAAGTACTTAAAAATGAAATTTATGCGGATAGTGTTAAACTTTAGTTTAGACTCATCCGGTATTCTTACTGCGTCTGTAGCAGTAGCGCCCTGTTAGACTGCTAGTTTAGGTGGGTTCTTGATCCATCAGCACCCTTTCCTTTTTATGTTTTTACGAATCATTACCTATGGTGATGTTGACGCTCCCTTCGGCGTCCTCAATGCTGCTACCGACTACACTCAAGCCGAGATATTGATGCCCTCGTTTCGGTTTTTATTGAGATCAAACGCAAACTCGAAGTGTTTATCTGCGCTCTTGGGAAGAACACCGTCATGCTGATCATGGACGGTATTTCGTTACTCCTATTCTCCCAAGAAACTGGGGCTTTCCAACTTTCTAACTTCGGTGCGATCTCCGCTGGTTAGGTGGCCATCTTCTCCTCGTTACAGTCGCTAACAGCAGGCCTGATCTGAAGGAGGATTTGCTTTAGGTGGTAGTTTTTGTTTTTGTTGTTGTTAAGGTTTCTGTTTTTGTTTTTGCGTATTTATTCTGTGTCTTACGACCTTAACATATCATTAAATAAAGTTATTTTTAAGCAATTGGTATCAATCACCATTTTGTTTTCAGTCACACTTTTTTGGAATGCTTCTTTTAATTATTACTAAATTTTACATTTTACTGCCATATTGAAATTTCATATTCATATTTTTACTCATACTCCACCCAGTTTATGTAATTCAATCACAACATTTCGTTTACGATTTTGTTCACACATTTTTATGGTTTGTTTCTTGAGTCATTCACTTTGCGGCCTCATTACGTGTCACAGACGCAATGCTAATGTTGCTTGTAGCATGCGATTTTTCGAAGTTGTTGCAATATCTTGTGGTTTTTCTGTTATGCTTTTTATTATTCTTTAAGCTGTTATGCTATTGTATTTATTTTTATGGTTATTTCGTCAGAAACAATGCAATTATTGTCACCAGTTAATCTGCGGGCGCCAAAAGCCACTTGAAGTGTGAGAAATCTACGATACAACAAAAGCGCAACAAATGGTGTACTGTCGAATTTTTGGCATCTTCTCATTTTATTTTTTATAGCTATTCGCAAACTATAAACATTATAAAGAGCCGCGAATCTTTGGTTTGCTGGTTTCACTCAACTTCTAAAGGTTTTCCGTTTCCATTAAGTTCCGTAGAACACTTAAAAAAATTCTTTGAATTATTGGAATTAAAAACAAAAAATTGTTTTATTTTTCTCTAATCTATCATTATATAAATATTTAGTATTAAAATTTTTTTTTTTTGTACCAAAGAGATAAAATTTTGGCCTATCTACACAAAAAGTGTATGTTTCTGTAGTAACTCTTTTACGACTCAACAAGAAAAGTGTTTATCGAGCAAACGCAAGTTCACACCATAAATCAAAAAACAAACAAAAATAAGCCTAACATCTAATGCGTCTCACTTTAAAAACCTACGCCACAAAGTGCAACAAAGAATGACGAAAGTGTAAGCAACCAAATAACGCAAGAATTCACTAGAATTGAGTATAATTTACGTAGTCAAATTGAAAGCGCAAAAACAACGCCAATTGCATAATCAGTTTTATGCGCCACATAAATCAAAAACCAGTCACGTTTCGATAGTCTGAGTGGCGCATGCGCGACGCAGTACATTTATATGCCAATCAAGAAACCACTCTTGCTTATTTTCAATTACAGTTTTCATTTTCATGGCAACTTTTTCGTGAATAAATTCCTGAGCGGCAAGTACATACATATATGGACATACAATTATATCCCTGAAAGATTTGCGTATATGGCGAATTTGATATTCTTGTAACTGGTTTGGTAACTTCTCAAACGCAATAAAGAAAGAAAAAAACATTAAGAAAGAAGTAGAAAAAAAGCTGAGTAATAATGATAAAGGTTTCTGTTGCTTTTTGATTGCATTATAAAAATTATGGTTGTAATAATGGGCGAAGTTGTGGAAGAGATTGAGAAAAACAACCTTTTAAGTAGCTATAAAAGGAATTTCACTTTCCACCGACGTTCTGCGGCAAGTTAATTGACCCAAAAGCACGCTTTCTCAGTGATTTTTAATTAATTAAATATGTGTTTGGATATTGTAGAAGTATGTAATACAAAAATTTAAAATTGATAAAGCGGCATAGTGGGTCATTGAGTTTAATGCCTACAAAAGCCTAAAGTAATGAACTTGATTGTGCATCTTTATGAAGTTTAATTGGTGGGCATTGCAAAAGAAACTGCTACATACATCGATTGTTTTGAAATTTGCAGCGTATATTTATACATGTTTCAAGAATACAAAGTGAACTTTTTGAGAAAAAATTATATCTTTTTTGAATTATACGAGTACGAGATCCCCAATAGCGCTAAAAAGGAGTCCGCCACTGAAGTATTGATTCTGCGCTTCTCCGTGAATGAAACGTAAAAATAAAAAAAATCTAGTAATTAGAAGATATTCTCCGTACAATGACTTACAAATGATCAAAAAAGCATGAAAAACTGACAAAATGGCGGAGTCTTTAAAAAAAATTGTTGGTCTGTTTTGGCATGACAAAATTCGATTTCTGATGAAAAATCGATAGGTCATTGTGAGTAGAAGAATTATATAAAAAATGGGTAGAAAACAGGCATTTTATGTTAATCAGGCATTTAATGTTTATCATTTGTCTAGTTATCATTGCAGCAAAATTTAAGAAAGCTGTTTAGAGAAAATAAGTTTAAAAGTAAATAGATAAAATTGATTGAACTGATAGCTTACTCTTTTTATGGATGTAACTCAAAAACTATTTAAGACAACTATTTGAAATTTTAGTATGTTATTTTCAAAGGAATAAACTATCAAAATACGAAAAAGCAAAAAATTAAATGGATTTTTAAAAATTTCAACTTAGGTGTATATTTCACTGCATTTTTATTTAATTTTTTCAAATTTAATTACAATAATCATAAACTCATTTATCGCAATGTTTTAATTGAATTTTTCTCGTATAAATCAATTTATTTAATTATCTGCTCTACTTCGCTTGCATCTTATAACTTCAATTGACAGCATAGTACTTCAAGGGTACCCTAAATCTTTTAATTTTATTTGAACCTAAATTCTATCAATCTAGATACTGTCAGCTGTAAAGCTGCTTGTGTTTCTTAATAGTTTTTTTTACATACTTTTAGTCCATTTTAGTCAATGTAAAAGATCGGCCTTGATATGTTTTGCTTCGCAAGCAATTATGCTCAACACATTAGAGTCCGGCTTCATTACTTAAAAAAAAGTAAGCATGTATATAAAGATTCTTCTATCGATCATTAAAGTGCCGCTTAGCAGCAAAGGCATGCATTTATCGTAGTTGTAATCTTAAATGCCTACTCGGCAGCTTGACGCGCAGCTGTGCTGCAAATAGCTGTGGTAATGGTCAAATGTTGTAGATGTGTTGGTAAATTTGCTGGCTGGACGTGACTGGCTTGGAATTTCAATGAAATGTTTAAACCTTTTTCGTTGCCAATAACTTTGCTGCTGATAAACTTTTCAGGGTTTTAGTGACGATTATTTAAAACGAAGCACAAATAAATTTAAAATAATAATAAAAGTAAAAAAAATGCATTATTTATAAAAACAAATATTGTTAAAAATAATACACAAGTTTCTAGAAATAAAAATCCATTTTTTATTAAAACAAATATTGTTAAAAATAATACACCAGTTTCCAGAAATAAGTTATTTATAATGTAATTCTAAAAATTTATTTCACTGAAAAAATGTGTAGATTTGGGTGCTTTTGTGAAAGTAATAAGGTTTTCATAATTAAAAAAAAAATAAATTTATTTTTAACCTTTTATGAAAGTAGTAAGCTTTATATAGTATTTCAAAAAGCTTTAAAAATAGTTTTTAAACATTTTCTGAGTGTACAATTATTTTTCAAAAAAATATATATTTTTTTTGCCTTAGGTATACTAAAGAAAACGTGATCAGTTATTTTGTGGAAATAATAAATATCCGAAACAGAAAAAAAAAACATCAATAGCGCTATATCTATAGCAAAATTGATTTAATATTAATGTCTAATTCTTTTAACTGCGCTATATATATACATATACACTAGTTTATAATTCGCATGAAGCGCAGACATCATAAACGATTACTATTCCTCTTGCATTTAACAAGTGAACACCATCTGCCATCGCAAAGGACCAAATTGGTCTCTGCGTGAGTTATTAACCCACCAGATTAACCTAACCTACATATCCAAGTGGGATTCATTGGTTTTAAAATAACTACTATATTTATGTATATTTCAAATCTTATGTATTACCTAAAATTTTGTTTTTTACATTTCATCTATAAAAGAGTGTTGAAAGGCAAAATGCCGTGAAAATTTAATGCTTTTTCACGCTTGAATCAATAATTTGATGCTCACAACAAGGCTTAATTATTATTTTGACGCTTTTAAAGCATTTATAGTAATTTAAAATTTCATTTTCCTCAATTAATTTATGTCGAATGCACAAACAAAAATAAACATTTCAGTGCCAACTACAATAACACTTGTATCTTTTCATTCTCTTTTTCATTGCAGTTGAAAAGCAGTTTGAATACAGCGGTTGCATATAAAAGCGGTAACATTAATTATGGCAGACAGTGGAAAAATGACAATCAATGAAAGTGAAAATGCGGAAAAATAAACAATTTACTTGAAAGGCATTCTTATTTACATAATAAAAAGGCAAAATGGTTAAACGATGCGCCATGCGCGGTGTGCTTTAGGATTTATATGGTTGTATTGAATGCAGCAATGGCGCAGCTTTATAAATATATCGAGCTTAGCATGACAGGAAATTATTTGTTTGGACTAAAAATAATGTGGAGTAAATGAGAGACTCATTTTATAAAGGAAAACTGTTTGTTTAGTTAAAGAAATAACTGAAATTTTATATAAATACTCCTAACTTGAGTATCACTTGTCGTTAATAAGAGAAGACGCCGTTAAACGAGATGCTATAATACACCGTATGATACACCCGTGAAAACTGAAAGCATTAAGTTGCTGAATTTTCAACATTTATGCTTATTATCTTGATGTTGTTGAAACTTATGCAATTAAAAATGTATCTAACAAGCTATTGGAGCACAGTTTTATTACTAAAGAATAACCACAACACTTGGTTTAATCAGAAATGTGTATCTATATCGGCAAAAACTATACTTTTAAAAAATAATAAGCTGCAACTTAGCTTAAATAGTATTTGACATGAAATAGGCACACAAGAGCAAAGATAATTTCATCTCAGTAAATATGCTTAAGAAGTTCCAGCTGCATAAGAGTGTCAAGTTCTACGCTACAGATGAAGAAAACTGCGCACACCTCTAAAGAAGTACGAAACATAAAAGCAAACAGAGTAGGAAAACAATAAAATTGAAGACTTAAATACGAATTGCAGCTGCGCGAAGTGAAGTTTAAAAAAGAAACTATAGACTTACAGCAATCAACAAAGCGGCGTGGGAAACAAAAATTTGAAAATAAAAGCCAAGTATAAGAAAATGAATTATAACTGAATAAAATCACATTAAACGAAACATAAATTGGGGGCAGATAGCTGCTTAAGGAATATGTTGAGACTTTCAAGTCAATAAACAGAGAGTTAAATGTGGCTGCTCTACGAATATACTTATATAAGTGTATTAGCGAAAGTCTATACTTAAGCGCAAAATAATGATTTTCTAACAAATTAGAACAAAATGGCACAAAAGTTTACCCCACAGACTGTGAAATACAGCTCCCATATAAAAAAAATAAAATAAAATAAAAAATTAGCAAACTCACGGCATATAAACACACACACACCACTGAAGTCTTCAACCAGTGCTAAAACAAAGGGAAGTGAATTAAAAAAAAAAAAACGAAAAACTCCCAACTTATTATAGCAAAGCAAAACGTTACAGCGTTAAACTTACGAAAAACAACAAAAAATTACTACACTCCTGTGTGCGATGACTAAGCAGTGGCAGCAACAATGCACATACAAGTGGAGCAACATGCGTGGCTGACAAGTTGTGAATTTGGTAGCAACAATGCTGACAAATGTTGAAAGATGAGTGATTAAAATGTCACTTGAAGTTGCGCAGCAGTTAGTCGCCGTGCGATAAGCAGCACTTACACAACAACAACAAAATCTGAAAATAAATATATAAAAATGGAAATAAAGAAGAAAAGAAGCTGTAAGAGAAGTAGAAAATTGAAAATAAAGAATGGTACAAAAAATTTTGACGCATTGCGCGCATGCAACAGCAACCGAAAGCTGTATAACAACAACAACCAAGAAAAGATGATGCCACAAGAAATCTTGCGCGAAAAAGCAACGCAAAAAGTTAGCAACAACACTTGCAATATAGTTACAAGCACAAAACTAATAAATTAACAACAACAATCACTTCATTCACATCTAAAGACATCAGTTACTGACTGACTGACTGCTGCGCCGCGGCGTTGCTCAAGTAGAATACGCTCAAAGCGGCCAACGACAAGCAGTAACGCTTGCGGCAATGTATGAATGAATAAATGAAACTGCAATAAAAATTACAGCAACAACAACATTACGTAGCAGCAGCAACTAGTGATGGCGACAACAATAACAATAAATTATAGAACGGCAGTGAAAATGTGTAGCGTAAAAAAATCGAATTTCTATTGAAACGCCGGACTGGAGATGGGTTGCGCTGACTGAATTGGACAAGCAGAAAGACAGACGACCGGATTCAGTTCAATAGTCATTGAATAACTGACTGGTACGTTGTCTGTGCCTTTGTATGTAGCTGCAAGCGAAGAAAGTTTACAGCGGGAGTGGTATACTCGTATCTACGGGTGAAAATAAAATTTGCATAAAAAACAACACATTATCTAAAAGTGATCACAGTAATATAAAAAAAAGATATTTGACTGCAATGAGGCTATAATACTCTTCAGAGATAGATTTTTTAGCATAAAGGGTTATAAAAGAATGTTTTAGCTGATTTTGATAGGTCAGTTTGTATGGCAGCTATATACTAAAGTGGTCCGATTTGAACAATAAGTTCGTAGATTGTATAGTAATCGACAATAATAATCCATGCCAAATTTTGTAAAGATATCTCTTCAAACAGAAAAGTTTTCCATACAAGGTTTATAGTTTGATCGGTCAGTTTGTATGGCAGCTATATGAAATAGTGGTCAGATATCGGCCACTCCGATAAACTTCCTGGTGAGAAAATGATGTGTCCAAAGTTTCGTACCGATATCTCAAGAAATGAAGTATTAGTCCGCGTATATATAGAGAGACGGATATGACTTAATCGACTCAGCTCGTCACGCTTATCATTTATAACTTATATATTTATATATATGTATATTTGATTAATGATTAAACCTAAGTCTTGTATAGTAGTTAGGTTACCATAGATGGTTAGGTTAGATGTCTGATCCTTCAGCGTGGCAGAAGAATCACACTTAGACTGCTGTGTTTAGTGCTTTATGAACCTGTAGATTTTTTTATAGTAAATATGCGGTTAATACTTTCTCATATACATATATGATTTGAAATTCCAAAAAAAAAAAAAATTTTTAATTTTTAATTTTTTTTTAATTTTTTTTAATTTTAAATTTAAACTTTTTTAATTTTTTTTTTAATTTTTTTTATTTAATTTTTTTTTATTTTCAAATTTTTTATTTTCAAAATATATTTTTTAATTTTAATTTTTTTTTTTATTTTAATTTGTTTTTTTTTTTTAATTTATTCAAATATTTATAGAAAATTTGAACTTTTCTGCACTCATCACTTCCAATTACCCGAATTAACTGCACTAATTAATGATCGTAAAACTTAATTAATTGAAAGAGAAATTGTTTTCACACAAAAACAACAATAAGCGCAGTGATAAAATCAGTAAGCAATACGCAGAGAGAAAGGTAGACCCAAACAAGAGAAAAGTTCACCAAACCATCAAGTTTTTTCGGACAGGCCCATAAATCATATATCGTTAAACGTATGCAGAGATACAACAACTAACCAAAATAACAACAACAAAAATAAACAACCACACCACAACGTTTATTGAACTCTCTACGCTGCATTTTTAGAAAAAGAAAAACTTCATTAAATTGGTAGTCGCCTTTTATGCCCAGTTAAGGAAATAAAAGTCAAGCGCGCTTAATAGCCAAGGTAGCGGCAGCAGCCTTAGCAGCCAACGCCACAACAGCAACAGCATCAATTACAACAACTACAACTATAGTAAAAGCAACAGTAAGAAATGCCTCAAGCGCTTCAGCGCGCTTCCCAGAAAGGCCAACGGTCTACAACGCTGCAGACGGAAATCACAGCAGCGCCGGCGCGCACGACTTTCGAAAGTGAAATACAAACGCATACAAACAAATGCAAGCGAAAAGCACATGCACACACATAAGCAAAGAAATGTATACATGTAAATGTGCGTGTGTATAGAAACCAATTGAAAGTGAATTTATGTGCACCAAAGAGCACGCAGTGAACTTTTTTAACACGAACTTGCAAACATTTAACACAGACAGAGTTAAATAGTGCAATAATTTGAGGTGTCACTAAATGTTTGTTTATAATATTTTATGGTGCACACACGTTTGTCGCGAAATTGTGTGTTTACAGTTTTTTTAATTAAATCAAATTTCATTTTTTCTTGCGTGCTTTTGGCACTTAGTTGGGTGTTGACAACAAAAATTACAATAACAATAATAAGGAGTAGCGGTGCGGGTGAAGGCAGCAAAAATGGAGTCCGAAGAAATAACCAAAATGGTGGACGGCGTTTATAAGGTAGGCTCAGTGCGCTTAATTTAAATGTAATTAATTTTTTACAATGCAAAAATAAACATGTTTAATTAAATTAATTAAAGTAAAAATTTACAATTTTTTTGTTTTTTTTTTTAGAATTTTAACAAACGCAATGACAAAGTTTATTTTAAAAAATTTGCTGGCTTTTTAATTATTGACTCAATTTTAATTATAATTTCTTTTTTACAATGAAAAAAATTAATGGAGTTAATTAAATTAAATTTTGTTTAATTTGAATTTTTGAAACTGTTAGTTTCAAACAATGTCGTCGTTATACGCCACTTAAGAAGAAAAAGTTAGTTTCAAACAGTTTATTTGCGATTTTAATTATTTTTTGAATTATTTGGAAATAATATTTAATTAATTAAATTAATTAACAAAATTAACACGAAACTGATTTTTTTACAAAAAGTTTATTATATATCTATTTTTAAATTATTTAATTAATTTTAAAAATTAAAAAAAAAAAAAACTTAATACATTTTTTCCTTTTATATTTTTCGTTATTTTTTTGATATACAATTTATTTGTACTATGTGATGGGTAAAAAATAAAAAAAAACAATTTTTTCGCTTGGTACTCTGAAAAGTAATTTTTTGAACAACTTTAAAAAAATCTCTCTAAAGATGAGCTCTTACAGTTTTCTATCTTTTTTCATATTATTCGATAGAAAAATACATATCTCGCTACCAACTACTTGAAAAAATAACTCGGTTCAAAAGTTTTATAGGAAATAACGTTTCTAACGATTTTTTCGTAAACCTAACCGTTTAAAAGATGTAGAGCATTAAATTTCAACCGTTAATAACTGCCCGTTGCAATTAATTGCTCATACTTGGAAAGACTTTCTTGGAGGTCTTAGAACCTATTTTTCAAAGTACCAAAAATATTCCTTTTTTTACCACCTTAATTTATATATATATATATATATAAATTTACTACTTCCACTCCTCCAACTTTACGGCAGCTCACTGTCAAACTGCTGCTTGGCACTTTTATGGCAACCAAGCTGCTTTGCTTGTTGCGGCTTTCCGCTTTTATCATAGCTTGTTTTGGGGGAAGCGTAAATAATTGGCAATTGTTCGAATATTGCAGGATGTTGACTGAGTTTCTGTCGCTGCAAGCTAGTGAAAGTGAAAAGTGGTTGTCACAGCCTATTAAATTTTAAGACGTGAAATTTCATGTAAATAAACACAATTGGCTAAAAAATTGCATAAATAAAGTATAAATCAACTAGCTTGAATTAGTTACTGGACAGAAATGAGCATGTGCAAAGTTTTGGATCGGAGCAACGGATACACATTTTTAAATCGACAAAGCTTGTCACGTTAATGATTTATATGTATATTTTGTAAGGTCTACTATGTTTTCTTTCAGTCCTTTGCATCGTTTATATACAGATCAATGCAGAAATTTTTAATGATACTGTGAATATAAAGCTTTTCAGTCATAGTCACTTCTAAAAAATTAGAATTTTTATCAATTTGAGGTCCAAAAAGGCATTAAATAGACATCAAATCGTAAACAGTTTTTTATTTCAGTTTTGTTATTTTATATTTTCTTTCCATGAGCTTCAGCCTACTATAAATTTCTTACACTTTTTACTACTTTCAAAAATGAATATATTATCGTTAAATTAATGCTTGATTTATTAAAAAAAATTACTCGTGAAAAAAATTTATTTTCTATAGCTGCCAAATTGCATGTCTAAACACATATCCTAACTTCTTTTGCTAATCAATAACTGGTTTCCTACGTTTGACCATATTAAAACAGATATTAAGAAACATAGCCACCGGCTAAAATTGTTTTTAAAGTAATTTATGCGCATTTTTGTTAAAATTCAACTTGATTTGCCTATTGCCATTACGGCTGGAAAAACAGAAGTGGTATGTCTAAAAGACAAATTAGCTATGATAAAAAATGCAACTTAATTTGATTTATGAGCGCATAAAGAGACAAGCTATGTATAAATAATTGGGTAAATTAAGATATCAAAATAAAATTATAATTGAGGGGTAGCCGCACATTATTAAAAATTATTTATATTTTTTTTTTAATTGCTTTATGTCTTTATGCAATTATGCAGATTTGCTACCTGTAAAAGTTATGCTTGCAAATGAATTGCCAGGCAGGAAGTGAGCGCATGCTGTTAGATTACCCCTATGGAGGTAATAGCACACACATATTCATCATACGCCACGTATAACGTGCGTTCGTTTCCTGAGTCTTCTGAATTAGCTCGCTAGTTGTAAGCAATGGTAATGCAATGTAAAGTTTCACAGCAACAACAACTTATAAAATTATGTAAATTCACGCAGTTTGCCCAATTGGCGTAATTTCAATAAAATTGTAATAAAATAGCAACAACAACTAGCACAAGCATAGTCAAACTCGCACTCGCACTCGCTCAACTAAAAAGCGCGAAGTGGGAAATAAGAAATTAGCGAAATGCCTAAAATAACACAATCAATTTATGCAACTTGCTGTCTTACTTGCCAGCAAGCAACTTGCCACATTAGTTCAACTAGTTGTCACTGCCAGTGTGGTGGCAAGTGTCGGCTTGCGGCTGCATAAGTGTAGAGAAAAAGCTGTTTGCTATTTGCTGCTTGCTGCTTAAATGCTAAAATGCGCGACAAGATTTCCGTAATATGATGCTGCCGCGAGCTAAAGCATTTTGGTCAAGCTAGCGGCAAAATACAAGGCAGCTAACTGTTGTAGCTGTGAGGCGGCTGACAAAATTATTTGCAAACTTATTGCATACCCCTAGCTAGAGTTCGTGGCTGTTGCGGTGCTTAGCGCAGTTAATTTCAATATTTTTGTTTTTCACTCAATAAAATACAAAATGCAACAACTCCATGTTTGTTTGCGTATATTGCCGCTGTAAAAGAAAAAGTGGTTAGTTGCAACAGTGAGTTGCAAGCTTTGGGTGTTGTGCCGTTGAGTGCAGCTACAAAAATTTCAAAAGTTTCTTGCATAACCCCTAACTGAAGAAAACTGGGAAAATGAAAATAATAGCACAATAGCAGTGATGCGCCGCAGTTGAAGAAGACTCAACATGTATGCGGCAACAGTACTCGCTCGCCATAAATGCGATGGCTAGGCTATGCAAACATTCATACTCGTGCTGCTTGTGCGCTTTTGTAAAATTCAATGATATTATCGTCTGGATACATATATGTAAGTGCTTATGACATAGTTTTGAAAAATACTGTAGTTTGGAGTTACTCGTACCATAAACATATGACAATCTTCAAATCTCTTTTAGATATGGAAAAGTGGCGAATTTGTCATTGTACGAGTTTTATGCATTTTTTTATTGCTGCTGAGTTCAGAGAGAAGGAAATAAATAAAACAGGAGACAACGTTAACTTCGCTTGCATTGAAACTATAATAGCCTCCACAGTGGTATTCCTTATAGCATAAAAGGGTACAAAAAGACCTTTATCGTTATTTTGAACGACCATATTGTATGGCAGCTATCTGCTATAGTGGTTTTAACTGAAAAATTTGTTTGGAGATCATAGCGCTGCTTTGAATAATAAACTACGTCAAATATTGCGAAAATATCTTGCCAATTAAAAATGTTTTCCTTCAAGCGCTAGTTCTGATCGTTCAGTTTGTATGACAGCTATATGCTATAGTTATCCGATATCGACGGTTCCGATAAATGAGTAGCTTCTTGTGGAGAAGAAGACGTCCGCAAAATTTAAAATCGATATCTCATAAATTTAAGGGCTTATTTGAGTGTCTACAGATAGGAGGACTTGACTAAATCGACTTAGCTCGCCACGCTATTCCATATATACTTTAAACGGTCTCCTAAGTTTCTTGCTGGCTGTTTCTGACTTTATGGCAAACTGGATATTTTTTTTTTTAAATTTTGTTTATACATTCCAACTAGTTCAAATAAGAAAGAGCTAACAAGCAACTTGAATATGACTTAAACGTATAATTACAAAATTACTATGAGAGTATTGGCTAATTTGAAAGAAATTGTTGGATGACTTTCTTATTGTTTTCGTTAGTACATCCCCAGAGTTGTGCACCATAGCTACATATCGGTCGGAGTATTTGCTTTTAGATAAGTAACTTATTTTCGTTGGATAACACAGATTTGTTACCGATTAACCAATTATAATTTTTGAGTGGGTGTCCAGCTACTTACGTTTGTTTTCTACGTGAACTTTCCACCGTAGCTTAGAGTCAAGCGTCATTCCTAAGTATTTAGTTGAATTAAAGTATGGTATTCGTGCACCGTCTATGAAAATTGGTAAGTGCTGTATCTTGTTGTATGTGAAAACAAGTGTTGGTACTCTTCAAATTGGATTTGATGCCTTAGAGGACTGTACACAGAGCTAAGTGAGAGCGGACTTTTAACTCCGTAAATAGTCACTGTTGTAGCTTGAAACTTATCAGTTGAAAGTTTTTCTTCCTCAAAATGTTTAATCGTACTTTTTATTAATATTGCGCTTCCGCCACGGGTGCAATTGCTAGGATGAATTGTATGGTAAGTTTCATAGTTTTTAATTTTAAAATAGGTTTGTAACGTAAAATGTGTCTCCGATATCATGCATACGTCAACATTTTCCAGAAGTTCAGTTCAATACAATTTCGATTGTCTGGTGGATATGGTGCTTGAAAATCGTCAGGCTAGTGTTAGAGAAATTTTTGAAAATTCACAAAAAAAAATTTAAAACTGTTTTTAAAAAATGAAATTGAAAATTATTAATTTAAAAAAATCGTAAAAAAATTTTAGAACTATATTTAATATGATAAATTGAAAATTATAAATTTTAAAACATTTCAAAAAAATATTTAAAACAATTTTTAATATTAGAAATTGAAAATTATTAATTTTTAAAAAAAATTAAAACTATGTTTTGAGAAATTGAAAAATACAATAATTTTAAAATTTTTTTGTGATTTTTTTTTAATTGAAAAATTATTTTTTACCTTCTATCACAACATAATGCCGCAATATCAAGAATATACTCACAAGTTTTTTTAAAATTTCTTATTTTTTACAGTTAAAATTTTGAATTAATCCTTAACAGTTTGATATAAAAGCTGTCTTTCAAACTGGTGCAAAATGTAGCAGCCATATTAGTTAAACACTTACGAAATTTCCATAGAAGTCCAAAACTAAGCGGCAGTTGAGATCATACTGATTACAAACTAGTTTATGTTATATATCAAAAAAATGGGCTTGTCTCCTAAGCAAAGATAATATAGTAAATGAAAAGTTGTTACTCGCTTAGATAACGCTTACACAGACACTGACACTGCGCAATAATATCCGTTATAATACCCACACGTTGCATCATTAAACATATAATTAAAGTAAAAAAGTTGTCTCTTCATTTTTATGCATATGTCTGCATTTATATACAAATAAGCGATAGGTACGAAGGCATGAATACGTATTTAGATGTGGGTTGCTGATTGAATGTATCGCGTGATAAGTTTGCAGACACATAAAAAAGTTTTTGAATAGCGCAGTTGATAAAATGTGTGTTTTTGAATAATTTTTTATTATTGCTGTGTATTTGGATAGCAAAAGGTTTATAGGGCTCACTTTATACCAAGAAAAATATACACGCATTTGTATAAAGTTCTTATTGTACTCTTATTAAATGCACTTCTATATATAATACTGACCATGCACAATATGCTGGCAAAAGCAGTAAGCAACAAGAAAGTTGGGCTTAAAGAAAACACAGTAAGAATGGCAACTCGGTCACGCAACATGGCAGTGTTGGCATCGGAAGCAAAAACTGGGTTGGGAAGGTAGGGTCCAAACAAACTGTTGAACAAAAGCATTAGCTCTTTGCAAGACACATAATGCGAGTCAGTAAAAGTATGCAGTAAAAGCAATTTAGGGAAACCCTCTAAATGCCGAACTGTTACAAGCGGAACGATTCACACTGTGCCAGAAACGAAGTAGTAAACACACGCACACCCTCATATACACACATATGTAGAGCCAAGCCCAGTTATAAAAAACAAAAGGAATATGTAAACAGACAAACAACTGCCCAACTGAGCTGACAGCCAAAGAAAGAAGGCGCAATATATTGTGTGGCCGCAAATTGGAGGGAGCGGCAGTGGTGAGGGAGGTGTAACCACGTCCTATAGGCTGCATGCGGTGCAAAGTCTAAAGGGTTAGCAGACAACACTAACTAAGACACATTATGTGTGGGCATGTTGAGTATTTCGTATGAGCAAAAAAAGAAAAAAATTAATTGCAACACCAATAAACTATTTGTGAAAGATATGTTTGTAGAACACACGCGTATCAAGCACGCACGCACATACGTACGCGGATTATGCAAATTTTATATATTTACTCGTATGTATGTGTGCAAGTACCTGTGCTTTGCTAGCAATGGCATTTCAAAGGTTTCTTGGTCAAAGAACTGCTGCAGCCAAACCCATAAGTGCATAAATTTTGTGCTATTGCTTATAGCTACATATATAAAATATATGCATGTATGTATGTATGCGTTCAGCTAAAGCAAAGTGTGGCAGCTTAGCACACCTGTGTGTCGTTCTTACGTACAACAAGTGTTTTGGTGCTATTTTTTTTCCTTGCTTGGTATACATACATATCAAAATATTTTTTTGTCTTATTTTGCGGTTTATGCGCACAAAAAAGTTTTTGCAACCGCCTGCGGTCAGCATAACTAACGTTCGACTTTTCTCTTTACTCGCTCATTCACTCAGCGTCGATACGTTTGCTGTCGTGCTTCCGCTGCTGGTTTAAAGTGACGTTGATGGGTCTGTCATATTGATTTGTATATGGGAGTGTGTGGCCTGCGGCATGCCACAGGTATGCGAAAACCGTAAACGAGTGTGCAAAATTATACAGGGTAGACGCTTTATGAATATGGGATTTTTGAAAACATACTTGTAGTATATATATTTTTAGTGAAAGAATTTGATCTTTTATTTCAAAACGGAGATAAAGGCTGGATAGTCTGAGTTACTTAGGAATGTTTTTTTTTTATTTAAGAAGTTTTTCAGTTTTAAATCATACTGAACTGAGTTACTTCGGAAAAAGTAAATGTTTCTTCAAATTTTAGACATTTGTGCTAATTTTTTAATAATATGCATGGCGATTTTCGAAACTATATGTGTATATAGTATAATTTTTCGAAATTTTACTCGAATTTCTACTCAGTGGAAGCATAGCAGCCTTAGCTGCTTCAGAACAAATGTTAAATGAAAGAATTTTTCAAAAACATTTTGAGTGTTTTAGAACTTAATTGATTCAGTGTTGCCAAAATTCATATAATATTAATGCTGAAGTCAAAAAATTTCAAATATATTATTTGATAGCAAAGTAATGCTAGAGTTTCCCTCAAACTTATGCTGAGCTTTGCTTGCTGCTGAAAAATTTCCTCATATATATATCAAAACTAACCTCTCATGAAATTCCATAAATGTTTTTATAAGAGTCACCCATATTCACTACTAAATATAGGTTAAAACCGCAGCAGTGATACACGCAAATAAATAGGCCTCTTGTAACTAACGTTTTGAACGCCGCTTGAGCACTCAGAAGCTACTTGTTTCGACTTAACACAGAAACTAATAGAATTTGAAACAAAAAAACAATAAGAATTGGAACTGTGCTCAATTGGTGAAACCGCACGTCATTGCTGTGGTAGACTTGCATGTAAACATATGCTGAGATGCGCATATATTTACTAAAGAGCCAGATACAAAATTTATACGTGCACTTATAGACTAGGGAAACACTATTATGGGTTTTTAATGAATATACTATACTTGTATAGTTGAGAACTGCGCAGAAAGGCAAGTACGCGGCTGTTTTCTTTATGCTATTTTAACACTTTTGTTCCTAGTTATTCTCTTTACTATGCACTTTTTGGAGTCTCTCCTGCTTACTGCCTTTTTGCATTACACCGAAGCCGATTGGCATCGAAAATGCGGTCAACCAGCACTTAAAAAATTAACAGGCTTCAAATGATAAACAAAACGTAAAGCAAAAGCTGCAAGAGCGCGTATAGAGTTTTAAGGTTGTGTGGCGCACATTAGAATGGCGACAAGGTAGTCACACACTTGTGTGTGTGCGTATATTAAGTGCAGTACCACTAGCTACAAATTTGAATGGCATTTCGGTTTTTATGGGTGAATGGCGCACTTAGTGGCTGCTATTAAAATTCAGCTAGAAAAATTTGCTTTGGTATGTGTTCAAAAATTGTTTGCATGCAAACAATTGTTTTAGTAACTACTATTTCAACAACTTCTATGCGTATGCTTCCTGAATGTGAGCGCTATGACGTCTGTTTGCAGCTTCTTGCCATTTTTGGGGATAATAAAATGCACTATGATGAGATGCTTTTTTAAGTAGAGAGAAATACATATAAACATTTTGTTATTTCGCATTAGACGAAACTAATTTAATATACAGTAAAAAGTGCTAATTTTTCTAGCCTAAGAGTTTAAAATCATATCAAAGATAAAAAATCTGTATAGGTATGATATTTTGATAATATGAGTCAAATATTAAGCGGTACAGCTAGTCGAGAGCCTTAAAAACAGCCTAACGTTGACAGCTTTTTCTGTGAATAAGAAAAAGGGATTTGAATTTCTCTCTTTTAGCTAGGCCAATATTCAGAATTTCAGAGGGTAGAAGACCCGCAGTAATTCTCGGACTCTTTCATAAGACGTATATATAAATTGTTTGCAAATGGTACTTATCAAAAACGTTAAATTTTTCATCAAAGAATTACTATGAAATCGTTTATAGAGGAAAATAATAATAATAAAAAATATATAAAAGATATTTAGAAGAAATGTAAAATTAAAAGAAGAAAAATAAATATAAAAATAAACAAAAAAATATATATATTTATTTAATATAAAAAATAAAATTAAAAAAAAATTATATCTAAAAATTATTTAAAAGAATTAAATATAAAAAACAAAAGAAATTTATATAAAAACAAGAAAAAATGTTAGCTTCGGCTAAAGCTAATATACCCTTCACAGGTGCATTTCTTTTAGTAACTATGTGTCCAGTTTGTATGGAAGCTATATGCTATAGTAATCCGATCTGAACAATTTTTTCGGAGATTATGTTATTACCTTAAGTAGTAATCTACTTCAAATTTCGTGAAGATACCACGTCAAATGCGAAAGTTTTCCATATAAGCCCTTGATTCCGATCGTTCGGTTTATATGGCAACTATATGCAATAGTGAGCCGATCTGAACAATTTTTTCGGAGATTACATTGCTGCCTTAGAAAATAATCTATACCAAATTTCGTGAATATATCTTGTTAAATGCAAAAGTTTTCCATACAATAAGTTGATACCGATCATTCAGTTTGTATGGCAGCTATATGTTATAATGGTCCGATATCGGCAATTCCGACAAATGAGCAGCTTCTTGAAGATAAAATGACGTTTACAAAATTTTAAAACGATATCTTAAAAACTAAGGGACTCGTTCGTATATATACAGACAGACAGATAGACAAACAGACGCACATGGCTAAATCGACTCAGTTCAACATTTTGATCATTTATATATATACTTTATAGGGTTTCCGACGCTTCCTTCTGGGTGTTACAAACTTCGTGACAAACTTAATATACCCTGTTCAGGGTATAATAATAAAAAAGGGCCATGAAGCTGTAAGTAAATTTTCTAGGCGATACCTACGATATACTCTGAATACCCTGCCCCGAGTTTAAAAAGTGCAGTTTTAAGACTGACTGATACGAATGCTTCGATAATACAGCGAATTATCACACTTAAAGCAATTTTTTTTTTCTGTAATATTTATAAAAACGCTAAGCTAGCCTAACACTTTTAAAATTACGCGAAACTAAGCCATTCAGTATTCGTTATTAAAAAAAGAAACAAAAAAAAAATATTTTATTAACTTAACTAATTATTTACTATGTTTAAAACACAGATTTATTAGATACTAGCTACCTACATTCTTATGCAGTTAAATGTCTTACTTTTAATACAGTCACTCTACCTACTTGAGCTTTTCAACATACCGTTTATACATATAAACAAGCATACAAAAAAAGACCACTAACTTCAGCTGTCACTAATTACTTGAAAATTACAATTTTCCATGCATAATCAAGTAATTTCATTCAAAAGCTGGTTTTATAAATCAATGCTATCAATGCTGCCGCACAATTTCCACATTGCCTTAAATGCCATGCACAAATTTTCCACAGACGCTGCGAATACAAATTCGTTTTAGGCTATGCTTTGCAGCTGAGTTTTCATACAACATATTTTTCTAATTGGCATTCTTGCTGCTTGCAGAGCAGCAGCAACAACAAGCAATGTGATATTTAGAAAAACTAGGCGGTAAGCATTTGGTAGGTGTGTCCCTGGCCTGTGCGCCGTCGCCAATGTAGCCATTAGCCGAACAGGTTTGTTGCTTAAGTCTTTCGTTGCAAGTTGCAGTCAAGTTGAGCTCAATCATTGAATTCCAAAGCAAGCGGTAGACGTTAGAATCAAAGCGTTTAGTTGATTACGGTGCACACATACATACACGCATGTGAATACACATATATATATATATATATGTATATGTAAGATGTATATATGTACGTGTATGTATGGCATTTTAGTATGCAATTCAATGCTATGCCAGCTTTTGCTTTAGCCACCATATCAGTTGGCAGCTATTGTGGCATTTGTGGAAAGTGGTATCCGCGTTGCACTACAATAAGTTGTATGCAACTGAAATTTATTATAAGTTAGTTTGACTTTTCTAAAACTTTACGCTTTGCCACTGTGTCTTAACTAGGGTAAGTGTATGGGCTTAGTGGCTTGCAGGCTTTGCATATGCGCATGCCACACATTCCCTTTTGCCGCATAATACCATTCACTCGTCGCTCAATGAAAGTGTTAGACCAAGTTACGCTCACACACATGCACATACATATACATATATGTACTATGTTTTATGTGGCCTGTCAGTGAGGCCACGGTAGTCGATAGCCACGAGGCAAATTGTCCGGTTAAACTGCAGATATTTTAACTAGATAGCCATCACTAAACCGGTTGCACACGTATGCATAGCAGTTCATGTGTTGTTCTTGTAATTGCGCAACTAATTATGGCTCGTAAATTATCTTGATGTAGCTGCAAATAAAAATGCATATCCAGTAATGGTTTTATGACTTTTTTGTGATTGTTGCTTTGTGAATGGAAAGTGTAAAGTGAAATATTAAAAAAAATGCTGAAACGAAGGGTACTATACCGTTGCTAATTATTGGATTTTGCATTTTTTAATACATATTCATTAGTATATTGCCGGAAAGTAATCAATCAATAACTGTTGACAGCATTCTAATTAAATATAACGGCGGTTTATATAATATCTACGCCAATAAAGCAGAAGAAGAAGAAAGTTTTTATAATATTTCACTTCAAAGTTTACATAACTTTTGCTTTCAATACTTTTTCGCTTTACAAAAATTTGGTTTTCAACTCAAAATTATCATCATCAGAAGGCGATAGCTACCTTTTTTTGCTAAAATCTGTAACGGATTATACCAGTCTCTTATATTTATAGCAGTTGTTTGTTGGAATTGCTACAGTTTATAGTATTTTTACTAGTATATCATACTAATATCAGTCTCCTATATTTATACCTGTTGTTTTTTCTATAAAATCTTTATAAAATGTGCGAATCGAAGCGATTGTATCAATTTCTGGTATTTATACTAGTCTCTTATATTTATACCAGTTTGTACTTATACCAGTTGTTGGTTCGATTCGCTACTGTCTAAACTTTCACAAATTGAAGCCACTCGTTTTTTCCGACAGCTATCTAATGAAAGATTTATTTCAAATTATACGTATTTTATTTGAATGCTATTTTTACCTTCAAGTTTAAAGGCATATATTGTACATTTGTGTATTTATTTGGTAGCCTATGAAATTTTCTTCTGCTTCAGAAATCCCCATTCGATAAGATATTTCTTCTTGACTGCTAACAACAAAAACACTCCCCACTCCCTTGAAACTGTTAGTTGCAGCAGAAACCCTCAACACTCGCATGAGGCTCAGAGATTCAGCAGCTGTCTTAAAAATAAATATGTTTTTGATACACTCTGCATTACTGCGCACCATACAGTGCTATCTGCCTTCCATTTTGTTAATAAAAATATACGTTAAATAAAACTGTTTTTCATAATAAATTATTCCCTGAAAAGGAGGTCAATTGCGGTCAAAATGAAGCCTTTGAAACAGCAATATTACACAAATTTGTCAGAAAAGATAAAAAAAAGATGCAAAAAAAAAGAAAAAGTACAAAAAAAAAGAAAAAAAATTAAAAAAAATTAAAAAAAAAAAAAAGAAATAAAAAATGTCAAGAAATGAGTACAAGTTAATAAAGATGATGTCAAATCGAAATTACACTTAAAACTCACTGTCAATGTTACGCGTACTAGCGGCGCTGCCACTTATGTACACACACTGGCAATAAAATAAAAATATATGCACAAATAAATACGCGACTTGTTGTCATATTCGCACAAGCAACGGCACAAACGGCACGTTCATGAACGAATTAATTGCAGGCTGACAAGTATTTTGTAATTAAATTTGTAAAAAATGACATCATACATGCGACTGTGCAACAAAGACAGGTTAGGCGGGCAACATGTAGCGCGAAAAAACGTCGAAGAAGGCGAAGAAGATGAAACAATTGCACTAAAGTCGTAAAAACACAGGCAATAAAATAATTTGATAGCTGTAAACATTTAAGAGCGCCGATGAATTAAAATTTGGAGACAGCGAAAAATGTAGCAACACACACAGCACTGCATGGCATGACGCAAAATAACACGCAATCAACGTGCCACAAAATGTAACAACATTTTGGCGTTAATGTGGCACAAATGCAATAGTAATAGTGTGGTGTGGTTTGTTATTATTTGTTGTTGTTTGTTATTAGTTGTGGCGCTCGACGACAATTTAATAGGTTTGGCCGCGTTTAAAGCGTTTTCAGCCAAATAATTTTTGTGTCGAGGAAGTCAGCAGGCGGAAAATGAGGTGATAAATGGCTGTTGGCCAATCAATTGCGTGTAAAAAAGTAAAAAATAAAAAATGTAAGCAATTAAATAATGATGATGGGAAAAAGTGCTAAAAGTAATGATTTTTTATCTTTGATAGATAAAAAAATATTTAGAAATATTTACTGTTTTGAATAGTAAAATATTTCATCAATAAAAAAAATAAAATGGTTGATTTTTGGATTTGAAATAATTTGAAGCAGTACTAATAAGGAAGAGCAAAGCTAAGCTGCAAGCGAATATTTTGTACTCACGCAATTTTAAAATTAAGAAGCCTCCCAGTTTGAGCAACATATCGTGAAAAAACTCGATTTTTATAACTTGCAAATGGATATAACCGAATCATTGAATATTCCTCTTTCGTTTCATTCAGCTTTCGCTTTAGTTTTGGTTTCAATGACTAATTCAAATTTTTAAATGAGTGACGTTCATTGTTTTCATTCCTCTGGTAGTAAAATATAATGCCAATATTTATTTTCCTTTTTGCAATTATTTATAAAAGTGCTAAAAAGCCATACAAATTAAGTGACAGCTCATCAATGGGTTGTCATTTAGTTAAAAAAATTCCACACAGCCGCCAAATGCTTTCCTAAGTACATACCATTCGCATCTCATAAAAAATTTGCTGTCATAAATCATTAACATACTCGCACAATATCAATATTCATTTGCCGCATAACACATTCCAAGCAGAAAAGCAAAGCGTAATTTGTAAATAAGTACCTATATGCTTAATTAGCCGCCTGGTTGCGCTGGTCACCGCGCATGCGCGCATTTGCGGCTTAAACAATAGTTTAATTGTTTTGCAAAGCCATGTGAGTGCGAACAGCAAAACACAAAAATATATATAAGTGCACACTTATGCATGCATTGCTATAAATGTGCTGTGTATATGTGCGTTTATGTGTCTCGATTCCGCCTTTCAAATATTTCTCTTAGCAATCTTTGGTTATTTAATCCTAAACACCTACAATAAACGTGTAAAATTTAAAATAAAATAAAATATTGAGGCATGTTGCAAAAGTAAACACATCAAATAACACTTTTGAATACATTACACAATGACAGCGTCTCAAGTAGCGGATATGATGTATGAAGAAATAAATTAGCACTAACAAAAAATGTTAGAAGTAGATTTATGGGGGGTTTTTGATATTCTCTAGAGGAGATTAGTCACACAGTTTAGTTCAAATAATCATTAGTGTGTTGTATACGCTTGTCTTTCTGTATTACATAAAGTGAAAATATAAATTTTGAAGAATAAATTAAGAATTTTAATATTATTAATAAAGTCTTACTATTTTTTGCCCATTGCTATTATGCCAAGGTGTGAGAAATATTTGTTATAGATCATAAACCAATTGCATGCTATTGCAATGAGTAATCATTAAATGGCGATTAGCATAGTATTTTAGTTAAAGTGCAACCTACTCATAACTATTAATAAAAGTCACGACGTTCTAGGCGTGTATGGCATGTCAATGCGCATACCATGACTACTATTTGCATACAATTGTGATAAAATGGAATTTATAATTACTTATATGTCTGAAAAATAAATAAATAATAACAATATTTGTTTACTAAATCGATGGAAATGATTGGTGCATAAGTAATGACGTTATGAATCTCAGTAGTATGGGAAACCAGCTAACATCAGATTTCTTGAATAAGGAGAGAATTTAATTGCGAATACTCAGTTAAAAAAAATTGAATAATTGAATTCCTGCTTGTCAACACTTATTTGAATGAAATGCATTGTAAACATAAAGGCTGACATCTGCAGTAGTGTTAATATACTATAATATAGTATTAATATTACTAATAATATAAAGCGCCTAAACCTCTAACTGGTTTTCACAAAATAAAGAAACGTTTTGCATTAAAATACAAATGCCAATAATATTACTTTTTTATTGCGGCGAAGCTTTTATCCTACTTTCTCATTAAATATCAATAAAATCTAAAATCCACTTACATATACCACACAGCTGCATGTTTGTATGTTTACTTTTTTATGCCATATCTTTAGCAGTATTTCCCATATACCACTAAACTCATTTCAAATCTCTTCTTTTATTCTTTAATGTCCCATATAAATTAATAATCGAAAATATTTGCATTTGACACACATTCCAACGTTATTGGCGTTGCGTGAAATAAACAGCTGCCGCCGTAATGTGCGCATGCGCATCATTAAGGCAGCGTTAGAAAAACAAGTTAACGAACTTTAGAATTAGAAACGCATTAGCATATTAACTAATCGATGATCGAGCGTAAAGTAAAAAAAAAGGAATATAGAAGTAAGCTTTGTGTTTAAAAACAAAGAAGCACAGAATTTTAATATTACAGTGATTTTTATTTGCATATATGTATGTATTTATATGAGAAAGTTGGTTAAGAAATTAAAAAAAAATAATAAAATTAATATAGATGCTGTAGCTGATTGCATTATATGGCACATTATATATGAAAGCTATATGTTCTATATTAAAATAAAAACAAAGACAAAATTAAACGAAATATGGAATTTCTCGTGGAATTCTTATACTGAAAATTTTATTAGATAAATATATTTAACTATTTATTTTATCTTAAAAAAACGATTTTTAGTCACATTCTAGTGATAAATTAAAATTTTACTAGACCTCGGTTGGGTTACTTAGTATTAAGTTCCATATTAAAATTTTATCTTAAACGACTCTTGGTGTAGTCTCCAAACTGAAAGGTGAGGTTTTGAAGCGATACGGAATGTTAAAGATAATAGAAAACAAAAATAAAAACAAAATTAAATTTCTTAGAGGGGCTTAAGTACCTATTTTTCAGAGCACAAAGTTTTGAACTACCCTACTGGGTAAACAATAATTTCGCGGCTGAGATCTGAAAGTAAATTGTTCACTTAGATGATCTGATGGTATAATTCATAAAAGGGAGATGAAAACGGATATACTAAAATATTTTGATTTTAAGAAGCTATCCACTAAACTAAGGAAAGAAATCACCTAGAATATATATGATTATAAAGTAGTGCTTTTTTTGATTTTAAGAAGCTATCCACTAAACTAAGAAAAGAAATCGCATAGAATATATGCATATGATTATAAAGTAGTGCTTTAGGCTGGATTAAGCTGAAAACTAGTCCAGTAAATTGAAAATATTTTAAATATTTTTGCTGATTAGAGCTTCTCTTCAATTTTTCTACTCCAATTTGTGTATTACAATTTTTCTACTCCTATTTATTTGTGTGTTCTTTTGGTATTTGCAGTGAAAAATAAAATTGCTGTAATATACATAAATTTCAACTTATTAAAAAATCAATTAACGAACTCTATTATTTCTCATTTTCCTACTTTTACAGAACATATTAGAGAAATTCAATCCAGGTGCACGCCAACTCATCTCCTCCGGCAAAGGTTATTTGAAGGCTTTGCATGGTGAGTACAAAAGACTTCACATCAGATAACTGCTAATAAATCTAAATGAACACTGATCAGCGCAAAATATTTTGTTGCTAAATTGCTAAGCATTTTATGTGTTCTTCTTCAATATTGTTGCACAGGTGCTGCATCTGCGTCACGCCTATTCAATGAAGCATTAGCCAAGCTGGCAATGAATGCACAACAAAGTGGAACCAGCGATATTGGTAAGCAAAACGCTAATGCATAAATAAATTTAAAAAACTAACGAGGTAAACTAGGAAGTATACGCTATTCACACACACACACACACACACACACACACCCAAACATACATGCGGTTGGAGTTGCAGCATCTATATTTAAAGTATATAGCGTTGCACGCGTTGCTACAATAAGTTGCGGCAACATAGCGCTGATTGCTGGAACGAATATAAAATACGTACTAGCAAGCAGTTATTGACATGCTTGTCGCATGTGTTACGCAACCAATGCTTTTGTTGCTTTAATAAGAATACATGTATGTGCTGCCATTAAGTATTGTGTAAGAACAAGTTTTTTGCTCATTTGCCGCTAAATGTTAATTATAATTAATAATTTTAATTTTTTTTATTTTTTAACATTTATGTTTTCAATAACCGTTTGCATTCTTTAACAATTTTTATTTATGTTGTTTTTTACTATTTTTCTAGGTGCGGCATTGATGAATGTTGTCAGCGTTTATAAAGAAATTCAAGAGCAACAAATGAATATTGTGAGTAATTATGTTTGCTGACTCATAGAAAAACGATTTTGAAACATTTATCTTGCTATTTGCCCACAGTTGAAAGCTTTCTATGTTGATTTATTGGTGCCATTGGAAACAAATTTGGAGAAGGATACAAAAGTTGTGCAACATGAACAAAAGAAATTCTTACAACAGCACAAAGTACGCATGGAGAGTTATCAGAAGGCCGTCTCCACAATGAAGAAACAGCGCAAGAAAAAGGCCAGTCCAGAGAATACAGAAAAGGAGTTGAGAGTAAGTGGATCGTAGCTATGTCTTAGAACAAATTTTTCAGAATATTAAGCCAAAAAAATATTCGTTATTTTAACCCATCCTAAAATAGATGTATCAGAAAACTTAATTACAAAGCATTTTATATTCTATAGTATTAGATGAACCTTACTTAAATAATCATGCTTATTTTCTTTACATATGATCTGCTCTACTAACAGAATCTACAAATATTGGAAGATCAAAAGAAGAAGTTGGACGCATTCTGCGAACAAAGCTACAAAAATGTAAGTAAAAATCAACGCATGCAATTTATTTAATGAGCAACAGGTTAAGCAGCACATTTGCACATATGCACTAACACATATGCACTTAAGAACGATAAACAGCGCATTTTAACATTTCTTATGAATTTTGATTTCAATACACGCCTAATAGGCCATGACACAGGAGCGCCGTCGCTACGGTTTCGTGCTTGAACGTCAATGTTCCATAGCAAAGCACTGGATGGCCTATCACAGCACTGGCAAGTTGGTAATTGATAACAATTTGGAAAATTGGCAAGAAATTGCCGCTTCACGTGAAGTGATACCAGCGGCGGCAGTATACGAAGCGGGCGGTGGCGGTAGCTACGGCACTGCCAGCACCGGCAAAAGGATGGTGAGTTCAGATTAGTACGAATGCATGATTGTTAATGTAATTTGATGATTTTGATGTTTTGCTCTTTTATTTGTTATTTGTGTGTTTGCAACATTCATTCACACACACCTCACGCAAATTGCGTTAATTGTATGGCCTTAGGAGCGGCTCAAAGATGGCGAGGACATGCACGCTGTTGGCAATTCGTCTGCTTCGCAGCTTAAGAAATCACGCAGTGTGGACGCGCCCTACGGCGATATGCGTACCTTGCATGAGAGTAATGTCAGTTATGCGCAAAACTCGTTGCCGCGCGCCAAATCCGATTTCAATCTGACAACAACAACGAACTGTGAGTAGCAAGCGCTAAGCTTAGAAATAAGTTATGTCTAAAATTTTGCTTATTCTACGTTTGCTTGCAGCGAACGATCATGTCGATCATGGTCAGTGGGACCAACGTCCCGTCGTGAAGGCGCTCTACGCCTATATGCCTTCGGGTGAGAATCAGCTGCCCTTCGAGGAGGGCGATCGCATAGCTATGGTCGGCAGTAAGGCTAAGGGTTGGCAATTCGGTGAGAATTTACGCACGCAAATGTTCGGCTGGTTCCCGATCGCCTACACCAATGCCGAGGGCGCGGGCGAACGTGAAAAGTATCGTGCGAGCGAACGCCATAGCGAACGTAGTAGCGATCGTTACGAGAATGTGCATTACGAGCGTAATGGTGGTATGCGCAGCAATTATCATGATCAATATATGTCTGAGGCGCATATGGATCCTGCCATGGAGAGCGATTCGACATACCGCCGACGCAACAATAGCGCCGAGGAATCATCTCCAACACGCATGTTCGGTGACACTTTCCGGAATCAAAAGAAGGTTTGTGGCTTTTTAACTTAACTATTCTAACGAAATATGCTAAAATACCGTTTGCACTTATTTACAGTACCGTGCAACAGCTGGCGGCAATCCACGCCCCGGTCCACCACCAACACTCCCTGCACCAGTGCCATCGAATAGTCAGAGTCAAAGTGCCAGTCGTATATTGAATACATCGCAGAGCTTTTGTGGCGCTTCCAATGGCATACCATCTGTGGTGGAGCGACGCAAGCAGCACAAATTGCAAAATGGCCCACAAGCCGCGCATGTGAGTTCTGGATCTCTGTTAACGGAGATCCGCTTTAAACTGTTTACACTGCTTTCTTTTCTCTAACTAAAGAATCGTTCCATTCTTTCCGCCAAACAACAGTCCACATCGATGAGCGCTGGTGGCAGTCAAATGAAACCCGCCGCGGCCGCTAAGACTTCATTGCATAGCAGCAATGACAGTGGCTTTGCCAATGAGCCGCCACCACAACCCGAAGTCGACTACTCGGATGAAGAACAAACGAGTCGTGTGCCAATACGGTGAGTACTTTCCACTGCTTAGCGCTGTGCCAAGGATATTTTTGTACTAATTTTTCTCTTTACTTGTAACTAACTTGTCTAGTAAGCTACTTGATGCATAATTATAGATTGTTGAGCGCTCTCTATTTATGATTAATTTAATATTTTTTATTAAATAAATTTTCGTTTTGGGGAGACAAAAAAATATTTTCTATTTTTTTTTTTATTGTTTTTATCAAAAAGACACGAATGTTTTTGTCTGTCTCCCATTTTATTTAATTACAAAATTTATATATTTTAATTTTTTTCTTTTTGTAACTCTTTTCATTTCATGTCACATTCATCAATTTTATGTTGCTAATCGAAATTTGTTGCATTACCTTGTAAAAATTGCATCATAAATACAAACGTACAATGCTAATCCCTGATCAATTGAAACCTCACCAAATTCACCAACATTTACAAAATAATGATATGCTAAAACCAAACAACATAAACATACCTCTATATGCCGAATGCACCTTTGCCTGCTCTACCGCCATATTTACTTTGAAACACCCCACACTACAGCCGTCGTGCCGATACCAATTCGCACGTCTCACGGGATGTTGCTTCGTGGACTTTGAATCGCAATTTCCGTAACAGTGTCGATAGTCAGATCGATGACAAGAGCATGCATGGGCTGAGCCGACGTAATACGAAGATGCGTTACGATCTTATTGCTAGCGATGATGAAATTCTGCAAGCCTCTAGTAGTGGCATAAAGCGTACTAAATCTTTTTGGAAATTCGGTGGACGCCACGAAGATATATTGGCTGGCATGTCGCTCTGGCAGCATCGGGATCTAGTGGCGGCACCCAACATGGAGGAACTAAGCACGGATAGTCCACAGCACAAAGAAAATGGACATGTGGAACACGAAGGTGATGCTGAAGGCGTACAAGAGCGTGAGCGCGACCGAGAACAAGAACATGGACGAGAGAATACACGCAATACAAACGATAAGAACGGCACATTAACGAAGTCGCATTCAAACAACTCAACATCATCGACGGAGAAGTACCGCAACGACAGTGTAACCAGCATGGAAGCATACGATGATGATGAGAATATATATGGCATGAGTCCAGTGGTAAAACGCGAGAATATAATTGTACAGAATCGTAACTCGATGCAATCAAATGCAACTACAATGCGTGCCGAATACACACCGAAATCGCGCATGAAAATTATGAAGACAATCGAAATCGACATCGAAAATCCAACAGAGAGCGAACGTTTGAGCACAATCAAGCGTGGACAAAAGGAATATCAGAAAGAATATCGCGAAAGCGCCGGTATGATGCCGCAAGTGAATATGAGTATGCGCGCTAATACGCATGCGCGTAATGAACATGAGAGTAAAAGTAAGGCTGGCATAAGCATGAGCGGCATGCAGTCATCGCGTAATACGTTGAGCAACAACCATAAGAAGCATCAGACGCACAACGTAGATGCGAACGCTGGCAAGCATGCAAATCTACAACAGATGAAATCGAATGGCAGCGGCAGTCAGACGCAAACGCGTGCCAAACAACAAGATTTTCCACACTCCACAGAGGATGAGGAGGGCGACAGCGATGACAATGGCACACTCAAAATGAGTGACGTTAACAACTTCTTCGACGATATCTCACATGAGAACACCACTGGCGGTATGATTATGAAAACAGTTAAGCGCAAGGATATACTTAAGCAATACTACACCAGCGAGGATGAGTCTGACGATGTTGAGATTAAATCAACAAGCTCGGATCCTTATGACTGCATTGTGATCAACGATCATTTGGTGCGTAAGGATGAGAAGCATCGTCGTCAACTGCACAACTCCTATCAAGAACACCAAATGGAATTTCAAACATTTCGCGCGACAACAACATCAGCCATGCCACAAGGTAACAACAAGAAGAATAAAATGAATGGCGTTGATCAACGTAAGGGCAATGGTGTAGCAGCGAGCGCTGGCAAGTCAAAGAAACAGCAGGAGCTGCAGGACAACGAACGTGAGCGTGAGCGGGAACGCTATAGCGTGAATAGCAGTGCCACGCTGACAAGAAACTCCAATGCGAACACGAATACGGCGCTGAACACACCGACTGCCACGATACTGCCACGCACGCGTCTCATGAAATCGAGCAATATGACAAGTATGACTTTGGAACGCGCGTCTAAAAATAAAACGCGCGAAAATGGCCATATGAGTGGTGGTGGTGTTGGGGGTGGTAGTGAAAAAGACAAAAATCATTATGGTAAAACTTATGGACCGTGGTATGATTTTTGGGATCAACAAGATCAGCACACGCTTGTGAGCCAAAAGTCAATGCATAATGGCAAAATGTGAAATCATATTTTGAAGCGTTTAAATGGAGGGTTTTTTAGCAATACCCTTATATTGGTATTGGTTTCATAAATGTATACATATATTATGTTGGTTATTAGAAATGAAGGCGTTCGAGCGGTGTAAAAACTTAATCACTTATTTTTTATTATAAAATTTAGTAGTGTTATGAACAAAAGTTTGGCAACAATGTTGCCTAAAATGTTGCTAAGCGTTTATGGTTCAACAATGTTGCACAAATTGTTGCTAAGCGTTTGTGCTTCAATTTTCGTATTTCTTTTTGTTTTATGACATATGTTGCAGCTGTATTTTCAAATATTTATTATTTTTCAGTGAAAATTTCAAATTTTTTGGTGCATAAATATGCACAATTTCAAAGCAACATTTTTGCCAGCAACATTTTACAATTCTCGATATGTGGATATTAGCAAAAAAATAGAATTCATAGCATTGCGGCGTGACATATGTCCATCTGTCTTTCCGTTTGTCTGCATAATATAGTCCTTCAGTTTCTGAGGTATCGATCTAAAGTTCTGCACACATGCTTTTTGCCCGAACGGCCGATATCGTATCACTATAACATATAGCTGCCATACAAACGAACGATCGGAATCAGGTCCTTATATGGCAAATTTTTTCATTTGACCGGGTAGCTTCTCGAAATTTGGCGCGGATTATTGTCTAAAGCGTTTGTCAGATCAAATCACTATCGCTTATAGCTGCCATATAAACTGAACGTTCAAAATTAGATGCCTGTAAGGCATCTTTTGTATTTGTGAAGCCTATTATAGTTTCGGTACAACCGGTTTTTTCTTGGTTTTTATTCCTCCTACTTCGGTAGTGTGGTTATTTCTGATTCATATGTTGCTGGCAACATTTTTTGGTACATGATGAAAATATAAGAGCAAATTATACAGTTTAGGTACCTCAGAAAGCAATTTGTATATCTATGTTTGTTTTTAAAAATTTAAATTTGTTTCTGTACCACGCACAACTTAAATACGGATACCAAACTCAACTTAAAAACATGCTCCGTTACCACGCAATATTCCGAAATATACAGCAAAAAACCAATCAAGAAAATACGAGGAAATGCCATACACAGCGTTGAGCGCCTAAAATCATGCCACATATAATTTTTTATCGTAAATGATATTACACCGCACAAAACTGTTTTTTTCATTTGTTTTTTTTATTTTCATTTTTATTTATTTATTTTTTTGTTTTACAATTAAATCTTACGTTGAATTTCATTGAAATAGTGCTGGTCTGCTACTGAATTATCGTGCTATCCATCCAACTATTCCTATACTTATGCATTTTTTTTTGTAAGCCACCAAAAAAGCAACGCAGTGTACACGCAACTCATCTTAAACGTTTTTCATAAATCTAATTATACATATACATATGTGTAACTAAAACTAAAACTAAACTTAAACTTGCTCATGTAAACAGAAAAAATATTTTCAAATCACTCTGTAAGCTAAATGTTGCTAACAAGTCAAAAAGTTGCACTTTTTTTGTAAAAAAAAATTATTAAATTCTGCATTAACATTTCAACTTCAATATTTAGTTTCATTTTCATAATTTTTCGTTGCATTCCTGCATCAGTACTTGCCATCGCTCGCAAATACAACTAAATTCATTTAACTAATGTGCGCTTATTTCACAAAAAATTGGTTAAACATTTAGCTGCAACATAAACTAAACCCTTTTTGAATTCTTTATATTTCCTTTTTCTATGTGTATTTCTAGAAAGGGTGGTGCCTACCGCAACATTTACATAGACTTCTAGACCAAGTAATACATAAATGTTAACACACACACACACACACCTCTATCAAAAAATGAACTCAAACTTACAATAAACTTTCAACACAACACACTAAAACAACAAGTAAAAATAAATAATCTGGCAGCACTGTGTTCGAATGCCTAAAAACACAGACAAATACACGTTTTTATAGGAAAACTAAACGACAACAACAACACCATGAGAATTTGTTTGTAACCTTGTAATCCGATATATGTATGTATGCATTCTAAGTATAATTAAATAGTTTGTAAATGTGTATAGAACAGTCTGTCTATCAACGCTATTTGTAAACCTGTTTTCGCGTATTAGAAAACAGCGCTAAAACTACAAAAACATAACTGTATGTAAAATTATATTGCATTATGTACATATATAAAAATAGAAAGAGAAAATATCTTGGTCTGCTCTCACTTTATATTTTTAAAGAAAATTTCATTTTGTCATTGCAAATTGAAATGACGACATGCTTTCTTTATTTGTTTTATTTTCAAACTCCGCCACTTTTCATAACATGTACTGTTATGTTATGTATAGTGCATGCCAATTTGCCACAGTCAAACTGCGTCACACCAAAACTAACGATCGTTCGGCTCCGATGATTTATCGGAGCATAAATAAATAAATAATAAATAACCTTAATTTAATTGAGTTAGTAGTTTAAGAATACTTTATAAATATAATTATGCATAAAATTTAAATAAACAAATAAAAAAATATATAATAATAAATATATAGAAGTATATATATTTACTTGGTATAATTTTAATTATTATACGTTTTATGCAGATGCATGTGTTCTACAAGTTGATATATATATTACAATAATATTTTTTTTATTTTATTTCAAGTTTTATTTATTTTTATTTTATTTTTTTATTTATTTTTATATTTTTTTTATATGTAAGTATATATAATTATTTGCTTCAAAATATTTGTTACCGTGTATACTTGTATGTAATCGTTTATTATGAATAAAATATGATTTTTTAAATAAAAATAAAACACGCTTGTAATTCAGTTTCTAACGCGTAGTAAGCATTTTTTATATTATGCGCGAAAATAGTGTGCGTCATGGCGTGTGAGTAATAAAATTTGTTTCCGGAAATTTTCGTAATGTGTTGCCTATCAAATTTAGTGCTGTTTTTGTTCCCCGCACAGAGTTTTTTAAGCTCACCAGAAATTTGTAACACCGAGAAGAAATCGTCTTAGACCCTATAGAAAATATATATAAATGATCAGCATGACAAGCTGAGTCGATTTAGCTATGTGCGGGGCTGTCTGTTTGTATATATGTACGTGAATTAGTTTTTCAGTTTTCGAGATATTGAACTGAAAATTTGCAAACATAGTTTTCCTACCAAAAAGTTGTTCATTTGTTGGAACTGCACATATCGGGCTACTATAGCATATAGTTGTCATACAAACTGAACGATCGGAATTAAAGTCGTGTATGAAAAACTTTTTTATTTGCCGAGATAACTTCACGAAATTTAGCATAAATAATTATGTGTAACAACGGTATAAACTGCGAAGAAATTGTTCATATCGTATTAATATAGCATATAGCTTTCATACAAGCTGAGCGATCAAACTTAATTTGTTGAATGGAAAACTTTTTTTATTTGCTTAGATATCGGCACAAAATTTAGCTTGGATTATTATCTAAGGCAAAGGTACAATCTGTTAAGAAATTATGCAGATCGGTTCACTATAGCCTATATTTGCCATACAAACTGAGCGTTCAAAATGGTGTTACCGAAGTTAACTTTTTTTTGTTGGATAAAAAATTAATTTAAGAAATGACAATTACTATTTCACAAAGTGATTTTCTGTGCAATGTATACATATGTACATACCGGTTTCAAAGTTTTTGTTTTGCTGATAGCTAAGACTGTTAATTCTCATTTAACTAGTCTATGATTGGTATCTTCTGTTATTTCTTTTCAACTAATGCGCCTAAGTGTAGGCAATGAAAATTAAAATTACAACTTTTTATGCGTCTTCAATGTCATTCCATTAGAACAAGACTAAATATGCTAATATATGTGAATTCAATTTAAATTTTTCGTAAAACACATGCATGCAGCAATATTTTTGGATCTTAATAGCATCGTTAAAATTGTTTTGCACAATGACATATGATGGCACTTGCATGTGTGCGAACTCACCCAAGGCCATTTTAAAAATAATCATTCAACCCGAAATTTATTTAAAGCCTTTCCTTTGTAGTTATAAAAGCAATTGGAAAAACCGTTTACTTTCCAGAAATAGTACCAAAAGGTAGCCAATTTGTTACAAAATGCAATCAAATTCGGTAAAAAATACTTATAGTATTCATTCCTACTATGGCTTAATATTTTTTATACCCTGAACAGTGTAGATTAAGTTTGTCACGATTTTTGTAATACCCAAAAATAACACTCACAGACCTTATAACTGATCGGCATTACGAGCTGAGTCGATATATCAATGTCCATCTGACCGTCCATTTGTCTATTTACACGAACTAGTCCTAGTATTATGGAAACATATAGATTTACTTTTTTTAAACAGCCATACAATAATCGAAGTTTTACAATATCGGCAAGAACCTTCAGAAACAGATTAGGTAAAATATAGCCATACCAATTGGATTTGTATATACACACTCTCTAATAGGTGCAGGTAAATTATGAATATGAAATTAATTCATGTACGAAAATATAGATTTATGGTATAAATAACACAAAAATCCCACACATATAATTCATTGCAGTATATTGCAGCTATTGATTGATGATATCTCCGCCTCATATGATTTACTAGCAATACGCGAAAATTTATGGAGCTTGTACAAAAAATATGTGAAAAAGAAACTGCAATACGTATTTATAAATATGTACGAGTACTTCTGTGAAATGAAAGCTCACGTGCGAAACTCCCACAGAGCAAATAATACAAATGAAATATACATATATAAAAACGCTGATTGGCTGAACTTGAAGTTCAATCAGCTGCGACACCCACAGCTAATACCCACAAGTACGAGTATGTATATGTATGCACACACACATTGCGAACGCAAAAAAAGCAGCAATTTAAATAGAATTTAGTAGCTAAGTGCAAGCAAGGTAATCATATGGTGTTAAGTACATTTAAATTTGACCTAAATACACACGAACTTGCAGGCTGACATGCAACCTTTGCCTGTTAGCATTTGCACACAAACATGTGTATAACAGTAACGACGTGAGCGCTGCTATTGAATACTAATGCATAAGTACTTATTCACGCTGCGAGCAGTTACATACTTCGTGTGTGCATGTGTGTGTGTGTACAAAAATTGTTAGCTGGCGGAGGTTCTAAATGGAAATCCTGCTGTCAACTGCATTTCCTGCAAAACGGCGGCCTGCCACCATTTCACTTTAACTTCGAGCTTAGTTGTGCTACACTAAACGTGCAGCAACGTGTCATCATGCACTTACACACACACACAGCTGCATTACTTTTTTCGAGGATAAGTGTGAAGTGAATTTCAATTTCACTTAAATTTTGAATGACTGGCAGGCAGCCGCCATGCGGTACGGCAATACTCCTTTTTTTTTTTGGCAGCGAGAGTGAATGAGAGAAGCGTTTTCACTTTTTGAAGTGTGCAAAAAGTCGTGCAACTATTATGTCGTATGAGATTTAACGCCCACTTATATATTTTTGTAGTTTACACAGTGCAAAAATCATGCTTAGTAGGTGTTGAATAAGCAATTGCATGTGGCAATCAAACATACATACATTTAAGGCCATTTGCGCTTTGATGGCTGAGGCCTAGAACAGTATTTAGTAATGTTTGTTTGAAGTGTGCATATATGTGTATGTTTATGGAAGTGTGCGCTCATGACATTTGAAATTAAAATTTATTGAAAAGTGTGCGTGAATATAATGCCGAAAGGATATTTTTACTGTAAGCCATTTGAAGCGTACGAAATTGCTGAATATTTAAAATCACTGCGCTTTGAACAGCGGAACGGTTTAAACGTTTATTTCGGGCGAACAAAAATATTTACCAAATTGAGAAAATAAAAAGATATTGAGTAGCGTTTATGTAATGTTAAAAAATTATTACAAAACAAAGAGAAACATAAAATTTGTTTTCACAAAAATAGTATTATTACAAAAAATTTGTGAAATCATAGTTTCAGTTATCACAAACCATATTTATAATTTACTTATAAGAGTCTTACATAATATTATACAAAATGAGCTCACGTTTTATAGCCGAGGGTGGCACGCCAATCACACCGGAACTGGCAACGGTAAATTATTATTGATTAATTAATGCAACCAATTGCTTTAAAATTCATTTTTTAATATTTTAAAATTTATTTATAATATGTCCCTAACAATTTTATAAAATAAAAATTAATAAATTTTTTTAATTAATATAATCCCAATATTTTAAAACATATTCTTAATATATTTACTACATTTTAAAAAATAATTAAAAACTCAAATATTATATTTATAATTTAATTATTATTTTTAATTAATGTAGTTAATTTTTAAAATTATTTCCTGCATATTTAAAAAAATATATATATCATATTTCTTGCAATTAAGTAAAATATTTGAAAGGTCAAAAGTTTTATTAGTGTTTTCTAAATTAATTTAATTATTTTTATTTAATGTAATTATTTTTTTTAATATTTTAAAATATATTTATAACATATGTCGAAAAATTTCATAAAATAATTGAAAACTCAAAAATTATTATTTTTAAATTAAATTAATAATATTATTTTTTAATTATTGAATTTGATTTTTGTAATTAATTTAATTTCTTTAATTAATTTCCCAATTTTTAAAGCATGCCTTTAATTTTATGTATTTCTCAACGCCTATCTAATCAAACATTTTACACCAATACTTAAGGATCTACGTCAATTAGTCTTCGGCACTTCATCTATTCCCATGAGGGCTGAATGGACACAAACCCCTTTCACTTTCGGTGCGCCTAAAGAAGAGCTCTCTTATGGCCTACGCTCACCACGTAATGCTACACGTGGACTACTTTCTGTAGTGCAGGGTTTTATTTTGAAGTACTTGCTCTTCGGGCGACGTGGACGCAACAATCAGGAGTATACAAACTACATATATACATTTATTTCATTATTATTAGTTTAAAATATTATAAAACGTGTCTACAGCCCTTTAATATGCACCCAAGAGACGCAGACAAATGCGCTGATAAATGCGTTGGTCGAAATTCTGCGCATCATATCAGATAAGGGTAAGGTAACAATGGTGCTGCCATCGCCGGATGAGGAGGTTTTCGTAGAGCATAGTGTGACTTTCTTTCATGATTCGATCACCGAGAAGGTGAGTAGGGAAATTAATGCAAGTAGTGTTCATTTTAATAAAATTTCAAGATATATGCATATAAAATAAATATTTTTAAGTTATATACTTTCACATTGTCACCCCATGATGAACTTGAGTACTTTATAAAACGTCATTTGAAGCTGGTAACATACGAATTATTATATTTTGTGGGGAAAATAAATTAAATTTTTTCATATTAGTTCACTGAAGAGGACTCACCTGGCACATTACTGTTTCTGTATAGCGCCGTTTTGACACGCTCGATGACGAAGTAAGTAAACTTTAAATTTTTAGCGAAAATCACCATTTTTTGCTATAAAATTTCAAGAAAAAATCACCTGAAATTGATACATATATGAACATTAATTTAATCAAACATCAATATTGTGCATTTTTACTTAGTAGCAAATTCAAGTCGTCTTAATTTATTTATAAAAATATTTACTCAATATTTTATATTTTTTATATTTCACTTTAGAATTCGCAACGATCTCGACTCAAACAGTAAGGCAGTGCCACTGACAATGACGAACAATGAAGAAGGCTCCTTGATGATAGTGACTCTACTTTTGACTGGTCGCGCTACACCTTATTTGCACAATGGTGTTGTAAATGTTGGCGATGAAAACACTTATGTGAGTATATTTGAAAAACATACAATACATTTTGTGAAAAAACTTTTTTTTTACTGTGGAGAAAATTGCTAACAAGACTATGAGTCTTGCAATTTAATTTTTTAATTGAGTTAAAAAATTCATAAGAATGAATGAAGACGGAAATTATAAGAAGCATTTAAAGATATCACAGTTACAAATTACTGCGCCATCTGTAGGCAGCTAGAAGGATCTTGATTAATACAGTGGCAACTAAAACCTTCAAATTTTATAGATGCTTTGGAAAGCTTATATATGCACACATACATACATATGTATGTATGTACATACATATGTGTATTGTATTCCAGATAGAAAAGAAGCTTTAATTTAAAATAAATGTGCAACATTATAGTTCGATCAAAAGGTATATTTTTTTGTAAATATACAATAAAATAATTTTTTTAATATTTCATTATATAATAATAATATTATATGTATATATTTATAACACTTACCGCACTTTATTTTACTGTGTTTCGCCAATTCTGCAATAAATTAATACACTGCCCTACTCTAAACTCTTCTTCCTACTTCTGACACTTTATTAACGTTAACATAACATTTTATGCACAACCGCTGGCAGAGCTCTGCTTGCGCCGACGCTCAGCGCTCAGCTTTTGCACTCACTATTTTTCAATTTCACTTTTACTACACGAATAACAACGCCCGATTACCTTTTTTACGTTAAAACGATTAAATTGACACACTTCACCCTACTTCTACTAAGAACTTCTAAATTGCAGCTTTAATCCCTAAACTTTATTCACTTTTTACGAGAGCTGCTGCATACGACACTTACGCGAATGTGCTATAAGGAAACGTATGCTCGAAATGGCGGCGGAAATTAAGAACGACCAATGATATTATAGCTTCTAAATTGAAGTGACTTCTGTAGACTCTGACGGAGATCGCCTGCAACTACAGGGCTTACAAATATATTTGAACTACAGGAATATCCTGATCATGAATGTGAGCAACAGATGGCGCACTTGTTACTGTTTGAGGGTTAAGTAGAATTTTCATTTCTAACGAAAATTTTTGTATACTATGACATCATTCATCGTTTTCATTTTTATCAGTGAAATATTATCCAACTTTAAATGTTTTAGCTCTAACTAAACAAATACTATAATATCTGTTCACTATATAATTTTAAAAGGTAATATGTGCGCCATCTGTTGGTCACATTCATGATCATGATATGCCTGTAGTTCAAAAATATTTGGTAACCCTGTAGTTGCAGTCGATCTCCTACAGAGTCTACGGATGCCATTTCAATTTAGAAGCGTGAATATCATTGGTCGTTCTTAATTTCCGCCGCCATTTCGAACCAACATTTCCTTATATCGCGTTCGCGTAAGTGGCGTATGCAGCTGTTCCGTGAAAAGTGAAATTAATTTAGGAATTAAAGCTGCAATTAAGAAGATTTTAGTAGAATTAGGTTGAAGTGCGTCAATTTAATAGTTTTAAAGTAAAAAAGGTGATCGGGCGTTGTTATTTGTGTAGTAAAAGTGAGATTGAAAAATAGTGAGTGCAAAAGCGCTGAGCGTCGGCGCAGGCAGAGCTCTGCCAATGGTTGTGCATAAAATGTTATGTTAATGTAAATAAAGTGTTAGAAGTAAGGAACAGAGTTTAAGGTAGGGAAGTGTATCAATTTATTGCAGAAAATGGGAAACAAAATAGAATAAAGTGTGGTAAGTGTTAATAAAATATTAAAATAATTATGATATACATAAGTATGTATACTGTATGAATGTCTATATATTTACTCAGCTATGCATATATGTACATAAGAATTTGCGCGTGAAAAAGTTTGTTAGTTATGCAGCCACATTATTTCTGTTGCTCTCTATTCTACATCAAATTCTACAACTTGTTTTAAAATATAGTTACTGCTCATACTCGGTGTGTACATTTGTGCATGTACATATATAAATATAAACATATGTACATACATATGTATATACACAATTAACAAAAAAGTTAAGTGGCCACTGTATCGCTGTGGGATCCTACTAGCTGCCAATAGATGTCGCTGGTATTTTAAAGAGCGAATATCATCAGTTGCCTCCTCCTATATCCGCCGCCATTGTTTATAGCTCCTTTTAGATAAGCGTTCGGGTAGATGGAATTTGCTTTAGCAGAGCATGCAGCATATTCTCTCAGAATGGTAACTAAGAGCTGCGCAGTCACATTATTGCTGTTCATTAACATTTTTGTTAGACTATTGTGCTTAGCAGCATCCATTAACATTTCGGGCAAGGAGACCACTAGCTTACAGGACAAAACAGTGGTGACCATCATATTTGGGAAGCAAAAAATAGAAATTAATAATAAATAAAAATTAAAATAAAAAAAAAGTAATAAAGAAGGTGAAAAATATATATTATATATAAAACAAATAAGGAAGGGCTAAGTATTTTTGCTTGTTATAATTATTTTCCACAAAACCATACCAATCTAAATGACTATCATACAAAAATAAACATCTCCTCGAAAGTTAAACCGATTTTGTCATTTATGCGGATAATTGTACGACCCTTCTTACTAAGTAATCTATGTTAATTATTCTATATTATAGGCCATTCCGCAGTATGGTATACTAAGCCGCTGCACTATCGGACTTTTGCTTTGGGATAATGATAGTACGCAAGTAAGGTCTTAAGCTCTTCGTATAGTTATTCTTGCTAAAAATAATATGTTTTAAATAAATTTTTATGTATCTGCACAAAAAAAATATGTTTGTAAATATAACATTGCACTTTAAATGTACGCTATATATTTTTCAATAGCCTTCCGTGGTTACTTCACGCCAACCCGGTTCACGGCTCAAAACACCCAACTTTCCAATTTGGATTACCAGCTGCTGCGGCCACTATGGCGTGGCGTTCAATCGAAATCCGGAACTTTTGCGAAATTATCACGCCGAGTCGCGGTTCGATTTGAATTATTACAGTTGCTCTGGCCACAATGTTTTCATGACTATCGACAATCGTGTGTATAACGAACAGGCGACTGGCATGTTGGAACGCCAGGCAACTACCGAGACAATGTCAGCGGGCGGTGGACGCAGAGATGATGAGAGCGGTGGTGGTGGTGGTGGTGGCGTTGACAATGCAGACCTGCTGGTACGCGAGGAATTGACAATGAACACACCGTTGCAACGTTTAATACACACCAAGTGGGAGGAGGCGCACATACGCTTCAATGTGCAACCATCCATGCTCAGTTATCTATTTTGCACAACACCATAAAGTGGGTGTGGTGCACTGCATATGCCCAAGCAAAAGCTACAGTTCGCGCGTTGCCAGTGAGGTGGAGAAATGTAACAGTTATGGTTTGTCGATTTCATAAATCGTTTGGAATGCAGTGAAGTGCGTGTAACTGCAGCTGTGCCTTTCAATGCGTTATTTATTTCGTTATTATTATTTTTTTTTTTTTTGCAAGCCGCAAAATGCATTTACGCAAGGCAAAATCAACAAATAGGTAAAACATCCTTCTGCTATTGATGGCTTTCAAATAGTCGAGTAAAATATATTTCTATGGAAAAATGTGCGCTTGACGCTTTGCTTGTACTATAAATAAATAAAAATTTGTCGCTGACTAGCTTAAAGTCTGAATTTTTACTGTTGAGTGAAATATTTCATGTGACTGGTACTTAAGGGCATACAAATGTAAATGACCGAGTGAAAGTTGGGTAATATTTAAAAATGAACTTCAACATTTTAACACCATATGAGAGGCATAAAGGAACCGTATTGGTCAAAGTCTCGCTTGTATTTACAATATGTTTAAGATCGAGTATAGATCTGATTAATTGCTATAAAGGACCATTAGTTTGCAAGGTCTACGCTTGAATAACTAATAGCCGACAAAGTTAGAGCTCTCTCCGATTTTGTATTAGCCAGTCAGTTGCGAATTAGACACAGAATAAAGTAACTTCTTCGCTTTCGCAGTACTTTCAAACCTCAGGCACTTATTTAATCGGTCTTTAGTGTCACAGCCCAAAAAAGGTGCATTTTGGCATTGAGACACGACACTAAGTGAGCCTCATATTTAACTAGTTTGAAATTAAATACTAAATTATATATTATATGTATTATCATTCGTTTTATTCAAAATTTTCGGTTGTCATATCTTTCTTCTCACATCTGTATTTTATATTGTAAGTGGTATATATATTTACAAAAACTTTTTAATTTCATATATTTTTTTAATATTTTCACAATATTTTTAATTTTTTGCATTTTTTATATTAATGCTGTATCGGTATTTCGGGCTTGGCTCTCAGTACCAGAGTTTTATATGTATATATAATGCTATAATACTTACTGATGTATATTTAACTGAGTTTATACAACAAATTTTCGAAAGTCTAGCTAAATGTGTACTCGGTTTGTATTTATGTATATATACATATTTATATACCATATAGTCATATCGTTTTAAATGTAAGTCATTTTGTATGTGTTTTGGTATTAGAAATTTGAAATATCTACTAATAAATACTTAGAAAATGTTGAAGGTCATTTTAAGAGCTCGTAGAGTTATATAATTTGTAGTTCTATTTTATATTCGTATTTCCGTTTTAGTAAAAGCGTTTCATAGTAGTATTGAAGAGGCTAGGAAAAAAATTAAAATGCAAATTTTTATTTTGCAATTAAAAATAATATTTTAGTTACGAACATTTTGCCTGACACAATTTTTAATTTATTAATTTACATTTTATTAGTTGGTTGAAGCAAAATTTCAGCTGCTTGCTAAAGTTTTAGTAACAAAATTACTTTTATACAATTTTACAAAAAAGAAATTTTAGCAGGTTTATAAATTTTAAGTTTTAAATAAACGATTTTTGTGTAAAAAATTTCAAAGTTTTTGAAAATTAAAATGTTTTCAAACTTTTTCGAATTTTCTTAAAAGTATTTGGCTATAATAAGCGCTGTATATTCTCTTTATAATTTAAAATTTTTTAGCTTTTATAACGTTAAGTATAAATTACAGTATTTATCTTAGTAATATGCTAAATAATTTTAAATTCAACTTGAAATTTTTGGAAATTCGTCTTGTAACTATACTGCTATATACTGCTTTGTATATGTTTATATTTAGTTTTTATTATAGTGTTGAAACACCATTTGTAGATCGACTTTTATAACTATATTATGATTGTTTTTGTAATTACCTCGTACTGTATGATTTATAAGCTTTATTTTCTGGTGAATTCAAAAATCGGTTTTAGCTACAAAAACTGTAAAAATTGGCGCAAAGCTAAATCGCTACCTTATTTTATATTATATTTATTTGAAATAAGAAATTTTGTATGCTCACTAATATTACTAAGTATTAGTAAAGTTGTGCAGTTGTTGAGTTGAAAAATATTGCTTTTATCTGAAAAGTATGCAAATAGTGCGCTAATTGAATTCCTATTTGTCGAAAAATGCTTTAATTGCATGGAAACTTTAATTTACATTATTTAATAGTTCTTGATGCAGTCTAATCCGCTTATGAAATTTCGCTCTATACTCATTTTGAAAGTATAGAATAGTTATAGGCTAACCAGCTTTGAAATGCAGCGGCACTTTTTCAATCACTCAATCGCATGCCACTTAAAACAACATATGTATAGACTGCTTTTAGGCGCATCGACTTGACTTTGTGGTTTCGTAGGAAATATCAAATAAAATCTTAGTATAGATTTGGGTATATATTTGCTATTATTTGTATGTCTTTGCTTTTGAATTTATTTTAAAAATAGTTAACATATGTAGAGTCTGCTTTTGGGCGCATCGATCTAATTTTGTGGTGTAGTACTAGGAAGTGTCAAATCATAAAAATGTAGCATACCTTTAGGTATTTTAGTGTACATGTTTTGAAAGTATTAAACATATAGACTGCTTTTAGGCGAGTCACCTTAACTTTGTGTTTTAGAACTAGGAAATGTCAAATGAAATCATGAAAATTTACCACACTTCTTGGTAGTTTGCTTTTATAATTCTTTGCTTTAGGTATTTTACTGTACATGTTTCGAAAGTATTAAACATATAGACTGCTTTTAGGCGAATCACCTTAACTTTGTGTTTTAGAACTAGGAAATGTCAAATGAAATCATGAAAATTTACCAAACTTCTGGTAGTTTGCTTTTATAATTCTTTGCTTGCAAATTTATTCTGAAAATAGTTAATATATAGTCTGCTCTTAGGCGCTTCATTTTAACTTTGAGATTAAGTACTGGAAATGACCAATCATGTCATGAACATATAGCAACCTTTTAGGTATTTTCATGGGTATTTAACTATTGTGAAATGCTTTTGAAGATGTAAACATATTATGGACTTTTAGGCGCCTTAACTCTACTTTGTGCTTTAACACGAGGAAATGAAAATATCGCATACTTTTATTTTTTTTTAATATTTCTTTGCTTCTGAATACCTAGTAAAACATAATTAATCTTTAGTGGTAAGTGGCTTGGGGGCGAGTATGGTGTTTTTTTTACCAACCGTATATAGGAGAGTCCATTCTGTGTCATTTTATGAGTTACAAAAAAATATGCATTGATTCGTTTCATTGTTTTCGAATAGTAAATACATTACATCGCCTGATAGACATATAGTATATAGTCATTTAATGTTTTATAAAAAAGTATACTTTCCTATATCATCTATGAAAGTTGCTTAGGCTCCATACATTTAATACATTTTTTCACAAATCTAGCTATTTAATGTATGTGTGTGCATTCATTTTATTTAAAAGCACACATCCACTTGCTTAGCAGGCTTATGACCTTTAATCGTTTGTAGTTTTCAAATTAATTTTCTATATTCATAATAATGTGTGACGCATTATTATAAATTATATTTTCTTTTTATTTTTTAGTCTGATTTTATTAATACTTTACTTTTACTTTTTTGCGCTGATACTGGACAATTGCAGTTAACTATGTAAACTTCTATTTTTAATAAAACTTTTTGTTTTGGAATTTATGTGGACGTTTTTTTCTATTATATATCGCTGACCTTTTCTCTTATTTTCTCTTGTAATCAAAAAATTACATTCAATTTTGTAATTAATACATACATATGTGATGCGATTTGAATCCGCCTACTTGCAACATAAAATTCGAATGGACTAATATATTAGTATGGGTAACCATTAAGATATTGAGCACATTTTAGTAACCGATAAGATGATTGTATTCGTCTCTTAAATTGAAGAAACTGAGCTGAGCTTGAAAATATATATATGTATATAGAAGGCAAACCATAGAGCGTTTTCATTTCTGCAAGAAAATACTGCCTCATCATATGCCAACATTACATAAATCCTCCTTTTTTACATTACAAAAACGCTAAAAGATGCCAGCCAACTTGTTTGGAATAACCATTATTCAGCTTAACTAAATTTAATGATTTATTATATTTAGTAAATAGATTTGATAAAAAAAACTACTAAAAACAAAAATGAACAGCGCCTGGGCAACTCTCACTCTTGAGTTGTAAGGTCTTGCAAATCTTTTTTCTGGTTAGAAGGCAACATTCTGCGAAAAGTACAGGAAATTTTGACAGCTAGAGCTTACGGCAGAATAAATGCATAAATTTCCATTAAACATTTATTTTTTTAATTTTGAGTGTATGGTTTATGTTTTAATAGTATTTTTTGTGATATTAGCAACTTATTTTTTATTGAACTAAAATTCAATTTTTCTTATGAAATTTAATCTTTTTTCAAATTTTAAGAAAAATGCTTTGAGACGACTGCTGAGCTAAGAGATCTGTAGGGTATTTGATGTGCTCTGATTACGAATTTGCGCTCAAAAATACTCCAACACATATTCTAGGAAATATTATTACTATTTTAACAGTGCACCAATAATGACGAGACGTCTATCGAGAAGCGAAGGCAATAAAAGAAAAATTGCTGGAAGGATTATTCAAATTATTTCAATTGTTTATCCACATACTCGTAAAAGGTTTCGATTTGTGTATGAATTGAAAAATAATATAAATATTAAGCAAGCAAATAGTGTTGTAACTAATATATATGTACATTAGAGTGATTCAAAAAAAAAATTTTTTTTCATTTGGTACTCGGAAAAATAGGTTCCTAGACACCTCTAAGAAAGCCTCTCCAAAAATCTATTCATAATAATTTTTTTTTATTGAGTTATAAAATTCATAAGAAATAAAAAATTTTACCAAATATAATCAAACTTTAACTGTTAATATCTTTTAAACGTTTGGGTTTACGAAAAAATCTTATTGGACCTTTTTTTTTGAGCATTCAATTTCCTACAAAATCTTAGGAACAAGATATTTTTTCAAGTAATTGGAAGCGAGATATAAATTTTTCTATCTAATAATAAGAAAAAATAGAAAACTGTATGTAGGAGGACCTTCCCGTTACAATTAAAAACTCATATTTGGAGAGGCTTTCTTAGAGGTGTTTAGGAACCTATTTTTCCGAGTACCAAACGAAAAAAAAAAATTTTTTTTTTAATCACTCTAATATACATATATCTATTTTTTTAATTTTATTAATTGGTGCTGGTTGACCCCTATATACACCCTTTGAATATAATCAAACTGACAATTTTGAATAAAGTATCTTACGTGTTAGGAAATTTTTACATCTTTTTTGGTTTTAACAACCCAAAATTAACTAGAAGCAGCCTCTAACATCACAGACGCAAAATTACTGCAAACTTGTGTAAATTTTGAGAGTGAGAAATCCGAAGCCAATTTTCAAAACGCTAAATGATTGTAATCTAGTGTAATGAATTAATTTTGAATCACAAATTTGTATACGAAGGATTTATGTTTCAATAAATTTGTTTTTTTGTGTTAGCAGTAATTTATTTGGTATTATTGAACGAAAATTTATTTTCTCTTGTGAAAATTAGTCTCTCTTGACTTGTAAATAATATTTTCCCGATTTCAATTTCCTTGTTAAGAAGCAATAAAAAATATGCTAAATTAGTTGCATTAAAGTAAAGTATAAAAACAATAATTTTTTTTGTAAAATATTGGCATTAGATTAAAATTTCTAAATTTTAGCATTATGAATTTATTATTATCATTTTCTTCCTTTTTGTTTGGAAATTATACATATTTTCTTTAGAACAATACAAGGTTTTTAGACTAAAATACTTAGGCTTACTTAAGAAGGAATATAATTTACAAATATTTCTGTTTTTTTATGTTTAAAGTAAGCAAAAAGCTTCAGTGAATCCCTTAAACAATATTGGTTTATTTTACAAATAGTTTGGAATTTGAGCTTATAGACAAGTTTACTGAGTATCTTAAAAAACTAAGCGTAAATCAAATATATGTGACAACAACTCAAGGTGACTAAAAATAATAATCTAAAATAGTAAACTTATTGATGCTAAAATAGTAAATTTAGGCGACACAGCAGTATTATCACTTAAAATATTAACTAAACATTAATTATAGTAAATAAACTTAACAAAATAAAATATTAAATAAAGCACTTACGCATATGACATTTCACTGTTAGGCTTACAGCTAGATACACGTATACATATACATACACAGTACTGTTTACTTTGCTTATGCAACAACTTATTCATAAATTTGTGACTTAATATGCTTTGGTAAAAATAGTATTATGTGAAAAAAGATAACTGTACAAAGTGTAAGCGCCTAACTAATTATTATACAAGTTGTATGCCTTTTGTGCTCACCCATTTCATAAAAATTACACTTTATAAATGAAACTTAAATGTACGCATATATGTAGGTATATAGCAGAGAAGTCGCGACACAGTCGAAATTCCGTTTTCAAAAATAAAATCGTTTTGTGCAGTTATTTGCAGCAAAGTAGTAAACGCTTCTGTACAGAGCCTGCATTCGTTTAACTAAGCTTTGGTTAAGGAGTTACGCCACAGCACATATGCGGCACGCCACTTCGGCGTTGCCAAATCAACCCAATTTTGTACATGCCACACATTTTACGTACGCACTAAAAATGTATTTAACGACACTAAATTCGTATCACCATGTAATGTCAGATTCAACGGCGACGCATTGGCGTTCTTCTTCGTTTGCGTGTGCCACGTTAAGATCTGCAAAACAAATTTCAACTTTAATTTATAAAATACTCGTATAACAAACACAATACAAGTACGACTATACCTCTGTGCAATTGGAGGCCAGCAGCTCGATATCCGTGAGATTCAGTGGCGCTAAACTCTTCAGGAAGCCATCCTCCTCATAGCCCGCTTTGAAGGGCATTTTCGCATTGGGTCGTTCATGTAAAAATTTCACGCTCACCGCAAAGCCGGCCATATCGACGGGGAACTTACGTCCACCTATCCAACCATCGTAGAAACCTGTTATCTTGCCATCGCGTATGATGGGCGTACTCACGCCAAACTTTGTGACCAAGCCGACGGGCCACATTGAAACCTTTTGCGTGTAGCGCATCTGTGGGAGAGTTGATGAGATTGATAAGGGATTTTATACGAGTATAGTCAAGAGACAAGCTAGTGATCAGTAAATATTTTGTAATATGAGCTTAGGCAAAATTTTACTGAGTAACTTGCAACCAACTGTAAATCATATAAAACTAATCCTTTGTGGACAAAATGATCGAATTTAAAAGTTTTGGACTCGGAATAAATAGAGAGATAGTCGATCCTCCACCCACATCCCATTTCAACACCTTCACTTAGGAGAAATAATCATTTTGAGGATTTTCTCCTCGTAAACCGGTGATTTGGGACACATTTTTATTTTTCTAAATTTCTGTGTAAATCCAAATTTATATTTTCTTTAATAAAAATATGCCCCATGCGATTCTGCAAATTTCTGCATTTTTAAATTTCCTCTACGACCAATAGTTTAGAAGTTATAAGCAATTATCTATTCGCTTATATTCGGCGGCTGCTTGCTGCATGCTCCTGGTCGCCTAGTAGAAATCTGAGATTTTTGCACCAAATTGAATGCAATTTTTCTGCAGCGGCGGCGATGCACTACAAATTTGCGTGCATACGCAAAGGGGCAAAATGAGGAACACGGATGCCGGCATATACATTGCATACGCAAAGGGGCGAAATGGGGATCACGGATGCGGCCATTTGCAATGTGCGGAAACAGGAAAAGGTCCTTTACCGGAAATGGAATAACGGTACCCCACTTCCGGTATGGGACCCCAACCGGAAGTGACAAACAGGAAACGGAAGTGGCCGACCGGAAACGCATTATCGATATTTTACTTCCTGTCCAAACTCGTTTCCGGAAGTTGTGAACCGGAAACGGTTTTCACGGTCGTGCGACGGATAACGGAACATAACTTCCGGCCCGAGTCCCTACCGGAAGTTGTTTCCGGTTTGAAGTATCCATATCCTGTTCATCACTTCCGGTCGGCCACTTCCGTTTCCTGTTTGTCACTTCCGGTTGGAGTCCCATACCGGAAGTGGAATACCGTTATTCCATTTCCTGTAAAGGTCCTTTTCCTGTTTCCGGGCATTGCAAATGGCCGCATCCGTGATCCCCATTTCGCCCCTTTGCGTATGCAATGTACATGCCGGCATCCGTGTTCCTCATTTTGCCCCTTTGCGTATGCACGCAAATTTGTAGCGCATCCCGCAGCCGCTGCAGAAAAATTGCATTCAATTTGGTGCCAAAATCTCAGATTTCTACCAGGCGACCAGGAGCATGCAGCAAGCAGCCGCCGAATATAAGCGAATACATAAATGCTTATAACTTCTAAACTATTGGTCGTAGAGAAAATTTAAAAACGCAGAAATTTGCAGAATCGCATGGGGCATATTTTTATTGAAGAAAATATAAACTTGGATTTACACAGAAATTTAGAAAAATAAAAATGTGTCCCAAATCACCGGTTTTCGAGGAGAAAATCCTCAAAATGATTCATTCTCTTAAGCACTTTATATATTTTCGGTTAATGGCGTGGCAGTGGTCTGATTACGCCCATATGCGAACTCGTAATTTATTTTTGTGCTAAGGAACCCGCATACCTAATTTCGAGATATATCAATGTTTACTCAAGTAAACTTTTTAAAACTCCAACCTTTCGCCACATACCTGCTCAAAAATCGAGATGTCATAAGTGTTGTCATCATCCGCGAAGTAGAAGACGCCACTGGTCGCATTAGCGCGTATATAATCCAGACCGCGATTTCGATTTGAAACACCGCGTGGTTTAGCCTTTTTCGTATTTTTATACTCATCCGGCATGGGTGCTGCGTTAAGTAGAACAAATACATAAAAGCAAAAATGGTCAAAAATTATTAAAAAGGCAGTGATGAAAGCAATAAAATTGTGAGTAATGAAATTGTGCGCAATAACGTAAAGTGAGAGTGAGTTAGGCAGAAATAAAGAAGCAAAAGCTAATGATGAAAGGAACTCCTAATGGAGATACTGAAAGTATGCCACTAGCAAGGCGTTTGACATAATAACAGCAGCGTTGACACCGCGCACAGTTAGTTGGTCTTGTGACCATGATAATGTTGCCACAAGGAATTCAAGTGCAACCAAAAGAAAAGGCATACAAATAATTGAAGAAGACACTGCGCAAACAAGCACAAGCATATAGATTGTGTGCACAACTGCTCACACTGCAGCAATTGCACATAGCAACCATATACATATGTATCTACAATAGCTTGACTATAGTATGCATGAACGATGTAAGACTCACCCAAAAAGTACTCATAAGGCACACCAATGCGATTAAGTGTGTGTATCACCAGCGGCGACGTTTGATTCGCATCCTCAATCACGAGCCACAGCAAATTCACCACATGCTTCAGCGTGTAGCCGAGTCGTGTCAATTCCGCCAATTGCTCGGCGCGCCGGTAAGTCGGTGTAATAATGTACAGTGGTGGCTGTTGGAATGTAAAAATGGGAAAAAGTCAAATAAAAAGTTATTTAAGTGCTTTTCATATTTCATTTTCATTGAAAAATACCCATATATGTATGTACGGTGGATATTTATAGATATGCTAGTAGGTCGTTTGTGTAGATGTGGTTATAAATATAAATATATATAAATAAATATATATATATATGTGTATATATATAAATATACAGCGCTGCCAATAGGCTGTTAGGCTCGTTAGTAGATTGCCGCGTTAGTCAGTTGTATAAGTTGTGTGCAAATTTTGATTGAGTTTTATGCAAATTAGTTGGGAGGCTAAGCAAGCGTAGGCCGCAAATAAGGAAAGTTATTTCTAAAGAAAGTGCATTTGCAAAAAGTTCGTTAGCAAAAAGAAAAGCTTTATTTTATATATCAAAAGTAAAGAAAGATTTATTTTAAAAATTGTTAACGAAAATCGAAATGAGAAAGAAATTAAATATAGTCTAATAATAATATTTCTTCGATTTGCAAGATTTTAGAGCTCTTCCTATTGACTATATAAATTAGCCTTTGTATACAGAATTGAATTTCAAGAGTCACTGGAAACTGCTTTCATAAGAGCAGAAAGTAATGCAGATACATATATCTATAAAGGTCAATAGCTTCATTACTCTCAATATTTGTATAAAATAATGACCCAAAGAAAGTAGTTTGGCATTTGGAGCATTTTGGCTTTGTTCATGTTCCAACCACGATCAGTATCCATATAAAGTGAATTGATAAAAAATGTTTCCAAAACATTAATATCAATTTTGAATCGGATAAGTTCATATAAACTGCGTGTGCAAACCGAAAGCCATAAAAAATGGTTCTAAGTTTGTTACCAAATTTTTTGTGTTCATGTGAAACTATATCTGTTGTGTCCTTTCGGCTATATTCACGTAAGCCGTGTCTACGCCGTGTCTAAGGAAGAAGAAGTTAGTTCTAGATATGTCAATAAGTACATATACATATATATGTTTGCAATTTTTACCATAGAAAAAAGGTTGACAACGAATTTGTATTTACATTGAAATGATGTAGAAGTATCCTGAATTGGGGAGTATACACAAACACAAGTATTCAAGTGGCACAAGCTATCAGTAAAGACCATGAAGTCATCGAAAATCTAACTCAACCGAGTTAGAGCCGAGCATCAAGCTATCTTAATGACAAAATCATTATAAAATTAAAATTGCAAATAGTTAAAGACACCGTGCTTGAAAATCGTCGTGTTGGGATCAAAGAGCTAGCAGAGGATCTCAACTCTTATGGAGTGGACTCTTATGTATCGACTGTAGACATTTGGTTGTTAAAAGTGTTCAGGCTAGACTCATTTCAAAATACGGACTCTTTTGCAAAACCGACATCGAGTATAGGTCGCAAAAGAGCTGCTGAACAACGTATCTAAGAACCCTACATGCATCAAATTCCAAATTACTGGTGATAAGACGTGGGTTTATGAATGTGACATCGAAATTGTTCAACAATCTATCGAATGACGCTCCAAAACTGAGTTGAAATCGAAAAAACAAAAATTGCTGTACGCAATGAAGATCATCCGAACAGAAGCTTATAATAAGTGTATGGAAAATTGACTTAAGCATTGGCATGCTTATATGGCTCAAGAGCGTATTTTGAAGACGATGAGAAAGATTTGTATTAAAGTACGTCAAGATGTAGTTTTTTTGGCGGTGAGGGGTGGCATGTGACTAGCTCCGCACAATCGATCCCGGCGCCCACTTCATCAGCCATTTTGGTTCCATCCATGCATATGTTAAAGTGTAGCTGGTGGTTCGCGCTTGACAAATCCACCCTATTTTAACGTTACATGAAAGCTTCATGTAGACTATTTTATCCACCGACGCCTGCTTATCGAGCTATGTCAGAAAGTTCTTATGGAAAATAGTCTCTAATGTAACAACGATCACGTTATTTACGAGAAATTTAAATTATTTTCAATTGTATAATTTGTTAAGATAGTAAGAGGGTTGGCAAGCATTATATAGAGTTCGAAACCATTCACTGACCAGCATTAGCAAGTTTTCTTACAGCTCGTCGCCCTCTGAAAGACATCCGTAAACCTTTGTTTGCACACATAAACAAATTTTGTTAGAATTTAGTAGACGTTTAGGGCTCTCTATTGCTCGTTTAAAGTCAAGGCGAGCTGCTAATCAACTAATACATAGTATTATGCCAATTTGATGTTTGAATTGAAAAATGCTAATCATTTTTTTTTTTCGTTTTGTTAGCACAAATTTGTTATTAGCCAAATGTATTGCTACAAAAGAAACTAAATGTAGGAAAATCGAACATGTCGCAAATTACATTGCCATTTTCAATAGTATTTACTTTTTTCCCCAATTATTACTAATATTATAATTATTATTATTACTTGTGTTATGCTAATTCAATAAACGATTTGTGCTTTGCATGTAATTCTTTGTCAGCACTGCGCTTATTTGGACATATACACACATTATATACATATGTATGCATGCACATACTCAATGTGCAATGGCATACAAGCAATTTTCAAATTAGGCGCATGCAAATTGGAAATTACTCGTACAAATGTAAATCACTCTTTCGCTTAACTGCCTGCCACAGTTCATTTCGTAGTCGGCAATCAAAGTCGACGCACACATGCACCTCTGTTTGCATACACTGAACACTGCACTGCATTTGAATGCAGCTGCAAAATGCTTTTGTCTATTCTGGTAACTCGCTGCGTAGTTATGGTTACCCCAATGCATGCAAAGCTTTTCGGATTTCGGCTTTTCTGCTCTCAATTCCTCAATTTGCGCTTTCATTAGTTGCTTTATGTGTTAAGGTTTAGTAAATTATGACAGTGACATTCGTCAGCAATTTTATACTTTAGTAAATAGCGTATAAAGGCCTGTGCCGTAGAAGAATTGGCACAGAATTTTTCTAAGCAACATCAACAGCATGCTATTCTTGACCTAATTTTTTGAAATGGGCGCAATTTTTATGCACAATATCTCTTGCATGTGGGCAAATATGTTTTTTCTGTGAATTTTGAGCTAGCTGGTGAGGAAACTAAAATATTTTTTTGTGATTTAAAAGAAGAACAAATATTTACTTGGGCTGCATTGAAGCTATAATACTCTTGACAGTTACAGTTTTAATAGCAAAAAAGTATTTAAAAAGATTTTTAGCTATACGCTAGCGTGATCCGGTCTGTAAAATTTGCCTGTTTCGTATAGAATTACCTTTCAAAATAATTCATGTAAAATTTTAGGTAGATATCTTTTCAAACAAAAAAGTTTTCCATACAAGGAATTAATATTAATTGGTTGTTTGTATGCCAGTTATATATTATAGAGGTCCGATCTGAATAACTTGTTCACAGATTATACATATGTATATAGCATTGTCTTAGGCAATAATTCATGTAAAATTTTAGGTAGATATCTTTTCAAACAAAAAAGTTTTCCGTACAAGGAGTTGATTCTGATCGGTCAGTTTGTATGGCAGCTATATGCTATTGTAGTTCGAACTGAATAATTTATTTGCAGATTGTAGCAGTGTCTTTGACAATACAAGTATTCTGTGACAAATTTTTTAAACAACATTTTGCCAAGTAAAAAAGTTTTCCATACAAGGGCTTAATTTTGATTGGTCAGTTTGTATGACAGCTATATGCTGTCGTAGCCCGATCTCAATAATTTCTTCATATATTAAAGTAATATCTTGCACAATATTCTATGTCAAATTTTTTTAAGAATTATTTACTAAATAAAAGAGTTTAGCATACAAAACTAAATTTGAAGCGGTTAGTTTGTATGACAGCTTTGAACTTTAAAAATAAAGCTGTTAACTTAAAAAAAATGGTACTAAAATGATTTAGAATTAATAAAAAGGTTTCAATAAATAAAATTAAAATATCTTTGGAGAAAAAAAATTATATAATAGTATATAGAGCAGCTTTAAATGCGTGAGTCTTACACACATACAGTGCGTATACGTAACATATTGTAATTCAATTTCAAAGTCATATATGAGAGTTTATAAATGTAGATATGTGTTAATTGCATGCAACAATAAGCTTATGTCTAAAAGAAACTAACTAACTAAACTACTAGCGTAAGACAACTCTTTACCAAGTACAAACTATAGGTGAATGCGTGTATATAAATCAATTAGCTACTTAGCAAAACAAATACTGCAAGCGCAAAATATGCAAGCAAGCGACATGCGGCATAAAACTAAGAACATAAACACACACTTCTAAGCAAATAAAGTGTTTTGCATGCGCGTAAGCCAAATATCAAAACAGTTCCCAATAATAAGTGAGCAGTGCAGACATTTAACGAGCGAGTTAGGGCATCTTAAAGCAAGACAACACAAAAACAAGAACAAAAAAAACAAAAGAATATTTACGGGTAGCGCTTTTGTGTCATTGGCAGTTGTGCCGACAGCTGGACGCGTCACAATGCGCGCATTCGGCAGCGTTGAATTTGCAGCATTTGCAACCGCACGCGTTGTGGCTATTGTACGAATTGTTGTCGTTTTTGTTGTTGTTCTCGCATTTGTTGTGCTATTCAAAGTAGCAAGTGCTGTTGAGCGCTTTCTCAAACTGTCAACCGCTGCAACATTTTGCGCAATAAACTGCTGACGCGCGCTGCCGAGCGAGTCGTTCAACAAACGTGCTGACACTACGCTTGTTGACAGTGTGTGTGTGGTTGTGGATGTGGGTGTGACTGATACGAATGATGAAGATGAGTTTGATGTGGAAATATTATGCTGTGTTGTGGCTTGTAATGGTGATGATAACGGTTGTGCGGCTGCTCTAACTGTTAACGCTGCTGATTTTCGTTCCGTTGCCGCATGTGTTGTTGTTGCCGAGTCACTCGTCGTTGCATTTGATTGCCTCTCGCTGATTGATAGTGGTGTTTGTGCTTCTGGTGTTTGCACTTGCTGTTGCTGTTGCGGTTGTCGCGCACTAAATAGCGACATTGGTGACCACAAATATGAGTTATATTTGCGTGCGATAGCAGCGACATCCGCATCGGCTGAAATATCCTTATTCTGCAATAAAAAGAATCGAAACAAATTCAAATGGAAGAAATGACTGTAAGTGTAGTGATGAAGTTGTGGGCGAATAGTAGAGAGGTAGAGTGTAGGGGGTAAGAAGGGTAAAAAGTGGGAGTAGAAGCTGTCAAGATAAGGAGAAAGTAAAAGGATGCATAGGGATGAGCATGAAAATGTTATTATTGGTTGTATGAAATTCTTTTAATAAGAATTGATGATTCTTCATGGTTTTTGGAAATTGAACAACCGGTGCTGTATCGCAGGGTTAAAGGGTACGCTGATAATGCAAAAGTTATTTAATATACATAGGTAACGTGTCTATTTGGTTTAGAAAACAAAAATTTCGCAAGTAATACTAGAATAAATAGAAACTCACATTTATTAAACCTGTTTTGTCTATAGTTGTAGTATACATAAATCAAATCCAGGTGCAAATATGTAACCTGCTAAATTACTATACTAAATAACTGAACATTTTCACTACTGATTCAATAGATTTGGTGCAGTACACTGGGTAAATAAACATTCGCATCCGGTGCGCAGAAAAATCACTTAGAATTGATAGTAGAACTGAACACGCGTGTCTGGTTATAAGATAAATATCTATTACACATGTGTGCTTGTCATACATTATGTTATAGTTTTAACTATTTTATTGTATTTAATTGCACTATAAATTGTTTGCTTGGATTGTGTTGTTAAACATTTTGTAAAAGTTTCTAAATATAAACATGTTTATTGTTAAATAAAAAAACCATGATTTTGTTGTAAGTATTTTTTAAAATTTATATTTAGTGTAAAATTATTTTTTGAAAAAAATTTAAATTTTGCATAAAAATTGTTTTGTCACATATTTTGTAAAAATTTTTATTTTTATAAAAAAATTATAAAAATAAAGATATATTTTGAAAAATTTAAAATAAAATTTAATTTTGTGTAAAATGTTTTTTTTTTAATATTTTGTAAATGAAAAAAAAAAATGATTTAAAAACTAAAATTAAACTAAATTTTAATTTAATATGTAAAATATTTGTAAAAAATTTTAAATTTAGTATGAAATTTTTTTTTTTAATGTTTTTAAAAAAATTTGAATTTTACATGAAAATTTTTGTCAAATATTTTTAAAAAACTTTAAATATTTTGTAGAAAATAAAAATGTTTAGATTTTCATAAAACAATTTTTTGAAAAATTTGAAAAAAATTTAAATTTTGCATAAAAATTTTGCATAAAAATATTTGTAAAAATTTGTATTTTAATGTTTTTATAAAAATAAAAAATTTTAATTTATAGAAATAAAGACATTTTTTGAAAAATTTAAAATAAAACTTAATTTTGTGTGAAATGTTTTTTTTTTCTAAAGTATTTTGTAAATGAAAAGTATGATTTAAAAACAAAAATTAAACTAAATTTTAATTTAATTTGTAAAATATTTTTAAAAAATTTTAAATTTAGTATGAAATTTTTTTTTTTAATGTTTTTAAAAAAATTTGAATTTTACATGAAAATTTTTGTCAAATATTTTTAAAAAACTTTAAATATTTTGTAAAAATAAAAATGTTTAGTTTTTCATAAACAATTTTTTGAAAAATTTTAAATTTTGTGTAAAAATATTTTTTTTAAAATATTTTGTAAAACTTTTAGATATCATATAAAATTATTTTGTTGTAAAAAATTTTTAATATTGTATACAAATATTATTGGAAAAAGAAAAAAGTATGTATAATTGACATATGTATACATATTTTTTTTAATTTTGAAATATTCATTTTTATTATTAATGAAACTAACACAATTCTTCTTCAAAACTTATTTCTCGATGCTAGATGGATATATGCAGATTTCAGACCCCCCAGTAACATACAAATCATATTGATATTTCTGGAAGATATATACATGTACATGTGTGTATATTTGGAAATATGATATAATTTCGTTTCTTGAAATTTTTTAGCCAAATATTCGAATAGGACACTCAAGCCTTAGTCACCTTTAATCTATTCTCTCTTATTTCATATTTGACTATTTTTTTAAGAAAAACAATTTTTTTTGGGCAGCTAACGTTTTTTTGTGGATCCGCCATTTTGTCGAAATAGAAAATTTAGAAAAATTTTGCCTAGTTCATTACTATATCCATTGTGAAAATCTATCTATTGTAATATGCTCACCGCCAAACACCTTTTCTCGGACGTCCTCCTAGAGTTCGTCTACGGTATGTAGGAAATCCAATTTTTTTTAAATTAATCATCGATTATGGAAGTACATTGAAATCTGTAAATGTGCATTCCTCTGTTTATTTATGAAATAAGATGATTCCTTAAAAAAAAAGCAGGAAAGTGAACTTTTTCTGTTTTGAAAATATATATGTACATATACATATACCTTAACTCGTCTTTTCCGCTCAATACTGGAAAAGCTATCATTGACAGCGTTCGAGAAAACCAACTTCATTTATTCAAAAGAAGAGCTATCCCCTATACGAACGAGTACATATACTTTTCAATAACACTACTCACCAAATCTTAAGGAAACATTTATGACTGATGTACTAAAAGGTATCTGGGATATTTGAGGTGTCCTGATTACGAATTTGAGTTCATAGATATAGCTGAATGTGGTGAGCTATTTTTATCATTTTAGTAAATGTTGGTGGTTTGACCCCTAAACCTTTTGACTAAAATATAAAAAACCCTACGTGTTAGGAAATTTATATTATCATTTTCGATTCTAGCAACCCAAAATTAGCAAGAAACAGCCTTTAACATCACAGTCGCAAAATGACTGCAAAACTAGTGTAAATTTTGAGTGTGAGAAATCCCAAGTCAATTTTCAAAACTCTATCATATACAAAGAAATTTTCGAAATTCGCCCAAATTGAGTTGATTGCAAACAATTATTTAAGTTTATTCTTTCCCATTGTATTGGAAATTTATACAATATCACTTTGAGAAAAATGATAGATAAGTCTGTACTAAAGTCGTCTTTGACATTGCATGAACTCGAACGCTTTTTTAAAACTTAATAGCTATTTTGGATAGTATAAGTGACTATATTGCATGTAAATATATTTCAAATAAATATGTTTATGAAATTTAATTTAATCATAAAGTATAAATGTATTGTCACTCCTTACTAACGAATTTTATTAAACAAGACAATATAATAATAACTTTATTAATAGCGTAGGCTACTCACTCACCTTAATATATTTTGGCTGCGTTATTGGCTCTCGCGACAGATGATACTGATACAGCACCATGTAGATGCAGGTGGTCGCCACGAATATGGTGAGGAACATTTTTAATGATTTCGCTAACGCCATCTTTTCACCTTTTTTGAACATTTCTATGTGTGTATTTTATTTTAAGCGGTTATTTGATAATATGTTGTTGGTGTTTGTGTGTAACGAATGTTTTTTGCAGTGTAGTGTATGTGTTTGTATTTGCCTGCGTTGGACGCCGTGGTATTATTTAACTCATTGGTTATGGTTATAATTAATAATTATTATTTTATATGTAATACTAAAATTTTGTTTAATTTGATTGCTTTGTTTACTTTGTTTAAACAAACATTTTACTGTTATATTATTCAATTTTTATTTTTTTTTTTTTTTACTTTTAATAAATATTAAATTGTTAAAGTTTTTGTCATTTATATATGTATAAGAAATAGTAATGATTATAATCAGTTTTCAATTTAATGATTTTGTGCTTTACTAAAAGTGGATATAGCAATGTTTTTATTTTAATAGAAATTTTATTTTTTTTATTTAAAATTTTTAATTTTCGCCAGCCGTTTGCGCCTGTTTTGTAAATTTTCACTTTAATATTTTTTTTTTTAATTAGTATATTTTATTTATATATTTAATTTATTAGTTTTTAATAAAATAAAATTATTTCATATTAAGCTTTTATGTGTTATATATTTAAATTATTATATTACATAGAACTATCGTTTTTTCGTCTTTAATTTACAAAGTTTGTTTTTAATATTATTTAATTTTTATTATTTACATACAATTTTGGATATATTTACGTTATATTTTGGTTAGTTTGAAGATCAGTCGATTACTTTTTATGATTGTGCAAGAAGAGATTTTATTTACATTGGTCCTAATTATTTTTGAGCTTAAGTGTCTTGAAAAAGCAAAAAAAAATAATGCTATAATTTGGTAATTTTTATAAATAATAATTAATTTTTCATTTTGAATTTTAAATGTACCTTCTTCACAATGTTATACAGCTAAACTCTCAATTTTAAATCTGAAAAGAGAAAAAATAGTATTGTAGATATACGCAATAAATATTTAATTAAAATAATATAATATTTATTATATATTAAATTATTATAATAGACTATATATAAGGGTGGTTCAAAAAACGATTTTATTCTTCGCTTTGTACTTTGAAACATAGCTTCTTTAACACCTCTCGAGACCATTTTTGTAGAGCAAGAGATTTTCTAAAAAACTATAAACCTCCCGATTTATAATTTTTTTTTTCATTGAGTCAAAAAAAAAGAAAAAAAAAATTGATTTAAAATAATCAAATTTCAAACGTAAATATCAAAAAAAGCATAAAAAAATTTAAAATTTAATAGTAAAAATATGTGCTCACAAATCAATGGAAAATTAAATTTCTACATTTAGCCTTCTTGCTAGACGAATATTTTCAAACCAAATCATTATAATAAGGCCCTAAAAATAGCAAGATAATCAATCATAAAGCTCGAGTGCCAAGTAGCGTAAAAACCCGTTAGTAGTCATGACATATTTATTGCCAAATATTTTCTGATAATTTACAGTTTGTTGTTATTTTGTTTTCGGCGTTTTATTACTTGTGACTCATGCGTGAGTTAAGGAACGAATTCCTTATAATTGTAACAAACATCAAAACATCCTTGAGTTTGAATACAATAAACAAACCGAAACAAATAATATATACTCTGTATTTAAACAAACTATAAACTAGTAATAAGTAAACATACTAGTTAGTATAAATAGAAGTATAAGTAAAGAGCACACATTTCGGTACTCAAAATATATTCTTTTGACTCATTTTTACTTAATGTAAAACTTAACTCGTGCATGAGTACTGTATTCCTTTATTGCTGTAATTAAAGTTACGAATTGACCACTAGCATTTATTTACCTGCTGATAAAGCAAATTAAAATTTGTAATTTGAATTTTTTATTTTGATCAATAAACGCTTTGATAGGCATTACATACGAACATATACACACATACACTTAATAGATAGCATACACCATAAACTGTGTCGTGGAAATTAATTGTTTATCTTAGATTGAAGTAGTTGCACAGTGGAACATTTCCTACATACTTGAGATAAAAAATGTGATATCTAATACTGAATATATGTCTGGACAACAATTACATGAGCAATTATGAAGGAGGTTGTTATTATTTGTTACACATAACAAATACTACAACTGTGCGCACTTGTGGGTTATTGAGAATTAATACAATTATTGAGTATATGGGTATATAAAAAATATTTTCGGTAGCCAGTATGTTGAAAATATAGTTTTTTGATCAAAAATTATTAAAAAACAAAATCAATATTGAAGTGAAAATCGTAGTATGTCTTATTTGAAGATCTATAACTTGATACTCATCTCTGATTTGCTTGGCAGCTATATGCTATAGTAATCCGATCTGAATAATTTCTTTGGAATTTGTAGCATTGCTTTGTGTGATAATCTATGTCGAATTTCATGAAGATATACTGACAAATAAAACATATTTCCATACTTGCACTCGATTATGATCGATCAGTTTGTATGGCAGGTATATGTTAAAGTGGTTCGATCTGTACAATTTATTCACAGACTATAACGTTGCTTTGGATAATAATCTGTGCCAAATTTCGTGAAAATATCTCGTCAAATAAAATAGTTTTCTATACAAGAATTTGAGTTTCGACGTTCAATTTGTATGGCAGCTATGTGTTATAGTGTTTCGATCTGATCCATTTTTTCGAAAATAAAAGCGCTGTTCTGAGTTATAATTTATATCAAGTTTCATGAAGATATCTTGTAATACTAAAAAGTTTTCCATACAATAACTTACTTGATTTAGACAATTTGTATGACAGCTATAGCCTATCATAGTCTGATCAACACAGTATGTTTGGAAATTGTAGCATTGCAGCATTTTATTATTTATATTAACATACATTCATATAATATAATCTAATTGTAAATTATTGACTGTGTATTAAACTAAAAATTCTTAAGTATTTAAAGGTATCACTTAATGTTGAGTGCATGACCAACTTATCTATGAAGAATGTGCAGATAAAAGCAATAAGTTATGAAATTTGCAGCTCGAGCGCCAATTATTGAATTCTTGATAATTTAATTACACACATATTTATAAAATATAAATATTAGTGGCATTAATGCCAGCAATGCTTGTGCAAAGAGGCAGCGCATAAGCAACTGACTTTAACTGACGCTGAAAGGCAATTACTCGACTTTTTGTGCTGCAATATGGGTCAGGGCCAATAAAAATACAAAAAACCAAGCATGTCTATTATGCAAAATTCACTTACTGCTGACCATTAATGAGCGCTTGAAAGGCGCCTGCCAGCGCATACAACCGTATGCCAAGCTGATTTCTTAGCATAATTTTCTTTCCTATATTATTTACCAATACAGCAATGCTAGCCAACATTTTCACCAACCGCGCCACATAATTTCTTTAATTTGCGTGCAACGCTTGAAAAATAAATAGGAAAATATACGCCAAAGAAATGTAAGCTGAACTTTATTAAATAATCATAACACTCATACGCCCTGTTGACCCACTTTTCACGCACACAAATTTCACTCTCAACTTAATTGCAAATGCCATTTGAGTTTAATTGCACTTTCACTCGCAGTCCACACATAGCTACAAGCCTAAAACTGTGCTTGTACACGAATATGTATATGTGTGTCTTGTTTAGTGTCATGTAATTGCATGATCCTACACCGCGTCACGACACGCCTGACACGATTGCGGTCCTGCGCTAAATGTCTATTAAATTATTTATTTATATATACATGCATATACATATGTGTGTGAATGTACGTGTAAATATGTAGTCATGCCACGCGCATTTATTGTTTACCAACGCTGACACTGTGCGCCACACACACACACACCGCCATCGCACTGCAGTCCTGCAGCGCGCCAGCCAAGCAACGCACACCACCAAACAGCACACGGTCGACAGATTGACTACCAAACAAATGTCGGTTGGCATGTAAAACCAGCGCTAAGAGCGTCGGGCAGTCGGCAAAATGCAAAACAAAAACGCACAAACACCACCTTACAGAATAACGGCGCGTTGCTTGTATGCAAAAAAAAAAGAAAATTGTAGAAAAATGCATTTTGCCACACCATTTTGTAGACCACTTGCACATTTCCGCCCGCCCCCAACCGCCTACGTATATAACTAACTGTCCGGCGTTGTATATCTGTCTGTGCCATCACCACTAAGCCACTTATCCTATGAGTTTCCTGTACACGAGCTGCAGCAGGCACACACATACACACCCAAATGCTTTATAATTGTATGTATCATGGGGTAAATCGGTTTAAAATAAACCTAGTAGTGCATTAAAATTCAATTCAATTCAGCAGGGCGTTCCACAACCACAGTTCGACTCTCTGTGTGTTGGCCGCATACACGCCCTCTACGCTACAACAGCACGTTTATATAGCCAAGCTTTAGCTAAAAATGCTTCAACGTGCTAGCATATTATAGCAAGGCAGTTATAGAGATAGCTAATATGTTCTATGTATTAGAAAAACCATTTCACGAAATTGACTATAAATACTTCCATTGATAGTCATTTATGTGAATGTCGATAATATCGTAGAAAACAATATTTGTACCCTGAATGGGGTGTAGCACGTCAAAAACGAAGGAAACGTCAGAGACCCTGATCAGCGTGATGATCTGAATCCGTCTGTCTTTTCTAGTCTCTCATTTTATCTAGTTATCTAGCTACTGGTTATTAGGTTACATCTGCCCTGAGTTGATTGTTCAAAATGCATATAAAGCTACCTCTTAATCGTTTCCAGCGGTCATGGTACTGACTCCACGGATTCGCCTAAAGAAGCTCCTAAGCGTTGCCAACTCGATTATACATATTATCTATTTCGAAAAGTTCCTGTGATCGGTAGTCCAAATTAAGGACAAATGTAGTTGACATACCAGTGAGCTTAAAGCTATCCAGCAGTTGTTGTCTGTGTTGGATTTAATCCTTGGCGTCATCAAAACCAGCAATGCCGTATGGCTATCCGTGTGAATGTTTGCTTTCTATATCCTCCCGTAATTATTCAATACAACTCCGCAGACCTTCTCTATACTTAGTACTTCCGCTGGGAAGTTGCCGGCTGAGTTTGATATACGGATAGAAAGAGAGATGTCAAGATCATTGTATCTTGTCAAATTTAACTCAACGGTATATATGGAGGTAGTATTCTCCTCCCTTACTAAACTTTTTCTTTTCGTCGAAAGAATGCATTGCTGACTGATAAGTTATACACTATAAAGTCTAATATTAGAATAGTGATTAGTGGTAGCTTCCATTTTTTAAGGACTGTTTTTTCTGGCCAGTCCAGTCTTCCTTGACAGTGCTTAGGTCACTAAGTGACTTCCAGTAAGCTGGCTGCCGGAACCAATAGAACCATATAAGTAAAGGAAGGACCGTAACTGGAGAGTGCTGAGGTGACTCTCATGCCTGGTTAACAGCAATCATTCAGTTAGGTTCTGGTTAACTAAACTAAGAACACTTCTTTGGCTAAGAACTATAGCTTAAGAGCTTAACTGATAGTTGGTTGCTAACCAGACGTTGAGAAAATATCGAGAAAATAGATTGCATAATTCTTTAATACTTGAAGTAAGTACGTTTGATAGTTTATTAAGCTTTGCTAAGTGCACCTGCCAAATGAAATTTTCTCAAATTAACTAATGTGCGCAGTTTGTGCTGTTCACCTTTTCAAATATCTTAATTACTTTTAAATCGTATTTACATGTAGGCATACCATTCTACAAGCAGAAAACAATGTGTAAAAGCTGTAATTACTATGACACAATGAAGGGCAAATATGCCTGCTATGATGTTTCCCCATACGCCACTTAGTTAACGCAAAGGAATTCTTCCCACCAACGGCAAAGACAAAGGAACTATGCACTCACTACATTTACTAAATTTATGCCCTATGTATGTATGTATGTATGTATGTAAGCATGTAGTCGATTGTATCATCCACATATTTGCGCTAAGTATGCGCAGGAGTCTCATTACTCTACAATAGCGATACGAGTATGTATGCAAGAATACTCAACAGCATGCCTGTGCACTCACACACACATACCTATACATGCATATGTAATTATGCATTTTCGCACGCTTCGTTGAGCCGCATGTCCTTGACAATTTTCCGGCATACAACAGAAAACAAGTTCAAATTTTTTAATAAACTTTTCTTTTGTATAGCCCCAAAGTGGTAGTGGAAGTGAAGTAAAAAAAGAGGAAATCAGAAACAGGGTGCTAATGCCAGAGCAAAACATGAAATATATTTGTATATACATATAACTTTGCTAATAAAAGCTCAAGCTTGAGTTGATAATGACTATGTCACAAGCTAATTTATTGCACCACAAATGTGGAAAATGCAGAAATGTGATTTAAGAGGTAGTGTGGCAATATAAAAATGAGCGATTTTTGGGCATTAAAACAAAATTGTTTTAAAATCTTACGGGTAGACAACAGGGGCGTACGAAAGGGGAGTTTTACGTTAAGTTTATTAAGTGTTCAATTAAGAAACTTGAAACAAAAAGTTATACCCAACTGTGCATCGATATCTGAGGATCCGTGCAATTCTACCGGTATCAAAAATCAATATCATGAAAGTGAAAGCCTCTCCACATGCTGAAGCCGTACTTGCAGAATGAGACTAGCGAAAACGTATTAAACAGCCTTACTCTTCTCAGTATCCATAGAGATAAGCACTATAGCCAATTTGAGATATGTAGTTATGAGAAAAATTCCTTTACAGATGAACTGACTGAGCTGATTTAACTGAGCGACTACACTTTTGAAGGCTGTCGTTAAAAAAATATCTGAAATACTCATTAAGAATTAAGAAAAAGCCCCCTATAGTATATTGTGTAGGAAATTGTATCCTCTATAAGAATCCGCAATTCTGATTGCTCACCGAAATCTTTTATTATTAACAATTTATTTTATTATTAACAAATTTTCTTTGCTGTGATATTTTTTGCCTGACGTTATTTGAAAAAAGTTCCCTTTAAGTATATTTTGTAGGACATTTTGTGCTCTACAAAAATCTGTAATTATGATTGCGCACGGACACCTTTTACATTTCTAAACAATTTGTCTTTGCAGGTATATCTTTTCTCTGTATACATGTATATAGGTAAATTTTAACGCATAAATTAACACTTTTCACTTTTTGGAACTTTTCAGTATACGAAAGTTTGAATTAAAAAAATTTCCCTAAGGGATATTTTTGGGGAAATTTTATGCTTTAGAAGAATATGCGATTCTGATTGCTCATGATTATTTTTAAAGATATAAGCTATCAAAATACGAAAAACATTTTTTTTTAGTCACACACTGGATGTAACCTTATGGGTCGGCAGAGCAGCACTTGACCAAAGACTTTCAAATGTGAAGCGATAACTTTCTTTTATGAAAACTCATGAATGTTTCAAACGCAAAAGATTCCTGTTGCTGTTATTATTAGTATTATTTTTGTAGCAACGCCAGCACTTAACACGCACACTTTTTAAACGATTGCTCAACACTTTACTTCCTGCTTTATTGTTTAGTTTTGTGGCACTGTGACGCCACAATAAGTGTTCATTTGAAACAAAGCAGCGACAAGCAAAAAACAAATAAGCAAAAAAACGGCCCACAAATGAAGAAAGGAAGCTGGAGCCAGCGCAAAGCTGCAGCCAGTCAAATGAGAAATATAACGCGCATGCATACATATGTATGTATATGTGCAAATCACTCTGCGGCAGCACATTTGAATGCAACCGCCCTAACTTGCATAAATTGCACTAAACCTGCATAGTATATCACATATAAGCGAGGGATTGTAGAAGGAGCATTGAATTAAGCATGCATCGGACACAAGTGGATAATCTGCAAATATATGCAACTACAATAAAAACAAACGACGCCAGCCAAGCAAAATTTATTAGTGTCTACACACACGCGCGGATCTAGCAAGCCTCTCGCCGCTGGTTAGGCGATGTCAAGTGGTGTAAATAGAGCCTTAGTTGGCGCGCGACACATAGACGACGGCTACAGGCGACAGGCGGCTGACTGTTTAACTTGGATTTATGGCGAAAGTTAAGAGGGATTTCGAGGACAAACGCAAACACAAAAGCAAGTAAAGAAAGCAACTAAAAAAATTGGGTTTTTCTGTAGTAGTTGTGTGACTGGAAGTAGGCGAAAGTGAACTAAATGTGGCACACAACTTTAAACAAATACATAGACATATTTCTTGTCTGAATATACAGCATAGTCAGCAAAAACTACTACATATAGTAATTAGTTGAAGCCATAGTAAGGTTTTGCAAAGTAACTTGTAAGGGAAATTAGAAAATGCATTGCATAATGGATTATGTAATAAAATAATTAGAAATCAATTAGTTAAAGTAACATTTAAAAGCGTTAGAAAAGTTAGATATAATAACCTTTTATAAATACAAACTATGCTTTACAAGAACTTTGATCGGTCAGTTTGTATGGTAGCAATATGCCTTAGTGACTCGATCTAAACAGTTTTTTCGGAGAAGAAACTTTTCCATACAAGCTATTTGTTGTAGTAGTCAGACGGACGGACAGACGAACGGACGGATGGACAGCCAAATCGACTTAGCACATCACCCTGATCATTTATATTTGTATATTCTTTATGGGATATCTGACGTATTTTTGAATTTTACAAACAACTTATCGAAATTAAAATACCCTCTTGTATAAATATTTATATCATTTACTTTATCTGAACAAAGCTACTAATTTATGGATTAAAATTAACCTAAATATAGAAAAAACTTTCCTTGCTAGTAAAAATTCTTTAAAAATATAAAAGTTGTCGGTGAGCAATCAAAATCGCAAATTCTTGTAAACTTAAAGCTTATTTTTATATTTATATTCAAAGGCAAGTTTTTTGAACTAACCTATATTCAAGCAAAAAAATATCCCTGCAAGGAAAATTTTTTTAGAATTATAAAAGGTTTCGGTGAGCAAACACAATCCCATATTTTTGTAGAGTACGAAATTTCCTAAAAATATCCCTTAGGAGGATTTTTTTAATTCAAACATTCGTATATCAAAAAGTAAAATATGTTAATTTATAGATTAAAATTGAAAAAATAAATATAATGAAATATTAATGTAGAAATATCATTGCTAGGGAATTTGTTTTTAAATCAGAATCATGGTTTCTTGTAAAATATAAAATATCTTAAAATATATCCCTCAGCGAAATTTTTACATTTCAAACATTTGTATATTGGAAAGCCCTAAAAAGTAAAAAAATGTTATCCTGCAACCATATGAGTAAAATCTAAGTACGGTTATTATAATTTTTCAGCCAATATATATGAGCAAGCATGCTATCTACATTATTTTGTTCCAAGTTGTGTATATACTTATTTATATACTACTTTGAGCTCCAAATTCATCAGTATGTATATAAGATAATAATACAAAAAAGAAATATTCGCAAAATCAAAACTAACATTTTCGCCGATTTCTCCGAAATCTAGCCAAAATTTTCACATTCATATTGCGAAAAGTATGTTAACACACATTAACACATATTCAAATTTGCAATATGCATACACAATGAAGTATATGTATGCTTATGTAAACACAAAGTTATATCCCTGTTTTGCATTCATACATAAAGCCACACAATTTTTATCTGAAATTCAGATTTTTCTAAGAGAGAGTATACACAGCTCCGGAATGCAATAGAAAGCAGGAATTAGAAATTTGTAATACCAGGAATTCGTTTCAACAGAAATTCCCTTAAAGGCAGCGATATACAAAAGACGGCTTAAATGCATTCCTGCAAGCAACTAAATGAACATACGTAGATATATAAGAACCCATTCATATACGACGCATTCACTGACTTTTCAGAAACGAATAGAAAGATGAATTATGTGGCAACACAGACAACACACTATGGCAGCACCCGCACATACATGCATAAATGTGTATACTTGTGCAACTGGAAGTCTGAAAAAGCAACTATGTTAAATGTAAACATCGTCAAAATATGGAGCACTAATGCTTATACGGATAAACCTTAGATATACACATATTGCATGTACATACATATATGGTTACCTGGTTGTACAAAATCACTTGATTACGCAGTAGGAAAGCACATGCCAAACATATGCATAAATGACGCTTATGGCGGTCACAACTATCTACAAGTATAATAATATGCATATCGTACATGTCAGCGCTTCATGTACGGGAATTTGTTTGTGTATAGATGATATATAACCTCGTTCAAACTGACTGCATATTTATGTTTAATATTTAGACACTCTTTAATATGACTCCTTGAAGGGGTTATAACAGTGATACTGAAAAAATGGATTATAGGTACATATATTTGAAAATATTCTCAGAAAAATTGAAGTTGATACGGCAAATAGTTTCAGAGATATGAGTATTTTTAGAAATTAGAATTTTTTTCTCGAAACGCTGTTCAGTGTGGGTGAAAAAAATTCCTTCGAAACGGAGGAACGGGAAATTTTCTGTCGACCTTCTTAGCATTATATTCCTTCTAATGGTATTTTTGATTTTTTAAGACACTCTTAGGGGTAAATTTTACCCCAAAAGGCACTTTGGTTTAGGTAGCGACCATTTTACAAAAATCACATTTTTTGCTAGCCCTTCGATCTTTATCTGCATTTATCTATTGAAATAATAAATTTTTCTGGGATTCTGTGTTTAAGATAATTTTAAGCAGAAAAATCTTTCTTACAGCCAGACAACTTTTTTCGGAGGTATTTTAAATGAACACCAGGAGCAGTGGCATAGCTACAACTTCGGGCGCCCGCGGCCAAGGATGTTCTGCCGCCCCCCTTTATCTATCTACCTAAATATCTTCGATACTAAGTATATAAAATTTATGAAGGCCACGCAAATTTTGAAGTTCCAAAATTCTCATAATAGGTACGGTTTTTCGCACAGGAGTTAATTCTTCAATTAACCAGCATTTGCTCGAATAAAGTGTAAATTTAGATCGATTTATCAAAAGTTTTATTTTACTACATCAATTTTTAATTGAATAAAAATTGATTTGGAATGGAAATTGAATGAAAGTCAGCAGGTTTTTGTCCAGGCTGTAAATATGGTGTTTACGTATAACTCAGCGGTTTGTTGTCCGGGCTGAAAATTTGGTTAAGTACATTGATAAAATAACAATCAGCTAATCAATTTTAATCATTCCAAGAACACGGGCATGAATTTTAATCATTAAAAAAAATAGAGAAGGAAGAAGACAAGAAAGTATAACCGTTGAACATTAACTGAACCTAACGTTAATCGAGTAGCCGGCTATGTGAAACGCAATAACTGTTTTCTCAATTATAAGCTTAATGTACTAAATTGATTTAGCTTTGTGAAAGTGCTATAAGGCAGATCGTGAAATATAGTTAAAAAGAAGTAAGGGGCTCTCTTGATCTAAAAATTGTATTCAACTAAGTTCCAAAAACACTATTATACTTATATCTACTTTTATAGGTTAGTAATATACTCTTGCTAAGCAGTTGTACAAATTATTTAATCTTATCGACTGAAAAGAATGATAGCTAAATATAACGAATGGCAACAGCGATTGGCCTTACATAATACAGCTGTGAGGCAATTGAGTCCACTAAGTGCCTGAAAATGCATTAGTTTTCCCCTGATAGAGAAGCGCTAAATTTTGTTTATAAAATTATTTCTTTTTTTATCAAATTATTTAAAAAATAAAATATTTTGTTTGCAGAAAGGTAAACTATTCTACATTATTTTTACATCTCTGAAGCTCTCCTATTAAATATAATTTAACTGCTCGAAAGCATTTGTCCATATAATAAATTTATTTATACCTACTATATAACTTTAATTTACTATCATACTTTAAGCTTGCATAATAGTTTTAACGTTTATTGCTCGTTATACAACAATACGAGACTATTCAAGCAGTTTAACTACTTACATGAAAAGAGCTAAGTAAATACCATACTATATGGAACTAAATTACATGCATGTCTATTGCACTATATTACAATAATACTGCTAACTGATAACAAATATTATTTTACATTGGTTGGCTAACACTGCAGGCTTATCAAGGCAAATCTATTAGTATTTTCGCATTACTTTTTGTAATGCCATATTTGAACTTAATTATTGGATAGTTGATTGCAAGCATTTGAAGCTATGTCAGCTGTGTAATAACGTATTATTTTCATTAATGCACTCTCGTGAAAGTTCATTAAAAGTGACAGCTTCGATTGCAATTATTCCTAGATATGCCTCTCTTATCAATATACCGTATCAATATTGATTTATTGCTCTACTGGCAACAGTACCAACAATATTTTAAACGTCATGACATGCGAATACACTTTGTGTCAGTGATGACTCATTTTGCTTTATAATGGTTAACAGTACGCCCCTTAAGTCGATGCGAGTAAATTTTGAAAGAGATTGTGGTAAAGAGTAACTAGTTCAGAGAAGGTTAAGTATTTTAGGGTTAATATAAGAACGATAACAGATTTTTCGAATAAAGTTAAATAGAAGCGACTAAGGAGTATAAGATCAGTGAAAACTGAAATTGTACATAAGGTCCCGCTTGCATAAGTCTGGTACTGAGAAAAATAAGTTTTTTGATACAAAGCACACAAAAACAAATTTAAAGCAGTCGGTCGAAAAAGTATTAAATATTTTTTTTTTACAATTTCAGGAATAGGTATAATATTTTTGAAGTGTACTTGGATTTTTGTCGTACTCGCATGCCTCCCAGAAGGCTTTTTATACCCTGAACAGAGTATTTTTAGGTGTTTTATAACAATAAAAAGGAAACGTCCGAGACCGCACAGAGTATTGTATATGTATACATAACCATGTCCGTCTGTTCGTCTGTATCTGCATGTTCGAACTAGTCGCTCAGTTTTTGAGATATCGATATGAAAATCTTGGACGTCATTTATGTAGCAGCTAAAATTTATGTCACACTGAAAAACTTTATGGGTAATAGGAAGATTTTACAGAAATACCATCTGGCTAATAAGTCATATCAGTACATTGAAGTACGTGAACAAACAATTGTCAATATAGAAATCACTATGACAGCTTGAAATTACCCTGTGAATGGTTATAAATAATACACAACTTTTGCATATTTCCCTAAACTATTGAAACGTGACAGACACATTTAATAGTAAAAGTCATTAGAGTATGAGTGAGCCTTATTTTACTGCCTCGAATTACCGACTGATAAGCTCAACTTCGCAAGCAATGCAACAAATACTATAGTACTAATGGAAAATAATATACAACAAAGCAAAGTGTTGATATATCTATATATATAGATATAGACGATTACTATTGTCTAAAAATCATGATTTGTATGATTTATTAGCACGCAGTTAATTTCCAAGCGAAAATCAACTGTTGCTCACTAGTTGTGTGTGAAGTATAAAGTAAATATACATATATATTATATTGCAGAGCAATAAAAGTGTGGCAACCATTAAGGTTATTATAACAGCCCGTATCTACAAAAAGGACACCAAAATGTGCCACAAATGGAATAAACATCTATAAAAGTGTTTATATTTTTATTTGAGAGCTTTAGTAGGGCTGCTAAAGCACTCAAATAAAAATATATGTTGGCTTATAAAAAACAAAAATACCTACATACATACATACATTCATATGTATACTCACAATGCTTATTATTAATAGCCACATAGAAAACAAATTAAGAGCCTTGTAAAGGTGTGGCGCAGATGAGTTGCAACACACAAATTGTACACACAAACTTCTGATATTTGTTGTTAGCAAACATGGTGGATGAACGCCAGAGAGAGCACATGAATATTAATAAGAAGTTGGAAGGATATAAGCATGAATTAAAATTTAATCCTATCGATGGCTCAGTTTGATTGATGCGATTAACATGCACATTATGAGCTATTCGTCTTCACTGGCGTTAAATAACGGATATCTGGCACACAATATAAAAAATTAGGTTTTGGTTACTCTTTTGCAGATACTAATACGCCATTGATAGCCATAAAAAATAATAAAAATATTTGCTGTATAACATAAATTTCTGTAATGGGACATATGTAGGTTGCCTTTTATATTTCGGCATTTGGCCACCTTAGTGTTTCAATCTGGCAATTTCCAACTTTATTGTAAAGTTTGAAATTTTGTGTGTCATATATTCAGAACATTTTTGCATACCAGTGCTATTTGTGTTGTTTACAGTAACTCAAAATAGTCAACTCGGCCAAAAAATGGAATTAAAGCGCGAACATTTCAAAGCGGTTATTTTTTAGAATTTTCGACACAGCAATAACATACTATATTTTTGACGATGAAACTTCAACTATGACCAATTTATCATATATCACTATCCCAAACGAGGTTGAAGATCACTGCAAGACGAAAACCCGATATTGCAAGATCGGCATGTAACCTATCTGTTGATTGAGACAGCTGTAGGCATTAGAACGTAGATATAATTTGTTCACATTGGATCCCACACAATTTGTGAAATTCTCAAAACAAATTGGTCAAGGTTTTTTCACAACCCGAAGAGGCATTGGTGGGTTCAGGACGCATATTTTGGAGATAACCCCAATCTGCAAAAATAGTTTCGACAATTGATTCAAATACATGCAAAAGTATATAGATTTTAAAGAAAAATTGTTTTGAATAACAATAAAGCGATTTGCAATGATTATTATTTATTTTTGTTCCCAAATCCTGAATTATTAAAGGCAACACTAATATGACATGTAATAGCTAACTATAAATATTTATTAAATTCAGTGTATTGAAATAAAGAACACAAAAGTAAATACAATCATTCACCTGATATCATATGCATACAAAGATTCAGTGCTATAATGCAGTAAACGGCATGTCAAAAATGAACGAGTAAATTTTAGATGATAGATAAAAAGTGCTTTCTGTAAAGTCATCGCATTTCTTTTAAATCATATCATATCGCGGCGCGAGGGGCATCTAAGCACTGGCCAGGCACGGTGCCTGCGTTTCTTTCATAGCGTCATCTGACAGCCAGATTCCTGCGAAATCACTTAGCGACTGTTAAACTACATCACATCGCGGCGCGAGGTCACCTAAGCCCTGACCAGGCACGGTGCCTGCTTTTATTTTAAAGCGCCAGCTGGTAGCCAGCTATCCGCGAAATCACCTTGGGACTGTGAAACTACATCACATCGCTGCGCGAGGGTCACCTAAGCTCTGGCCAGGCACATGGCCTGCGTTTCTTTTATAGCGCCAGCTGGTAGCCAGCTTCCCGCGATATCACCTAGCGACTGTTAAACTACATCACATCGCTGCGCGAGAGGCACCTAAGCACTGGCAAGGCACGGTGCCTGCGTTTCTTTTATAGCGCCAACTGGCAGCCAGCTTCCCGCGAAATCACCTAGCGACTATTAAACTGCATTACAACGCTGCGCGAGGGTCACCTAAGCTCTGGCCAGGCACGGTGCCTGCTTTACTTATATAGCGCCAGTTGACAGCTAGTTTCCCGCGAAGTCGCTTCATGACTTTTAACTCACATCACATCGTGGCGCGAGAGCTGCCTAAGCACTGGCCAGGCACAGTGCCGGCTTTACTTATATAGTTCCAGCTGCCAGCTAGTTTCCCGCGAAGTCGCTTCATGACTTTTAACTCACATCACATCGTGGCGCGAGAGCTGCCTAAGCACTGGCCAGGCACGGTGCCTGCTTTACTTATATAGCGCCAGCTGCCAGCTAGTTTCCCGCGAAGTCGCTTCATGACTTTTAACTCACATCACATCGTGGCGCGAGAGTTGCCTAAGCACTGGCCAGGCACGGTGCCTGCTTTATTTATATAGCGCCAGCTGCCAGCCAGTTTCCCGCGAAGTCGCTTCATGACTTTTAACTCACATCACATCGTGGCGCGAGAGCTGCCTAAGCACTGGCCAGGCACGGTGCCTGCTTTACTTATATAGCGCCAGCTGCCAGCTAGTTTCCCGCGAAGTCGCTTCATGACTTTTAACTCACATCACATCGTGGCGCGAGAGTTGCCTAAGCACTGGCCAGGCACGGTGCCTGCTTTACTTATATAGCGCCAGCTGCCAGCTAGTTTCCCGCGAAGTCGCTTCATGACTTTTAACTCACATCACATCGTGGCGCGAGAGTTGCCTAAGCACTGGCCAGGCACGGTGCCTGCTTTACTTATATGGTGCCAGCTGACAGCCAGTTTCGCGCGAAGTCGCTTCATGACTTTAACTCACATCTCATCGTGGCGCGAGAGTCGCCTAAGCACTGGCCAGGCACGGTGCCTGCTTTACTTATATAGTGCCAGCTGCCAGCTAGTTTCCCGCGAAGTCGCTTCATGACTTTTACCTCACATCACATCGTCTCGCGAGAGTCGCCTAAGCACTGGCCAGGCACGGTGCCTGCTTTACTTATATGGTGCCAGCTGACAGCCAGTTTCGCGCGAAGTCGCTTCATGACTTTTAACTCACATCAAATGGTGGCGCGAGAGTCGCCTAAGCACTGGCCAGGCACGGTGCCTGCTTTACTTATATGGTGCCAGCTGACAGCCAGTTTCGCGCGAAGTCGCTTCATGACTTTTAACTCACATCACATCGAGGCACGAGAGTCGCCTAAGAACTGGCCAAGCACTATGCCTCCTTTACTTATATAGTGCCAGCTGACAGCAAGTTTCCGGCGAAGTCATCTCACGATTTGTAAATGACATCACATCGAGGCACGAGAGTCGCCTAAGAACTGGCCAGGCACGGTGCCTGCTTTACTTATATAATGCCAGCTGACAGCCAGTTTCCCGCGAAGTTATCTCACGATTTTTAAATGACATCACATCGAGGCGCGAGAGTCGCCTAAGCACTGACCAGGCACTATGCCTGCTTTACTTATATAGTGCCAGCTGACAGCCAGTTTCCCGCGAAGTCATCTCACGATTTTTAAATGACATCACATCGAGGCACGAGAGTCGCCTAAGAACTGGCCAAGCACTATGCCTCCTTTACTTATATAGTGCCAGCTGACAGCCAGTTTCCCGCGAAGTCATCTCACGATTTTTAAATGACATCACATCGAGGCACGAGAGTCGCCTAAGAACTGGCCAAGCACTATGCCTCCTTTACTTATATAGTGCCAGCTGACAGCCAGTTTCCCGCGAAGTCATCTCACGATTTTTAAATGACATCACATCGAGGCGCGAGAGTCGCCTAAGCACTGACCAGGCACTATGCCTGCTTTACTTATATAGTGCCAGCTGACAGCCAGTTTCCCGCGAAGTCATCTCACGATTTTTAAATGACATCACATCGAGGCGCGAGAGTCGCCTAAGCACTGGCCAGGCACTATGCCTCCTTTACTTATATAGTGCCAGCTGACAGCCAGTTTCCCGCGAAGTCATCTCACGATTTTTAAATGACATCACATCGAGGCACGAGAGTCGCCTAAGAACTGGCCAAGCACTATGCCTCCTTTACTTATATAGTGCCAGCTGACAGCCAGTTTCCCGCGAAGTCATCTCACGATTTTTAAATGACATCACATCGAGGCGCGAGAGTCGCCTAAGCACTGGCCAGGCACTATGCCTCCTTTACTTATATAGTGCCAGCTGACAGCCAGTTTCCCGCGAAGTCATCTCACGATTTTTAAATGACATCACATCGAGGCGCGAGAGTCGCCTAAGCACTGACCAGGCACTATGCCTGCTTTACTTATATAGTGCCAGCTGACAGCCAGTTTCCCGCGAAGTCATCTCACGATTTTTAAATGACATCACATCGAGGCGCGAGAGTCGCCTAAGCACTGGCCAGGCACTATGCCTCCTTTACTTATATAGTGCCAGCTGACAGCAAGTTTCCGGCGAAGTCATCTCACGATTTTTAAATGACATCACATCGAGGCGCGAGAGTCGCCTAAGCACTGGCCAAGCACTATGCCTCCTTTACTTATATAGTGCCAGCTGACAGCCAGTTTCCCGCGAAGTTATCTCACGATTTTTAAATGACATCACATTGAGGCACGAGAGTCGCCTAAGAACTGGCCAAGCACTATGCCTTCTTTACTTATATAGTGCCAGCTGACAGCCAGTTTCCCGCGAAGTTATCTCACGATTTTTAAATGACATCACATCGAGGCGCGAGAGTCGCCTAAGCACTGGCCAGGCACTATGCCTCCTTTACTTATATAGTGCCAGCTGACAGCCAGTTTCCCGCGAAGTCATCTCACGATTTTTAAATGACATCACATCGAGGCGCGAGAGTCGCCTAAGCACTGACCAGGCACTATGCCTGCTTTACTTATATAGTGCCAGCTGACAGCCAGTTTCCCGCGAAGTTATCTCACGATTTTTAAATGACATCACATCGAGGCGCGAGAGTCGCCTAAGCACTGACCAGGCACTATGCCTCCTTTACTTATATAGTGCCAGCTGACAGCCAGTTTCCCGCGAAGTCATCTCACGATTTTTAAATGACATCACATCGAGGCGCGAGAGTCGCCTAAGCACTGGCCAGGCACTATGCCTCCTTTACTTATATAGTGCCAGCTGACAGCCAGTTTCCCGCGAAGTCATCTCACGATTTTTAAATGACATCACATCGAGGCACGAGAGTCGCCTAAGAACTGGCCAGGCACGGTGCCTGCTTTACTTATATAATGCCAGCTGACAGCCAGTTTCCCGCGAAGTCATCTCACGATTTTTAAATGACATCACATCGAGGCGCGAGAGTCGCCTAAGCACTGGCCAGGCACGGTGCCTGCTTTACTTATATAGTGCCAGCTGCCAGCTAGTTTCCCGCTAAGCCGCTTCATGACTTTTAACTCACATCACATCGTGGCGCGAGAGTTGCCTAAGCACTGGCCAGGCACGGTGCCTGCTTTACTTATATAGTGCCAGCTGCCAGCTAGTTTCCCGCTAAGCCGCTTCATGACTTTTAACTCACATCACATCGTGGCGCGAGAGTTGCCTAAGCACTGGCCAGGCACGGTGCCTGCTTTACTTATATAGTGCCAGCTGACAGCCAGTTTCCCGCGAAGTCATCTCACGATTTTTAAATGACATCACATCGAGGCGCGAGAGTCGCCTAAACACTGGCCAGGCACTATGCCTGCTTTACTTATATAGTGCCAGCTGACAGCTAGTTTCCCGCGAAGTCATCTCACGATTTTTAAATGACATCACATCGTGGCGCGAGAGTTGCCTAAGCACTGGCCAGGCACGGTGCCTGCTTTACTTATATAGTGCCAGCTGCCAGCTAGTTTCCCGCGAAGTCGCTTCATGACTTTTAACTCACATCACATCGTGGCGCGAGAGCTGCCTAAGCACTGGCCAGGCACGGTGCCTGCTTTACTTATATAGTGCCAGCTGCCAGCTAGTTTCCCGCGAAGTCGCTTCATGACTTTTAACTCACATCACATCGTGGCGCGAGAGTTGCCTAAGCACTGGCCAGGCACGGTGCCTGCTTTACTTATATAGTGCCAGCTGCCAGCCAGTTTCCCGCGAAGTCGCTTCATGACTTTTAACTCACATCACATCGTGACGCGAGAGCTGCCTAAGCACTGGCCAGGCACGGTGCCTGCTTTACTTATATAGTGCCAGCTGCCAGCCAGTTTCCCGCGAAGTCGCTTCATGACTGTTAACTCACATCACATCGTGGCGCGAGAGCTGCCTAAGCACTGGCCAGGCACGGTGCCTGCTTTACTTATATAGTGCCAGCTGCCAGCTAGTTTCCCGCGAAGTCGCTTCCTGACTTTTAACTCACATCTCATCGTGGCGCGAGAGTTGCCTAAGCACTGGCCAGGCACGGTGCCTGCTTTACTTATATAGCGCCAGCTAGTTTCCCGCGAAGTCGCTTCATGACTTTTAACTCACATCACATCGTGGCGCGAGAGCTGCCTAAGCACTGGCCAGGCACGGTGCCTGCTTTACTTATATAGCGCCAGCTGCCAGCTAGTTTCCCGCGAAGGCGCTTCATGACTTTTAACTCACATCACATCGTGGCGCGAGAGCTGCCTAAGCACTGGCCAGGCACGGTGCCTGCTTTACTTATATAGTGCCAGCTGCCAGCCAGTTTCCCGCGAAGTCGCTTCATGACTTTTAACTCACATCACATCGTGGCGCGAGAGTTGCCTAAGCACTGGCCAGGCACGGTGCCTGCTTTACTTATATAGCGCCAGCTGCCAGCTAGTTTCCCGCGAAGGCGCTTCATGACTTTTAACTCACATCACATCGTGGCGCGAGAGCTGCCTAAGCACTGGCCAGGCACGGTGCCTGCTTTACTTATATAGTGCCAGCTGCCAGCTAGTTTCCCGCGAAGTCGCTTCATGACTTTTAACTCACATCACATCGTGGCGCGAGAGTTGCCTAAGCACTGGCCAGGCACGGTGCCTGCTTTACTTATATAGTGCCAGCTGCCAGCTAGTTTCCCGCGAAGTCGCTTCATGACTTTTAACTCACATCACATCGTGACGCGAGAGCTGCCTAAGCACTGGCCAGGCACGGTGCCTGCTTTACTTATATAGTGCCAGCTGCCAGCCAGTTTCCCGCGAAGTCGCTTCATGACTTTTAACTCACATCACATCGTGGCGCGAGAGTTGCCTAAGCACTGGCCAGGCACGGTGCCTGCTTTACTTATATAGTGCCAGCTGCCAGCTAGTTTCCCGCGAAGTCGCTTCATGACTTTTAACTCACATCACATCGTGACGCGAGAGCTGCCTAAGCACTGGCCAGGCACGGTGCCTGCTTTATTTATATAGTGCCAGTTGCCAGCCAGTTTCCCGCGAAGTCGCTTCATGACTTTTAACTCACGTCACATCGTGGCACGAGAGTTGCCTAAGCACTGGCCAGGCACGGTGCCGGCTTTACTTATATAGTGCCAGCTGCAGCTAGTTTCCCGCGAAGTCGCTTCATGACTTCTAACTCACATCACATCGTGGCGCGAGAGTTGCCTAAGCACTGGCCAGGCACAGTGCCTGCTTTACTTATATAGTGCCAGCTGCCAGCTAGTTTCCCGCGAAGTCGCTTCATGACTTTTAACTCACATCACATCGTGGCGCGAGAGTCGCCTAAGCACTGGCCAAGCACGGTGCCTCCTTTACTTATATAGTGCCAGCTGACAGCTAGTTTCCGCGAAGTCATCTCACGACTTTTAAATGACATCACATCGTGGCGCGAGAGTCGCCTAAGCACTGGCCAGCACGGTGCCTGCTTTACTTATATAGTGCCAGCTGCCAGCCAGTTTCCCGCGAAGTCGCTTCATGACTTTTAAACTACATCACATCGTGGCGCGAGAGTCACCTAAGCACTGGCCAGGCACGGTGCCTGCTTTACTTATATAGCGCCAGCTGCCAGCCAGTTTCCCGCGAAATCACCTCAGCGACTGACTGTTAAACTACATCACATCGCGGCGCGAGGGTCACCTAAGCACTGGCTAGGCACGGTGCCTGTGTTTCTTTTATAGCGCCAGCTGGCAGCCAGATTCCCTCGAAATCACCTAGCGACTGTTAAACTACATCACATCGCTGCGCGAGAGGCACCTAAGCACTGGCAAGGCACATTGCCTGCGTTTCTTTTATAGCGCCAGCTGGCAGCCAGCTTCCCACGAAATCACCTAGCGACTGTTAAACTACATCACATTGCTGCGCGAGAGCCACCTAAGCACTGGCAAGGCACGGTGCCTGCGTTTCTTTTATAGCGCCATCTGGTAGCCAGCTTCCCGCGATATCACCTAGCGACTGTTAAACTACATCACAACGCTGCGCGAGGGTCACCTAAGCTCTGGCAAGGCACGGTGCCTGCGTTTCTTTTATAGCGCCATCTGGTAGCCAGCTTCCCGCGATATCACCTAGCGACTGTTAAACTACATCACAACGCTGCGCGAGGGTCACCTAAGCTCTGGCCAGGCACATTGCCTGCGTTTCTTCTATAGCGCCAGCTGGTAGCCAGATTCCCGCGAAATCAGTTCGTGACTGTTAAACTACATCACATCGCGGCGCGAAAGGCACCTTAGCACTGGCAGGGCACGGTGTCTGCTTTTCTTTTATAAAGGAACAATTTGCGACTGTTGTGCTAAGAGATCTGTGGGGTATTCGACGTGTCCTGATTACGAATTTGAATTTACAATAATTTCAAACTACAACGCAAAACATCTTGCGTGTTACGACATTTTTACTATCATTTACGGTTTTAGAAACCCAAAAACCAGCTTCTGACATCATCGCAAAATGGTTGTAAACTAATGTAATTATTATATTTATGTGCATTTAGTGACGAAAAAGTCATACTGATTTAAATACATATTCGCATGCTGCATTTTCTCTGTGCTACGTTATAACTAATTTAGAACTAAAAATCAGCTTGGTTGTAAAGTTTTATTCTAAGGACATTAATCACTAATTATACTTCCACTCACCAACTTTTATTTACCGAAAACCGGTACTGAAGCTCGGATCTAGCAACATTTACTACGATTATACCTTTTTCATAGGCAGAACAAACAGCTTTTTTTTATGATAATTTTTTAAAGATTTTTTTATTTTATTTTTATATTTAAGAAAAAAAATTGAGATTAAACTCTTCACTGATATTTTATTATAAATAAGTATAAATCAATATCGTTCACCACTAACTGTTGACAAACTGCGTGAAGTTAATATATCAATATTATATAACACCGTTCAAAATGCAAAAGTTAACATATTTTTATTAAGGGTTACCTGTAAATGATAGATTACTTGTTCGCGTTCTAACCACTTTTAAGTTATATGTTTATCTTTCTTAAGTGAATATTATTTTCATGTGGAGCTAACATTCATCAAAATATATACCAAAACTGCGCAATGAAATTACTTTTGCCTATTAATATACAGTTAGACGAGCTCTTATCTGCAAAAGCATTTCTTCCGGCAATAATTATTAGTATTATCATTATTCACTAATTTTATAGTATTTGTTTTGATTGGATACACATTAAATATACCATGTTTTAGACGCTTTTATCAGTACATAAGCATTTGTGTTAGAAAACAATAGGCAAAGTAACGAGTACCGCACTCTTATCAACTTCCGGCACTTCCCCCTATGGCCATAAATTGTTAATCAACAATGTAAATGTATTTACATATTTAACAAATAGTTATGGTAGATTGCTTATCGAATTTAAGTTTTATGAGTGCTTTGGGAGACGATTTCGACGATTTTCGACTCGGCTAATTATGAACTTAGATTAAAAAGTAGTAGTTTTCATTACAAATTAGCATGTTCGTGAACGATATTAACTGAACAAGTTTATTTCTAATAGTGAAATGTAATTACAATAAATATACACAAATTTATAATAACAGTAGATAATAGATGTGTACATATGCAGATGGATTTTTTATACGAAACGTATATGTATATCGTCACCTAAAATGCAAAACAACGTAGCATAATAATTGTGTTTTCTACTGCTTACGATTCATTACATCATATTACATAAGTATATGTAGCATAAAATGTTCAGCTTCCGATGTCAGATATAACCAATATAGAACCATTTAAAACCAAAATACTAATTTTGTTTCGCCTGTAAATTAATGAAAAGTGATATTACGTTATTTTGTATTTTAGGTAACGATATGTAAAAAAATATATAGAAAACTCAGGAAAGTGTGCTCTTGTACAAAAAAATATTTTGCCAAAATTTTAGTTAAGGAGGGATTCTAGTCCACACATTTGAGAAAATCGCAAAAGGTTTTTTTTCATAAATCGATAATTTAGACATTCAAAAATAATTAAGTAATATATCAAATACTTTTTATCAATTGCAAAAAAACGCTGGAATTCGGGTATCTGAACTAGAATACCACCCAATTTCCGTTATCAATTTTGACCCTGTGGTGACACACACGCAAAGAACCCACACGCCGCAAAGTTATCATACAAATTTACAAATTTGAGCAAATGAGTCCACTATCAGACCATAATTTGGCTATAAGAATACAATTTTTATTGCATTATTATCAGCTTGTGATTGGTTTTACCGAATTTTGAATATTTATTTGGGCGCATATATGGGAAATATTGTTTATCACTTGATTATTTTTATCTAATTTTTGTTTATTTCAAACTTCTAAAAGTAAACAAATAATTTGGAAAAAATCAAAAAAAATAATTAAAAAAAATGAAATAATTTAAAAAAAATTCCAAAAAAATTGATCTTGATTTATATTAAATTTTTTTTATAATTTTTTGTTTATATATAACTTATCAAAGTAAGAAAATAATTTAAAAAAATCAAGAGAACTGTATTTATATTTATATTAAAATATTTTCGATTTCTGAGTAAATAAAAAATTAGAAAATAATTTAATACTTACAAAAATTTAAACCAATATGCTCAACAAATTGATAATACTGCATTAAGCAATAATTTATTTAAATTAATTTTCTTTTCAACACTCTCAACGTTTTTTATTCGACAATAGCTTTTTGCACATATTTTAATTAACACAAATTTTGCAACTTTCACTCATTTCAAAAACTAATGCCACTGAACTAAATTTGTTCGTCGGAAAAAGTGGTTGCTAATAAACACAAAATATTGTGATTTAATTAAACGCCAAACAGTGCACTAAATACCAATAAATTTCAGTTTTTATTATTTTTTCAAAAACAAACTAATAATATACATATATCAAATTCATAATTAACACAGTTTCAAACAATAAATTTTTAATGCGCGTATAATTTTTGAAAATAAATAATACAAGAAGAAAAAACATATTTTTGCACACTACAATTAATTAACTGTTTTTGTTTATGATCAGCAACTTGTGACCATAGACCAAACAATAACACAAATTTACTAAATATATGTCAACACTTCGGAAAAGCGGCTTACAGCGACGGCGCAAGCTCACTCAATTAAAAAACACAAACAAGTGGCGGTGTCATTTATTAATGAATTTTTGAATAGGTCAACTATGAAACTAAGGCCCAGCGGGCACAAACGCGTCATGTGGTGTAGGGGGTTGCTTGCATTGTTGTTGCTTTTGACATGTAAAAGTACGTGTTTCAAAGCGCAAAATGTTATCAAGTGTTACAACTAATGCATGTAGAGGCATAGACAGTAATACGAACTAATGGAGTGGGGGGTTATAGCTAACTCGTTAAGCTTAATTGACCGTTTTAGAGATTTTTTTCTAAATAAGAGTTGATTATTGCCAAATCGAACACACAAGTGGCATAAATCATATAGATTATAATATTGGGTAGTCGAAAAAGTCTTTTCGTATTTTGTCCATAGATGTCGTTGCACTCGTATATCTTCAGTATTACCAATCACATTGTATCATACCATATAAAAAACAATTAAAGTCGGGAAAGTTGAAAGCAGTTACAGCTATTCAAAAATGAGTGAAAATAATGAAGAAATTCGCAATATTTTGAAATTTTTGTATAAAAAATTGTTTACTGTTTATTTATTTATTAGTAAAAATATTAAAAAAAAAATAAGTTGAAGTTTGTTTAGAAATGCGAAAAGACTTTTTCGACTACCCAATATTTTCTAACATTTTCTTGCTTGTTAAAATTATTTTAGAACTTAGGATAGATTTCTATTATTATGACGAAAATATAAAAATTACCTCCCAATTTTCACTTATTATCAAACATTTGAAAAGCGCCTAGAAATCAATGCGAAATTAATAAAATCAATTTCACCGCAAAGTGGTCTGTAGCCCACACAAAGCCCTCCTTACACGCCTTTGCCAGAGCACCCACACATCTACCATACGTAGTATGTATATGAATTTCGGCTGGCCGTCAATGTCAACTAGAACTATGAAAGTCGTTTATTACAAAAACTTTTTTAATTTATTTAAAAATATTATGAGGCACCCCTTCCTCATTAAGTAACAGCAATGCGTATGCGTAAATTCCTGTACGGAACAGCAAAAATGCGCAAAATATTTTGGCGAAAAGTTTTGCCGTAAATTATTTCACATTTTGCACATATTCGCCTGTTTCGTTATGCCCGTGTAATGTTGTGTAAATTTGCGCAATTTTTGTGATTTACTTATGTGCACTTGAAGTCATTATTACCCATATATTTTACATTTTAGCACTTACATATACCAAGTACTTATGTAAATATGGGGTAAGTGTGTATATGAGTATATAGCGTACCTAAGCATGCAACTTGCAGTTTTGTGTTTGCATTGTTTCACGTCAAAGGCGTCGAAGCTAGTGCACATGTCTGACTGGGCATAGAACCGCGGCTCGAATTTCACCAAATATGCCGTCATCAGCAAACGAAATTTATGAATTTGTTGATGACGTAAGCGCAAGTGAAAATTAATAAATATTAAGTGCATTTTATATGAGTTTATTAGCCATATATGCAGTTATATGAATGGATCTCGGTGCGGAAAGGGTTGCGGAGATATGACTATTTTGCACGAGCGCTCATGTGCCTTATATTGCAGTCAGCTGTTTGGTAGGTCATTGGTAATTGTAGTTATATTGGATGATAATGAAATATAGAGGAGCAATAAATGGTTTAAGTATAAAGCGTACTCCTATAAGTGCATAATATAGCATCGAATCTATTGCGCAGACTTTATAATGCAGAAATAAAATCAATTCAAAATACATTGCATCTGTTTCCTCTCTCTGTAGATTAGCAATTCACTCTAAGTATCATTAAGAAGTTTATATTGCATGGCTGGTCCTTCAAATACACATCACACTTACACTACTAAACACATATCATCAAAGCGCCTTAAACTTATCACAAAACTCCGTCGGTAGTTTTCTTATATTCTCGCAATTGCACCCAGATGGCTATATGTGTGAGATGGTTAGATGGTTTAAGCTTGGTTTTGCAAAGACGGGATAACCAAACATGAAAGAATTTTACAACTGGTATACAGTAAGGTTTTAGACCATACAAAAGCAACCAAGGTAGCTAGCCACTCTAGCTGACGACGCACCTAGGTCTTTGGGAGACGCATTGTGATACCACTGGGACTAATATTCCATCCCTATATTGTCTCCATTTTGAACCAACACGTTATTCTAATGAGGTTTATCAGCACAAAAAGTTTTATTTGTGCAACTTACAAAACGTCGTCCAGAAAACCTCGACGAATGGTTGCGATTTTGGATCACGACAGTCGGGTCTACGTAATAGGAACGTACTCGGCCAAGGAGCCTGTTTTCTGGCAATAGTAATTCTGACGATTCTAACCACAACAGTCTAACAGAAAATTTTAATCAACAGTGATAGTAACAGCAATAATGTGATTGAGCAGCTTCAAAAGTGTGCAAGCGCTCGCGACGAAAGCGTCGACCAACGCTTTCCAGCGATTCCACTATGATCAACAAGCCATCTGTTATTAAAACTTCGAGAACTTTCGTAGGTCCCGGAAACAAATCAAATCTCGAGTAAAAAACAGTCAAGATACAAGCAAGGCAAGTAAAATCCCGATTTTGTATACCTCAAGCTTATTATTACGCGGAATATAATCCAAGTATGTATATTTCTAGTGCACTTAGACCACATATAAATAGAAGAATTTGCAATTAGTTTATTCATGAAGCCAAAAAAATTAAATTAATAACTATTATTTTATTCATAAAACCAAAAAAATTAAATTAATGATAATTAAATTTCAAAATTTCTTCTGTTAGTTTAGTAATTCATTAAAGAGCCTGTAAAAGCAAGGACGAAATAGACCGATATTACTATTTTTGCTTTTCATTTTCATTTCCTATTGAACTTGTGTGGCGACATCAATTTGTCATATTTGACAAAAGGGTATTTGTTATAGTCTGCATTGTAATGGCGACAACAAGGCGAAAGCCACACGTTACGTATACTATATACATATGTATGTAGGACAACTGAAGAGTTGAAAACAAGAGCGCGGAGCCATAAAGTCAGCAGCCAGCAAAGCATATGGCGACAGAGCGACTGCAGCCGCATTGCCTGAAGTTCATGGTTCATAGCTTATACTTGGATATGCACAAACATATATGTACATATGCATAGGAACATATGAATTTATGTGGGCGAAATGCCAGCTAAAGCCAACTGAACCATCTCCTCAATGTTTTTTCACTTTTTTATTTGTTTCAACACAAAAACCGATACCTAACCGTAGGGACACCCAACAACAAACCAAATGCACCCCAACACATTCACAAGCCAACTGTACGCCACTCAATCGACCGAAAGCAAAACAAACCACAAAAAATGAAAGTAAAAACAAAAATCGAACTCGAGTATTGGCAATTAAATCGTTGCTAGTCCTATGTACCTATACAGCAAATACAAAGCAATTCAGTTAAAGCAAAAGCAATAACACCAAGCAACACAAATATTGTACGTGTACAACAAAAGTACAGAAAGGCAAATTGTTTGGCCAAAATAACTTTACAAAACGATTTCGTTGCTTACTTGAAAAGTTGCCAATTTCAGATAAACTCTTTTGTGTATTGGTAAATATGTGCAAATGTATTTGTATTGCAATGAAAGCGCTTTCACACACAGATGTAAACAGTTTAGCAAGAATAGCGCGAAAAAGCAGCAAAAAGCTGCAGACTTGCAAATCTTTCCTACATTCACCGGCGACGCTATGCGGGTATTTATTGATTGCAGTTTAAGTGAGTAGACTCACGAATATGCCTATAGACATTTGGGTAGGTCAAAAAAAAAATTAAATATTTTTTCGGTTGGCACTCTGGAATATAGGTTCTTAGACACCTCTATATGAAAACCTCTCTAAGTATGAGCTGGTCTCTGGTCACTAGTCTCATATTTTTATTATTTAATTTTTTTTTGGAATTAAATTTTTTTCGCTGATTTTTCAAAGATGGTTATCTCGTAAACGCTTAGCTTAACCAAAAAAATATATTGTAGAGCAATTTCCTACAAAATCTATGAAAAGGGATATTTTTCAAGTAGTTAGAAGTGTGATATTAATTCCTCTATTTGCTAATATGAAAACATACTTTAGGGCGAAGGACCATTTGTAATGGGAAGGTAGGGCTCATACTTGCAGAGATTTTCCCAAAGGTACACAAATACCTTTTTATTCAGAGTACAAAGAAACAAAAATATTATTATAATGGGTTGTCAAAAAAGTCTTGCGGTATTTTTATTGAATTTCTTTTATTTTTATTGAAATTGAAATGAATTTTTGATGACTCATGCCCAGCTCTTGACCGATGCTACGGCTGCTACTATGCCCGGCTCTTTCAACCAATTCAGCGATTTTATCGCAATTTTCGACGACAGGCCTTCCGGAGCGTCTCGCATCTTCGACCACCTCTACACCAGAACGAAAACGTTGAAAACATCGTTGTGCGGTGGAAATGGAAACAGTATCGGGTCCATAAACTGCACAAATTTTATTGGCGGCTTGAGATGCATTTTTGCTTTTATCGTAGTAGTGCTGTAAAATATGCCGTATTTTCTCTTTATTTTGCTCCATGTTTGCGATGCTATAACTCACGAACGACTTAAAAGAAACGACAATGCATCAAACACGTGTTAGCGCGTGAAATGAGCTTTCCAAAAAGGTATAGCATGACCCGATGCGACGAATAAAACTAGAACAACGCGCTTTCAGCGCCAACTAGCGAAAATACCGCAAGACTTCTTTGACAGCCCATTATTTATTATTGCTCAAGTACCAATTTGTCAGAGTACAAAGCAACAAAAAACAATTTCTTTGACCCACCCTAATGGGCATACATATATATGTATATTTACTATTTTTCGACTGGTCCGTTCCTTGTACGTAGAAATGTGAGTATAATAGGTGAGAGCTGCAAAAGCTAAGTGCACATACGTGTGCGTAATTTATAAGTGAAATTATGGAATTACAGTCACTTTGTTTATCTTAATGTACTGTGTATATAATACTTTATGCTTTTGGAAGAGATATAAGATAAGGTGCCCTTTTGACTAGCTCATCGGCTTTGCAATTGCCAGCGATTACATTATGATCTGGCACCCAAATCTGAAGATGAAGTAGCTTGATGATATTTCCAGAGAGAAGAGACAAACGCCCCTTTACTAACTTTAAGCGCACAATTAGCGAGATTAGCGCTAATATTACCGTTTTGCTGTCGAAGAAAAGTCTCACCTCCCTGAATCAGGCGGCACTTTGAAAAAGTACAACAAGCTTCTTAACAAGTGTAGCCCTCTCGAACGGCCTCCACCAGACGAATACACCATAGAATATTATTGGTTTGAGTACAGTTTAACATAGCCAAAACACCACCTTTGGTGAGAGTCCTTTTCCCTAAAGCTCCTATACAGCAATAAAAGGCAACCGATTCCTTGCTTATTCTCTCCTCAATATTTGGCATCCATGAAAGTTTTCTAACAGGTTTTCTAGTTATTTCACCTTATCAAATAGGTTGAAGGCATGAGCATCTGAACGAGGCGGAGGCTTATCTGATATCTTATACCTCCTGGTAAATAAAACCATTTCAGTTTCTCGTGGGTTGACGGCTAAGCCTCGTCTATGCGCCCAGTTGTATAGGTTAACTTTAGGCTACCCTTAGGTTACTTCATAGACGGTATTTCGACATTTTACTATATATATCATCTTCAGCATAAGCTGTCACCCGCCTTCGAGTTGCTCAAGTTCTTTAAATAGTTCGTTAACCTATCAAGATCCAAAGCAGTGGGTAAAGCAGCTGACCCATGAAAAAATCTCTACAAACTGAGCCGGTGTTGAGAAATCGACTCTCCTGAATGTCTACTCTAGCCAGCGAAGCCAACGAATAAGGAATAAGGATGTGACTACCACTCACTTATATAATGCTTAGCATAGCAAATATTAACTCTACGCTCGGAATGGTCATTTAAAGTCATGTGAAACTCTACAACCCAAAGACTTTCCCGCATGTACATATGTATATTCCGTCGGGATGTTCTAGAAATCATTTATTCATTTGCACATCATGTGAAAATAGGCTCAACGTTAATTTGGTAACTGTATTTAAAATTTGTTTATATGCACACATACATGAATATATATTGAAAAGTGTGTGTGTGGGTGTGTATGTGTATATACAACTGCATAACTATGTAAGCATGCAAGCATTTAAATTATCCCCGCTTTTACTGCAGTGTCCTCATTTCATTCACTTTTACTGCTTGCTGTCACAACTGTCACTGAATTTTAATTAAAATTTTGTAATGGTCAAGTTTCGAAAATGGGTTATTTAAAATTTCATGTCGATTGCATGACGACTGACGCTTGCGAGCACTCTACCCGATAGCATGCAGAGTAAGTAAGCGGTAAAAGAGGAATCAAGTTAATAGACAGACATCGTAGCTGCTATACTTATAGAGCGTCCGCATGTATACACATATAAACATGTACGTTTGTATGCGCTTTAATAAAATATCAGGGTAAGGGTGAAAGTGCTATGGAGCTTTATATGTTTTGTACTTTTGATATAAAAATGCTCATTGGTACTTCAATTTGGCAGCCATTTCTTTTTTTTTTTGATTTTTTCAGTCTCTGTTTTAACATGCCATTGACAGAACACTGCAAATAAACTCCGAGCCACAGTTTGGTATGAGTAGCTACTCAAGTTTTACGGCATGTATGGAGGATGGATCCTGCATACAACAACTGTGCAATTTGTTGATTTTTTTAAATTTTTTTTAGTGGTCAGTAACTGGTGAAAATTGTCCAATGAAACATTTTCTATTGCCTATGAAAGGAAAATACACAATAAACCATGCAATAAAAGTGGTTAAACGGAATAAAACTCAACTCGCACGTATATTTAACGCATTCTATGAATATGCTATACTATATGCCGTTATAAAATAGCCAATACTATCTAACAAAACAGCAATCGAAAACGCAATAAGCGCCGACATTGCTGTGACAGCAAATGAAAATGGCTGAAAAATATTGTGTCATAATAGCCTCAACTATTGTGGGATAAAAAACATGCCTAAGACCGCAATAAAAATATTGCGCACAAATGAAAATTCCAAATTGATATTGACTAGTGCTCTCATAGCAATAAAAATACATTGCACTTTTACTGTTCTTGCAAATATGTGTTTATATACCATATATACATAACATATGTATGTATATATTACAGAGAATTATTTATACTAAGCCAGGGAAGAATATTGTACTGAAACTTATATAAATCCAAATCACATATTTTTGCATTTTTAATAAGTTTTAAGTTTAATAGCTGTTTTCTGCGAAGTAAAAAAAATCTTAGTTGCACAACTTAAGCTATTTAAAATATTGCAAAAACTTCAGCTCACTTTCAAAAATTGTATAAGTTGTTAGAATATATGTATATGTATATTTGAAGTCACTCACCTCATATATTTTGCTGTCATTTCAAAATTATTAGGAATAATGTAAAATTCTGGAAAAAAATAGAAAAATATGAAGAGATGTTATAATACAGAAAACAAAAAATAATAATTAAAAATACCACAAAGTTACAAATACAATATAGATGTGCTTCCTTAAGCAGATATAACAACTTGTGCATTTCAAGTTTTTTTTAAATCTAATAAATATTAGATCCGTGTAGACAACTTTCAAACTCAAAAAATCATAGTACAATAAATTTTATTGTTTTTTTCACTGTTTTTTTCATCTACCTATCATTTCGAAGTAATGTTAAAAATACTGACACAGTAGTCGTCCCGCCGATTTTGCTGCGCAGTTTTCAGCAAAGAGGTCTATAGGTGTCAGATTTAGTAACAGTTCAAGAACGGCGGTGGGAGTTTTTCCTAAAGCTCCCGTTATGCACAGCGCAGCAAGCCTTTGAACCCCCCTTTCCATTGGCTTCTGGTAGATGGATTTTCGTACGCCTTTCCACCATACGACTGCACTTTAGAGCAGAATTGGTCTTACATCAGCTGCTTGGCACCAGTGCATGAGCGAGGGAGTGAGCCCCCAGGTTGTTCCGAGCATCTGCTTACATGGATATAAAGCAAAAGCTAGCTTTGCTCACTATTTCTTCAACGTTGTGCTTCCACAGCTGCTTGGTGTCCAAGACTACCCAAAGGTACCAGCCGCTGTCCTTGAGAGGGAGTTGTGTTTCATTTATCGAAGGGAACTTCCATAGAGGAATGCTTGTGAACGCAAGCCGATCCGTTTTCTCCGTGTTCAACCCCAGACCCGCTTGCGATATATATAACACCATTAACAATGTTATATAAAACAAATTGTTTATGTATTTATCGGCGTTATTGAAGAGCAACGCACAAAAGTAGGCAATATTTTTCATAATATTGCAAATTAAGCACGCCAAATTTAATTTTTCCAATAAAAATCCACATTTAAGCTTTAATAAATAAAACAGCCATTTCGATCACCTATCGCTTATAACTAATAGCGTAAGTACACCACTGCGTATGAGTAACAATTTTTCACACACCAGCTAAACTGAAAGTGACAGTGCAAGTGGATAGGATCACTTAGTGCAACAACAAATATGGCGCATGACCGCACATTGTTGTTGTTACTCTTGTTATAACAAGCCATCACAATTGTGACTGTCACATTTACTGCCAACAAATCTATGTACGTATGTATGCGAGTATAAACACGAATAGTTGCTTTGCAAAGCTGGAGTTCAATCACAGCGCACAGTTTAAGCGTAGAAGGTGCCTCATGCCACTCAAGTGTACACTGTCAATCCGGAAATGCACACGCGCACAGAATAATGGCCAGGTCGCCAACGCCAACACACGCACACAAATTGCTGGATTTATTATGAGTTGGCAAATGTGGCATATATGTACATTCGAGGTATAAGTGTGTTTGTGTGTATAAATGTAGCGGTTAGCTGGTCATATTGCGATATTATCTGTTATACAAATACTATTGCAAAGTTGTGAGCTGCATTTGCTGCGCTTGTCAGTTGTTTGCAATGCGTTTTTATACACTTGCAACATGTTGCGACAGAGTATAATAGCTTTTTTGACCTAACGGTTGTTTGAATGAACAGGATTTGAATTGAAATTCTGAGAGAATCTTCTACTGATAATGACATCAAAGTATGTCAAAAATGGCATGAATCGTATTGACCCGACTCCCTTAGCCCCCATAAACCTAATATGAAGACCGTCGAACTTCCGAGTGACTTTATAGCGCATACATCAGTCAATATGTGTGTTATCTTAATAAAATTTATAGAGCATGTTTTTCTTATAACGGTACATTTTTCTGCTTTTAATGAATAACACCGGGTGAAAACTCAGCCTACACCCGTATAAAATGTTCGTTTTTATCCGAACTTAGTTCTTCCTTAATTATTTCTGGTTGTTGCTGTTGTTTGCTGTTTGCTGCCATCGGCCTGTGCGCTGTCTATTAACACAATTTTTGCTTGCACATGACATTCGCAATGCACAACAAGCACACACTAAGCCGGAGCTCGCCGCTAAAAGGATAACAAATGAAATCAACAACAAAAACTTGCAGCAATGTGGTCAAAGGTAGTAAAGCAGCAGCAGAAGCAGCAGTTGCAATGGTGGAGTCATTTAAGCATATAAATTTGTTGGCTTTTGGCCACAACAGCCGTTACTGTGGCTACAGTGAAAATGCAATTATTCTGATTATTGTTGATTGTTGTTGTTGCAACTACCGTTAATGTTAATTGCAATCACACTAGCTTGCATATATTTTTATAGCTGTAGCGATGCATATATAGGGAGCTTGTATGTGTGGTGGGCGTGTTGCTGTTGCCACTCTTTGCTATCGCTGCGGTTATGTAAAGGCGTTATAAATTGTTTTGCGGCTTTGTAGTGTGCTCTGTATTTAATTAGACCAAAATGTTGTACAAACGATATGATTTAAATATAATAGCAATAAAACTGCATATATATATACATATGTGTAATTAAAATGAGTTGAATGTTATAGAACTATTAAAATAATGTGGCTTAAATATATATATTATAGGCTATAAATGAAATGTACATTTATGACATAAAATGATGCTTGGTTAACACTAAATTAAAGGCTTTATATTCACTACCTTGTGAGATTGCAAAAGGTGCGTTTTTTTACCTTGTACAGGGTATATTTAGTTTGCCCCAAAGTTTATAGCACGCAAAAAGAAACATTGGAGACCCTATAAAAATAATATATAATGCTCAGCATAACGAGCTGAGTCGATTTAACCATATACCATAGACAGCCGGATATGTCTGTATAAACGGAAAAAGTCCTTCAGCTTTTGAGATACGGCATTGACATTTTGCATAAATTCATTTCTCCCTAAGAAGCTGTGCATTTGTCGGAACTGTTAATATAAGCTCACTATTTCATATAGCTGCCATACAGACTGCACGATCCGAATCAAATGCTTGTATGGAAAACTTTTTTATTTGAAGAAATTTCTGCGCGAAATTTGGCATAGTTTATTTTCTAAGGCTATGCAGCTTTGATTTAAATAAATTTTTTATATCGGTTCACTGTATCACATGGCTGTCATACAAACTGATCGATTAAAATTGGGATAAATGCCTTTTTAAACCTTTTCATGCCATAAGAAATGCGACTGGGAAGTGTATTATAGCTTCAGTGCAAACGTAGTTAACGTTTTTTCATGTTTCCTTAACTGATTAGTATTTTTTATTTAGCGCTGCTTTTATTTATTTTACAATTCTCATTGCTCCTAAAACTTAAGGGGTTAGGTCAGTCCACAACACTGACAATTTATTCTGGGAAGTACATAAAAAAGTTCGAATTTCTCTCAAAACTCGAATTATACTACATTTGAATGTATACAAAATTTTTAATAATATATTGATAAAAAAATTTAAAAATTTAGTTGCACAAGAAATATTGGCTTTAGTAACTTACTTTTTTTCTTTACATACTCAACTATTATTGTATTCGCCTTTTCGCACGCTACATTTTAATATCCAACTTTTGAACTAAGAGTCTTGAAAATCACGAATTCCCTCAGCAGAATATTGAAAATCGCGCATTTCCTAAGCGGAACGTCTACTAATTACATTTAAATTGTTTACGAATGTGCGTATTTACTTGCAAATGCATTTCACACGAACGCATTTTACAGTTCAATGCCTTAAAAGCTTCAATAATCAACAACATGTAAGCATGCTTTAAAACACACGCAATAATCGAGCAAAATAATGCGAGCGCATCCTTGTTGAAACATTAAATTTCATGTTCACACTACAATTGTACACACGCATACGCACACACGTAATGTGGGTTATATTTGGACCAAATGCCGCAATAAACACTTCACACGGTATTTAATGCGCAGTTGTGTGTATGTGTGTGTGAGCACTCATAAACAGGTATGTATGTGTTTTATGCACATTTTTCCACTTCAACTGGCAGCGGCAATTGTAAAAGTACAAATACAATATAGAGTGCCGATACAATAACAACAAGCATGCATATTATATATGCTTCGATGTGCTGTATATGTGTGTGTTTACCATTGCAAGCACGTGGGTAGAATAAACTGACTGTTTGTCTATATCAATATATACATATGTATGTATATGTATATAAACGATTATACCGGTTGAGCACTTATGCTTGTATGTGTATATGCCCGTAAATGCGCGCAAATGCTTCCACATACTATAATTACTTTTGTTTCACCACTACTACCACACAAGCTGACAAACCGCACATGCCGCCAATAATACACTATACTTGTGCGCTTTTGTTGGTATTTCCTTCCTTCCGTTAAGTGCTCTTCATATTTTTCTCCCACTTTCCTTTATACTTATATCTGCATACATTTTGTATTTCATTCACATTGCTGTTGTTCTTTATATTTTTTTGCGACAATTATTGCAAGGAGCTTGCTCACATGACCGCAAAAGGTGAAAGAAATTAAATAAAATACCACAGCCCGTACTACTTATGAGTTCAGAGTAGCGTTTACAGCCACAAATAAGGTGTCAGGGCATACTATAGCGGTAACATAGGTATACATATACATGACTTTCTTATTTTAAGCGTTATAATATCTCATCATGAAAGTATAGTGATCATACTTAGGCATATGCCATGCAGGTAGCAGTAATCTACTGCTTCGAAGCATAGCCTGCTTCAGAGTGGTGACTGTCAACACCGTTGGTAGCGCAGCAGTATTTGCTTTCAGTTCGCTGACTGTACGCTCAAGCCTAGTGAAGGGTTATCTAGACTCCTTATCTCTAGCTCGAGGTATTTTATGATTACATCGAAAGAGCTCTAAGGAGCTTTTCGGTCTCAGTACGGTTGAACCGTCCGATCGGTATTCATGCAATCAGATTGAACATCTTACCGTATGCCAGCTGCATCAGCTGTTTGAATAAAGATGAGATAGAATCGTCTCAGCACTTATTCTTTTAATGCTAATCCGTATCCGTTTTTTTAAAATAATTTAACATTTCAGTTTATTGGGTTACTTTATGTTTAAGGTTATGCTATGCCCATTTGGCAATTGCAAATAATTATATAGCAGAATGTATTTAGCCACCATGGCGTGAATGACTTTCTTATTTGTGCCTTTTGGTGAAGTGCGCACACACACATACATCTGAATCTTGCGGCCTCTTCTCAACCCATTAAAAAGCACAAAATAGCAGAATAAGTTCTTGCAGTCCTTTTTGTGTTATTAAGTTTCTAAAAAGCTCTTATGTTTACCTGATTCTTGCCAGCAAGTTGGTATATTGCTGCTGGCCAAAAGGTACATTATGACTGCGATGTATATTTACGTACCATAGCATTTTTAGTGTGAGTTGTGGCTTTTAGTTTATATTGTATGTATGTATGTATTTTTATTTAATTTCGTTAAAAGCAAGTGTTAAGGTAGGCATATGAATATGACTGGGAAAATCTACGTTAGCGCCAAGCATAAGGCAAACACTTGAAACGTGCTGCCCAGAAAGCAGCGCATTTCCATATTGACTTCAAATATAATATGTGTGTATAAATATATTTCAGTATTTTTGCTGGTGCATTATACTTTAGAATGACTCACAACACCTTAGGAAAAGGTAATGTGTACCTTAGTGTCGCTTATGCAGTTAAAGTCAGCTGCTGTTGCAGTCTTTTTGTTGTGGTTGCTTTTCAAAGCTGCTCTAGCACGTTTCTGGCATTTGCATGAATCTAGTTTAAGTTCTGAAGTATTAGCTACGAATGACCTGGACCATACAGCTTGCACAGTAGTTGAAATATTTTTATGTAAATCTAATTTTAATATTAAAATAATATTATTAAAAGAATATATGCATTGATAAACAATACTGCTCTCTCACAAATCGACAAAAAGCCTTGAGCTTATTATAAATTCATTGAGAAGGCAAATGGCAATTTAGGCTTTACCTTCTGGTACGCCGAAGATAAAACTAACGAGATGTTTCAGCCCCAGCATGGTAAAGGCTGAACAATGGAGAAGAAAGTGCCTGTATAAATTCCATAGCAGATGAAATAATTCAGCTTATTACGATTTTGAGTGAAAAACAGGCTTGCAAAATTCGACGTTACCGATCTGTCATCGTAACCGATACTCCGGCTATCGCGTTCTACTAACTTTTCGATTGTAGTACGACAGTTGGCTTGCTCAAAATGTCCCAAGTGTCGGCGATTTCTTCCCAACGACCATTCCCTTGATATCTGGATATCATTGGATATCCGCTCAGTTTATCGTCTTCGATGTCCTATAACCTATATGAAAAGCCCCCCAGTGTCGGCGATTTCTTCGCCACGACCATTCTCTTGATATCTGGATATCATTGGCTATCCGCTCAGTTTATCGTCTTCGATGTCCTATAACCTATATGAAAATCGCCTGCAGCTGCGTTCGTATAACACTTGTCAATACTTTTGCTTTATCATCAGCAGTTTTTTTTATCAAAAGCTAGTTTTCGAATAACTCGAGGATCTTTTCCATCCAGTTTTTTTCAAAACATCAAAAGTTATAGAACGGCTTGAAGATATTTTCTTCTTTTTAAGGTATGAACCCATCAAACAAGGACTTTATTTGCTTTTGATTTTGTTTTACCGCTAAGTAAGTCAACTGGGAAAACTTCTATGCAGCACATTCATATTTCACATGTAGTGAATTAAGTGCTAAACTTGACAGCTGCGTGACTGAACTTTATCCACGCACTTTACTTTCTCAGCCAACTATGTACAATAATTGGAACAGTGGCGTTAGTACAGGGTATTTACTAATATATGGTCGATTTTTCGTGTCGAAAGCATATTAAAACTGAATATGGAGGCAACTTAGTGTATGTAGCGGACACCACCATCCAATGTAACTTTAAACGCCTAATTGCTAAAGGGTTTCAAAAAATCATTCGGATGTTTTTGACATATAAGATTGGCTATTCTGAAAAAAGTCATGCAAAATTGTACTTAACACACAATCTTCATACAATACATTCCGACTGACCGATATTCAGGTTAAACACTAAATACCAAATAATTCTTAAAGTCATCATATATATATAATTCCACTAATTTGCATTGTGCTACATATCTAACAAAATTGCTAGGCCTCCAAAATAAACACCCTTTTTATTTCTAACAAAAAATGGGAATAGACTAGTAGCCCTTACTTACGCAATTCCACACGCTAAGTGCATTGAAATTCCTCTCAACCGCAATCGCTCGAACACGTCGAAGGGTAGGTTCATTTGTTGTTACAGATTAAGTGCACGCATTCAAATAGAAGCGCATGCGGGCATACATAATGCATACACACGCAGCTTTATTACTCGGTAGGTGGTGGCGTGAGTTAGGTGCGTTCTATCAGAGTTAGTGTTATTGAAGTATTCACAACTACTCACGTGAAAAGCTGCCACAACCATACAAATATATTGGAAAAAGCCGTTAACATTACTGTTACCGCAATTGAAATGCAACATCAGCCACATGCCTGCACGCCATCCTGCTTATTTCCTTTTCACATTTATGCCAACCACTTGTGTCTAACCCTATTTCCTATTTATGCTATTATGCTTCGCCAGGCATGCATTGCGTGTCCACCTGGTGCTTTAGATATAGAATAGACCTAAAACTATGTGCCTCCTTTTGTTTAATCACATTGAGTCCAACCCTTTGCTGGTCGCATTAATAAGCTTTTGAAATTTGTTTATTGCTCTTCATTGTGATAGCCTGAACAGGGTATATTAAGTTCGTCAGGAAGGCTCTCAGCTTTTCAGATAATAAACTGAAGTTTTGCACACGATTTTTTCTGCTGAGAAGCAGCTCATTTGTTGGAATCGGCGATAACGAAGCACTTTGGCATGTAGCTGTCATACAAACTGACCCCACTAAATCAAGTTTTTTTATGAAAAACTTTTTTATTTGAAAATATATTATCACAAAATTTAACGTAGTTTATTGTCTTTATTGTCGACGGCAACACCATAATATCCGAATATATTGTTCAGATCGGACAACTAAAGCATATAGCTACCACACAAACTGACCGCTCATAATCAAGTTTTTGTATGACAAACTGTTTTATTTGTGGAGGGTATAATAATTTCGTTGTTTTTTCCTGTTTTTATTACAGTTACCTTTAGCTGTGTTGTTGTTATTTTTGTATTATTTACACTTTTCTCAATTAATTGAAGTAACTTTTCTTACAGTAGTTGGGTTTTTGGTATTACAAGTAGTTGGGATATATTATTTTGCTATTATTACGCGCATTTCTATCATCCATTATAACTTAACCCATCCTCACATTTCCATTTCACATTTAGTTCTACTATTTAGCGAATTCCGCTCATTGTTTGCCTGGCAGTCTACAGCCGCTTGCAGCTCCTTCATACGTCCATATATGTATGTGTACATACAAATATAATAGCAACAGTTTTTCTGGCCACACCATAATGACATACATTATCCACTTTAAATGTCTAGAACGCAAAACAACCAATAGGGGTACTTTTTTCAGTTACTGACTATAATCAGTACAACCTTAGCGCAACGCTAATGTTGAGTTAAGTTGGTAACGGTATGGGTGCTTGGGCCATGTCAAGTCAGCCCAAGTCGAGTACATTCTTCACATATTTTGCCCTTTTGACTTTTTACGCTGTGTCTTACTTTTTTATAATGCTTTTGTTTTTGTAGCATGGAAGACTCTACCACATACATATTTGCCTGATATTCCTCCCGAGACCGTGTGTGTAATAAATAATCGCGTCTGCTGTTGCCTATCAGCTGCTCCTGTCGGCTTTGTTGCTTTTCCATTTTACTTACATATATTTTCTCCTCTATTTATTTGCTTTAGCTCGGCCCGGTAGTCATGTGCCTAACTACCTGACGTTCTTGCTGCTCTTCACTTTTTAGTACTTCCTATAAACAAGGCATGTGTTAGAAAGCCGGCGAAAAGGCTGACCGAGACAAGAGCTCATTTCATTCTTATACTCATTTCTATTGAATGTCCATGCTCTCAGCGTTGCAGTCAGCTAATGCGCAACTCTCTCTAGTGCCTTTATTTTTGTTCTAAAATATTTTGGCTGGCCCGGAAGACGTAAACACGCCTGTTACAGAATTTCGTGTCTTTGTGGCAAATGATTTAACAGCATTTCGTCCCTGTTTGCAGTGTGTTCACAGCAACTATTGGAGTGACTTTCTCAATGCTCACATGTTGAATATTTGAGAGCGAAAAATGGAGTAATGTAAACTATGTGCATTTCAAGTGTGTACTACAGTAGGCGCTTAAATTTTTCGAAGTCCTTCTATTTTTATACTCGTATAATCATATGACGTCTGAATTTTCTTCGAATATTGTACCTAAATACGTGTCTGCTGCAGCTTTATTGACTTGGTGTTGTTTTTAAATTCAATTGTTGAATAAATACAACTGAAACATGTTTGTATGGTGTCTAACATGTGTTTTGAAGTTAAAGAAGACAAGAATGCAATTTGCGGTATTTTTAATTTTCTAATGCAAATATTTCATTTACGTTAGAAGCATTTAAAAACAAAACTTGGCATTGACATTGACTTCCTACATATTCTTATGGTGAAATAATTTTTAAAAATATTTACCGTTTTCGCATAAACATTTTCCGAGTTCCTAAGTATACATTAATATAATGAATAAATATTCAATATTTTTATAATTTTTTTTAAATACTGGGCAGAATTTTCGAAGCAATATAATAAAAACAATATACATTAGTATAGATCATACTTAAATAATATTAAGATGCCTTGAATAAAGTACTATAAGTCAACAAGTACCCTACATTCATTCTGAATTTAAAAGCATGATGTAAAATTAACATATTGAAACAATACTGTAAAAGTAACATTTTGAATTTAAAACAAGGCTGTAAAATTAACATACAATACCAAATTATTACAGCAGACTGTAAACGGACAGCGCAAAAGAACAAACGGAAATATGAGTAGAGAGAGTAGATAATTTATTGCTGTCTTAAAAACTATGAAAAGAAATACTAAAATAATTAAAAGGGGAATTTAAAAAAACCCACGCATTTGCAAATATTGAAACAAATAAAAACAATATTGAACAAATAAAAACAAACTACATATTTTCAAACAAATACCATGACGTCAATTTCAATATAACAATTGATGGCAGTGAAAGCAATTGTTAAAATATTTGTGAAAATATTGTTTAATAAAATTAAATAGGTATATTAGATAAATATGAAATAAATTATTTGTCAAATGTCATAACTAAACAACAAATTAAGCGTTTCGGTAAAAATAATGTAACAATTGGCCCACTTGTATTTCATTCTAAATATTTGAATAACCAATTTATCTATTTATACCATTATTACTATTTGAAAAATATTTATACTATTTAAAAAAATAAATGAAAATTTGACGCAATTAATTTTAAAGCACAATCACGATATTTACTCATTCAATAAAATGGGTTTTGGAAAACAAAAATATTTACGAGGAGAAAAACTGTACCAATGGGTCTAATATTGGGATTAAGATAATATAAAAAACGTATAATTTTCTGAACCTGTATAGACTGTATTTATTTAAGAGGTTAAATTTAACCTTCTTCCAATTGGAAATTCTAAGTATAGCCAGGTTCTTCTCCACCTGCTCTTTCCAACGGAGTGGAGGTCTTGCTCTTCGTCTGCTTCCTGCGGCGTGTACTGCGTCGAATACTTTCAAATCTGAAATGTTCTCGAAGAGGAAGAGCTCCATTGTAACGAGTCTTATACAACAGCTCAGAGAATTTCAGGATTTTTACCATCCCTGCTGCCCAATATCGCTTAAATGGGAGCATTAGGAGTAGTGAAATATATCCCGCATTATACTCTGCATTCCGTCGAATACACTTTTCCAATTTTCTGAAAGTGGAATCTTCAGAGTAGATGACCTGAGATGATCCCTACCATATAAATATGTTTGCCTAAAAATAGAAGCTTTTTTGTCTACCAATCATCATCTATCATGTGTTGATAGTATTCCAATGCATGCGGGGTTTCTGTAGTGCCCAATGCTTCAAACCATACTTGAAGAAGCTAAAATGTCTGGGGTAACTTAAAAAATCGTCATTTCGTGAAGAAATTAACAAATTTTCCAAACTTCCAAAGGGGTTTTAATCGGCTTTTTAGGACGCTTCTAAAATTAACAGAAATTCAGACTAAAATATCTCTGAACATACGAATTTATCGAAATCTACTACAGAACTATTAGTACTCTGTCAATATTTTTTATTAATATAATGCAATTTAAGTTCGCTAAAAATGAAATAAACCTGCAACAACAACACTGTCATAAAAATAGTGTCACTTTGAGTATGTATGAGTTTTGGGTAGACCTTAATTTTTCATTGTATAAACACTAAATAAACTGGAGCATATTAACTGGAACTGTATGTGTGTGCAATTTGTGAATGTAATGAAAATTTTCTAAGAAAAATACATACATACATATAAAACAACTTAAAAATTTTCACATACAAAAGTGTTTTTCTTTTCAACCATATTTACAAATAAACACACATATGAGTTTTCCACACACTTGGTTAACACGCACCGAAAGCAAGTAAGCCAGTGCTTCGTGTAGGCGCTTCACGTCCAAGTATTCATTTATATGCCAGGCGGCGCATACAAAAATTTAAAAAGGAAAACCTTGTAAGTGCCAATGTATGGCACTTTCACTTTTCCCCCAGCATCATTACGAAGTGGAAGTGATGGAGGGGATTGGACAGCGGCAGCAGCCAATATAATACGCGCCGACTCGTCAATGAATACACAACCACATAAGTTAAAAAAAAACGACGAAAAGGAATTATGATGGAGCCACTTAAAAACGGAGCAAGAGTTTGGAGCGTTCCAAGTGCGCTACCAAAGCAAAAATGAAATAAAAGAATAAAGCAAGCAACAAGGCGCAAAAGCTGAGTCAATAGATATGCGAGTAGCCACAACGGATGATGAAGCCGCGAGTAGCAGGCGCATGTGGTGTGCAGAAGGTGAAGTAAAAAACAATGCAAGCAAAATTTGTTTGCTTTTTGGAAAAGGAGAAAGAGCGCGACAGCGACGTCGACGCCGACATAGCACTAAAAATAGAACAAACGCCGTGCATGCAAACGTCGAGGAGGCATTACGGCACTACGTTCGAAGCTGAGGATTACCCGCGCGAAACTGTTGGGCGCGCACTTTGATTGTGTTGAGTATTCACATATAAGCAGGTGCTTACATACACACATACAGCATACGTGCATACATATATGCATATTTACAGCAGAGTTACGCTGACAAGGTGGAGTGGGTAATGCGACAATTAGGGAGCACAATGAAGCAACTAAAAAAATTAAGAAAAAATTAAAAAAAAAAATATTTAAGAAATCATTGCAAACCAAAAACTCGACAAAAGCGATAAACGTAAGTGGTTTTGTACTGCGTGAAGTCGCACGGCAAAAAATGTACTTTGAACGTATAATTGAGTGCAATGACATATACACACTATTATCTACATATAGAAATGCTTATATAAGCATAAGTTTCAGTATAATTCAAAAGTAGCGCAATCTATGTCATATCGCAAAAGACCCCCGGCTTTTTTATGTGTGTGTGTATATATGTATATGTACATATATACATACCTTGTGCTTCACATTAAAACTCCATTGTTTCTTATTATTCTGCATTTCTGTTTCATTTTCATGGTTTGCTTTTATAGTTTAGCTTGCTTATAGCGTGACCGCGTAATCGCGTCTATTTGTTTTTTTTGTCTGTTTTTGTATTTTTTTGGTTTAAAATGTTAGTGAAAATTTTGATGAAATTAATTAAATCTTGCAAACGTTCTATTCTCCCCATTTGTCGGAACTACCGATAACGGACCCAAGAGCCCGTTCCTATTACAGTCGTATCTAAGTAACCGGAACGAACACGGATTTTTATCCGGTCAAGGACTGACAACTCGGCCCCATTTCTTGAAATTACTTTAGTAATGTTTTCTGCCGCTATAACAACAACAACTAGTATAGCATGTAGCTGTCATACAAAATCATCATCAATGTATATTTTATTGTAAACTGAAAGACATATTTCATAAATTCTAAGTAAGAAAGTTCGTTTCAGTTTTAATTGGTTCGTTGGTTAGTTGATTGAAAAGGCGTCAAACCGCAGGCGGCCTAAACTACGTCATCATTAGGCCCATTTTACTCATTGTGATTAGTGAATTAAGCCTTATCCAGCAACTCAGTAAATTTGGTTAAAAAAAACTGATTTATACCTTGGGTCCAGTGTTTCAAACAAACCACTTTACATTCTCTAAAGGTGTGATCTTAAAGATTCCCTTTTGCTTGGAAATAGAAAATTTTTGGCCTGTCAACAATCATAAAAATTAACTTTGTGGTATGTCCCGTGTTCCTAATGACTTGAGGTGTTACTTTACACCCTTGAAGGATCTGAATGGCCTGGGCAGCTTAGTGGAATTGTACTCCCAACTGCTCGCGAGCAAGCGAATTCTTCTGTCTTTTCATCTCCTTACCTTCCTATATAACTAGAAAGGCATTGCCAGTAGCATAACTCAACGCAATAAGACTTAATATTGGCTCTACAAATAGCCTTAAATGCTGCTTGACTGTCCTGAAGATGGTTTATGAACTTGCTGGTTAAAGCAGAAACCCACTTGGCGGTTATACCCGCAATTTCGGCTTGAAAAACTGAATTGTATCCATTTAGTTTAAAGCTACCTTCTGCTTTTGGACTTTTTCTAGACTCCTCACCTCTTAATTGTACATAAAAGCTCTCTGCTACCAACGTTTTGGCATAATTCTTATAAAAATTATTAAATTAGCAAACAATAAGAATGTGATTTTAAAATACAGAAATGTGTGTACCTAAATCCATGTTATATAATTAACATTGAGTCAACAGACTTTCCACCGGGGCTCATATGTCTCCGGTTTAGCTTTTGTTTGCCTACTTTGATTACGCACACTTTTATATTAAATACATTTCTACGCACATACACACATACATATACATACATATCTAGATACATGTACATATATTGTTGGTGAGATTTTTTAACATCAAGCAAACGACCCTTAACAAAGGAAATCACATTTATAATATATGTACATATGTATTTATTTGCATGTGTAATATATAGGCGCGTATGTTCACGCATTCATAAGAGCATAAAGCCATTTATCTGGACTTAGCTTCCGTCCTCATAATTTCTTTGCGCGAATCACTTTTCATGTTTAAAATGCTTGAGTATATGTAAAATTTTTGAAAAAAAAGGAAATAAATGTATGTCCCGTATTAAATTATATACAATATACATATGTATGTATATATGTATATATAAAACATTTTTAAGTAGTCATAAATCGCCAGTATTTGTGAGATGTCTATAGTTAGCATGCACTTAATTGTAACAAAATACTGTGTACTATTAATAATTAATTATAAATACAGAAAAATTAAAATTTTTTAATAAGTGAATTATTTACAAAAATATTATATTTTTAACATTAATTTTTAATTAACATTTTGAATACATTTTCAATATTTTGAAAACTTTAAATGAAAGTGAATTTTAATATTAAAAAAATTCAAAAAAAATGTTTTTTAATATTAAAATTCATTTTGATAAAAAAAATTCAAAATATGTATATTCAAAAATTTTGTTTTTGAATTTTTTTGTGTTAAAAAACTTTATTAATTTTTTTTTTATTTTTTTAATAAAGTAAATTTTAACATAAAAAATTCCAAAAAAATATTTCGAATATATTTTAAATATTTTGAAAATTTGTTTCATCAAAGTGAGTTTTAATATAAAAAAAATTAAAAAAACAATAAAATTCAAAAAAATATTTTTAATATTAAAATTTATTTTAATAAGAAAATTTCAAAATATTCAAAATATATTTAAAATTTTTTTATTATTAAAAATAAAATTTAAAAAATATTTTTTAATAAAAGTGAATTTTAACATACAAAATTCTAAAAAAATATTTCGAATATATTTTTATATTTTAAATATGTTTAAAATTTTTTTATCAAAACGAATTTTATTACTAAAATAATTTAAAAAATATTTTTAATACTAAAATAAAATAAAAAAATATTTTTAATATTAAAAGATTTTATAAAAAGATATTAATATTAAAAACTTCATTTTAAAAATTCATTCAAGAGCAATTTCAAAAAAAAAGAAAAGAATATGTATGTATATTTTAGGCAATTTTTGCATAAAATACATAAGGATCTTCGGCACACGATGCCTTTGTTATACTTTTAAATAATGCTATAATACAGTTTTCTGATTTTTTGCCGATTTTCTTTTCATTCATCATTTTTATACTAAGACGTCGGTATACAAAAACTTATTTACATATGTATAAACACAAATACATGTATCACATTGATTTTCATATTGCATTTTGCACATTTTATTTTTATATCGCTGGCTTCATCTGCGCTCAATCCTAATCGCTATGCAAACACACAAATGTATGTACATATATGTATACATACATACATATACATATGTACGTGTTTTTATCGCCAACATTACCCCTAATTTGTTTCGTAAACAAACAAGCAACGGCAGTTTCATTCAAGCTCATTTATTCATTCAAGCTCAATGGCGTGCACATAAAGCTCCAAAGAAGCTAATGTGATAAAATTGAATTGAAAATCTATGCGAGACTTTTGCAAAAGGAGAAAAGCAACAATATATTTAAATGCTGCGATGATCACTGAATGCTGGTCTTCCAAGTACAACATGATTTACGATTCTTTTTCTTGAGCTCAAGGCATTTTTTGTGAGAGCGTGAAAAGGTCACTTGTCACAACTAGATAACTAAAGAATTTACTTTAAAATAACATAAACTGTTAAGCATTAGTACAATCCGATGGCAATTTGTTAAATGCGACAATTTTCTGAAATATAACTCATCACTTCGTTTTGCTAAGCTTTAACCACACTCGTCCGTTTTAAAATTAAACAACGCCAAAAGCTTTTAATAAACCTTGACTAAAGTTATAGTTGGTGTAGTCAGACTTCTTGGAGACTCACTATTGGTGGAAATAAATTTTCAATAATCATATCTTTGAATGATTCACGGACTTCAAGTGCAATTTTTCATCAGTCTGTTTGTTTTTTTTTTTGCTCACCGCTGATTTCATTATTGATTAGTATTTCTCATGATTCAGAGCTAACTGATCTTCACTTAGTCACACGTTCGGAGAGCAAGCATACGTGGAGTTCAGTCATACTTGAACTTTAACTATATGTGCCTTTATTTGCTTTCATTTCCCTTACAAAATTATAAAGCGCTCAATTGTGCAATTTTTATCGATAATTCTACAGAAATTATACAGTCCAATACAAATTTATAACTAAATTGATACCATAACTAATAAATAGCACTCACTACATGATTACTAAGCACACACTTGTATAATGCTGCAAAACATTATCAAATATTTAGATGTCATTGATCTCATCAAAAGGGGGGTCCCTCATGAGAGGCTGTTCCATTGGGGGCGCACAGCTCTGAAGAGGGATGGTTCGCCTTCTCACTTTAGCTTGCCTTGTTCTTTGGCTATCCAGAGGATACCTCGTCTAAGACCGGAAGTCGTGAGTTGCTTGAGCCATATGTTAAAGAATCGTTTCTTCTGGCTAGGTCATGTCGTCCAGCTCTGAATGTATTCGACGCAGTACCCGCCAGGGGAAGCAGACGAAAAGCAAGACCTCTACTCTATTGGAAAGGTGGAGAAGAACTTGACTACACTTGGAATCTTCAGTTCTTGAAATTTTAAAGTAACTTCTTTATAGACTTGTCTACGTACGGATCTAGCCATATCGCCAAAGCTCAATTTTTAAAATTCGAAACTAAAAAAATAGTAAAAATGTTATTTTTTTTCAGTTAGTATCCATTTTTTCCAACTCCGGATATTGCGCTATTATTGTAGAATAATTTTTTTTTTCGGTATGAGATTGCCAGGCGGGTCACGTGCCAATTTTTCGAAGTGGCATGCCTGAAGACTAGAATAACCCTTTAAGTCAAATATACTATGTCTCTGATATCTACAAAAGAGAACTTTTATGGCAGACAAAAATACTGCAGTGTGTATATGGACTTCATAACAGTCTTCTACAACTTTAGCAGTTGAAGCGCATTACTTCAGTTCCAATTTAATATCAGTGGCAACCCTCTATTGTTTATTTGTTTACCTACATTGAAAATGCCTTCGCGCGTAAAAGATTATATCCAACACAAGTTGAAACCCACTATATAATTTTTTTATATGTTTAGCTGTAATTCTTTATAATTTGTTGAGTTCATAACTCATGATAAAATCAAAGGTATTGACAAAGAGCAGTAGATTAGTTTTAAGGCGTAATAGCAAAAACCCCAAATGCAAGCTGCTTCTGATAAGCATTTAGTTAGAAAATAATGCACACAATGCCATTACTCAATGCAACAATTTCAATTTATTAGCACATAAATGACAAACTATGAAAGAAAAATTAAAGCGCAATCTACCCTGCTAAAAAGTGAGTATGCATGCATTGTAGATATGTATGTTCTTTTAAGGGGGTATTCTGGTCTAGAAATTTAAAAAAATCGAATTTTTTTTTATATTTTCAAAGTTTAAATATTCAAGAATATTTGTACAAAAGGATTTTTCAAAATTCGAATTATTTTCGGAGATATAGGCATTTTTCTGACCCGGCATCCAAACTGGAACTAATCGAACAAAAGACTTTACGCGAAACTTTAAACGCGTTTTTCTCCAAACTGACTTTTTCGGAACGATACCCACGATTTCTCAAGTTCTACTAGACCGATTTACTTGAAATTTTTAAAGAGTCTTCTTTATAGGCTTGTCTATGGTTGAAACTAGCCCATCCCCAAATTTTTATTTTTATTATTTTTAAAAAATTCGAAATAGTCAGAAAAAGTGATGCAAAAAAACTTTTTTTTTCAGGCAGTCGCCATTTTGTGAAAAAAATTTTTCCCACTTTTCCGTAGTTCCGGCCATTACGACATTCTAGATTAATCATCTTTTTTTTTGTTTCAGATAACTAGGAGGGTTGAAATCATGGGTATGGTCACTTGGAAATTTTTAGAGACCCCCCACTTCGTCAGCTCATAATTTTTGAAATTTTTTACTTTTTTTAGTTTTTAATTTTTTTCTGTACTCTTCTAAAATTAACAAATAACTAATAAAAAAATGGATACTAAAAATATTAATTGCCTTTTTTTTACGACACTTTAAAAATTACCTGAAATTCATGCTTCTAGACCAGAATACCCCCTTAAGATTCGTGCTGCTAAATCCGATTATTTCAATACCACAAAAATAATGATAAGACATTCCCTTGCTAAAGGTATTAAGAGATTTCTCAGTATCAGTCGGTCCTATTATTTAGCAGCTGTTATTCGATTGCACAGCTATTTAGTATTGCCTCACTGCCGGCTTACTACTTTATAAAACAATTGGTTAGATGCTGTCATATTATTTTTATACCCTGAACCGGGTATACTAAGTTTGTCACGAAGTTTCTAACAGCCAGCAGAAAACATGGGAGACTCTATAAAGTAAATACATAAATGAACAGCGTGACGAGCTCAGTCAAGTTGGTCATGTTCGACACTCTTCCGTTTGTATATACCCAAACTACTCCCTCAGTTTTTGAGAGATTGTTCTGAAATTTCGCACATATCCTTTTCGACCCAAGAAGTTACTCATTTGTTGCAACCACTGTTATCGGATCACTATGGCATAAAGCTGCCATAATACATACATATACTCCACACAGTAAGCACATATGTATCGCCAACTAAAATGCAAAACAACGTATCATCAAAAAAAAAAGAAATTGAGTTTTTTATTGCTTACGATTCACTACATCATATTACATATTTTCAGCTTCCGTTGTCAGATATAACCAATTTACATAATAGGTTGTCAAAAAAGTCTTGCGGTATTTTCGCTAGTTGGCGCTGAAAGCGCGTAGTTCTAGTTTTATTCGTCGCATCGGGTCATGCTATACCTTTTTGGAAAGCTCATTTCACGCGCTAACACGTGTTTGATTGATTGTCGTTTCTGTTAAGTCGTTCGTGAGTTATAGCGTCGCAAACATGGAGCAAAATAAAGAGAAAATACGGCATATTTTACAGTACTACCACGATAAAAGCAAAAATGCATCTCAAGCCGCCGAATTTGTGCAGTTTATGGACCCGATACAGTTTCCATTTCCACCGCACAACGATGTTTTCAACGTTTTCGTTCTGGTGTAGAGGTGGTCGAAGATGCGCCACGCTCCGGAAGGCCTGTCGTCGAAAATTGCGATAAAATCGCTGCATTGGTCGAAAGAGCCGGGCATAGTTGCAGCCGTAGCATCGGCCAAGAGCTGGGCATGAGTCATCAAAAATTCATTTCAATTTCAATAAAAAAAAAATTCAATAAAAATACCGCAAGACTTTTTTGACAACCCATTATAATGATTTTATAACCAAAAGTCAAATTTTGCTACGGTATGAGTATTTTCTATTATGTCGTTTCCATCGCCTGTTAAACTAATGAAAAGTGATGTTACGTTATTTTGCATTTTAGGTGACGATATGTACAGATTTACATATATGTGCTGTTTTTTCTACTTTTTCAATTCGCAACAGAAAATAAGTGATAACTTGCATATACCACGTTTGCGAATTTGTAAAAACAATTATACGATAACAATTAACATGGGCGTGATAGTACATTTTAAACAACAACAACAACAGCAGAATAAAATAAGTACTTCAAACTAAAATGTCGGTACTTAGACTTGGTTTATGTTATTAGCTATCGTACACACATATTTTTGAAAACTGTACTTGCTTACTTATCGCTTATGCTAATTTCTTGCTACGTTCGTTGCATCAACGTAAATAATATAAAATAAATTTGCGGAAAAAATTATCAAATTATTAAGTGAACTCACTAAACCTTAAAATGATCTGATTGAATTTAGACGGAGTTGTTGTTATGGTTGTTGTAATGGATAATGCTGAGATATACGAGTACGAGTATTTTTGAGCATTTGATTTGAATTTGAATTTGAATTAAAGTTTTACAAGCCAACTTGGCATGTGTTCAGAAACAACAACTTTAAGGTCACATGAGCTCTTTTACACTACCGTAGCTATAATATCCTGCACATGTCCATATTTGATAGCATAAAACGGTATATAAATAACTTCATCTCGATTTTAATCGGTCGGTTTGTATGGCAATTATATGCTATAGTGGTCCGATCTATACAATTTCTTCAGACATTGTACCGTTAGATTATAGCATAATTTGTGTAAAAGTTCTTGGAAATACCTTGTCATATAAAAAAATTTTCCATATAAGAACTTGATTTGGATCGGTCAGTTTGTATGACAGCTATATGGTATAGTGACCCGATAACGTCGGCGCCGGCAAATGAGTAGCTTCTTAGTGAAAAAACATCGCATGCAAATATTCAGTGCGATATCTCTATAACTTAGGAAGTAGTACGCGTAAACACACACGCACGGTGTCTTTGGTCAAAGCGCTTTTAAGAAGCTATATTTGATAACTTAACTAAGAGCGCGTTAAATCTCAACAAAATTTTCGTTTTTTAATTTACGTATATACATATGTACCTAAGTACAACAATAGCAATATCTACTGCTACTTAAGTAATCCACAACTATATAAAGACTAAAGCAGCTAACTAAGTAATAACCAATTAAAAGGCAATTATTCAAATTGTCACTTTTCGTTATGTAAAGTTTATGACACTCGCTGACTAAATTAAGAATTTCTAAAATTACTTGTATGTAAATTTGCTGCTGTGACTTACCAGATTTATTTTTAACTACGTAAGTAAGTAGACATTGTATTTGCTGTAACTGCTGAGTTTGAGACGATGACTGTTTTGTTATTATTATTTTTTCATTTCGTCTTGTATTTTTTGTTATACGCTCACACATTTACACATTGCCAGCAGAGCTCAAACAAAATTTGCTTTGGTTTTGAGCCAGATGTCAACAATATACTTGGGCACTTGTATATGCATACACTTGCTTGTACATCTACATATGTATATATCGTATATACATATATACAGCAATGAACTTTTCAGTTATTAAGCTTTGCTTTAATTCACTTACTTATGACGCCTTGTAAATAACATTCTATTATTATTACTTGTTGTTGTTATCAGCACTAGTAACGCTTATAGATTATTTGCATACAAGTATTTGCATTTCTAAAAGTCAGTTATTATTAGAAAAAGGGTGAAATAATTAATAAAGTAGCGTATAAGCTTGGCTGCTACTGAGCGCTGCATAACAAAGCGCTGCTTGCATTCGGGCACATTATAAATTAATTATACGACCACTAAATATGCATATGAGTAACAACCGGCTGCCACACCGACATTATTGCAAAACAAAATTTGTTGTTTATAAACAATAAACGAAAAACAGCCCTTAAACGGTAGCAGCGCTCAGGTGTTTGGCAGCGTTGCCTTAGACAACCGAGCGACCAAATCGACCGACGGCCTTCAGTGTACTCGTTATTGCACAAAAAGGCGAAAAGGCAAATAATTTTAGCAAGTATTGAATTTGAAAAAAGTTTCATTAATTTTTTTTATACAAAATTATATTTCTCTAATTTATTATTAAAATTATATTATTATCAATAAGAACCGCAAAGAACATAAATATACAGCAAGAACCTGCAGCGTGTTACAGCGTTTTGCCCGGCCACATGTTCGCTGCCGCTACGTCTAGGCAGTATTTACAGTTAATGACTTACAAGGTGCACACAATGCCAAAACACATTATAAATAAACAAAAGCAGAGCAAAAAATTGCACACAAGATTACCTACTCAATGCACACAAATCAAACACTTTTTCAGACTATTCACTGCCATTTAGCAAGCATAATTTACGGCGTCTAGGCATAAAATATGTTTTCCGTACTACTTTTTCCACGCACCCAACACATTTATGTATATTTTAACTTTAGGTAAACACACAACAATTATCCTAAATAATTTGTACCAAAATTCCAACGCACAACAGTTTATGCCAACACCAGTGAGAGCTCCTTTCATGTGCGCTGCGAAAGGATAACTGACATTAACGTTTTTAGTACACCGCACATTTACTCACGCGCTGTAAAGCGGTCGGTTTGTTTCGTAAAAAAAAAACAAAAAACAAAGTAAAAATTTAAAGAGCCTAGTACCTACCACTGAGCGGCGTAGCCTATGCCGATACACTGCACTATTCACGCACATACATGCATACATATGCGCTTATAATTTATATGTCGTTTAAAAACACGATAATAGCCACAAGTCAAAGTGATAATAAATATATATATGCCGCCGGAACAGCGTCATAAAAAGAATTTTGCCGATAAAAGTGTGCAATCTATATTTTGACCGCAACCCATTAGGCGCGACTACGTTTTATTTCGCTGGATATCTTATTGAGACTGAAGTGGAACATGTGAAAACAAATTGATAAATACTATCGCCATGCGAGACGGCCACAAGCAACAAATATCAATACAAGCTAACAGCGGCGACCAATGCAAAGGCAAAATTTACACATTAACAGCGGTGGTTTGGCGAAATAACAGAGATATGAAACGGAAGCAGCTGTAAACAGCAGAAGCGAGTACGAAAATGTGAATGCACGGCTAACCGTTGATAAAAGTTTAATGTTTGCATTTTTGCACATATACACATAGAAAGACAAATCTGTACATATATACAAACATGCAAATATATATTAAAACATGTACATATATACATATAAGCACACTTGTGTTGAAAATATGTATATTGCGCATATTTGAATGTTGATTAACACTCTGCTTTCTATGGCAATGCTGTGAAGTGAACAGAGTTTATTTTTTTACAGCAAACTGTTATTAGCAGCAAGTTTGAACAGTTGCTTAATATTTCACTTTGGGGAATAAACAAATACAAATCCGTGACCACAAAAAAGAACATAACTCGATTTTGAAAAAGTTTGACTTTTACATATAAGGGGAACAAAAAAAGAACATAACTTGATTTTGAAGAAGAGAGAAAAAAGAACATACATATGTACATAACTTGATTTTGAAGAATTTTGACGTTTTCATATAAAAGGAACTAGTAGTACCTCAGTTTTTTAGATAACGTTCTGAAATTTTGTACCCATTCTTTTCTCTTTAAGAAGCTTCCCATTTGTCGGAATTGCCGTTATCGAAGCACTATAACCTATTTCAGCCATACAAATTGTCCGATCCCCATTATGCTTTTGTATGCAAACTTTTTTAATTGAGAAGATATCATTGCGAAATTTAGCATAAATTATTTTACAGAGCAACACTACAATCTCCAAAAAAATTTTTTCAGTTCGGACAACTATAGCGTATATGTAGCTGCCATGCAAACCCACCGATCAAACTCAAGTCGAACAAATTATTCAGAACGGACCCCTAATCTATTTCAATTAATTCTACGGAAAACTTAAAACATTAATATATTCTATGGCAATGACAAGTTCTATAGAATACCTTTTTTCCAGCCGCTCCCACGACAGTCGGGTCTACGTAACCGGAACGCACCCGGATTCTTTGTCCGGTCAAGGACAGAATTCTGCCGCTACAACAACAACAACATGTATTTTTTCAACAATCCAATCTTGAAACTCTGAAATGTATTCGACTAACGAGTTATGAATACTAGAGCGTGTCGACTTTTTTCTGTAAAATCGCGTATGCGGGAAATGTTCTACGAATCATTCTGAACAACTTTGCATAAGAAACTATGGGTCTAAAGCCGTTTTCAAGCCAGCGTATTTAAATGCGAAGTTTAAAAAATCTGAATAATCGGTTGTAAGGGAGATATGCGAAGTAGTTGTGCGATCTGACCGATTCCGTTAAATGATGTATTGAATATCAAATTGCATCTATGTATTAAATTTCAGTCGGATATTTTAAGAACTGACGAACAACAATTTATAATCCATGTTGTTGTTGTTGTTGTTGGTGGGAAAGTTTTATGATCCCTAAAAAACTGCGGCTTAAAAATCGCTGGGTTGAAACCTATGATCTTTTGGGCATATTTGTTCAAATTTGTTTTCGCAGACGCGATTTTTCCGTTTTTTTGGCTCCCTATAAATCAACCCGCTCAACCCGCTGCTTACAAACACATGATCATCATAGCTTTGGTTAAACAAATAACAGTAATATGTTCACTAATACTAATTATTTAAACGTATCTCCAATTTACGTGATGAAGTAATTAAAAACTATGATAACAAAGAACACGAAGCACTCTAATCAACTTATTGTGTACAAAAAACACATCCTTTATATTACTATTTTACATAAAATGTTTATTTGTTCATTGCTTATAAATCAATCACTTTTTAGCAAACACATACATCAGCTAATTGTTAAGGTAAATATAAAATGTTGTAAAAAATTGTCAATTCGAGTACATTTTGACTGTGTCAATTCATTGTGATTATTTGATTAAATGCGGCTTCACTTGTTAGTTAGTTTGTAAAATATAGTAAATTCATTCGTAATGACGAGTATTCAGTAAATTACGCACGATATGCATGCAACTAGATTTTCACATTTGTTGGGGAAAAATTGCTTTGTTGTGTATATAAGTAATGTATTGTATATTATTATTATTACTCGACTTGCGAATTAAGTAGACTCTTACGATTCGATACGATAACTAAGAAAGTTTTTCCAGATGCCACATACTATGCGCATAAATGTATGCATAAATGTATTCATAAGGAAAGCGACTACAAAACAACTAAAGGTAATCTTTGGACAGGCCAATGGCAGTTTTTGCTTAAATTCTAAACGACTGTTGCGCTACGATGCGCTCCTCCGCTGCTTTAGACCGCAAAATGTCGCATTTATGGATCAACAAACGAAATCATTATGTAACGCGTGCCATTTGTCACCGGTAAGCCTTCATGGTAGTGCGTCAAACGACCTGGATGCATAAACATCCAACCTTTGCGCGTCTTATCCACCTGACAGTTGTAGCGTAGGAAACGGCAGCCACCGCCCTCATAATCCACATCCACGCTATTCAATGCGATATTAATCGTGTATGTGGAGGAGTCATGGTGTGGACGCAGTGACGGTTGTTCATCCGGGCGATAGCGCACAACGAAATTCATGAGCGACCGTGGCGGCTATATATATGAATACAAATTTTATATTTAAAAATAATTTTTAAACATAAATTTTCAACTCTCGCACTCACATTATGATAGTAGCCCATGAAAACTTTCTCTTGCAGCGGACGCACAATGTAATCCAGGAACTTCAGCCACACACCATCCAATCCCACCTGTTTCATGTGTATGTCACGTGTGGGTACCGCTTCGTAGCCACCCTCTAAACGCGCATCTTTATTGCTGCCATCCGACCATTTGCCGAAGTTTTCCATAATCGCCACCATATCATCGCAAAAAGCGTCGGTACCGACTTGAAACCAGAAAACATCGGGACAGGGTTGCTCAATGGTTGTATTCGGTTCCAAATGTTTAAAATAATTTGGATGTATATACTTTCTGACCCAATCGTATTTATTGCTGAATATCGTGTAGAAGTCAGGACGCGCGACGGCGGTGTCGAAATTATCGGCATTTACCAAATGACCAAAGATATGCTGGTTAGTGACGTACATGAAGACACCCTGTAAGAAATAAGAAGCATAGAGTTTGGTGTGACTTAAAACTGTTTAAGAAAATTTCTTTAGGAGTATTTATGGCAGTTAAATAAAGTATTATTTTATAATTGTACGATAACGAAGACCCAAATTTGTCTCTCACACGTCGTTCTCAAGCGTTGGGCATCTCTGTGACGTCGTTGTGGCGAATTTTGCGAAAAGATCTTGGCCTTCATTCTTCAAATTGACGCAAAAACTGAAGCCGCTTGACCACCAGAATCGTCGTACGTTCGTGAATTGAGCTGAGCGACAACTTGAAAATGATTCGGATTTTCATCTAAAAAACATCTTCAGCGTTGAGCCTCATTTCTGGCAGAATGGCTTCGTCAATAAGCCGAATCCATGCGTACTCCACGAGTTACCATTGCATCCGGACGGTTTGGTGCGGTTTATGGGGCGCCGACATCATTAGACCGGTCTTCTTCCGTAATGATCAAGACCGGCATGTTACTGTGAATGGTAATCGCTACCGCATAATGATAAACGAATATTTTTGTCCCGATTTGGAAGATATAGACTTGGACAATATGTATGTGGTTTCAACAGGACAGCGCCACAAGACACGCAGCGAATGTCACTATCGATTTATTGAACACCAAGTTTGGTGAACGTGTTATCTCATGAAATGGCCCAGTCAATTGGCCGCATCGGTCATGCGATTTGACGCCGTTAGTCTATTTCCTGTGGGGCTAGGTCAAGTCTAAGGACTATACCAACAAGCCAGCGACGATTGATGAACTTCGTGCCCGTGATGGCCATGCAAATGAAAGCGAGTTCCATACATAATGGCATCGAATGTACAGGAATGAATTGATATGCCAAACCGCTTTTGTAGCGCTCTTATTGAAACCCCCGTTATAAGTGCAATAAAAATTACTATAATTAGCTTTCATGACGGGTAAAAAACTAAAGCAATGAACTTATGCAGATATATATGTATGTACTTATATATTATTTATCTCCAAATCTCCTTCCACTGATCACGTTTTGGAGCTTCTCAGTGCAGTTGCCCGAAAAAGAATAAAAAACATTTTAAGTACTCCAATACACGTAAGTAAACCAATGGTCGTATATACCATATATGTACATACATACATATACTATATAATAACATGATTTTACTTACAGCTCTGCGTAGCGACTCGCACATTGCCATATCGGGGTCATAATCGCGATGCTGATACGAGATATGTTTGAATGCGCTGCTCTTGATCAGATAAACACTGGACACATAAGGGACATTCCACATGCCGCTGAAATCAAAACGAAAAAGAAGACATTAATACACAAATTACAAAAAAAAACTAGAAAACAGTGCATAAGGATAAAGAAATATCGTATATGCTATAAAAGTAGATGATACAATAATGAGAGCTGATGCAAATTGGTGTACATATAAATCTATAAATAACACTATACAAAACAACTATGCGCGGGACAGATGAAGGCTTTGAAATCCGGAAGATATTTGCAATTACATATGTACATATACGGAGCAGCACGAGTTGGCGCGAAATACAATGTAAGTTCAACATTTGTCCAAATGCGGACAATGGATTGAAATTAAAAAAAAAATATATAAAAAAAATATTCGCAAAAGTGCAACAAAGTAAACAAATTCATAAATCAACCAATGACACATAGTTCCAACCAGCGAAATCGTCATCACAAACATCACAATATATGTACAAGTATATGCATAAGTTGCGCCTTCGAGGGGCTGATTTGCGAAAAAAATTTCCTAGTTTTTGTACGCGGCCAATTTGTTAATTTAGTGTACGAGAATAAACAAGCTGAACCCATAACTCAATGTAGGTGTATTGGTAAGCTGCAGTCTGCCACTAAAGCGGTTATTCGCCACTATGTCAATTGAAAATGTGGGGGCAAAGCCGAGCACAGCATCGTGGGTAGGTGTATGTCGCGATAATGATTTTGTGGCATGTTAGGGAGGCTACTGGTGACGCGTGTAATCACAATATTGACGATGGCGACGACGTAGTTGACGGCGCACAGTTTGATTGCGGCTTTCGCGTGGTCAGTAGTTGCAGAAACATGCATTTGAGCTAACACAGCAAGCAGTGAAAAGTGATAGACAAATTAGGCAAATATTGTTTTAAGGTGTAAAAGAAGTGGACAAGACAAATAAAATAAAATTTTAAGATTAAAAAAAGCACTTTGTGAACAAAAATATCTAAAGAGCAGACAAAAAGCAATTATTTGGATTTTTATACGTTCTGAAGCATACTTTTTTGGAATTTTGCTGCTGTTTTTGCTAGTGCAAATGAAAAATTAGTATAAAAAAGTTGAATTTAATTCAAAGAAAATTTTATTTCACACTATTACTTAACTACACTCAAATACAAATAAAATATAATACTAATAAATATTAAATAAAATGCGCATTGCATTCGACAATAGTTTTGGTTACATTTCTTTGCTGCTGATAAATTGTTTGTTGCTCTCCAGCAGCGAGGCGCAGCGTAAGTGATATATTATAAAATAAATATTAAATTGACATAATTTGCGAAAAAAAAAAATAAAAATTTATACTGCATATAGTACTATGTACATATTTGTTAAAATTGTTGTGAAATGCGGATTCGAAAAAATTATTATAATAACAAAAAATAATATTATAAAAAACATTATAAGATCAAAAAAATATAATGCAAAAAAATTATAATAAAAAATAAAATTAAATTAAAAAAATATTATAATGAAAAAAAATAATTATTATTATCACAAAAAATTTTGTAAAAGTTACACAAAGAATATGGTGAAAAAATTTTAAATGCTTATTTTTTTAAATTTAATTTGCAAAAAAAATTTAATTAGCAAATAAGTAAGTTAGCAGCAAATTATTAAATATTTTTAAATAAATATTCATATTTTTTTAAAAGTAAATTGAAAATTTTCAATAAAAATTGCTATTTGAAGTCAAAAATTAAAAAATATATAAATTTTAAATTAAAAAAATGTATAAAATTAAATTAAAAACTAATTACACATCAAAGTAAAAAAACACATTTGCATAATACAAAAAAATTACCATAAAACAATTATAATAAAAAAAATTATGTTCAAAATTACACAAAATTAAAATTTAAAATAGTTGCAAAAGTTAAAACTGTACGCAAATCAATGTAAAAAAGCATATACATATATACATACATATATTTAAAATAAACTTATATTACAAAATATTAAAAATATCTTTTTACTAAAATTAAAACTTTATTAAAAAAATTGTAAAAAAATTCAAAAATTTTAAAATATTTAAATTTTGATACTAACTCTATATATAGTATTACTATAAAACATTGTGTTTTGATAATAATTTCCAATAAAAAAAATCTATTATAAAAAATAAATAAATTTTGATATGAAAAATTATAAAAATTAAAATAGATATAAATTTTAATTAAAATAATAATAATAATAAAATTTAATAAAATTATATATTAATAAATAAAAATTATTTATAACAAACCGAAAATATGTATTTTAAATAGTTGAGCCTTTTTAGGAATTTGATACTCTTTCTTATATTGCTTTAATAAAGACTGTTATTTAAAAAAATTCTAATTTATTTATTATTATTATATTATTTTCACCAACTAGGCACCGTCGGCGCACGCGGCGTGTTGCGTAGAAACTATACGGGCAAAAAACCAGTTGTCATACAACATCGCTCTCAGGATGCCGTCAATTATTACGAACATGAAAATGTAAACTTTTGCATTTTTGCCTTCGTGCATCTCAACTGATACTTTGTTTACATTTTTAGGGCGCCAAAATAATAAAATCCTCTCATTTTGAGTTGGATTATACGCTGGGAAGAAAAATTACATTCTTCTGCATGGCACAGGGTAGGTGAAATGGCATAATTTGATAGTAAAAAGTATAATGGTATTAAAAAATATTTATAACATAAACTTATTACTTATTATATTAAATTCAGTGCTAAAAGTTAAAACAAAATCGGAAAATTCAGAAAACTTGTTTTTTCATAAAAATTTCTTTGATCTCTCTGCAGGCAATCCACGTCCCACAATCACTTGGTTCAAAGATGGCGCCGAATTGTATCAGCATCGATTTTTCCAGGTAAAATATAAAAGAGGAGACGATTTCAGATTTTAAATGAGTATTCGATTTTATATGAATATAAATGTATATATAAACATAAAAGGTACCAATACTTTAGGGAACCGCGTTGAAAGTCGGCGCGAGGCCGGATTTGATGCTCGATATCTCTTAAACCAACATGCATTCGTTCAAATCCTTTAAAGAACCCGTTGCAAGTTGTGCCTACATTGAAAATATGCCAAAAAATCGTTTTTTTTTTTGTTCAAACCACGAACAGTTTATATGGACCAGTCCGGATCAAATTTGATCTTGTGTGAAAATGAACATTTGGAAATTTTTTCGTATAAAATTTTTTTTTTACTTAAAATTATCAAATTTTTAAAATTGAAGTTTTCAAATTTTTTCAAATTAAAATTTTCCAAAAATATTGTATTAAATCACGAACATTGGCGACACTTTGAAAATGGAAAATTTTTGTTGGCATTTATAAATTGGAAGAAGACGACGTTGTGGGTTTCGATCACTTCGACTAAACAGCACAACAGTAATTGATGAAAACCTTCTTTCTTTTAACAACTTCCTAGGTACATGAGTCACACATTGATACGGATATAATCAAATCGAAAATGGAAATCGATCCGACCACACAAATGGATGCAGGTAGCACGATTTATTTGAACTTTTATATAAAATAAGTGAATTGTTTCTAATACCTATTTAATGTAAAAATTCACAGGCTACTATGAATGCCAAGCCGACAACATTTACGCAATCGATAGACGCGGTTTTCGCACCGATTACGTTATGATTAACTTTTAGCAAATACAATTTTCTAAATACCAAACTTTTGTGTAAATTTTTTTTTAGAAAATGTATACGAATAAATATTGCACGTAATATAAAATAAAATATATAAATAAGTGCTAACAGTTAATTTTGTATGCATATTTAACACCTTTATATATTAGTCCGAATAAATTTTGACTTAAACCAAATCAGTGTGCCTCTAATTACTTGCAATGACAGCAGCCTAATATGATTAGGGACCATGAGCGAACCTTACATATGTATGTATCTATGTAAATAATCTAGTATACTACAAAATCCGTGATGGGAAGAAACCTAGTAGAATAATATTTGGCGACAAATTGTCGCAATTATTTAATTCAGGCAATTTTCGGTTTGACGTTGTATTTGTTTATGCTGACTTCTGGTCCCAGACAATTGGGTGTAAATGAGCAAATTGTAAAAGAGTTAAACCGATTTTGTGTGGCGCAGCAAATTACAGTGGCACTTTACTGGATATTTTTGATATAATAAAATAAAATTGTAGTGATAGAATATTTTTTTTTATAACTTGGAAACTGGTAAAAAAATAGTTTGCAATTATTATTTCTAAATATTTACAAATTTTTTTCAAATTAAAATTTTAATTTTTTTTCAAATTTTTTCAATTTCAAATTAAAATTTTCAAATTTTTTCAAATTAAAATTTGCAAACTTTTTCAATTTCTTGGTTTTTACTTTACTATGACCCGAAATAGAAAAGGGTATTTATCAATTCGTTTTGCCCGCACAGTTTATATGGACCAGTATAGATAAAATTTGATCTTGTGTGCGAAAATTAAAATTTTCGAATTCAAATATTTTTAACTTAAAATTTTCAATTTTTTCCATATTTTCCAAATTAAAATTTTCAAATTCTTAAAAATTTAAATTTTCAACTACTTAAAAATTTAAATTTTCAAATTAAAATATTTAAATTTATTGATTCAAAATTTTCAAATTAAGATTTTCAAATACTTCAAATTAAGATTTTCAAATTCTTCAAATTAAAATTTTCAAATTTTTCAAAATTAAAACTTTTAAAATATTTTGTAAGAAAATTTTTAAATTTTTTTCAAATTTAAGTTTGTTACTGTATGGCTAGGAAAGAAATACATTAAAACTAATAAAGCGAAATTTACTAAATTTAAAACAGTTCTTTTAATATCATATTATCATGAATTTTAAATAAAAACAAGCTTTAACATGTCCTAACGCCTGTAATTAGGCAACAAATAGCGTTTTTCACTTATGAAAGCAAGAAAATATTTATTTTTCAAAATTCAAAACGCCTAAAAATATGTAGCTAAACTTGATTTATAAATAAAACTTAACATTAAAGCTATTTTTAGTAGCCTACTAACGTGACATTGCAAAAATTGGTATGCAGCGCACTGTGCCACAATGTATTATACTTGAAAACTACTAAACAAATTTAAAACATTCAAAAAAAAAAAAAAAATTTGCTCCATGACCTAAAAGTAGACAGATGCGGAAGGGTGTCACATGCTTATCATATCGTCTGCAAAGCTTATGCGCATTAATATATGCATATAGCACTGAAAGTTGAAAATATGCCATAAATGGATAAGTGCCAAGTGGCTGAGAGTGAAATTTCGTGATATGTAGTAGGTGCAAAGGTACAACACAAACACGTTGGGCCCCTGCAAAAAGTGTAGCTTTAAATTTTCAAATTTAACCAGACACATGCTGCGACTAACGGTCCCTTGCATTACGTCCAAACTCAAACACACAATTAAGCCGAACAACGTGATTGACTGCAGATTCACAAAATATCCGCTGTTTAGTCGTATTTATCCGGTCGAAGTGTACAGCAAGCAATAATACGGCAGCGATCGTAACGGGCGAGCGTATAGCGCTAGTTAAAGTGTTAACACACTCGAGCCGTACCGAAACGTAACCGAGCCCAAATTGAAATAAATTATATACAAAACATTACTAAAGTGGTTTCGAAAAATAAACAACTATTTTATAATTTAAGTAATATTTCAAAAACTGTTTTCGTGCTTCAATTATATTGCACAATAAATAATATTTTTGCACCACCACTAATTGCTATAAAATCATGAATGTAAAAGTGCTTTTGATTTGCTTTGGTGTGCTAATATTGAGCTGTCAAGTGTGTGATGGCCGACGTGGACGTGGTAGAGGACGCACCAAATCGCGAGTATGTGCGCTTGAGTAAACTAAACACTAATGGTTTATTAATTAAAATAAATGTTTCAAATTTGCAGGTACAAATCGGTTTACCCATAACGGGCAAATATCGCGATCCTGAGTCGGATCAGTATTACAACAATAATAATGTAAGTAAAGCTGAAATTCTAATAATTTCGAAATTGATATTTTTAGCGCAAAGTTTGTTTTACTGAATAGAAAACAGTATTTTTGATTTATAAACGCTTTGGCAAACACTATATGACACCCTTTTATGCGAAATTCAAATAGCGCTTATTAAAATTAATTTTATTATGCAAAATTTAAAAAACGCTATATGAAAATCTAATTTTACAACACTTATTGAAAATCATTTACAGGGCGCAAAAATTTTGCAAGCCTCCCATTTCGATTATGAATACGTTTTGGGTCATAAAATTGCTTTCCTTTGTGTGGCCAAAGGTAATCCACGTCCACATATAACCTGGTACAAAGATGGCACAGAGATTTTTCAACATCTCTACATGCATGTGAGTACACAAATTAACAGCTATTAATGCGCTTTTCAATTAACTAACTACTTTGACAGGTACATGAGTGGCGCATTGGCGAGGATAAAGTTAAATCGAAAATCGAAATCGATCCCGCCACACAAATGGATGCCGGTCTTTATGAATGCACTGCTGATAATATGTACTCAATTGATCGGCGTAGTTTCAAGACAGATTTCTCTATTGCTTTCGATTAAGTTATTGGTGTTTGCATTTTTATAATACTATCATAGCTTTTTCATACTAAAAATAGCTTTACTGTGAAGCGTTATTTTAGGCCATTCATGCAGTTTTACAAATAAAACTTAGTTTTAAAATATAAAAATGTTTTTTGGTTTTTTACTCACGTAAATGAGGCCTTCACAATGTCCACATAGTCGTGTGAGCGCGCATAGTAGCCGCCATCGGAAAGTGCACCCCAGAAATTGCTCCATAATTCATCGTATTTGCTCACCACAGGCGCAACGAATTGTCTGACATGAAAATAATTTTTAAATGTCTTTGTGTTATAAAACAAAGGTATTATTTAATTAAATAAACTACCTATTCATGATTAACAACTCGCGCAACAATTGCGGATCATCTATTTGCACAGCGGCGTCCACGAAGAATATATAGTCGCTCTGCTTTTGTTTAGCCTGTTGGCTGTGTGAGAAAAAGAAGCACATAATGCAATTAATAAATTAACAAATAAATTTAAAAATAATAATAATTTTTTCTTAAAAAGATAAGAAGCTTAAAGCCAATTTAGTGCCATTTTTGTTGTTTTGAAATTAAAACGACAAGAAAAAACTTTAACTGCTCCGAAGTGGGTATTCCAACTTCGGAAAATAACGAAGTTTCCAAACAAGAACTTGAAAAATTTTCTTCAGATATTGTAGCGTTATCTCAGAAAGTAATATATATCAAATTTCGTAAAGATAGTTCTTCAAATACGGAAGATTTTCATACAAGGACTTGATACCGATTGTTACTTTTGTATGGCAGCTATATGCTATAGTGGTCCTATCTGAACAATTTCTTCGAAGATTGCGCTATTGCCTTAGACAATAACCCAAGCAAAATTTCATGAAAATATCTCGTCAAACGAAAAAATTTTTCATACAAGCACTTTCTTCCGACCGTTATAACAGTTGAACTCGAAAATTTCTTCAGATATTGTAGTGTTGTCTTAGAAAGTAATAAATACGAAATTTCGTACAGATATCTCTTCAAATACAAAATATTTTCATACAAATATCTGATTCGGATTGTGAATTTGTACGGCAACTATATGCTATAGTAGTCTGATATCAGCGATTCCGACAAAAGAGCAGTTTCTTGGGAGAAAAGGACATGTGCCAAATTTCAGATCGATATCTCCAAAACTGAGGCACTTATTCATGTATTTACAGACAGACAGACAGACAAACAGACGTGTCTCAATCGACTCAGCTCAAGGTGCTGATAACTTAGAGTTATAATTTAAATGATCTCAGACATTTCCTTTTGGGTGTTACTAACTCCTTGGCAATCTCAATTTACCCCCTCCAGGGCATAAATATAATTTGAAGCGTCTAATTTTTTTCTTAAAATTAGTAAAAACTCAAATAACAATTTACAACTATAAATAAATCTACAACTTACAGCGCCAACTCACGACCGCGTTGCTCATTCAGCTCATCGCTGGAAAGCACGATTTTCGCGCTGCGGTACTCCTTTTCTACGCGCTTAAGAAAAGCTTTCGCCATATCATCATGGAATTTTTGCTGTAATTAAAATTGGCACAATCACAATATGTTTTCTATAAGAAAAATTAGCTCAAACGCACATTGCTGTAAATGTATAGATGCAAATTTTGCTTGGGATAGTTAAGGTTTTCGACTTTCTGCAGGAACATATCGAAGAAAGGCACTGTTTCTGTAACGATGAGCGCTACAGACACAACGGGCAGATTCTTTTCCTGCAAATCAAACATTTGTTATAATTTTTTGCATAACTATTTGCACAAATGTATGCCACAACTCACTTGCAACTCCAAACGATCTTCCTGACATATCAAACACTCGCCATGGAAGGTTTTCGCCAAATAATTTGCAAATGCATTTAACTCGACTTTACTCGGTCCATTACCGTGTATAATACTCGGCTCGGTCATAAAGTTAATATTCTGCAATTTGCCCTCATTCGAGTCCAAGTCCACATTCAGCTTGACATCTTCACGGGCGCCATTCAAATTCTGGAACAAACGCGATTGCGTGTCCAATTGTATGCTCAATTTTTTACGTTTATCTACATCAAGGAATATTTTCGTATAGTAACGTTGATCATCGTAGTCGTCTTTGATTTCCTCAGCGCTTAAAATGCTATAAATCTCCGGTGCGTAGCCGATAAAAGCGCCCGAGTTCAGGTATGGCGATGAGTTGGCCTCCGACACTGGGGGATATGACTTGGCCAATTTCACATCAGGCCAACAGAATTTTTCCGCAGAGAAGAGCACTCTAGCGCCGAATTCTTTGAATTTCTTATAAATATCCTTAAGGCCGGTGGTGAAGACGACATCGTAGCTGTGAAGAAAGTAGTGGGAGCATGGTTAAGTAAAACTTAGTTAGTAAACTAATAAATTTGTTTTTAGAGTTACCTGTCGGTGAACAAAATAATTGTGTTTTTCTCATCTTTGAAAGGCTCAACAGCTTCGCGTAGCAAGCGTATTTTATAGCCGCCGCCCAAACCATTCATATCGCCGCCTTTCCACTCCTCATCCATGCCAAGCGTATTCACCTGCAGATTGAGTAAATAAAATCTTTACAGTTTTTCTAAAGATAGCTATATAAGTCAATATACATAAATACATATAATATCAGCAAAGCTCAACGACCTCTTCTTTTATATGGCTTTTTGATAAACAAATAAAATTTTATTTCGCTGCAACGCTTGCTTTTCTTAATTGTTTTGCTAATGGCAATTCAAAAGTTGAGCATCAAGCTTAGTTTGTATTAATCATTGTGTTGTGCATTCAAGTAAGTTTTTGTTAATTCGATAAAATTTACAGTTACGACTGTTATTGTTTTTTTGCATCATCTTGCCATCGGCAAGAAATAAACATAGAAATTAAGACTCTTATTATTATTGAATGTCATATAAAAGCTTTGATTGAGATCTTTTTCAATTGTTGTAATTATATACTTAATAAAAGATTTACGAGGGTTACCACAAAAGTGTTTAGCATTGGTTTAGATTAGAAAACTTTACATCATTAGGAAAGAATATTGTTGAATACGTACAAAATATGTTAGATACCCACTTTCCCCCCCTTTCGCTATAACAATATTAGTTAAAATTAAGAAAAATAAGAATAAAACGGTAACTTCAGCTACACCGAAGCTGTAATACTCTTCACAGGTGCATCTCTTTTATAAAAAGGTATAAAATTATATTTTTCTTAATTTTGATCGGTTAATTTGTATGACAGCTATAAGTTAAGTGGTCTAATCTGAACAATTTCTTCAGAGATTGCATCAGTGCCTTAGGAAATAACCCATGCCTAATTTCATGAAGATATCTCATCAAATGAGAAAGTTTTCCATACAACCACTTGATTCCGATCGTTCAATTTATATAGCAGCTATATGCTATAATGGTCTAATATCGACGGTTCCGCCAAATGAGCAGCATACTGTGGGTAAAAAGAATTTGTGCAAAATTTCAGATCATTAGTTCCTCAAAAACAAGGATGGAGTCACGTGAGGAAAGTTCTCTGAGTGCCATTCACTTGGAAGTGGACAGAAACGATTCTTTTACATACGACATCCAGCCTTAGACCAAATATCCTCTGGGTAGCTAAAGAACATCCGTTTGAAGGCGAGCTAAAGTGAGCAGGCAAATCATCCCTCTCCAGGGTCCCTTAACTGGGTGCCGCTGCCCACCGGGTTGATGTCCTCTTAAAAATAAAGGCTGACATCACCGCCGTCCAAGAAGTGCGATGGACGGGACAAGGACAGAGACGAGTACGTCCTTGTGGCATTTACTACAGCGGCCATATAAGAGAGCGCAAATTCGGTGTGAAATTTATAGTGGGAGAGAGACTCCGTCGTCGAGTACTGGTATTCACCTATCAAAGTGAAGTTCTTCAACATATCGCATTTGCGTCCACGCCCCGACGGAAGAGAGGGATCAAAGATGCCTTTTATGAGCGCTTGGAGCACACCTATGAGAGCTGTCCCGCCACTATGTCTAAATCGTGCTTGGCAACTTTAAAGGTGGGCAAAGAAGGTACCTTTGGCACAATGGTCAGCCTCCATGATGAAACATCGCCAAATGGATTGGGGCTGATCCACTTCCCCGGTGCTCGAAATATTGTAGGTCTTTAGTAGCATAGAAAATTCACCAAGCACCTGGCTGGTTCCGGATCGAAAAGCCACCAACCTTAAAAACAATTACATGGCTAAATCGACTCAACTCTTTACCTCTATAATTTATATACATACTCTATAGGGTGTCTGACGTTTCCTTATGGGTGTTTTAAACATCGTGGCAAACTTCGCGAGAGCTCAGCAAGCGTTGGCCAGCAACCAGCACTTTTGAGGTTGCGAAAGCCTTCTGACCCAGAGTGGAACGGAAAATATACATTGAATTGCTAGCGCTTAGCAAGGCTCACATCGCCGAAATGCAGGTGTCCTAACTGTACACTGGCCCATTGGCACTTACGCGGTGAGGCTGAAGATTTTGGCGAACGCAACTTGTCAAAGTTGCATTGAAGAAGATGAGGTGGAAACATCTAGACACTTTCTCCACCACTTTTCAGCTTTCGCCAGACTAGAGTTGAAGCATCTCGGTTGCCATAATTTTAACGAACCCGAAAAACTTTCTGAAACAATGATCTTAGCTGCGCATCGCAAAAGTGTGCATTAAAGCATGAGAATAATAGAAATTATGAATAGTGTTAGGCTGGAGAGTTTTTTTTTTAAGATCATGAACTCCAACATCGGCAGCACCGCTTAAAATTTTGAGGGGTCTATTTTCATTACATGCCTATATGTTTTATATAGATAAGTATGTATGTATATATTTATATGTGTAAATGGTTTCAGATGACCCCATTGTCGCAACTGATGTAGAAAAATATTTGACTTATCAGCAAGATTTAATTCAGACACGACTAGCTAATTCTTGACAATTGTCGCTTTGACTGCATAAACTAATTGTTTGTCTCAAATTGCAACATACATATATGTATATAAATACAAATTTGAACACGTAGGTATATACAAGCATTCATGTACATAGAAACAACGAGACAGAAATGTACATAAAAATAATAAATACGAAACTTTTACGAAGCTGATAAGCGTAAGCCGGCAAAGCTGAGCTTGTGAACCGGTAGTGGCTTATCTAACAAAAGAAAACCTTTTGAAAACTGAGCGGCTGTAAACAAATACATATTTACTAGAATATTTGCAACTAAGTGGTTTTTTTGCCAAGACTTTTAGTGCTGGCGGTGCTTCATCCTTTCTTTTCTTACTCCCAAAATAAATCGTCAAAGCCAATTTTGAGTGTTCTACACTAGCCTGACCAGGACAAGACGAAATATCTCCTGTCATTAAACAAACAGTCGTTGCACTCGCGATTTGGTTCCCACGTCACTGTTGACAGTCATAACTTTTGTCTATCCGGGAACCAGTATTAACACCAACAACAATGTCAATCTCGTAATCCAAATCAAAATAACTCCTGCCAACAGGTGTTACTTCGTACTGAGTAGACAATTGAGAAGTAAAATCCTCTCTCGACGAAAAAAGACTAAACTCTATAAGTCACTCTTTGTTCCCGTACTACTTTATGGTGGAAAGGTATGGATGATGACAGCATCTGATGAGTCGACGTTACGAGTTTTCGAGAAAAAGGTTCTGCGGAAGATTTATTCTTCTTTGCGCATTGGCAACGGCGAATATCGCAGTCGATGGACATAGTTCAGCGAATTAAGTACAAAGTCTACGCTGGCTAGATCATGTCGCCCGTATTGATGAAAACACCCAAGCTCTGAAAGTATTCGACGCAGTACCCGCCGAGGGAAGCAGAGGAAGAGGAAGACATCCACTCCGTCCGTTCCCACGGCAGTCGGGTCTATGTAACCGGAACGGACCCGGATTTTTATCCGGCCAAGGAATTTCAACTCGGTATTTTGCATAATTGAAATACGTAAAAATGTCGTTTTTATGCCAGTCCGATTCAGATTTGAACAGTTGGTAGACCATAGTACTACAAAGAACTATGAGTTACAAAAAACTTATTCAAAATGAAACAGAGCTTCCAGAGAGAAATAAATTGCTATGCTAAGATCGAAATTAAAAAACGAGCACAAAATAAGCGCAGAACAAATTTATAAACAAAGTCTAAAAAGTTTAAGGAAATATAAAATAAGAGATATCGGTTGGACTACGTGACCGTAAGCATTTATGGACTAGTAAAAAAATATATTGTATAAAAGTCAGGAAAATAGTTGGCGATTGAAAGAGAGCGCAGTCTAGTGCACGAGAATCTGTTTTATACATACATATAATATAAATATGTTTGTACATATGTATGTATGTATTATAAACACATGTTCCAGATGTGTTTCAGTGCGCCGGATGCTGCTATGACCGACTCAACTGCTCACTAAACCGCCTACAAATAAAATCACACACATGCATGACTTTGTACATGGTAGTATATAGCTATATGTAGTTGTATGTATGTACATATGTAGAAAAAGCCTATATGCGCTCAAAAAGCGACCCAGTTCTGATTGCACGCACACGAATATATGTGATTATTTCTTCTTATGATTTCATTATTATTGTTTTCTTTCTCCAGCCGGCATACATACATATGTATGTTCTATGCGCTCGATTAAGCTATAAATTATTTTCCACTGAAAAGCGTGTTCAAATAATTAGCAAATTGCATGAAACCGTTAGATTTACTAACTACAATAAAATACAATAGATGCGCTGGAATCAAAACAGATCGCCGATCGCCTAGAAAACGAAAAAAAAAACTTTATAAAGTAAAGAAAACGACGAGTTCTAGCAGAGTGCCGAAAATCAGTGAAGCCCAGCCAAGCCTGATAACTGATAATTAACACGATATATGCAAATGGTTTGACGCATAAAACTTGTTAATTAGCATTTCGAACTATCAAACGGCGGACAACCGACCAGTCGCGCCCAAGCTGTCAGCCATCGCGTACAGTTAAAACTATATGATATTAATTTCAGCGAATTTCAGTGTCAAGCGACGATATTCAATATTTAGTTGTTTGTTTTGACCGCTTTTTGCGCGATGCTTGGCTGATAGCTGATAGCACGAAACCGAAGACAGGTCTTAAGGGAAACATGTTTTGTTTTATGTTTTTGCAGCAACAGCCGGCAAGCCACTGGATCGTGTAGCGGCTGAATCGTAATTTAAAATAGTCGTGGTAAAAAAAAGTAAAACATATGCGAATTGTTTCTCATAGATCTAATACTAAAGGCATACATTCATATACATATAATATATAGTATATACATACATATATTTAAAACGACAGGAAAATAAGTATGTAAATAAATTCAGCATGTGGCGTTTGTAGGCGAAAAAGCCGAACACAAATGAGTTAATCAAAAAGTAATAATTTAAATTTTATTTTATTGAATACAAATTAGTAAGAAATATATTATTTATGAAGGAAAATTGCAATTTTCGACAACTCTAAATTTGAAAAAAAAAAATTTTTGAACTGAATCTGTACTTTCAAAACTTTTTTTGAGATAAAACACAGAAAATTAAAAAAAAAAAACAGTCCCTGAAACCCGTCATGTTGGAATCAGAGAAATAGCAAAGGATCTCAGCATCTCTTGTGGATCAACTAAACACATTTTGGTTAATATTTTGGGTATGAAGCGTGTCAATGCTAGCCTTGTATCAAAAGACCAATCTGTAGCAAAATCACGTCGAATAAAGGTCGCAAAAGGCATGATTGACAAAGTAGCCGCCGAACCTATATTCATCGAACGCATTTTTACTGATGACGTGATATGAGCTTATGAAAATGGCGTCCAAACTGTTCAACAAGCTAGCGAACGACGCTAAAATGTGCCGAAACTGAAAAAAAAATTATGTAAAGGCACTGAAAGCTTGCCGCCGAGGCTTTTAACAAGTGTATAGAAAATTGACTTAAGCGTTGGCTCTGAAGCCTATTTTGAAGGCCACGAAAAATATAGTTTTTTTGACAGTCCGGGTCAAATTTGATTAAATTGCATAATTTGTTAAAATACTTGCAAATATTTACGAAAACACAACTACATACATATATGTATGTGAGAAACTTTAATTTACTCTTTTAAACAATAAATAAACAAAGTAACCAGTCCGGGTCAAATTTGATCAGATGGTATTTTTTTTTAGAATATTTTCAAATAACTATGAAACTACAGGTATATGTGAAAAACATTAATTTTAATAAAATTTAATTAAAAAAACTCATTATCATATATTCATCGATTGGATGCAATTTCTCTGTATAAGTCAAATCATATAAGAATCAGAATTTCTTAATAAAAAAAATTTCGAAATTTTTTATGCAGAATTAACAACATAAGATGAGATTTTATGATCGTGTCAACTTGTTTTACGTTTCTTATATATTTCTAGCGTATCAAGCTTATAACTTTTATACGTACATACATACATACATACATATGTACATACATCAATATATTCTTGTTTCCATGTCCGGCAACATTCGCTGATAAAAATCAATAACCTATCGCTACCGCAAACGTCATTTATATTAGCATTATAATTTACCGTACAATATATTCTCACCAAAGTGCCATAAAACCATCTACCTATCTAATGTATAACGTAAGGTGCTTGCACTGCCACACCACTTTTCCAAATAGCATCGGAAATTCACCTAATGCACTAATTCTTAATGGTGATCGACTAATGTCTTCATTTAAATTTTTAATTACTATTGTTTTGTAGTCAAAAATTGCTGCATTTAGCGCTAGGATTTTTTCGACAAAAAAAAAAATAAATAAATAATTAAAAAACAAACAAAAAAATGCGTTGAAAAACTCGTTATAGACATTAAAACCGAAACAATTTTTCGTACAAATTGGCTTTTAAGAGCCGTATAAATATACGTATAGATTAGGGTAGGTCAAAAAAAAACTAATATTATTTTTTTTCGTTTTATACTCTGCAAAATAGGTTCATCTATAAGTATGAGCTTTTGATTGTAACAGGACGGTTCTCCGCCTTACGGTTTTCTATTTTTTCTTATTATCAGATAGGAAAATTAATATCACGCTTGAAACTACTTGAAGAAATATCTCGCATCATAGATTTTGTAGGAAATTTAATGCTCCCATCTGCGAAAGGCGGAGTACCTTTCCCTTACAATTAAGAGCTCATACTTGGATAGATTTTCGTACTCTGTCAAGCAAACAAAATATTCGATTTCTTTTGAGTCACCTTAATATAGAACTCTATATATATTTTTCTCTCTTCATAATATAAATTTTTGTTTTTTGTATTCGAATTCGCAATGTTTTGATAATAGCGCGGAGATAACCATCGTTACCGATGTTTGCTGTCAGCTAAACTATAGTAGCCATTAATTTAAGACGTTAAATGCATAAATAGTAGAATAGAATAGACGAAAAAAGGCTGAGCTTTATGCAATGCAGGAACCTGTGCGAATAGTTGTTGCTGTTTTAGTTCTAGCTTTAAACCCGTTAACTATATTTAAAACACTTTCGATGACATGTACCAGTTTTTTCGAAAATAGAAAATACGAACTAGATATGAAAATACAATTTTTAAAGTTATTTTATTGATTTTTGTTTTTATCAATTTATATTTTATATTTCCATGAATTTTGTTACGAATATCTTTAAAATTATTTTTTGCAATAGATTTTTTATTCGTTTTTTTATTAATTTAAATTTTTTTTGATTTTTTTATGAATAATTTTAAAATTTTTTTTTCTAACAAACGTTTTATTTATTTTTCTATTAATTTAAATTTTTCTGAAATTTTAAAATTATTTTTTTTTTTGTCAAATTTATATTATAGATTATTTATTTTTTTTTTAGTTATTATATACATATTTAAATGCATATACTTTTATTTACTTATTTTTTTTTTTGGTGTTGTGTCAATTCAACTTTATTTCATAATTCAGAAAACAGATACCTACATACATATACAATATGTCCAGTGGACTTCACTCACCTCAAAGTCATAGACACGCTTTGCTGAACGCAAATACCGCAAGTATCCATCAGTGCGTTCAGTCGCCACGGTAAATACTTTTATGTGCTTTGCTGAAAAGAAACATAAAAATGTCAAATTAGACATTTATTCTTGAAAAATACTTGGTAATGCACAAAGGCTTGTCACATCAAGTCAGTACATTTAGTAGATATTTTATTACATTTTGTTTCAAGGCGTTGCGCACAATAAAAATGTTAACGGTGCTTTTTACAGTTACAAAGCTTGTTCATAAAAACGAAATGTGCTTGAATTGAAATCGTGAATATTCATATTTTATTAATGATAATTGTAAACCAATGAATTTCTAAAAAAATAAAAATTAAAATTTTTATAAAAGCTGAAAATAAAAAAAAATATATTAAAAAAATTGAAGTGGAAAAAAAATTATTCGCATAGTACGTTAAACATTAAAAAATAATAAAAAATGTTGCAAAAATATGTATTTTTTTCAGTCAGTACAAAATTTAACTAAATTGTTACTTTATTGATGACAATTAAATTGTATCGCTCAAACACATTGTGAGTTTAGTTTTGCGAAAATAGCACAAGCGATTGTAAATTGAACGTACATGTATGAATGGAAGAAAATAATGTTGCTGTATATGTGCATATGTATGTGTGTGTATGCTAGCAACTATTAGAAATATTGTCAGACTATATAAATAATATAAATTATGAATTTATATATGCATATATACATATATACACTATGTAGACTATTTTATTACGGTAATCAAAACATCAAACCGGACCGTTTATTCTGTTCTTTATATTATGTTTGTGAATGTGATTAAAAGTTTAAAAAAATTAGTATAACAAAAGGGGTATAATCAATACATACATGTATGTACATATCTGTGTATGAATAGCCATATAACCATTTTGACTTAGAAATTATGCTGATTTGATGGTGAAAGAGTTGCGACTCTCTAGCCTAGGGACTTCCAGAAAATTTATTGAATGGAAAACTTTTTTATTTGACATGATATGTTCATGAAATTTGGGGTGCATTATTGTCCAAGGCAACTGTATAAACTGCGGAGAAATTGTTCAGATGGAACCATTATAACAAATAGCTGTCATACAAACTGAACGATCGGAATCAAGTGCTTGTATGGAAAACGTTTTTATTTTACGAGATATGCATCTCCATAAAATTCGACATGGATTATTGTACAAGGCAGCGCTGCTATCTCTGAATAATATTTTTTATAGCGGATCATTATAAAATGTGAGTTTTATATGTTTTATTTAAAGGATTCCAAAATTGTACAGATATAATTTTTTATTTACTCAATATAAGTACATGTACACGATACTAATTGTTTATTCTCTAACTATATACCGGCATATATGTATGTACATATGCTTGCATGTATGTATATAAAGTAAACTTTTAATTGAGAAAGTATCCAGAAAGAGAACAACTACCCACAACCTATACATATGTACGTTCATTTGGACATACATAAGTATGGTATGTAAAAGGAAAAAGCGTTCTAGTTGCAAAGATAAACAAAAAGCTTAAGATATATAAAACATAAAAACAACAATAAATAAGGTACTAGCAAAGTGCATATGTACTATATGAAGAATAGTTTTGTACATTACACTAATGAACAGGATGCATTATTTTTGCTGAGCGACTGCAGTGCATAAGCAATCAGAGTATGATTGTGCTGGAGGAAAGAATGCAAACGCAATGAGCAAAGGAAATAGAATAGAAATGGCAAAGTGATCTCATTAGAAACTTTGTACCATTTATACGTCCATGTTTGTATATGTCATAAGCGCGTGTAATATAAAATCACAAATGTATGGAAATAATAAATATTACTCACCTCCTTCCTCCGCTGCCGCATCGCTGCTCGCATCTGTTGTCGCTGCATTTGTTGACGCCCAAATGCAACAGGACCAGAGGCTAAGCAACAATAGTAGCGTATGGTTAAACGCTGCTTGCTTAAATAACTGCATGTTTATGCGTAAAATTTATCACTATTTTCCAATTACTTTTCACACTTTGAAACACATTCGGGTTTGCTATATATTTACAGTGCACACTTAATGGATTTTATGTATTTTGGAACAGAAAAATGGAATATACTATTACGGCACAACCAACACTCTCGGGCACGTCTTTACTTCTGATAGCCAAGAAGCAACAAGCTCCCTTTAAGACGATCACAGACCAAATTGACCACACAATCACAAACAGCGCCAACAAATTTTAGCGAAATCGAGTAGACAATTGAGCGCATAAACCAAATGGGGAGCTGCTCTCTGTTTAAAAATGCTCCAACACAAACAGCTCCAAACGATAAGAATAAACAAGTATTTTAATTGGTTTTATTGCAGGGTAAATTTGAAAGTTTTGCAACACAGCTGCGACATCAGCTGTTAATGTAGTGTTGCCGCATCTTGGTTAGTGGAAACGTACACTGCGAGAAAGTTATTATTTTTTTTAATTTTTGAAATTTAAGTTTATATTATTAAAAAAAAATAGTTTTAGCAAAATATATAATAGAACACAATATTATTCATATAAATAATAAGTGCACATCTACTGTTGTATACGCATATATTAGCATTTATTTATATTTGCATATCAATTTTTCAGTTTTCTAGAAAAGAAATTTTAAATAAAATTCAAAAGCTGTCGATTTAAAAATAACTTTTTTTATATATACATATACAAACGAAAATAAATGTATGTTGTTCTTGTTGTTACGAAACGTATCGTAGTGAGTGAATTGTTTTGGGTGGCACTCATGTTTTTTTTATTAAAATTATTATTATTATGTATATAAAATTATTTATGTTTCTTATTAGATGAACTCAATGTTACATTGAGAAAATTATGAAAAAATAAATTGAATTCTTTAAGTTTATATATTATTTAACTTGCAAGTAAAATATATGTTTTTTTTTTTTGAAAGAGTAAAAATTAAATTATTAGCGCTTTTTTCTACCAGCGCACATATGTAAGGAAGCTTCAAGATTTTGTAAATTAATAATTCACTGCTCGCTTCATTTAAAGAAATGTCTTTTACATTTATATGTATGCATGTATGTATATATGTATTGTTGTAAACGAACATAAAATATATATACTTGAAATAAAGACAAGTCTTCAATAGCTGTCGTAGAGACCGAAAAATCAATTATTTGTAAAACATATCCTTCAAAAAGAAATAAACAAAAAATAAGAAACGAGAATATTAAAAGAGAATTAGTTAAAACAGCATTCGTTGCGCCTGTATTTCTCATTTGACGTATATTCACGCTCCCATTTCGCTGTAGCATCTCCATTTGGTGTCGTTCAATACTCACGGGAATATAGTTATTTGAAAGCAGCAATTTATAACATGCCAAAACCTTTTGAATAGTTAATCGCCTTTAGTAGACGTTCCTCCAACTTTTCACGATTGCTATATTCTGGCAGCAGCAATACATTAAAGCATGTGTGCGAGGTGGGCAGGCGATCGCTGTCGGGACCGTGCCGTGTTATTAGTAATTTCAGGCGACTTAGACCGCCAACAGGCACACGATCTGAGCCAGTTGTGAATTCGAGTAATTTGCGCTTAGACTCTTCCGGCATAGAGTGTACAACACTCCAAAAGTCTTTGATTACTTGCGAGTCCTTTGTGTAACCACCCTCGTATTCAGTGGATTTTTCCAGTTCAACAAAGTCGAATTTCTATTTGAATTGAAAAGTATATTATAATTGGATAATACAACAATAACATAACATTTTACTTACCCTACTACCGCACACGAGTAACTCAATTTCCTCTGGTCGAAACAGCAATTTTAATGGCGACTCATCTGTTACCATTTCGAAACCTTTCTTGAAAGCCCTAAACTGTCGTTCAATGCTCTTGTTGAGCAAATAATCGCTGTACATATCAACGAACTCCTGTTTATTCTGTTGACCAACCACTATGTCACCACCGCCGGGTTTCAACTCATGTTCGACAACTTCCCCAAATACGTCGTTATAGCTAATTTTAAATGTTTGCATAAAAACTTCTTCCATATCGGCCTCCTGATAGTCGAGTAACGATTTCAGACTTCTGTACAATGTTGGATTCCAATATTTCAAATCGTAAAATGTACCAACGCCGCCCATTAATTTACGATAGACGACCATGGGAAAATTCACAGCCAGTATGATGTTATTATAAATTGCTAAACCTAATATAATGCCAATTAGCGTGAACTGAGCCTCATTCTCAAATGGTGCTGAATTAAACCTGAAACAGAAAAATTATTTTTGTAAAAAATTTCATTTTTAATTGAAAAAAATATTATGTGGTTGTTGTTGTTGTGGCAGTTATCTAATTCCCGCTTGGGTAGTGAGGTTAGGGTTGGTTGTCATTGAAGCCATCTAACGGTAGGCACAGGAAACGTGCTGTTCGACGGGATCGGACTATTGGGCGAGAGGTCTTAGAAGAGTGAAGTTCGTTGGGCATGCAAAGAAGTAGTTACAGTCATGCGTGGAGTCATCATTGCACGCAGGACATATATTTGGTATGTCGGATCCGTTCTGGATAACTAAGAGTTTAACCTGCTACAGTATCCAGAACGAAGTTGCACAAGGTTCACTCAAGTGTGCTGGTTTGACTTCAAGTACACCGTTAACTGAGAGGGTGCGGGTGAAAGTGTTAATGGCTCACTCTGAATGGCGGTCAGTGCGTTAGGGTTATTGACAGTCGGAATTTTAACATCATCATTACAGTCGATGAAGATAAGATATAGTCTGTACTCCTTCGCCCAGTTCGTGCATATGGTCGCTGTGGAGTCAATCTCCTTTCAGAGAAAAAGTGAGAAAGGTCGAAGAGATAGCCGTTTGCTTTCGAATACATGTCATCGATTCCATTGCCCAAAGTCGATACCGTGCTATCATCGAAAATAGTATGTCCTTACCACACAGTATTGGTATCCTCCTGATGCACAAACATGCCATAGTCTGGATTGAAAATCTCTTCAACAATCAACTGGAAAAATTCTTTGGAAACGCCACCTTCATCAATGCCCTGTTCACCCACAAACTCAACTACTAGCTGTTTTTTTAAGTCTTTCGGATTGCTCATAGCCACAAGCTCAAGCTAAAAGTAAGGAAGAATTATTTAAAATTTGATTTTTCATTTTTTTTTTTTCATTTAAGACAAGCATCACGTGTTCTTACCCCGATGAGAGCATCGTCTATAATATTATCACGTCGTACTTTCAATTTCAAGTCAGGTCGTGCGCCAACCTCATTGCCATCAGAAAATGAGTTCAATAAGGAATAGAGTGATGAATTGCGTTCACTATACATACGTATGCGGCTATCGTAGTAAAGCGCAATGACTTTTGTCGCAGGTGTTAGGATAAATGAATACAACATAAAGGAAAAGTGTAAATCTGTAAAATGGAATTATACATAATAAAGTTTTAACATAAAAATATCAAAAAACAAAATTGCATACCGTCGCCGCTGGGATTCAGTGATAAAATCATATTTCTATATGATAAATAATCGCGATCCATTTGTATGGCATCGCTTAGTGGTTCATTATAGAACTCTTCAAATGGCACCAACGGCACACGACAGTCCATACTCGATATACCCAATTCTTTCTCTAACTCGTCTTCCGCAAACTTCGGATAATGCGGTTTAGGTACTTGAGTATAGAAGAAGATATCATCATCATCGTTGTTGGTATCTGCATTTGAAGACGTGTCAGCGTCGGCGGCGGTAGCCGCTTGACTATGAGCATTAATTGAGCTGGTATCCAGCTCGCCGGCTAAGATATTGGCATAGAAAGCAATCTGCATTTTATAGAAATTAATTTATTTTGCAGAAAGATTTTATATTATATTATGTTTTACCTTGAGCACACGCGTTACCGCAATCACATCAGTATTTTCCTGTACTGTATCTTCGTCAAGTATTACCTGTAAGGTAATCAATTGTTGACAACACTGTACCAGCGATTGCATTTGATCTTTGCAATGCGCCGCCCATATGCGACCTAAACGCGCCTGAGCGGCAACCGGTAATATACGTGTAGCATGACAAAGCTTAGGCAACGAACGCTCCAAATATTCCAAATCAGCGAAACTATTAGAAGCTGCAGAATAAAATAATTGAAATTTTTGCGTGCAAATTAAAGTTAAGAGCAATATACTACGGGAAGCAAATTTCTAACAAATCACTACTTTAAAGCAATAAGAAATAACACTTACTATTTGTCGCCATATCAAAGCAAATAACCAGACAATGGAGCACTTTTTCCCAATCAGTTTCACGTCCATAACGTATACTTTCCGCCAGCAATATTATGTTGCTATTTAACGCCTCCCCAATGCTCGTATTATTCAAAGCAAACAATTTCTTTTTCACTCGTCGCAAACTCTCCAAGTCTACCAGTGTTTCATTGCTGTTTGACTGTATGCCTGTCTCGTTGTCACCCGCAGCGTTGGCAGCAGCTGCTGCTGATGATGTTGAAAACCCATCAGATGCGACATCTTCTTCCATTGGCACATCATCGCAGTCGATAGACACTTGTGGTACTTGTTGTTCACTGTTCGTGGCATCTTCTTCGGCCGAAACACATGTACTATCCTCATCTTTATCAGTTTCACCTTCGAGTGTACGTAAGTCCTCTTTCTTTAGATCAGTCGGTGATTTACCAAGTAATTCTTGTAGTTTTGTAGCTGTCGCACTAGACGTTAGCTGAGTAGGCAGTACACAAAGAGTTGGCCGACGAAAACTCTTACTGAGCCGATCAATATGTGGGTAAACTTCGTTTATGGCGTGTAAAAGTCTATCGAATGTGTTAAACTTTTTGCCTTCATCCAATAATTCGTCGATCAGTGCCTCATTGAGGTATGGAACAGGTGCGAATGTTGGTGTAGGTGGTCCAGAAATTGTACGCCCCGCTGGCGCACTAACATCCATATCTCCTTCAGTGGATGTATTCGAAGTTTGTGTTTTCAAAATATCGTTATCATCAATAGCCATTTCAGCAGCTTCAGCTGCATTACAGAGAATTTCTAGTTGACACATTTCAGCGTCAGCCGCAGTTGAATTATTTTCATTAATTCTATTAGAATTACCACAACTCTGTGCAGCTAAGGTAGGTCCAGATGACGAAGCACCGGCCACATCTGCATCGCCTCCGCCTCCATCGCCACCAGTACTATTAAGACTAGACCCAGCGATATTACTTATATTGCTTTGTTGGCTAGTATGACTGCGCACACTGGCACTACCAGAGGTAATGGTGCTGTTACCGCTGCTACTACTTGTGCTTGCAGTGCTACTTGTGCTGCTAGTGCTACTATCGTTAGGCGAAAGCATTTCTGAGTCTTGAATGCTGGGTGTAGTAGCCGCAGAGCTTGCTGATTGTGAACTAAAACAATGAATGCAAAGAAAAATATGTTTAGGCAATAACAAAAGAAAGAAAAGGATATCTTCAGAGCATTCAATTACCTCGACGGTGAGTCATTTTGAGTGCGCGGCACCTTCGGTGGTTGACTGTAGAAATCGCATAGTTTTGCGTCTTGTGAAAAAAGTTGAATGGCTCGTGCTGCAATTTCATTTGGATTCATTGGCGCAACCTGTCCACTAGAAGCACAGTTTTGATTTGAACATTTTGGATTCCCACATCCCCGCTGTAGCTGATAAAAATAGCGTTCAATAAGTTCTTTGACAGCAGATCTTTTCATATCTGGATTGGTGGTGCGGGTGTGTTGTATCGTTTGCTGAGGTTGTTGTTGCTCGTGTTCTTGTTGATTGTTGCTTGTTGAACTATTAGAGACGATATGGCTTGCAGTTGGCGAATCTTCATGGATGCTATAAACGAGTAAAAAGCGATATTCTAATACATATTCTTATAAAAATTCGTATACAATTTTGTTAATATACCTTGAAGTATCGTCGCCAATGGCTTGTTGCTTCTCTTTCTCAGCGTTCATCAAGTGGCGTTATACACCCAGTGCTTGAATCGTTCCAAAAAAGTTTTTTTATTTCAGTTTAATAATTTTGAGTATATATCCTTTAGTTAAACAAAGAAAATATATGGTGCAGTTTATAGGCTCTTTAGCCGGTCTTCTTAACTTTGCTTTAAAATGTAGCTTTGTTTAAAAGGATATTCGGTGAGTTATTATTTCGCCTGAATTCTCACAGGCTGTTACCTGCTACACTGTTCCTACTAAAAGGAACTGTCAACAAAAAAAAATCGATTGTTCCTGTCGTCTTCGCCAACTCTCGCGAAATTTTTCACAAATTTATTAGCTTATGGAATTGTCGTTCACAATATATTGAATATTATTTTCGTTAATAAATAAATTTTATATGCTTTAGTTTATTTATATTGATTTAAACGTTCTTTTTATGCAAATATTGTAAAGAAAGCTGTGGAAGAAAAATGTTTAAGAAATTGTCTCCTTGTTGCTACCACAACTGCCAAAAAAATTCTTAAAATCATTCAAACAGGGTTGCATATGACATCTTCGATTTCAGATGAACATTATAAATTATTTGTATCGAATATGATTAGGATTTTTTTCACACATTTTCGTAAAAGGTTCGAAAATATTACTATAATTATTATAATTAAAAACCAAACAAATCGCTATGTGTTTCGATTTTATTTACTACCGTGTCTCATCAACCCTGCTGCTTTTGTTTTTTTAATACTACCCAAACTGTTATTTTAGTTGTCAAAATAGAAAACCTACGAAAACGAACACAAACAAATGTATTGATAAACGTCAGCTGTGCAGAGAAAACTTAACATCTTTCAATATCCTGATTCGTTTTTTGCCACATTTTAAAAAGTAAATAAAAGCAAAATTATTATTTTCCTTTTTGTGCCAAAAATATATTGTTTTGTGATAAATAAAATGTAAATAAATTAGAGCTGCTTAGCTGCTCAACTTTTAAAGATAAAAAAACAATATAGCTAAGTGAGAAATGATGTCGGAGAAGGTCTCTGAAGATATCGGTAATTGCGTACGTCAAAACATTCCATGGGCATCCGTACCGATTCATTTGAAGCAAGTTCTCCATAACAATCAGCTCGACTATGAAAAGTATGTTTTCAATTATAGTCTAAAGAATCAGTTACGTTTTCGTGGTAATCTCGTATCAAAAGTTTTCCGACATGAGCAACGTTACTACGAATTGCTGGTGCAAAAGAGCATCAATGGACTGTTACTTTTTCCATATCATTTAGCTGACATTATAACGAAAGGACTGCGCGTTACGCCATTTAACTATTATCTTGATTTAGTGAGTCAATTGCTACGAAATGATAAGTCATATGATACGCTACCAAATTTCACAGCTGCAGATTGCCTGCGTATTTTGGGCATTGGACGAAATGAGTATTTATCACTGATAAGCGATTTGAAAACACATACAACACGTGCACTTCTCTTTAGTACCAAGCCGAATCCATTGGATTTTTTGCCCCGATTTCCCATACGTGTATGCATTGAACCATGGTGGCGCATCGAGGTAGGCTATGTATTGGAAGCGGACATACGATTTGTAACTACAGCAGAACGTAGTCTTATTGATGATCTCATCGATTTTGGCTCACAAACCGCAGGAAAATGCGACTACGCCGTTGTGCACAGTTTATATCGAAAAGGTCTCATCTATTTAGATATACCCATATCAGGAGAGGATCGCATCAGTATACCACCGCTACGTAATTTTGTAATGAATCGTACTAGTGGCGATCACTTTGAGAACTTACTCTATAAAATTTTCGTTAGCGCGGATGAATATATGACTATTTCGGAATTGGCACAAATGTTGCAAGTCGATTTGGATTCAGTCAAGCAAGCCGTGTCTCTACTCTGCCGTTTAGGTTTCTCACGTCGCAAAGAACCAGTCGGTGATAGTCCCAGTATTGATGTAAAGTATCATGCCAGTTGGGAACAATACCAATTGGAACAATCCACATCACGTGAACCACCACAAATAACTCCACTCAATTATAACAACTTCATTACATCGGAGGCAACGGCAGAACGCGCTGAAGCTGCACAATATAGCCCAGTTTTAGTAAAGCCACAAGATAAGGACAACAGCTCCATTGGCTACCTTTCATCGGATGGGAATACGAGTGATTTCAGTTTTGCTAATATGCCCTCACCATCCCCACAAGCAATGCAAACTGATAGTGACGTACACAACCATTCCGAGGAGCAAGAACTCAGCTCTGAATTGGATGATTTAAGTGAGAGTACCACAAAATTAAGTATCAAAGAGTTGCCAACAACACCTAAAGGTGAAGGCAATTTACCGAGTGTGTCAGAGAAAACAGGTAAACGTGTTGGATTTCTCTTCGATTCCACACTAACGGCATTTTTAATGATGGGCAATCTATCGCCGGGTTTAAAAAATCATGCCGTCACTATGTTTGAGGTGGGCAAACTATGTGAGGAAAGTATCGACTCATTTTTAGCAGAGCTAGAAAAAGTTTCGCTCTTAGATGCCGAAGGTGAAGGTGATGTTTCTAGGTATTTTGCGCATGCAGTAATTTTGAGATCGACCATATGCTCGTTGCGACATTTAGTGCCAGGTGGTCTAGATTTATTACGTCTTGAATGTTTGGAGTGCTTGGATCAGAAAACACGCGATCGTGTACTCGAAAAGAAATATAAATTTGTCATATCTGCCACTCCGTTAACTGCTACACTCTCACATATCTTCAGCATTCCATTTTTTGGGCAATACTACAGAGGTTCTGATAGCTCTCATATGTGGACAAAGCTATTTTATAATCATATAACAGGTACTTTCAATTTGAGATAGTAATTTAATTTAATTAGTCCATAGACATACTACTTTTTTTACTATTATTTACCGTTACCTTTAGGCTATGGTCCTCCAAGTCTTTTCCTATCTCGAGGCACTGTACTTAAAACACTTCCACGTATATTTCTTGGTTACGGAAAGTTGCTTGTAAATATACTACATTCCGACTCATATGTTTTGAACTCTGAGAATTTTCGCAATCTAAACGATCAGTTGAAAAATGGCTGCATTCTTGTGCAAGGTTATGGCATACGACAACCTGGTGAATTGCGCTATGAAGCCTTCCCCTTCAATGCAGAAGATCCACGCCAATTAGAATGGATCAATCATAAAGCTGTACAACAACTAACGAAATATTTAGATCTAGAACACAATTGTGGATTTATTACATTTCTTAATACGGGCGTACCAGATATTGGCTGCGAGTCATTTGATTTGCACGTACATCTTAAACACCCCAAAAGCAAAACTAAGTCAGTGAATGTGCCAAAGAGTATTGCAACAGCTCCAACAGTGTCAAATGCCCTTGCTAGTACAACTGCACCAATAACCGTATCAACAGTAACACAGCCACAGGATCTACTATCACCAGCAGATGGCTCTGAAGTGACCAGTTTTGCGCGTCTAAATGCTTCACCGCTCAGCGGCAGCCAACTTAAGAGTCCAGATGAGAATTATTTTGCGATTAGTCCACAAAATGGTTCACCATCCAATGTCTACACTTCGGTCGACTGCAACGAATTATTGGCATCAGAGTTAGCCAAATGTGATGCCGATTCAGCGGCAACGCAGACCAAAAACGAATTGGTATCTCAGAGTTCGGTGGAAATACCTATCATCGATACGGCATTAAACAGCAATAAAGGAGCGCTCTTGGAAAGTATTGATAATTCAAGCGAAGAGACAACCTCAGAGGCATGGACTATATTGGATGTGAATTTTGGTGTGCCACTCTTCGATGTCGATTGCAATACACGTATCTGTGAGCAAATTGTACGCAAACTGCATCTAGATGATAATCTGCAGGTGCTGCCGGGTAGAGCGGAGCAAATGAATGAGACCTTCTTGAAATTCGTTAAACAGTGTATGTATTTTGAGGAGGAGCCGAACATCGAGCAATTAAAGATTGGAAAAGTCTTGCCATATCCACGCATAAATTTGGCTTTCGAAAATGGACGAGTTTGCTACTGGAGTGGCAGATAAGCGCTTGAAACTACAAAATACTATGTAATATGTAGGCTGGGTTATGCAAATGGAAAATTTAAAGAAAAAAATAATGAGAAGGCAATATCAAATAAGTTTGCTGTATTATATACATATATTGTCAAATAGCTGCAATCCATTCCGTTTTTATTAGCTTTTTATTGCGTATGTAGTATGTATGTATGTGCTCGTTTTCCTTATCTTATCTGCTTTGACAGATTTGTAATTTTAATATGCTGCATACTTGTGCACGTTCATATTTTGTTTTTGTTTTTATTTATATAATATTACGTAATTAGAGTTTTTGAGCTGAACTTATTGAAAATATGTGAAAAAGCAGAAAATAGTAAAATTAAAAAATTTTACAGTACCTTTCGTTTTTAATTGTATGAACACCTCTTATACATACATACAAAATATCAAATGAATATTAATTTAAATATTAACATACAATGTATTGCTTATTCATAAATACTTAACAACACTTATGGATATAAATAAAGAAGTATTTATCATTTTCAAATATAATATTTTATGTTTGTTTGTGTGTAATGTGTTTATTAACCGCATTCCTATACGAGTTTTTAAAGCGCTGCAAGTCATTAAGCTGGTACAAATTCAGCTTAGATTTATTAAGTATATGTTTTTGTAATTGTTGTGATTTACAGAACGGCCTATCTGCAGTAAGCGATATTGTGAGTAAACATACATATATATGTACATATATAGTAAAACCAGAGAAACAAAACACTGTGTTTGATGTTCTCTGCCTAAGCACAATAGTCTAGCAGAAATGTTAATCAACATTCAATGGAACAGCAGTAATGCGACTGCATAGCTTTAAAAATATTCCAGGGCTCTTAGCTACAATTATGAGGGAATATGCCGCGTACTCTGCTAATGCTGCTAATCCATGTAATCGGACGCTTAGCTAAAAGGAACTATAAGCAATGCCGGCGGAAATGGGAGGAGGCAACTGATAATATTCGCACTTAAGAATACCAACGACATCTACTTTAACAGGACTTACCTTACTTAATGCTCTAAAGCGCACTCTGCTCCCAATATTCGTGCCTCTACATACACACACAGTGTTTATCTAAACACATTTTATATACACCTTCTGGCAGTCCGCCGCTTGCTCCTGCTGCCACAAATCACTATAGTACATATAATACCCAATTAATAAGGCCCGATCACAATTTTCACTGTTAAACGATTAAAATCCCTAACTATCCTAACTAACTAATTTCTAAATTTTACTTAAATTACTATAAATTGCAGCTATAATTAAAATAATTACACTTTTCACCGAGCTGCAGCAAATTCCACAGACGCAAATGAGAATCTAGGAAATGTAAGTTTGAAATGGCGGCGGAAATTAACAACGACCAATGATATTCGAGCTGTCAAAAAGGAAGCGACATCTGATGCCACTAAAGCACTTCAGTAGCTAGCACAGGGTAGCATAAGTTTTAGAAGTAAAGTCTAAAAATATGAATACATATATAAAGCAAATATAATTTCAAGTGGTTTTCATACGCTTGCCTTGTTATTTAAATTTAATAAAGGTAATGGCTCTTAATAAACAAATATAATAACATCTATACATTGTTGAAATTAATTTGAAAGGGTGATTTGTGCGACATCTGTTGGTCACGTTCATGATCATGCTATCCACTAATGTTTGTAGCCATTAAACAGAAGAATATCATAAATTCGGTTAAAAACAATGTGCTTAGGACAAACTAATTAAAAAGGCAGTCCTTTTATAAGAATCAAAGTTCTGGTTATAATTTGAATAAACATATCTCTGCAATATATCTGAACTTCAAAAATATTGTGAACCCCGTAGTTTTTAGTTGCACGCGATCTCCCACAGAGTCTACAGAGGCCACTTCAATTTAGAAGCTACAATATCATTGGTCGTTCTTAATTTCCGCCGCCATTTCAAACATACATTTCCTTATATCACGTTCGTGTAAGTGGCAGATGCAGCAGCTCTCGTAAAAAGTGAATTTAGTTTAGAAATTAAAGCTGCAATTAAGAAGATTTTAGTAGAATTAGGTTGAAGTGTGTCAATTTAATCGTTTTAACGTAAAAAAGTAGTCGGGCGTTGTTATTTGTGTAGTAAAAGTGAAAGTGAAAATTAGTGAGTGCAAAGGCTGAGCGCTGAGCGTCGGCGCAAGCAGAGCTCTGTCAGTGGTTGTGCATAAAATGTTATGTTATATTAATGTAAATAAAGTGCTTAAAGAAGAGAAAATAGTTAAGAGTAGAGGGAAGTGTATCAATTTATTGCAGAAAATGCGAAATGAAGTAAAATAATGTGCGATAGTGAGTGCAAAAGCTGAGCGCTGAGCGTGTGCGCAAGCAGAGCTCTGCTAGTGGCTGTACATAAAATGTTATGCCAATGTTAATTGTATTGTGTGAATGTAAATAAAGTGTTAGAAGTAGGGAAAAAAGTTCAGAGTAGGGAAGTGTAGAAAATGCGAAACGATGTAAAATAAAATGCGGTAAGTGCTTAAAAATATTAAAATAAATATTTTATGGTATATTTATTCAGAAATGGCCAGTTATTGTACGTTCTTTTTAATAGTTAATAAAAGCTGTTTTTCTTCCTCCTTTATAAAGGTATGGCAGGTATGCTGATACTATATGTACCGCAGTTTTGAAACCAAGGCCTAACCTTTAGCCGGATATGCTTTTCTTTACAATTATTTGTGCTGTAATATTTTATAAAGGTAAGAAATTAATATTAAATTTAAAAAACTAATATAATTTACAATTATTAATATAAGTTATTATTTTTCACATTTTGCAGACAATGTTTAGCATAAATCTCCATTGAATCTCCTCATTATTGCCAGCACTCAAACAAAGTGTGCAGAAGTTTAAGCGCTACTGTATTTATATAATTTGGTGCAGCTGCAAAACAAAAGGAAATCACGAAATATGTAAGTGTTATCAGAATTCAAGTAGATGCCATTCAGAAAATCAAAAATACATTAAGTATTCCATATATTTATACCAATCTATTTGTAATATTTTCAAATTTTTTTTCTGTGGAAAAAAAACATCAACCACCTACCTCTCAGCCATTTTTAGCTGTTTTTATTTTACTGTAGTGTATTCTTCTTTGTATGCTCTCTGGTTGCATTTGACTGCTTACGAAGAAAGTGTGTAAAAGAATTATTAAAAATTGAAGTGAGCACAGCGATTTGACACTTTTGTGGTAAAATCGTGACCGAGAATTTTATAAATTACTTCAGGTTTTTCTTTTTTTTTGTTTTTTTTTCTTCTAACAGTCGTTGTCTAAAAACCAACTGTTATCAAACATGTTCGTGTTGCAAGTGCGCAATGAAACCGGTTTTTTCGAGTATTTCATATCAAGTGAATGTAAAGTGATTTCGTTACATAGTAACTACCATTGCTGCTGCTTCAGCAAAACGCAACTTGCTGCTGCTGGCCAGTTATTTTGCCTGTTGGTTGCTGCTATTGAGTTTTGTGTTGCCAGCGCTTGCGACAGTCTGTGTGCAACGCTTGTTGATGGTGGTAGTTGTTTGAAGCGGCAATTGACATTCTATGCCAGTAAAGTCAGTGACTTTTCGACATTCGAGAGAGGAAGTTAACGTTGTGACAGTTTAAGATGATGGAGGACGCTCGTTAAACGTTTTGCCGCGTTCAAGTAATTAATGGTGTGTTCAGTAGTGCGGTGGTTGAAAGTTGTAAAATAAAATTGTTCTTATGAAAAGCACAAAGCATTATTGAATAAATGGTGGTTAGTTGGCGCTGTTACAGAAGGTCGAAGTTGTAAATATAAGACCCGTGTTCGTGTGTTTGTGCAACATTTGCAAATTAGCTCTAATGACAGATGTGCAATGAGTTAATGACACCGTTTGGAAATAAGGTGAATATGTGTATTAAACACAAAAATTACTAGTGAAATAGTGAAACTTAACGTTAAGTGTGAATTTCAATAAAATAATAAAAGTTGAGAAATATAAAAAACCCAAAGAGAGATCGTAAGTGAGCGCTAAGCTAATGACTCTTTATTGCATAAAAAAAATTTTAATATTGCCACATACAAACATATGCACAAATACTGCAGAAATAAGAATATTGTAAATGCAAAGCAATTCATAGCGTTGCATTCCATTGGATTATGGAGTAAATGCAAAACATAAATATTTACAAGCCCGTTGCCAAGCTAACGCGTAAAAGCGAAAACAAACAACAAAAGGGAACATAGCAAACAAGTGTTTTCATACCAATGCACCAACTCTGCCTGCCATTTTCTTATATGCGTGCGTGTGAAAAGCTGCTGAATTAACACAACAACAAATAAAAGTGTGTTTAAGGTGTGCAAATAAAAACGCAAGAAATAATAATAAGTAGTGCAAATAACCGTAGCCGTAGCGTAAAGCGTATATTTAATAAAATATTCCATAACAGTGAATTTACAAAAGAAATTAAGACAATATTTCCATAAAGTGAAAAATAAAAAACAAATACTATATAGCACAGCGAAACAACGATTTAAATAACAAATAACAACAACAAGAAACGAAAACGGCACCCACAACGCCAGTAATGAGTTGAATTTGGGCGATAAACACGTTTGCCTTCACCGCGTCCAGCGCGTCGCGCTTACACGTACAAAGCAATCTATAAGCCATACACTTAAATCCACATCGCGTGGCAGCGCGCGGCTGCAGAGTGTACACCATACCCACAGCAGCCCTACACACACCTAAACGCCGCTCAGCCCAAAAACAACGGGCGCCTTAAGTAAACCCCATTACATTCTGACCAATTCGCTGCACAACAGTCAGCTGAACTGAGCAAATTAACTTTGCTCTAAGCGTGGAATAGCGCGCACACGGCGTGCTCTCGCTTGATTTGCGTTTGAGCTAACCTGTCATAGCACGCCAATATACATACATATGTACGTGCATACACATACGAATACTGTCCGTGTGTGTTTTACCTTTTTGTCGTAGCACCGTTGCTGACGCTCTGCGCTTATTGAAGTTTTCGTGGCTTTAACACCTTTGCGCGAGCTTAAATACCAGCGTACAGTGCCTAATTCTCATATTGTGCGCTTGTGTTTGTGTTAACGCGTTTCACACACATGCATATGTACGTTTGTTTATACTCACACCAAACCGTGGACTTGTGTGCGCGAAAGAAATAAAAAAAGTGTTGTGGTAGCCGACTTAAATCCGCATGTGTTGGTGTATTCAAATCTTAATACTGAAAATATTGGAGCTCTCGCAAAGCAGCAATACATATAGGCATAAATATTGAAATATACTGAAATACACTGAATAAATTTTCCGACAGCACGCACAGAAGACAAGAGAACGTTCAAAATGGGTAAGTCCACTTGCGGTCAACAGCTAACGCCCAAACTATTATTTCTTATTAATTTGTTGTTGTGGTATAATATCTATGTAAATATGCTGTATGCATTAGAAAAGTGTTAATTTGTGTGGTTAATATCGAAAAACTTTTTATTATACACACATATAAGTTTATTTTGTTGATCACAAGACAAGTTTGATATATTTTTTGCTCATATCTTAACACAGAAATTGCAGTGCTTTGGCTCCTCGCATAACTCCTAGTCAACTAACTTTCTGCATCATTTATTACAAGAGTAAATTTGATTATTTACATAAAAATGGAAAATTAAGCCTTCGCTGCATCCATATAGCATAACTATAGATCACATCTAATTTTTCCAAAGGCCATAAATTCATGGAAAGGTCGGTAAAGCAGAAAAATATGTTATAATTAGCACTTAAAGCCAGTTTACAACCATCTAAACATTTAAAACTTTGACAACTTTTTCTGGGAATAAGAAAAACTAGTCGAGTTTCTCTCTTTTAGACTTTATAAATATGTATTCGAGCGTAAAAGAAAATAAATATTGAAATTTTTATACAAAATGGGCCAATTTTCAGAATCACTGTTTTCAAGACGATTGTATTTTGGAAGCTTGTGCTATCTAAGAGTATTCTAATCTCCATAAGACTTGCTAGTAAAGAACGTATCAAGAAGAAAGAGTTTTACGAGCTAAAACTTGCTGAAAAAAACTATATACAGATATTTTTGTATACAAAATGGCGGCAACTGGGTAAATTTTCAGAATCGTTGTTTTTAAGATGAAGTCTACAGGTGTGATTCTGGAAACTTGTGCTATCTGAAAGTAAATAAAAACAGTAAAGTTATCTCCGTAAGACTTGCTAGTAAAGATTGTATCAAGAAAAAAGAGTTTCATGAGTCATTATATTATTAGTTATATAATTATTGAATAATGTTTTTAGGACCTTTAAGTATACTTTAAAGCAAAAACATTGAGACTTAAAAATTCTTTACTGAGCTAACTAATTTTTTCATCATATTCTCATTGTAACCAGTAGAAAACATTAACTTTGGCTGCACTGAAACTAAAATATCTTTCATAGTTGAATTTCCTATAGCATAAAAGAGTATACAAAATATTTATATTGTTTATATCATATATGTATATACACTGTAGAGGTCTCCGATGTTTCCTTCTGGGTATATACATATATCTCACTACTGGGCACAATAGACCTTTGGTCGTGGTGCAAACCTCATTTATTTATCACTCTCATAGCCAGTTCGCTTCTTTAATTTCACATAATAACACCTCAAAAACTGCTTTCAACGAACATCTGTTACAATTTCTTTGCTTTCTTTCATTTTATTTTTCGCTTTCAGGTAGGAGCACAAGTATGCATCTCCTGAACACCAACATTCTTTATTGACACACACAAAATTGGGCACATCTGCAACATGCCGTTAAACACGAATCTTACATTTACAGTCACATTTTGACGTTAATTCAATTTTATTTCCCCTGCTTTGCTTAATTTCCGCAATTCCGGTGTGCCTACGCACAACCGTACGCCATCTTCAAATAATTTAATTTCCTTCTGCGAAAAGTATAAAACAACAACTTACAAATGCAACAAAAAAACTACAATGTGGTATATTAAGCCAGCAAAGGCAGCGGCAGGCAGGCAGCAAGCCAGCCAACTATAACGGTAAAGTTGTAACCAAACGCTTTGAGGCAAGAGTAAATTTCTGACTTTGCTGGAAATTAAATTGAATTTTTGGCCAAAAAGTAAATTTATACGTGTGCACTTTTATTGTTGTTGCATTAAAGGCAGCAAATGAAAGACAACAAATCGACACTGTGGTTGTATGAGCTTCACCAGTGTCGTCTCGCCGCACAGGCTGGCACTGCAGCACGTTGCTTTAAATGTTCAAATGTCATCCACCGCCACGAATGTGTACCGTTACTTTCCGTTACTTGCGTACCAGGGCGCACTTGCATATAAATTTTTCACTGCCACTTCCGTCCCCAACACCAGCGTTGAGTTTTTTGCCTTTACGTCTGCTGCTGCCACTCAAGCACATTGTAATTCGAAACTTTCCAAAAAATGTGCGTGAAAAATCCTTTGTTTTCGCTTTACTTACCACACGTTAGGCATCCCTTATTGCGCTAGCAGCGACCCCGAAGTCAAAAGTCGGTGTGGGTGCGCTGAGTAACAACTGTCCTGCCATATCCTAATTGCGGGCTGTCTGTTTTGCGTTGATCCGCTGCGCCAGAGCTTAGCTGGCGGCGTTTTTTAATTTTAACGATTCTTTTTTTGAAGTGTTTTCTTTTTATTTCTTTGCATTTTTGATTTCACTGCTAGTCGTTTGCTTATTCGCACAGTGGTGGGGCGAGTTGGTCAACCAAGTAAGCGCTCGCCCACATTATATACAAGAGTAAGCATATACGAGGGCTTATGGACAAACATGTGTACACAGTAAATATGTTATTGTAATTGTTGTTTTCCCTAGCACTCGAAACAAAGATTCAAGTTTCGTCGGTTACCTTTCACTCGCAATTTGGGTTGATTTTTTGATGATTTACAACCGCAGCAGTGCAAGAGCATTATAAAAGTACCGTTAACCAGTGTCGTGCCACATTTGTGCCTGCCATGTAAGCACGTCGCAACTACAAGCACAACGAATTCGTTGGCCACAAATTGTGTTCCTGTGCTTTAACTTGCATACGCGCTCTACTTCTCTCTCTCTCTGCTGATCCCGCTCCTGGGGGAATCCCCTGAAGCGCTTGTCTGGTGTACGCACGGAAGTATGCATGTGCATATGCAATGGATACCTTTATATACGCTGGCAACCTTTTACTTTTTATACCCTTAACAACGTCGGAGACACTATAAATACCAAACATAAAGAAATGATCAGCGTGTCGAACCGAGTCGATGTTATTATTCCTGTCTGTCTGTACATATATACGAATAATTATTTGAAATATTGATCTGAAATTTTGCACACGTTCTTTTCTTCTCAGGAAACTGCTTATTTGTTGGAACCGTTGATATCGGATCACTGCATATAGCTGACATACACATTGATCGACCAAAATAAAATTCTTGTATGGAAACTTTTTTATTTGACGAGATATCTTCATCAAATTTTAACCGAATTATTACCTAAGACAATGGTGCAATTCTCAAAGAAATAGTTCAAATCGGATCACTATAGCGTATAGCTGCCATACAAAGTGAGCAATCAAAATCTGGTCCTTGTATAGTAAACCTTTTTATTTGACAAGTTATCTTCACGAAATTTGGTACTGATTATTATCCTAGATCGTGCTATAATCTCCCAAAATATTATTCAGATCGAACCACTATAACATATAGTTGCCATACAAACTAACCGCACAAAATCGGGTTCTTGCATAGAAACTTTATTATTTCATGAGATATCTTCATGAAATTTTACAAGGATTGACCAAATCAACGGTACATTCTCTGAGCATTTTTTTCAGATCCGATCGCCGATCGCATATAGCTGTCATACAAACTCAACAATCAAAATAAAGTTCTTCTATGGATTCTTTTGTATTAGTGTAGGGCATTACAGCTTCAATGCAGCTGTAGTTAATTTTTTTCTTGTTGCCTTTTTCCTTCCACACATATTTGTATATACGTATTGGGACGCCTTTTATTTAGCAAACCAGCCGTGCCGCCACACATCAACGCACAAACACACCCTTACAGGTATTTGCTTTTAACCGCCCGAGTTTTTGGCGCTTTATTTACATTTGTTCTCGACCACTTTTCCACTCAGCATTGGCCTGACGCTGTTTTCGCCTACGTTCATGCTTTGCGTTTTTATTTTTGGATAGCACACAACGGAATCCCCATTTACTTTATTTTACTTTTCAGCTTGTGCAATCAGTTTGCTGTTGTTGGGTTGTTCATATGACTACCAATGTCCCTACTAGTTTTTTAAAACCATTTGCGCCATTGCTCAATTATATGATGTTGGTTGTGATTGCGTTTTACATTGGTTTTTGCTTTCAATTTAATTCATTGGCTCTCAACCCCCCTTCACACACGCCGCTCACCACTCACACATGTGCTGCAGCGTTGCCCAGCCATTTATCCATTATGCATGTGAGTGCTTGTTGTGCCCGGAATCGCTCTTCAGTTGTTCCCAGCACTCCCTTTTGTTTTGGGTTATCGTACATTATTTGTTATTTGTTTGTTGTTGTGCAGTCCTTTTCGGTAACTCTCTGCGCTCGTGGATTCTTGTAACAATTGTTTCCACTTACACTCAATTGCAATAAAAACAAAAACACTCATATGAATAACAATAACAAATGCACATACAAGGGAACAAAGACACAAAAAAAATAGCAAAAAAAATTTATACAATTACAACAACAATTACAAAACAAAGAGAAGCAGCTTGCTTCTGCTTTTTGCCATAGTTGCAGGGAACGCTCTTTACAGTGTGCTGGAATGATTAATCAAAATAGGCAATTAGCAGGGTGGCATTCCCACAACTTTTTGTCGGAATTCACTGAAATATTGAAAGTCATGTGTTTCTCCACAGATCTGCTTCCAATCTGTAGCCATTAACTGTTGACACATGTACCACATGTACCACCAGAAGCTCCAGTGTCATTTACCGTTACGAACGGAAACCGGAAAAAAATTTTTCGTTTACCTCGATACCGAGCCTTGACGACTCAAGTGCTATTACGCAATACAAGAGGCATGCAATAGATGCACGATTCCGATCTTGTTCTTCTTTTTGGCGCTACAACCGTAGATCGGTCTGAATCGAGAACACCAAACTTCGCCAGGTTCTCTTTATTTTTAGCATGATCAAGCCAGTTGTACAAGCCAAATGCGTACAGGTCTCTATGCACTGGGTCTTTCCATTGGATGCGGGAGAGATCTTCCTTCCGTTGTCCACTATATAATTATTATGGATCTCGAATCGAAAGAACTTTTCATTGTATTTCGTTCGGCGTTTCTCACATCTTTTCCAAAGTTTTACAATATGGTTGCAGATATGTTTTCTACGTGGTCTTAGCCTGTTTTGAAAGTCAGTCACAGCACTGCTGTCTTTAGAAAAAGAGAATAAACACGCACCTAATTAATTTTACAAACTAAGTTGCAACTTTCGTCGCGTCCGAACCTCTCTCTATCCCTACGTTTTGACTATTTTCCCTTTCTTGTATTTACTCTTCTTCATTATGCGCATGGTTTCACCCAATTTACACCACTGTCAATTGACTTCGTCATCTCGACGATAATCACCATTTGTGGTCGGTCGTCATCATTGTATAGTCCGCAACGTCATCGCCGCCACCGCCAGCGTCAACAGCGCCATCTTCCAATTAAGGCGAGCACGTACAGCGTTGTATGCGATAATAGTTAAGGAAAACTGGTTTTCTTCTACACAACAACGAGTTCTGAAGTAACAGCAACATAAATGCTCAGCACGTCAACATTTTGGTGACTGGCAACTCGTTCATTTGTCGTTCAAACAAGTTTCAATCAACCAAACAATCATTATTAATTTAAACATCATCATGTTGTCCAGCTTTATTATCATTTGACTTTTTTGATGTACTGCCTATATATGTATATTATAAGTATGTATGCTTAAAGGGTTTAATATGTGCGTGCTGTGGTTCTCATTTGCGGCCGCAACTTACATACAACTTTGCTTTCATTTAGCCATTCGGACGTTCACTCACTCACTCACTTATAGACGCATGCACACCAACTCACACCAGTAATTATCTGCTGTTGGCCCTAGTTGTAGATTTTCGGCCGTTCTTCCACTTCTCTTACGAACATGCAACTACTTTGAACTTGTATGTGTGTAGTAAGGTACTTGAACAGTTACAGTAGTTTGTGTTGCTGTTGAGCTATAGTCAATGTTGTTGTTGTTATTTTGTTGCTATCAACATTTTTGTTGCTGCGGTCATTTGTGTAAAGCTATTTGCGATCCCTTCCTGTTACCGCTCATTCTACGCCACTCCACCGACTGATAATCCACACTTTCCCCTCGTACAATAATCGTTTGGTCTGTCGTGTTATTGCCGCCATTATTGTTGTATTCGATTGTCCATCGTCATCAGTGTACAATAGAGGCCATAGTTTATCTCCCCAACCGCAAGTTTTTCTCCAGCCCCAATCATGCAACGTTCACTAATCTGCGCTCTTTAAGACTTTTCGTGTTTATAGCTTATAGCTTATTGTTGTTGTTGTATTATATTTGTTATTGGCCTGATTTGATGTAGCCCATTTGTGCGCCTATTTAGTTTAGAGTTAGCAAAGCGTTGCAATGAATTGTTATTTTATTGGCATTGAATTTAATTAAGCAGCTATGCCAGCTAACAGCTTCTGCGGCTTAAATTAAATTAAAGGCGTAATAGATTGCCAAAACTTGCGGATACATAGGCAATAGCAACGAAAAGTTTACTATCACTTCGTATTTTGGCTATATATGTAGGCTCTACTAAATTTGTGCCCTTCTCCTTCAATCTTAAATTAAATATTTTAATAATTTGATGAAAATTAATCATACTGGCGCAGTTCGCTATATATTCGAGTTTGTCATAGAAAAATGCAGAGAAGAGAGGCTCTTTTTGCGGCTTCAAAATGCGCCATTTCTCTCAGAGAATGCTAGATTAAATGCTGTAATAAACAGCTTCGGGGCAGTTGATCATTAAAGTTCGATTTTGGGGCTGTAATTTGCAGTCTGCAGAGCAGGAATCCCTCCCTTCCTCCAAGTAATAGATTGCCTGCTCGTGAAGTGAAAGCCCAAAGTACGGGTTTCGCATTATGTTAGCGGCAGTGTACATAGATTAAACCTTTGGTAACCTCTATTGCTTTCAATAATAAAATTAGCTTGAATAATCTCAACTTTCCGCATTCAAATCCGAATTGACTTCCCTTTAAGGCACATTTTTATTTAATAGTCTATAGTTTATACATTTAAAAATAATCTAATCAACTTTTAAACCGTTATCTCAACGAGTTTTTGAGTTACAGACTTCTAAACTGTAGCCTTTCAGTTTAATCAACTCCATCAGTTTATCTTTAAAACCTGAATAGGGTGTATTAAGTTTGCCACGAAGTTTGTAACACCCAGAAGAAAACGTTGGAGACTCTATAAAATATAATCATAAGTGATCAGCATGACGAGCTGAATCGATTTTAGCATGTTCGTCTGTCCGCCTGTATATACACTAACTAGTTCATCAGTTTTTGAGATAACGATAGAAACTTTTGTACACGACCTTTTCTCTCCAAGAAGCTGCTCAGTTATCGTATCACTATAGCATATAGCTGGCATACAAACTGAACGATCCAAATCGAGTTCTTATAAGAAATCTTTTGTAATTGTAAAGGGTATTATAGCTTCGAAGCAAACGGAGTTACCGTTTAATCCCGATATTTCTCAAAACTACATTTCTCAAATTTGTTTGAAGGATTACTCTGAGATAAATTTCTTTTCTTCCGTATTGTTTGTTTTTAATTCTAAAAAATCGTGGTGCGCCTTAAACTTAAAACTTGTATACATTTTTGATAAGACATCGAGACTCAAATCTTGTCAGTGCACTTCTACTATTTGCAGCAAATTCGTGATGTCTTCTTTCAATTCGTGAATTTCGTGGCTTTCGAAATCAATACATATCGCGTATATCGCGTATATCGCGCATAGGTATCGCACATTTTTATCATTTCAGCCGTACTAAGCCATGGAGCTTACCAAACATCGTATTTTTCATTAAATCGGATTTTACGGCGCAGAATTAAATTCAAAGCAAACAAGCGACTTTTTCGCTCCCATTTACCTATGCTTTCACTCTCAGCACCAGGGACTGTTGCCTGTTGGCGCTCGATTGCTGACAGTTGGCTGCTGGCTGTCGTTTTTTTGTTGCTGTTGTTGCACGCTGCTGGTTGTTTAACTGTTGGTCGACTGATTGCTACTGTCACCGCTGTCGGTTGTCGTGTTGACATTTCATATTGCGGTTGATTTTATGCTGATTTTGTGCGGATTTTGGCTGAGCAGCACACCTTGCAGCTGGTGTTGTTGCTGTTGACGCGACACGACTCGCGGCTAGCGGTTAGTCTGCCATTGTGTTTGCTTACGTGGCAAATTTCGGGATTTAACGGTTAAGCAGCAGAAAACTTACATAAATACATATGTGTATATTATAAATTTAAAAAAAGTAAAATAAAAATGTTCATGAAAAACAACATAATATACAGCATTAAAGTATCAAGCGCGTCATGAAAAGAACAGCCGTACTGACAGTAGCTATCGTACAAACGAACACCCACATCAGCTGGCGGTTTAATTAATTTAATTAAGCGCAAAGTCACACAGCTTGCCGAAACAAAACTCGTAACCCATTAAATTCTACGACACACTCAAAGCAAAAATAAAAAAGAAAGTAAATAGCATTAAAAGAAGATACCATAAAACCCTTTGGAGTCAGTCATTAGTGTGTAAAAAACATAGAAAGCGTAACATTTTCAACAACAGCCAACCGGTTCATCAAGAAGTCACAAAAATGCGCCGAAATATGTTTGCAATCGACATTTTCATCATTTCCCACTTGTTTGCTTTTCATTTGGTTTGCCTTGTTTGCTTATGCAAATATATTCGGGTATATCATATTTTGTTTAGACAAAATGCCTGCCCTCATTTTGGGTTTACTCTGCTTTTTATTTCTTAATTTCAGCAAGCGACTAGTCCTCCAACGCCGGCAGCGTAAGCTGATTGGCCCGTCCGTGTGTACTAGGCGTGCAGTGGCGTGCGTACGCTACGGGCATTTCAATTAAATTCCCAACGCTCGCATTCCTAACGCTCTTATCTTTACTACATGCTATGTGCGTAGTTGGCTTTGTGGCCTGTTATCCTTGTTGGAAAATGTATACTAAAGTTTTTATTTCTCTTTGTGCCATTTTCGCATGCTTTATATTAATTGAATTTATATTAACAGTTTTTTGTTTACTTCTGAGGAAACTTTCGGCAAACTTCTACCATTGATAACGCGTGGTACAAGTACAGAAGCATTGAAGATCAAAATATCTTCTGTAACGAGATCTGTTTCCACTTCTTATGTGAACTTTAACAACTCGATCTGTTTATTTATTTTCTTCAAATTAAGGCGTAATGCACTTGGCACCAAAAAATCGAATCCAATTTATAATGTAAAGTCGTTCTTTTATCTCTTTAGTGTTCTCACAACGATTCTGTAGCCTGTTAGGATACCTCCTGACTCCAAAATCAAATCGCATCGCGGCGCGACAGTCACCTAAGCACTGGCCAGGCACGGTGGCTGCGTTTCTTTTATAGCGCCAGCTGGCAGGCAGCTTCCCGCGAAATCACCTCGCGACTGTTAAGCTACATGACATCGCGGCGCAACAGTCACCTAAGCACTGGCACGGTGCCTGCATTTCCTTTATAGCGCCAGCTGGCAGCCAGCTTCCCGCGAAATCACCTCGCGACTGTTAAACTACATGACATCGCGGCGCAACAGTCACCTAAGCACTGGCCAGGCACGGTGCCTGCGTTTCTTTTATAGCGCCAGCTGGCAGCCAGCTTCCCGCGAAATCACCTAGCGACTGTTAAACTACATGACATCGCGGCGCAACAGTCACCGAAGCACTGGCCAGGCACGGTGCCTGCATTTCCTTTATAGCGTCAGCTGGCAGGCAGCTTCCCGCGAAATCACCTAGCGACTGTTAAACTACATGACATCGCGGCGCAACAGTCACCGAAGCACTGGCCAGGCACGGTGCCTGCGTTTCTTTTATAGCGCCAGCTGGCAGCCAGCTTCCCGCGAAATCACCTCGTGACTGTTAAACTACATGACATCGCGACGCAACAGTCACCTAAGCACTGGCCAGGCACGGTGCTTGCGTTTCTTTTATAGCGCCAGATGGCAGCCAGCTTCCCGCGAAATCACCTAGTGACTATTACACTACATGACATCGCGGCTCAACAGTCACCGAAGCAATGGCCAGGCACGGTGCTTGCGTTTCTTTTATAGCGCCAGATGGCAGCCAGCTTCCCGCGAAATCACCTAGTGACTATTACACTACATGACATCGCGGCGCAACAGTCACCGAAGCAATGGCCAGGCACGGTGCTTGCGTTTCCTTTATAGTGCCAGCTGGCAGGCATCTCCCGCGAAATCACCTCGTGACTGTTAAACTACATGACATCGCAGCGCAACAGTCACCTAAGCACTGACCAGGCACGGTGCTTGCGTTTCTTCTATAGCGCCAATTGGCAGCCAGCTTCCCGCGAAATCACCTAGCGACTGTTAAACTGCATCACAACGCTCCACGAGGGTCACCTAAGCACTGGCCAGGCACGGTGCTTGCGTTTCTTTTATAGCGCCAGCTGGCAGCTAGCTTCCCGCGAAATCATCTAGCGACTGTTAAACTACATCATATACAGCAAATGCAAAATAGCTTTGATGCAGCCAAATAAAATATATAATATATATATTTTTCTATGATTTATCCTAATTTTTCCTAGAGGGCGCTTTGGTAAATATTTGCGGGGTTTACATGCTAATGCGGGCACTCCCCATTTATGTTGAGCGAATGTCCAGCCGTATACACGCAGGCGTATGTGTGTATATGTATATGTTTTTCTCCCAATCCTAATGTTCCTCCTACGCTGTCATGGCATTTCATACGCCCAGCTGATCCGTTGCTTCGTTAAATCCCTTAAAAATCTTTCACTAAAAATATTTACTTTATGTTGCTATTGTTATTGTTGCCTTTTGTTGCATATTATGTTTTGCTTTATTTTACGCTGTGTGAAAATATTTGCTTACTTAATTAAATTTATAATTAAAATAAAAAATATTCCTAGCATAAAATTAGTCCCAAGCTTCCCGACAGCTACAATATGGCTTATGAATATGCAAAAGCCAAACGCACAAACGCACTAGTTTGGAGGCATAAAGTTCAGACAGGCAGTCAACCGGCAAGTTTCTTTCCCCATACTTCTGCTGCTACTCCCTATGGATGGCAGCGGTTCAATAGCTTTCGAAATTCATACAACATTCACGTAGCTTATTTTATAGCGCTCGTATTGGCATTTAATTACCACAGCGTACTTTCAATTACCAATAATATGAACAGTTATTGTCGCTGCATAAGTACAAGCACAAGTATATTTATATAAGAGTTTCAAATTTATATGTATGTGTGTATATTAGTTTATATATTGGCAAATATCGTGGCTGTGAAGACAATAAATAATTTCACTATATGTACATATATATTTAGATATCAAAAACATATAGAACTTTGTGTAAAACGCGCACCAAGCGCATATCACAGCTATATGTATTTATATATATACTAAATATCCCTCTCATTATACAATTGCTAATTAATGTAGATAAATTAATTTGCTTGCATAATATTAGGCGCTGTGGCATTTCGCGTGCCTGCAAATCGCATCACTAATGGCGGTATATTTGTAAACAAATAGGTTTGTATATTTATGCTAATTGTATAATATTTGGCAAATTTGTTTAAATTAGCGTAAACCGCGATAACAAACAAGCGCTGCTGGCCAACTGGGAACCATTTAAATGCTTTTTACACGAAAATCAATGCGAAAAAAAACGTGTGTATGCTAATAAATTATAATTTGGAGCAATTGAAGTCAAACTTTTAATTAAGTGACATTAGAATGGTATAAGTCGAATTAGCGTTAACTCCAATGGCAAACAATTGAGTGTAATTTAAAAGTTGTCTGCGGCATTAATTAGGCATAAATATTAGGGATAATGGCGCATAATATTTACTACGAGTATTTGGGGTTTTAGTGGTTTAAATAAGCATTACAGAAATTAATACCGATTGATATTATTAGTGGTTGATATACTTAATTGCTAGTACATTTAGAAGTGAATCGAAAGTGCGCCTAGAGGTGTGCAATATTAAATGTCTGGATATTCGGTTCTGACGAAGTGGGAAAGTGCACGGGCACATCGGAAAATAAATAGGGAAACTTCGTAAGGTGGCGTTCTTTCCCCTTTATTCTGGATCCTCTCGGTACGAACTTTTGAAGGTACTTGACGAACGAGGTTCGTAGAGAGTAATGAATTAGCCATAAATGCAAATAAAATTGAACTAGTTTTATTTAATATAAGATAAAAAATCCCTGATGATACTTCGTCGAGAGGCTCTATACTTCAACCAGTGGAAAGGGTGGAGTACTTGGGGCTTATGCTGAAGAGGAAGCTCTTATGGAAGCCAAGCAACGAGAAGAAGGTGAGGAAGGCATTGGGCACCTGATACTGTTGTAGAGGAGCAATTGGGAAGAGGTGGGTCCTCTCATTAAAAGTGGTGCCCTGGCTCTATAAAATCGTAGTTAAACCAGTAATGTTTAATATTATGAGACGGGTCCAGCTTTTTCACGGATGGATCAAAGTTAAAGAAGACAGTTCTATCGGGAGCTCTCAATCAGCTCTAGCTCAGCAGCTTTCATCAGAGATAGGCATCCGACTTTCAGCTCACTGACTGGGCGCTCAAAACTAGTCATGAGGATATGACCTCATTAGCAATAGCCTCAAGCTTCTTCCATATTAGATTCGTATGGGGACCCGGTCACAGCAGAATCGCCAAAAACTACAAAGCCGATGAGCTGGTTAAGGGGGCAGCCTTTCCTAAATTTCATCCTATTGGAATCCGATTGGTTCTCCGATGAGATTGAAATATCTCGGTAGAAACACCTTTGGTCTATATCTGAGATAAAAGTTTTCGGGATAGATTAATATTTAGAAGTACAACGCCACCAGCATATGAAAAATGCTTTTTCTTGACAGTTCTACCTCCTACTGAATCGAGCTTAGAATTGAAGAGAACCACAAAATTTCAAGCTTTAAATTTTAAAGCTTAACATAACATATTATTTGCTAAACTAAAGTATACTTAAAAATCTACTTTTCGTTTTTTTCTTTCTTCATGTTTGCAATCATATTGAACACAAAGAGAAAACCTCGCTGAAGTCTGTTTCTAATGTCTCCGCCACAATCGACTGGTGGTAATGACATTCCTGCCACAACACAAATCATCAATACCAACAACTGCCACGATAAACGAACGAATCCATCAAAGCCAGCAGTTGAACTAGAAAAGCTTGATAAAAGCTGCTTTAGAAAAAACTGCCAACAAAATTGACATTTCCGCATCCAGATCAAGTTACAACGATTTCTATGCTAAGGCCCTATTGATAAATGCAAAGATGCCACGCAACTGCAGAGCATCCTTCACTTTCAAGTTAAGGGCACAAAAAAATCGCCTGCGGGTATTTTCGCGGTGTGTAGACACATGAATTTGTGTCATTATGCATGCACTTCCCTGTGTGAGTGTCTGTGAACTTAGCGCTTTGTTACCGTAACTTGTGGTTGCTTGCCTTTGGGGAGTATTCAATTGGAAAGCAGCAAAGCATTCAAATCAAAATAAGTATCAGTCGCATAAAAAGCAAGAATAACTAGATAAATGGAACAAAAAAACAAAACGTGAAAAAACACTAAAATTCTGCGCAAAAGTAATGTGCTTGCCCCAATTTAGGTGTGGGTAAGAGGGCAACAGAAGTGCTAGTCTTAAATCAATGCGAGTGCAAGTGCGTGTGGTAGGCACAGCATGCCGTATACGTAATCTCGGTAAGTGTGAGACGCATGCTAAGCCATTGCGAAAGCTACACGCCTTCATGAAGTCGCTGCTGACAGCAAACCAACTAGGCAGGCAGCCGGCTTAAGGGGAGTCCGCAATACTCATCACTAACTGCTGGTGGTTGTTTGTATGTATATGCGCCTACATTGTGTCTGTAGTAGGTCTACACTCCAACCGCTGTTCAGACTCATCACTTGTCACCGCCTCTTGTGGCGTGCTGTCTGTCGCTTCACCATTGTACCGTTATTTTTGTTTTTTTTTCTTATTTAATTTTCCCACTGTTGTCGTATTGCCGATATTGCTCTGTTGTGTGTGAAAACTAAAGTGTAATGGCTATAATAAAACGAAACAACCACCCCCAGCGGCTATATTTTATTCAAGTTACTGTGTTTCGTTTACACTTATATACGCACACTGCTGCACCATTATGCCGAATGGTGGGGCCAACAAATAAATGCTAGAATCTTTTGCTTTCCATTCATTTCCTTAAAGTATGAGTTTGAGCTTCACGCTGTGGACCCTGGTTGAAATTTGGCAAAAAGTGCGTCGTGCGGCTCGTTAAATAAAGTTCCACGCAGCGGCAGCGGAAGCGCACGAATACAATAACGTACCCCACAACAATAACAACCATGGGCTGCAAAACGTTTCATTGTAATGGTTAAATCAAAAGCTTCAGGCTATCCCACTAAGTCTGACAGGAAGTTTCATGGAATCAATTCGTTTGGCTTCAGTTTCCTGCTTTCATTTCGTTTGCGTATTTCATCCTTTTCCTAACGTGTTGGCCTATACTCTTTCTACGCCACATTATGCTCTCTTTCTCTCTTTAATACAATTGTGTGGTCTTAAGTCTATTTATCCTCGGTCGGCTTTTATGCTTTTCGGTGCATACTCGCTTCTCATTATTCCTACGTTTTCCTCATTCCATCGTTTTCGTAATATTGCCTTCTTATATACCGTTTTACTTTCCCCAACACCGCAAGCAAGTGCTTTTAAATGGTGCTATCTTCGAAATCCATGCAAATCCGATTCAAACCCAACAAAGCAAAGCGCTTAAGTTAAGAAAGTTAAATAAAAAATAAATAAAAGTCTTAAGCATTAGCAAAAATGCATATGCATATACATATCTAGAAACAAAGATAAACTTACGATAAGTCTGACTTAGTAATGAGGTTAGATAATTTGAAATAAGCAGCTTTCAGCTTTGATATTTAGAGAATATGCTTTCAGGAAACAATCTTTGTCAAAATGATAGAAAAAACATTAAGCCTGATTGTTGTTCCAATATGAACCGACATCAAATATATAATTTTTAAAAAAAGTTTACATCCCAAAATGTCAGACGAATCGGATTCCTAGTTTTTGTTTTTGACCGCGTTTGAAAGCAGGCGTGTCTACGGATTCTATAAAGAGGGATAAAGAATAATAGGTTAGGTTAGGTGAATAGGTTGATTACTCTCGAAGCCATATATAATACCACTTGGACCGCTAGAGACGCTTGTTCAATGTGATGCTCAGCACTATTAGGTATGGATCAGAAAGACCGTCGCATATCGGGTTCGTAAAAAGTGTGGCATCCGAGATGTTTCAACCTTAATCTGGTGAAAGTGAAGGAGAAAATTTCTTCATTTCTCCACCTCATGGTCCTCAATTCAATTTTGACAAGTTGCGTCTTCCAAAATTTTTATCCTTCCCACGTGAGTGCCAACGGTACCTTTTACGCTGCACTCTGAGCCAGAAGGGTTTCGCAACCCCACAAGTGCTGGTTGCTGGTTAACGCTTGCTCAGCTCGCGCTAAGCACATAAAATCAGCATCCGTATGCAGTAAGAAAGGGAAACCCTGTTCGTTTCCATCCTGATGGAATTTAGCTATGAGTGCCTTTTCTTGCAAGCTCGCCGGCTTTACAATTTCCTACGATTTCGCTGTGGCCTAGCACCCAGACAAGCTTATAGGTAGTGAGTTTATGTACTCCTTGCTTAGTGTTAAGCTCTCTAGCAGCAAGCTGTAAAGAATAATATCGGTCGGTGATTATAGAAGCGGTAAAAATTTGTTTAACGAATTTCAACATTACGGCACGTTTGTTCCTATATGAGTCTGGAGCTCCGAGCAATGTCATCCAAGATAAAATCTACATATACTTATGATATATCTTCATGGTACTGCCTTTTGGATGTTCTGAAACTTTAGATCTTGAGCTAGCTCTTCCGAAAATGCATTTGTCTTGTCAGGTACCAATTATTCAGACTCAACAATTTGGACTGTCAGGCCTCAGATTAGTTCAGCGTCAAGCGTTGCTCAACTAAAAGCAGCAGTGCAGTCGCAAGGTCCTTTTGACCCAGTGTAAATCGAAGTAGGTTTAGAGAGCGCCTCGCTTTCAGCAAGGTTCACGTTTCTATGGTTGTAGGAGTTCTGACTGGATACTATCCGATTGGAATTCATGCAGTAATATTGAACATCTTTCAGCGGTTTGAAAGGAGATGACATAGAATCATTTCCACACTTCCGCCTTTAATGTCCCGCTTTTGCCAGATCAAGGCAAACACACTTGGGAGCTTATACAATTAGACAGCCATCTTCCGCCGTGCTGAGGGACCAGAAATCAGATCTAACCAAGCCTGCCACTAATTTTAAAGTTATATCAAAGCTGTTTTGATCACCGAATACGAATTCATTTTTATTTAAGGGGGTATTCTAGTCTAGAAATGCTATTTAACGGCATTTTTTAAAGTCCAATAAAAAAAAAACTAAGAACATTTTTAGTATCCAATTTTTTATCAGATATTTATATAAAAAATATAAAAAAAAAATTGTGATAATTTGATTAATTGCGGCGTGGTGGCGTGGCGGGGTTGAAAATAAGGGTGCGCCCTTCCTGACACGAGTCCAACACCTTGGGTGATCTGAAAAAAAATTCTAATCAGTACAATGCCCTTCCTGACACGATCCCAACACTTTGAGTGATCTGAAAAAAAAATTCTAATCAGTACAAATGCCGCTATCGTCTGAACTAGGATAAATAAAAAAAAAATGTTTCAGTAAATGGCGACTGTTTGAATTTTTTGCCCGTTTTTTGGCAAAGATCAAAATTTTTTAAAAATAGTAAAAATTAAAATTTTTTAATAATCCTAGTTACAACCATAGAGAGATATATAAAGAAGGTCCATACCAAATTTCAAGATAATCGGTTAATTAGAACTTGAGAAATCATGTCAGAAGTGTTGAAAATAGTAGTTTCGAGAAAAACGCGATTAAATATTTGAGTCTAATTGCAGGCAGTCTATACTTACATTACTAAAATAGCTATGAGTCGGTAAATAATAGGAATTTTAAAAATTCCTTTGGGGAATATATTCTTAAAGGTCCAGTCTTTAAGAATATGCAAAAAAAATCGATTTTTTCCAAATTCTAGACTAGAATACCCCCTTAAACTTTTGTAAAATAAGCATATTAGTGAAAATTCCTATCAACATGCAATATTTTAAACTTTGAAGCTCAAATCATAGTAATATCTTAATATTTTCACACTCCACTAAGTTATTTACATTTGTATAATTAATTCTGAGGATTCACTTAATGCATTGACATACTTCTGCACCAACACACACAAGCATAAAGACACATATCAGAAAAAGTGTGTAATAAAATCGCAATGGGAAAGCACAGATGTACTATGTGAGGCAATCATACTCGTGCTAACTTAATCACACCACACGCATACCACTTATGTTCATACATACAATGTATGTATATACGTATATTTCAGCGTACATTTGCATATTTATATGATGTGAGTGCTGGAAGTACATGTGAGCTCATAATTTATTAGCATAAATATGCATATCTAAATAAATATTAAAATGAATAGTAACCTATTTTAAACACCCACCCTCCCCACATCACACACGCACATTTGCGCACACTTTTTCAGGCGCATTACACTTTTGCTGCTTAATTAGGCTTTTCAACTACAAATTGAAATGGGTTAATTGCATGTGGCAACAGCAACAACAAACACCGTCTCTTAAATATAAACCTACACAAACCTACATGAATAAATATGTAAAAAAGTGTAGCTTTTCATGGTAACAAGCACAAGCGAGCCTGCTGTGACGTAGGTAAATGAGTGTGTGTGTATGTATGTGTGTGCTTGTTAGCATTTTGTATCCTTGGCACATGTGCCAATTCTAACTCGCAACATTGTTACCCGTTGATTGCGTGCTACCGGTTAGCAACTGTTGGCTGCCGCTGATGAGCGTCAGTGTGGGCGCAAACTGAAAGCACCAACAAATCAGGGCGAAAATAATGAAATAAAGGATGACAAGAGTGCGCGAGCGTATGGTTGGGGCGCGAATATGGCGAGCTGCTTGCTGATTGATGTATTCGCGCGTAATGTTTATATATTCTTTTAGATTTTCTTCTAAGCTGAAATGTATGCGAGTGTAAGCTGCATTTCGTAGGGAGCTGCACACACTTCCTCATCTTATTTAAATAAATGAAACATATTTACACTTTTATATATGCTATATATATTTCTTGCATTACAAAGTTTTAATTGAGCCAGCATAAAACAGCACTTACGCCTCACTGCTTGCATGCTGATCCGGTTTACTTTCGTAGGCAACCTTGTACAGGGTATATTAAGTTTGGCACGAAGTTTGTGGTAACCAAAAGTAAACGTTGGAGTTTATACGGTATATGTATAACAGATCTGCGTAACGAGCTACATAGTTGACTTAGTAATGTTCACCCATTCACGCATCTGTGTATATACGCGAACTAGTCTCTTAGTTTTTGAGATATCGAACTGAAATTTTGCACACGTTTTTTTTTTCCTCAGAAAGCTACTCCTTTGCCAAAATTGACGATATCGGATCGTTATAGCTTATAGCTGCCATACAAACTGAACCATTGGAATTAAGTGTTTGTATGGAAAACTTTGTTATTTGGCGAGATATCTTCATGAAATTTTGTATGTATTATTATCTTAGGCAACAGTACAATTTTCGAAGAAATTGTTTAGATCGGATCACTATAGCTTATAGCTGGCATACAAACTGACTGATCAAAGTTCTTTTAAGGATTTTTTTCTATTTCTAAAAGTATTATAGTTTGGCTGCAACCAAAGTTAACATTTTTCTTGTTATTTTTCTCTTCGCCAAATTGAAAACCTTCTGTTATGACATATTTTTTACACGCCGCGCTAAATTACAGTATATTGGTGTGGGTTTACTTCTTGGTTAACACTTGCCACCGATTTTGTTGTGTGTGCGTGACATGAAATAATTTAAGCGTATTAATTTGAATGTTGAAGCTATCAAGCACAAGCATATTTAAAAGATACATAGCCATATAAACATGTATGTATGTACATGAGTTTATGTATGCATAAAGAAAGTTGCATATCCGCAGGCGCTCATGATTTACGCACACATATCACCATTTATAAATAAAGCCTTGCATCTTTTGCCTGCTTATGCGCGCTTGCTGCGCATTTCGCACTAATCCTTTCATTATACAATGAAAATTAGTATTAAAATCTTTATTATATGGCTCTGCACATATGTAGCTTACTCCGTACACTTCTTCTACGCAGTTGGTTTGCTGTTAAGCTTTTAATATGATAAAGAATGTGTGCAATACCGCATATTTACTACTTCTTGCATATGTATGTATATTTATGCTTAAGAAAATCCCCTGGCGATGCATTTTCACACATACATATGCAAGCAGCAGTAAACGAAATAGCACACAAAGGATTTTCCCCTATGCGCCTTAGGCGCCAAAATGTATGCAAAGGGATGTACTCGCATAGGCACAATAGGTAGACATAAATCTGCATAACTATATGAGTGTGTACTGTCATGTTTGCATAAATAAGTGGAAAAGTATAACAAATGATAACGTGTAGTAAGACAGTCACCCAGTGAGTGAAAACAAAATTAAATAAAAATAATAAAAATGTATGGCGGCTATATGCTGTAGTGGTCCGATGTGAAAAATGTGTTCAGAGTTTATATCATTGCTTTGGACAATATTCTATGTCAAATTTTTATGACGATATCTCGTCAAATGGAAAAGTTTTCCATATAAGCAATTGATTCGGATCGTTCAGTTCGTATGACAGCTATATACTATGGTGATCTGATCTAAACAATTTCTTCGGAGATTGTAGCGACGCTTCGCATAATAATATGTGCCGAATTTCGTCAAGACATCTAGTCAAATAAAAAAGTTTTCCAAACAAGGACTTGATTTTCATTCGTCAGTTTGTATGGCAGCTATATGTTATAGTGGTCTGATAGCGGCGATTCCGGTGAATAAGAAGCTTCATAGAGAAAAAAGAACTTGTGCAAAATTTCAGATCAATATTTCAACTATTAGCGGACTATTTCGCGTATACTCGTATATAAACAGGTGAATACGGCTAAATCGACGCAACTTGTCACCCTGATACTTTAGTTATTTTTTTAGGAATATTACAACCTTCGCGGCAAACCTAATATACCCTGTTTATAATATAATACAAGTGTTTACACTATTTCATACGCACTAACTGACTGATTCTTAGTTACAATTGTTCGGTGGGTAATCAAGCACAAGACTCCATATAACGTTGATTATATTTATGCTACTAATTTACTAGTGTTGCTAAGTGAAATGGGATTTCACATTTGGGCGCACCGAAAAAAGTACAAAAACAACAACAGCACAAATGGTGTATATACATATATACATATATAAAGCAAAAATATGCCCAATTAGATGGATTTCCACAAAGTTGTCACAAACAACGCTGCTGGGGGCGAAATGACGACGGGACTGCCAAGTAGATTTGTAGGTGGTTGGACAAAGCTGTCCGCCAAAAGAAACTTTTCACGGCACGTCATGGCAGCAGGCAATCTACCATATTTCACGCAGTGAGCTGAGCTGCTTTTATCAATATTCTGGCAACCACATGGCAAGCATGCCGAAAAATGTGAAAACTTTAGTCCAAATTAGCATAAAAATGGGCAATAATTTTTAAGCAAAGCTAAAACCCGAAAATAGAATAAAGTGAAATGCGAAATAGAAATAGAAATGAAATGGTCACACAAATTATCAAACAATAGGCAAGTCAAACTTTTTCTAACGCTCATAAATATTGTATTTTCAGCAGCATTTTGTTTTATATCGCCTTTCCACCCCTTCCCTTACGTCTGAGCATGCTACCATAAAAATCATAACAATAACAATTTTATTCAAATTCAAATGTATTTGCTATTTATGACACTTTATCTACGCCAGTTGTTGTTGTTATTTTTTTTCCTTTTTGGCACAAATCGCAAATAGATGGTTAAATGAATGAATAAGCCAAGTTGAGGGAAATGAGCTTAAAAAGACCTAAGTATAATAAATAACTTTGGCGCCATTAGGCAAAGCACCGAGGTACATCATAAACTCCATTTTCGAATGGTCCGACAATCAACAGCAGCACGAGGGATCTCCAAGCATTGCAAAATTGTTTGGTGTGAGGTATTCGAAACGAGCTGTTGGAGATTGCGGTTGCTGATAAAAACAAGTCTAGGAGGGGGTATGTGTATTTATATGGCTTACTGTTGAAGGGTGTCTTTTCTTATGTTCAAAGAAAACGTATTCGAGTTACTGTGCCAATGTGTGGCATATGTATGTGCGTTTTGGAAATTTGTGCGTACAAATATTTATTTGAAAATTTGCAAACAATTTCCGCGAGAATATTTTTCACAGCACAGTGTTCAGCAACGTAGCAAATTGCGAACAAAATATTGTTTAAATTGACTGAAAAAAAGTATCGATAGAAATAAAAATATATCGATACTTTTTATGATATCAAAATTTATTAATTTATATCGAAAAGCAACTTTTGTGATTTTATATACGCTATTTTATTATATCACGACATGATTGCTGCTATCGGCGAAATGAAAACACGGTTTAAAAAATAGGGAAATATAGAAAATTCTAGGAAAAGGTTTTTTACTGTGAAAATCAAAATTATTTGCAATTGATGAACTTAGATTAACTATATTTTTTTACCACACTATGTTCTTCTAAAAAACATACATATGTACGTAGATCGATAAATAACAAATTTCAACCGCAACGATATATTTTAATAAAAATTTAAATGTAGTTATCGATAAATTTCAACGAAAATACAATACAGTTATAGATAAATGTATTATCGAAAACTAAAGAAAGTTACCGATAAATGTTTTATCGAAAATTATATAAGGTTATCGTAAAATATTTTATCGCAAGTTCGATTACAACAAAAAAAACGGTGAATCGATAAATTTCTATCGAAAATTTTATTAACAATTTTAAACTATCCTACGCTAAGGCTATAAATTTTGATACGACTTTAATCGAATATACAATAAAGTTATCGATAAATAATATATGAAAAATTAAATTAAGTTATCGATAAATTTTCATCGAAAATTTGGTTAATAATATTTTAGACTATCTTTTTGAAATAATAATCATATATAGTTATCGTAATTAAACAAGCTCCATATTAATAAGCAAAGTTTTTATTTATCCTTCTTATTTCTTTGAACTAAATTCTAAATTAAATAAAACTTTTCTCTGAGGATTATTTGAATTTAGAAATTATTGTTATATTTCATGGAATTTCCAACCAAAATTTTCCACAAAAACTTATAATTTAAAGTCTTTGCTAAATATATCAAAAAACAGACAATTTAAGATATAAATACCGCACCCCCTTCGTTGCACACATTTTTGTCATATCGGCTTTGGCACTGGCAGCATCAACACATATGAGCACTGCCTAGGCACCGTAGCACTGGCAATGGTAAAACGCGCGCTTAACGCATGAATGATGCTAAATGAAATTTGCAACAAATAACACATACATACATGCACACACGCAAACGCCAAAAGAAAACACAAATCACAAAACGACCACAACAGACGCAAATTTTATGTTCCAACGCCTGTGCATATGCATTGTTGTGCGTCGTATGAAGAATACAAGCGCACAACGCTGACGGATATTGAAATCTCCACTTGGCAGACACGACACGACTGCTAACAAACACATTTAACAGCGCACCACCAACACAACCAAAGCCCATGCACAGGCTGAGGCTGCTCATATAAATTGCATTGTATTTATGCTCTTTTGTATGCCAGTGAGTTTGTGTGTGCGTTAAACTCATATGTTTTCACAGCAATAATGTTTACGCTGCCATAACGATTTGGCTAACACATTTGTTGGCACCCGGCGCCACTACTACTGCCTGCTGCTGGTGCTGGTTGCTGCTATCATTTGGCAAAATGGTTAAATGCGACATTTTATGCCGGATAGCAAGTGCGTTTGCCGATTCGTTTGAGTGCAAAATTTTCGAATATGCGTATGTCGGCTGTTCCGCATAGCCGGCTGCAAAGGCAAAAAAAAGAAGAAAAACAACAAAACGCTGTACAATATGCGTCCAAATATACTCATGTATGAATGAAATTATATATTTATGTGTTTGTCTCGAGTGCAGGGATTTTTATTGAAAAAATACTGAATGGTCTCTTGAAAGGAGATTTGCCACACAGCTTTTACTTAGGTGTGAATTTCATTGCGGTGATTCACGAAAAAAAAAATATGATGCGATTCTGAATAACTTCATTTATACACTCTTTTTAATGTCTCCATTAACTTTGTTAATACAAAAGATTTATTATGTATTTTTTATGTCTCAAACATCATAAGATGTGTTAGGACAGCTCCATAAATACTCAGCCTACAAAATAAGAATAACTTGGAGAAATTGTGATTTATTTAGCAACATAGTCACCTTGTGTCTCAGTACACTTGACCCAGTGATACTCCAATTTATTTTAACCGTCTGAAAATACGTTGTCTGGACTTCACAGTAGGCCACCATGACGAGTTTTTTCTCAAGTTTGAAAACGAAAGGCATTACACTGAGTCAAATATGAAAAAAAGGTGTATGAAACTGCAGTTCGTAGTCAAGTTTAACTAATTTTTCCTTTTCGATGGCGGAGGTGTCACATTTTTCTTCGCCAAGGGGGGTAATATTTTGTAATCGGCTCAATAATTTGGCGTATAAGGTCTTGATACTTTGTGAATTTTAGAAAACGAAAGCTATCACTTTTCCTATCATCAAAATGGACTCCGTTTGCTTTGAAGAAGTTTGACCGCATAAAGTCTACTGTTTCTTGGCATCCTAGTAGAGCTGCGATACGTCGACCATTTCAAAAGGACTCAGAAACTCTTACCAATTAGGCTTAGCCGCGCCGAACACAACTACTCACGGTTGCGTTTGTTGCCCGGGATGAGCAAACGTGGTTACATTCCATACAAAATGGGGCTTACCAAGTCTTCCACTGCTTCTAATCCATTCGTACAATGTAACGTGAGCAGCGGAGCCGATGTCCCTACAATCGTTGAACTGGGTCAATGTCTCCGAAACGGATGTCTCCATCGATTGCGGTATTCGCAATGCGCAAGGACCATAAATCTTCCACAAAAGCTTTCTTCCCAGCACCACCAACACCGACTGATCAGATGGACTGAACATTTCTGGAATGATAAGGGATTTGTAGAGTTTGGTCTTTGTTCGTCGAGAAAATACTTCACAATGCAGCATCTGTTGGCAAGACTGATTTTGATTTGATGGACGAAAATATCTACGACTTCAAAGTTATGACTGTCAACAGTGACGTCTGGTCAAGTCGCGAATACCCAGACTATTCGTTTCATGACAGAAGACATTTTGTCTTTTCTTTGTTTACAACCAGGTCCATACGCTTTGCGTATGCCTTCGACCAGTCTGAAAAAAGGAGAACTAACGGCGCTTAAGCCCTACGATATCAATATCATCGGGCTACGCCAGTAGCTGTACACTCTTATAGAAAATTGTACCTTCTCTTTTTAGCTCTGCTTATTCAGCTCATATTATTTTCTTCTTGGTTGTACCTCGGCTGGAGCTTTTCGAGTACGATTTCCATGTGCTCTGTTCTATATGATTTCTATGTTATTTTATATGCCAAATAATAAAAAGCAAAAAACTTTCCTGAAATCAAAAAAAATATAATACTTTGTGGGCCAGTAAAAGTTTATGAACCAATTCAAATAGATGACGTCATAAAAAAGAGTTGCCTGTACAGAATATCTATATAGATATATATTTGAAAAATGTTAGAGTAGAAGAGCTAAAAGCTCTCATTCCATCTACCGTTATTAACTAATAAGCACACATACAATACACACGCACATATTGGCTTCTCCAGAAAAAGTTACGACGCTATAATTTTCATTCAGATAAAGTGCACTAAATTTGCGTATGTCCAAAAAACTCATACAGACTGGGGCATAATAAAACCACTGAAGATACTCATAAAGCGTTTAACAGCTTTTCTTACACTTTAACTGCACTTTCGGTCGTATTATCGCCATATCTTGTTACCAACAGCAACAAAATTCTAAGTGCAACGACTGACGGCTAACGGTGTAATTTTCTAAGCAAAGAGTGTAATGACATCTCATAAGCTGCACTCGCTTGCGCAGTAAACTGTAAATAACGCGTTAAAGATGGCGGCAAACGAATATGAATGAATGGCACAGGTGTTTGTGCATATTTTCTTATAGAAAGCGCAAATAATACTATGAATGAAATATAATGTAGATAGAAAATGCTAAACTCAAGTTTGGTTAGTAAAGCTATAAGGCTAAGAATACTTTCTAAATAGTATAGCCGCAAAAATCTGCAATTCACTCACCACTTTATCAAGACAATTCATTCATAATATTTATATTGCCTCGTCGTGTAATTTTTATTTTGAGTTATGTAGCTTTAAAGGTCAGCTGCAAAGTGCTGAAGTCATAGGCACATATGCGTATATTAGAGCGGGTTGATTTACTTTTATAAAACCGGTTTTGGGAGTAGTGTGCTACGGATCATTCTAAACAACTTTTCCCAAGAGGCTATGAGTCTAAAACCAATTTCGACCCAACGGTTTTCAAGGTGAAGTTTAAAAAATGTGAATAATCGGTTGTATGAGAGATCTGAACGATTCCGACAAATGATCAATAGAATATCAAAATGCACCTATGTATTAAATTTCATTCAGATATCTCAAAAACCGAGGAACAAATTTTTATGTTCCCTGGAAAAATTCGCCTTAAAAATCGCTCGCTCGAAACCGGTTTTAGACCCATAGTCTTTTAGTAAAACTTGTTCAGAATGATTCCAAAAACACTTCCCGCATACGCGATTTTTCAGCCGCTCTAGCGAATATACATACATCTAACTATACATATGTAATCACCGGCAAACTATCGCGTGTTAACTAACAGCAACAAGATTCTTTAGCATACTACTGCATTTCTCTTCACCTTTGTTGACGTGCATAAAACTGAAGAAGTGCTTGTTTTTTACACTTGAGCAATTTTATTAGATGTCGCGGCAGCGCGGAGCCAACTCGAGCGGCTGTTATTGCTGGCGGCAAGAAAAATGCAGCTAGAAAGAATATATTCGCAAAAAATTAAGTATTTGCTTTAATAAAAAATAAAATATATAAAATAGCAAAGAAACTTTAATATTTAATTTTTTTTGCTTTTATGAACGCGTGCATTCATAGTAATATATCTCTCACTAATTATATTTCCAAACTAACACATGGCGTTGATTTATACTTTTTCTAACTGTATACATTTATGTAGCGGATTTCATATGTATACTTATATGTAAAGGCTTTGAATACGAGTTGTCACTTTTAATGCATATTTTAAGCCATTGTTCTGCGCGCAGATTAACAAAGTAATTACAATTTTCCGTATTTTTCTTAAATCCTTTTTTGGTTTTTTTGCTCTGCTACTAGAGCGTCATAACTGCATTATTATAACCTTAATGTTTTTGCTATGCATTATGCAAATGTTTAAAGGGTGTTGTGTTTCTACACCGTGAAAAAACATCGCAATTATTAAGTTTCAATGAATGAAGCAAAACTTCAGTGGCAAAATGACAAAAAGCAAAGACTTTACGAAAATTTTTAGAAAATATTTTGTATATGTACTTGTATATATAGTAGTAAAAAAGCTTCAATTTTTGTTTAAAGCTAATTTTTTATCCGATTTTACCCAATTTTAACACAAGAGCATGACATGCAGTCAACAAAAAAAATTAAAATTTTTAGAAGATATATCGTACTTGTTCTTGTACATAATGAGTTGTCAAAAAAGTCTTGCGGTATTTTTATTGCATTTTTTTTTTATTGAAATGTAAATGAATTTTTTATGACTCATGCCCAGCTCTTGACCGATGCTACGGCTCGTACTAGGCCGGTCTCTTTCGACCAATTCAGCGATTTTATCGCAATTTTCGACGACAGGCCTTCCGGAGCGTGTCGCATCTTCGACCACCTCTACACCAGAACGAAAACGTTGAAACCGTTGTGCGGTGGAAATGGAAACTGTATCGGGTCCATAAACTGCACAGATTTTATTGGCGGCTTGAAATGCATTTTTGCCTTTTTCGTAGCAGTACTGTAAAATATGCCGTATTTTCTCTTTATTTTGCTCCATGTTTGCGACGCTATAACCCACCAACGACTTAAAAGAAACGACAATCAATCAAACACGTGTTAGCGCGTGAAATGAGCTTTCCAAAAAGGTATAGCATGACCCGATGCGACGATTAAAACTAGAACTACGCACTTTCAGCGCCAATTAGCGAAATTACCGCAAGACTTTTTTGACAACCTAATACATTAATGTGGATAAAAAAACGAATTATTGGCTTGCTATTCTGCAAATTTTGTGGTTAGTTTTTCTTTAAAGTTGAAATTTTTATCCGATTGTACCCAATTTTGGCACCACAGCATGGCATGCAATCATCAAAAAAATATTTTCCCCGAGTTTCAGTATCAGAACTCATAGAGTGATCATATGTTTGGTAAAAAAATACCTTGTTAAATTACGTCAGGCAACTCTTTGTGCAAAGGTTTACTCTGATAACTTCATTGATATTTAATTTGTATACTGTAAAGCGAAATTTTAAGATGGAATTTAAAAATGTATTGTATGAGAAGTTAGCTTGGTTTTTATACGATTTCGCCCATGTTCACAGTGTACGACGATGGAAATGTTTGGGTAAGCTCACACACCAAATTTCTTTTTGGTTGGTCAAGTAGTGCCTCAGATATATGATTTCACCTAAAGGTAAACGGTACCACGCCCATGTCCAATTTTTGTACCGCCTCCTAGGAAGCCCTTCACTGCCATTCTGTTTGTGGGATATAATGTTTGTGGCGCATTTATTCAGTGAGATATCGCACTTTTGGAAGTTTTCAATATAACCGTTATATGAAGAGTGGGTTTGTTTTTACCGATTTTCGGAGTACATGAAAAACGCTTAAGAGAATTTGTTAGCTTCAGCGGTTTGTGAGTTATATACATTATAACATTTAGAGAGTGAAGCCATGATCCCTGTACTAAATTACCGTTTTTAACTGAATTTAATGTTTAATTGTGGTATTTATATGTTTTCGCTTAAGGGCACTTTGTGTGCGTGTCAATGGACCGATTTCGTCTATTTACAATACCAACCTTTTCAGATACCAAGGAATATGTGTACCAAGTTTCATCGTTTGCACGGACGGACATACAGACAGTCACCCGAATTTCAACTAGTCTCGTCATCCTGATTATTTATATACATATGTATATAACCCATCCATCCATCTATATGCATATCAATTATTTTTAGGTGATCCAAACAACCGTTAGGTGAACAAAACTATTATACTCTCCAGCAAAATGTTGCACGTGTATAAAAATCGTCTTGTTTTTATTTTCATGATCAGCAACTTGCACTCAGCACCATAATCAAATGTCCTTTAATTAAATTCAAGCACCAAAAGTTGTAACAAATGCAGTGACTATTAATTATAATAATAAAGAAATGAAATTGTTGCAAAGCATTTTAGATGCAATGCGGTCACTTTTTGACTTGCCATCAAAAAATGCTGAAATTTGTTATCCGCTCAGAAAAACCGCGCTATGACTGGCATTAAACGGCGCAAACGCGCAGATTACATAATTGTAACCGCAAATTTTTGCGGTCAGCGCAGAATAATTACATAATTTTTTAAGCGTTTAATATATTTTAACAAAACAGTTATTTTACGCAAAAGTGCGCTACACTTGTGAAAATTCGCCACAGTTTTTCTTTTACTATTATTTTTGGGCTTAAAAACTTAAATGCTTAAATGTACTTAACCAATAAATGGAAAATATAGTTGACCCTGTTTTTGCGTTGCACAAGCTCGTTTTGGTTGCACTTCAACTCGCGTCTGATGCGCTACATATGCTGCAACCGAAATATGTAAGTACATATACATATATGTATGTATATGTATATAAAGAGCAGTTTCAGCGAGCAACTAGCCGGAGATAAATAACACACAAGTGCTACAAAGGATGCAACATCCTAGCAGAGGCATAGAAAAAATTGCTGCTCTGATAAATATGAAGTGATATATTGTATGAGTGTGGTTTGTGCCAACACACATATGTGTGTGTATGTGTATGTGCACCGAAAAATAATGGACCAAGGGAGAGGCGTAAAAAATCAGTGTGCTGTAGAAAAACCGCAAGCAATTTTTAATACTGTCAACGTGACACGAGCTTTTTTCGGTGCTTCAGTTGAGCTGAGCGTCCAGCAAGGCGATTGCCACATGCGAAATGAACTAAATACACAATGACTACACAAATACGTTGTGATGGCTTATGCACTTAGATTTGTGTGCATGTGTGCATATTGTGGTTGAAAAGTGGGAAAATTTGTGCATGGCTTAGCACATTTCACTCCAACACATTTATATATGTATGTTGCACACACACATACATGCATGCATTTAAACATTAATGTAATAACACATACATGCGCCAGTTTTCACGACGTGTAAAGGATACGAAATGTGATAAGTTTTCGTCTATGCAGGCGCACACATACACAGACAGACCTGTAGCCAAAGGAGGCTTTTGCGCAAAAGTTTGTCGCCATAGGCAGCAAAAGGTGCTTTGACTGCATAGTTTTGACAACTTAATGCTTGCTAAGTTTCACTTCAGTTTTTATTTTGCTCAACTAAAGCACATCAATTTCATGTTGGTCATCTTGCCTGCAACTCAACCCAAAATTATGCTCAGCATATTCAGCTAACGAGCCACTTCAAACAGCTTTGCGGTCATGCCACTCAAGTCATCATCGAATTTAATATTATGCGCCTCAATGAGTGCTTTTACACTGCTTAGGCCTAAATTATGTTTGATTAGCTCTCATTTCGCATTCTACTGGGAATTTTGTTATACCAACCATTAACAATTTTCATCACGTGCGTTTAGCTGGTTCTCTTTTTCGAAATGGACATTGAAGTCCCCCAATATATTTGGGAAAATTTTTTTTTATTATACATATTGCTTGATAGATTGTTGTAAAATATTTTAGTTATATTTTTTCTGCTTCAAAATAAATCAACCAAATCTTTTTCGATAAAAATTATTAATTTAATTCTAAGTTTTCTTATACTTATTTACATTGCTACAAAAATTTTTGTAAAATATTTTATTTTTAATCATTTAAATTATTTTTGCGTTTAATCCTTTAAGTTTACATTTTAGCATGCTTTTAGGCGATGAGCCCGTTCAGTTTAACTTTTATTAGCTTAGTAGAGCATATATAAATTTTTCATTACTAAAAAAGTACTTTTTCTTTTTTCAAAAGTTATTGCGTTAAGAAAACGGTGCAAGCTTTGATTCACATTCGTGTGCCAGTGTGGGCGTTCTGCGTCGTCCGTAGCAAATGGTAAAACTTCTCAGCCGCTGTTTTCCAAATAACTTTTAATCGATCTTACATAATGAGGCCGAGCGTTCTAATAATGGAAAATTATGTCCTCGTGTCAAGTTACAAGTTCGAGCGTATTTCGACAATCGCATGCTTCAATCTGATGAGTGGGCATTACCTTAACGTCATGGATATTTAAACTTGCTGTTGATTTGGCTGTTCACATACGATTGTTTACGCTAAGGGTTGTCGTAATATATCCATTTTTCATTATCAGTCTAAATTCTTTGCAAAAGCGACTACTTTTTGTGGCATTCAAGCAGTATTTCTGACAAACAAAATCGTATTTTAATGTATCTTGGCTTCAATTCATATGGCAGCCAAATCCGTTGCTTTCGAATGTATCCGGCCACTTTTTTGAAATGGCTGCTTGAATGAATCCCAAAGATTCTGCGAGCTCTTCTTGTGTAGCAGGTGGACTGTAAAGTCTTTTTATCGAAAAAAATATTGTTAAAACCATGGCTTGGCTTGATGAACATAATTCGAACTCTGCACCAGCAAAATCAACCGCTGAGAAGTGGTTTACGAAGTTTATGCACGCAGTGGTCGCGCCAAAGAGGGTCGGATGATAGAACTTAGTGAAGTTATTCGAGATAGCTGAGGCTCCAAAGATATCAAAGAAACATGTTGGATTATTATGAATGAATATTTGAGTATGTGAAAGCTCTTTGTAAAGTTGTGAATGAGGAATGGCTCCATAATTTCACACTAGAATGCAATCGACAGTCATTTTTCAATATCACGTTTTAATCGACTGCCTGTCGATTGGACTTAGAGACTAAAAACAAATTGTATTGTAAAATTGGTATTGATAAATCATTTGACCGGTACAATCATAGTATCGCACTCGATTTTTATCAAAAAAATTTTGTCTACATTAGACAGCAAACTTCTGAGCTCGGCTGTTACTATTATTACATAGTTATTATGTTAAGTTAAGCGGTTGGAAGTCGGCATTTTTGAAGCGATTTCGACAAATCTTCATGTTAACATATAAGCAGCAAACCAAAAACATGCAATTTAAACCATTTTTAAAGTAGAACAATATAACCACAAGGAAGTTTCTCATTGTACCGAGTTCACATTCAACTTAATTTAAAAACAATAACCTGAGTATAAATTATCCCTTTTCTGTTAACCCTTTCTGTGGTAGCCAAAACAATTTCAACAGCATGTTAACTTGTTAAATTTAAATTGTAAATAAAAGGCGTACGCCTTACAAATTAGTGGCAACATTTTTGGGTCCAAAGGCATGCTAATAATATTACTAGGAAAAGTTGTAATGCTACGGTCGACACAGCACATCGCTGGCAAAGAACATGACCAAAAGTCATTTTATAGCATTTTCATATATTTAATAGATAACATACACCTTCACCTTGCCATTTAAATGTTGCAAATAAAACACCTTAGGAATATCATAAATTTCAATTAGAAATATACAAACATTTAATTGCGAAAACATTGCTAAAGGATTGTGAAAAGGAGGAGAATTTTACTATGGAGAGGGAAAGCGTGCTGGTTCTTGAATTTGTGCATGTGTGTGTAGCTGTATGCATGTTTACTTAATGCCCACAACATTTATATTTATATTTATTTACCAAGACTTTAGCGGTGTACGTGCGTTTATGCTAAATTATGTGCTAATGTGTACGTGCATGTGTGTGTGTGAAACTCTACCAAATTATGTGTTAATGTTAATGTGTACGGCTCTTCATACGAGTATGCCATATAAATGCACGTAAAATGATACGTTAACCTTTTTCGCTTTGTAACAAAGCATAACCGTAGGCGCTTAAACGTACCATTAAGCGATGAAACGTTGAAACGTCAACAGCGCTAAACTTCTACACCTACACAAACAAACAAGCAGGCTTTTTATACACCATTTCCAACCCGCCTGAATTTCTTGAATTTCTATAAGGCAACAGTCAGCCTCAATGAACCGCTACCTCGCTCTCTCACCCACTAACTCCAGCATAGCACCTTAGATTTTTATATGTATTACGTGCATGAAAGACAAACTCTATCCTTTGGGTTAATTGTAGGGCTGCAAATGATATGTACGAAAACGGTTAGGCGAACCACCGAGCAGCGAACCGCCTCGCTCCAGACAGGCACAACGTAATTATGCGTGCCAGCATGGTAGTCTGCTTGAAATACTCCAATCTTTGTGTCATATTGTGGGCTAAACCTTGACAATAACCTCAACTTGGTGAACAGTTACAAACTATGGCACCCTCTGCACTCAGTCACTCACTCGCAAGCGTAGCCATTTCAAATGAACTGTCATGCAGCATTCATATTCCGCCCCCACAAACAAGCCGTTGCAGTGAGTTAAAGTGTAGTAGTTCTGAGACAAGTAAATGTTGGTTGGTGAGTCAGAAGTTGAGTTGTTGTATGCTCAAAAAGTTTTCCACTCAACACCCGCACGAACAAACAAAAATATACTATGTGTGTGTGGTGCATACACAGACAAACACTTAAAACTTTTCCGGCTTCAACAAGTTTGCTATGCAAGAAAACTTCCACTGACGTTGTGGCAAAATAGATACAACAGCAACAAAAAAACAAGAAAAAAGGAAAAGAAACAATAGGCACATGAAGCAAGTTGGCATGCGATACGTCGACCGGGTCACAAACTTGCCGACAAACCGAATCAAAACGCAAATGCGAACGCAAGCCCAAGCGCGGTCTCGAACTCGGTCTCAGCCTCAGCTGGTTCATTGTCGGCATGTCAGCGGCTTAACGCATCCACCTCAGCTTGTCAGCGTCAGCGCCGGCACGAACGCTTACGTCAGGCGGCTAGTAACTCGCATATCCTGTACGCCGCTTGCCTAATTGGATGTTGGGCTGCCATACAATTCGGCTGGCTTTCAGTTGTTTGTTAGGCTGAGTGTGTATCTCATTTTTGTTTCTCAATTTCGTGTGACGTTTCGGAAAATGTTTGCTGGCATGGTTGGTTTGCTGGTTGGTTGCTTGGCTGATTCTTTGGTTACTTTGACAGTGTAATGAAATTCCATTTTGTTGCTCAGCAGCCGGCTCGCCAGCCACATACATACTTGCATACATAAGTTTTCGGCAATTCAGACGCTTTCAAAGATCGTCGAGGATGTGGAAGCAGAAAAAGTAGTAACAACTACGCACACGTGAGCCTATGCCCACCCTTTCATATTTCGCAGGAAGAGAAAGAATAAATTAGTGCTTAGAAATAGGTAAAACGAGATAAAAATAAAAAACAAGTAAGGAAGGGCTTTGTAGAGCTAAGGTCGGTCACTCTAAATTTTATCAAAAAAATGTTTCTTAGTATAGAAATCGTAATAATTGATATATGGAGTAAGGAGCACATATGGATCAATTTCTGGCATCAATCCACATAATTCTAAATTAATATGTCTATTAAAATATCTTATTTATTGAACATTATCTTCGGCACAAAATGAAGCAGAAGCTCGAAAATCATCATATTGGAGCCAAGAGAAGGCTATGCAGGTTGAACTGGTTTAACTAGTTTATTCCCTTGCGTGACCTTCGTTAATCCATAGCTAGTTATCGCTTGATCGCTAGTTTGACTTGAAGTGATCCCTACCTTACAACGAACTGGCGCTCTAAGCTGTCCAACTCGATCTCTTAACCTCTCCTAACCTAATCTGACCCCTGGTTTGACTTTTCTGAACCTCTAGTATGACCTTATTTGACCCCTAACGTGATCTTACTTAGCCATAGTATGATCACGGTTATCCACAGGTTTGACCACAATAACCCCCTAGCTTCACCTCTCGTGACTTCAAACTTGACATAATCTGACCAGAGGTTAGGTTAGGCCACGTATTGACCAGTTTTGGTCCTTTGCGATACCTGATGTAGTTCAGTTGCTAGGTCCAAGAGAAGTAGTCATCCTTTAAGAAGCCTGCGCTTGACGCGGATTTTAACAGACTCTGTCTCATTAACGATACCTCCTCCACTGAATCATACCGTGGGAAAGCAGATGCTTACAGCGTAGTCTTGCTAATGCGGGACAAGTGCACAAGAAATGCTCGACAAACTTGATCCCAATTGACGTATAGTTAGATTTCGCTTGACCACTAGTTGCACCACAAATGTTCTCCAGCTTCATAGCTAGTTTGATTTGGAATGATCCCTAAATTACAACGAACGGGCGCTTTCTAAGAAGTGAGTTTTGTCAGGAGTATTTTTGGCAGCAATTTAAAGTTTTGAAGCATTCTTAAAGATAGTAACGCACCATTGCACGCTAAATTTCACTTATTAATTATTTCGCAATCAATTTAAACAACCCACGCACACTTTTTGTTAGATCTACTAGCAAAATAGAACACTACCGCCATGCGCCAACACGCCTATGCATGCTTATGACAAACAAAACAGAAAGAAAGAACGCTAAACTCATCTCATCAGCAAATTTAATTTTCCTATAAGAAACTTTTTCTTTTTTTCATTACTTTTATCTCCTTTGATTGCACACTTTCCATCTGTTTACCACTGCTTTTATGTGGCTATACGGAGTTAATGCATTCGTTGTTGTTGTTGCTATTGTTTGCTTATTGTTTCAGCAACAAATGTTGCTACTTTACCGCCACAGCTATTACACATACATACATATTTATGGTCTAATGCTTAACTTCGGCCGTACGTCCGCCCACCAAAAGTAATGAAAGGAAATTATTATTATCTTTTTTTGCGCTAGTTACTATTTTCTTTTCTTTACTTCTATTTATTTTTTTTTTTTCTTTTCTTATCTTTTCTTTTCCACTCACTTATCTCAGTGCTTATTTCTTTTTTTTTGTTTTTGCTCTACCTTCGTAATTACAATTTCTGTATCGAAGACTTTATAGCGTAAAGTGGGTAGTTGTATGGCGATGCGCGCTCTGCTAGGCTTCGTTGTGCCTTCTTCTACTCATTCATTTCAAGCAGCAGGAATTAATTTTCTGCTATGCTTCCTTTCAGCGGCAGTGACTGTGGCGACAGCGTCAAATATTTTCTATGCACACGCTAACGTCGCTATTACGACTGCCTGCGCCATTTCCGTCATAACCCGTTCGGCATAGAAACTATCTACATATATACTTGTGCATAAGTGCACATATGTATATGCCATATGAAATGTTCCCTGTATCGTTATGAATTGCAACCGTGGACGCAGCCGAGAAGCATAGCGATGCTTTGTCATTTTTGTCATCTTCACTAGCGGAAATGTCGGTGATAATTCTCTCAGCGCGACGGACGGATGCATGTCTCCACGCGCAGCGTCGGCAAAACGGCGGTATCATAGCACGACCACGACCACCAGCACTATTTCCTTGTGCGCCGCCTCTTTCCTTTTGTGCTGCAAATTGTATCCTTTAGTTGGTGCAGGTACACGCGCCATAGAAGCCAACCAGCAGTTGTCAGCACACTTTGGTTGTGGTCGCTTTTGTCATTTTTGCTTTATTGCTGTGGCCAACCTGCTACTTCAGCATGAGAAAAAGCTACTTTGCGCGCTTTAATCCACGGCAATCATAGCAATCAAGGTACAAAAAACCCGATTCATGTGATTATCAGCATTATCATTACCATTTGCGTCCACGGCATCTTCAGCAGGTGCTTTCATAATTTCAGCGTTTATGGTGTAAATGAACCATTCCAAACGCCGACGAAGGCGCCATGAAGAAAACGAAGAAGAAACAGCGCAAAAAAGCTTAAAAGAAATATTTCATCATAGTTTTCATGCAGTCAGCGAAATTATGGAGTGCACGGCATAAGAGTAAAGTGTGCAACAATAAAAAAGTCTGAATACTTTCCACGCCACTCACATACTTTTCGGGGTATTTAACTTTATGAAAATAGTTTTCCTCCGACGTTTCTTCTGTACGTGTGTTGCACGTGTCCCAGCTCGCTGCACATAACCACAGCAAGACGTAATCATACCGTTATACATACATATGTATGCGGCACCTTTAGCAGCTACACACCACATACAAAGCATTGCTGCCGCCATCCAGTACAAGTGCACAGTGTTGCGGCTACACCCACTTTATTGAATAAGCTCGCACAATATGGTTTTCATATGAGCATGAACAACTAAAAAACCGACAATTACAGTTTGGTGTGAGTGTATGCGCGCCACAATTTTTATTCATATAGGCTTACTGCGAAAAACTGTAGATATTTTCATGCATACCTATTTTACACAGTACATCACTTAAGTCCACCTCATTTAAATTCACTTGCCAATACTCAATTGCAGGCAGCATTCATACAATATTTTGAGCTACTTGTGCCTATCCACATGCTTATATATATGTGCTCGCACCCAAGCGTTTTATAGACAGTTGAATGGCATTGACAGTGTGTAGAGGCATTACAAGACGGCAGTTGCAGCAAAGCATTGTAATTTTTTAAAGCCTGACTCTGCAGCACCACTTTGCTTTGTTTCGCAGTTGGCCATGCAGGTGTTCAAACGACCCAACCACCGCCTACCACCCAACAACGTCAGCAGCGTTTTATACTGGTGCATAGCTGGAATTCTCTTCAACCCATCTTTATTTTATTTACTGTGCTGAGTTTGAAGTACTGTTTTATTTTCTGCTTTTTGGTAGTGAAGTGTGAATGCACTTAACGCTAGAGAGTTTGAGTATGAATTGCTCTTCGATGAAAGTAAATAAAATCGTTGAAGGAATAGTGAAAAGCAATTATGAAAATATTTCGTTTTAATTAAATTTGATATTTACTTAATTTTGAACTGCCTCGAAGGTGGGAAAAGTTTTGAGGTAATATGCTTTGGTACAACTAATGCTATATTTATAGCTGAGAAGCACAAAAAGCATAAAAATTACTTTACATTTTTAGACACATACAACTATGTACCTATATCTATATCAAGTCGCTTCTAAAGTTCGCAAAAAGTGTTGACGTTCTGTACGCCAAATACTTCAGCTCAAATTAGACTGAACCTCCATCTGGCATTATTGAGGACCAGTAGGTCTATGTATGGCGTGACAGCCGGCCGGAGGGGGTGTGTCCTCATCGCCATGATTTCTACCCTCATGGTCATCTGAAAAAAAAACCTGCTATCTCAAGAAGCTACAAAACGGATTTTTTTTCACAGAATGGCGGCTACTCAAAAATAAATATCGATTTTTTCACTCATTTTTTAACTTTGTCAAATTGTTTAGTAATTTTACAAACTTAAATTTTTCATTTTTTGTTGCTTCCTGTGATAGAGATCTCTTTAAAGAATATTCATACATTTTCGGGTGATTAAAATTTGAGGCAAGTGCATCGAAAAAAGTAGTTTCGATAAAAACTCGTTTGAAGTTTCGTCCACAGCTCCAACCGGCCCATTTTACATGACTCTAAAACTACTATAACTTTCGATAAAATCAGAGTTTTGAAAAATCAATTTAGGGAGATATTCTTGAATATCCAAACTATTGAATTATATAAAAACAAAAAACAATTTTTGTTTTTTTTTAAATTTCTAGACTAAAATACTCCCTTAGAGCGTTTTCGTGTGAATTAAAAATAATCGACTTTTTTCATATTTCGAAAAAATAAAATAAGTTTTTGAGCTACAGCTTTCTAACTGGACTATCAAAGTGCTGCCAGGCCAAATAATTTAACTTTTTAGGTTAAAATTCACCTATTATTTAATGTTTGAGTTCAGTTTAAATCCAGGTGCGAGACAATTTATCATCATTAATGAACTGTTGACAGCAATTTTTAGTAAGCCAAAAGCCGTTAATAATAAATAATTTTTCGAAACCTTTATATGCCAACATGAATAATTGATGATGGCTGAATGAAATAAATTCAACAATATTCACATTTACGTAATTAAATATTTACATGCAAGCAAAAATTAAAATGGAAATTTTAAACTAATAAGTATATACCATACGTATTAATTTCAATTCATTTTTTAAGCATAAATATTAACACACGAACAAAAGTGTTATAAATATACATATACATATTTATATACCTAGGAGCTTATATATTAAAACATTAAAACGAGTTAAAGGACTAATTGGAAGTCCATGCAAATCAATCGTGCAAAAAGCACTTTATTCTTTCTAAATATGGAGATATATACACTTTGCATCTACATACAATATCCAATAAGATCTATACACTTTGTATCTACTTACATGTATACCAAACTATCCATACCTATGGGAAGTTTTCCGAGCATTTTTCAGGCAGAAGACTTTGCCATAAGTCGGTGCATAGAGATAAAACTCCAACGCAACTATCGCAAGGAATATATAACCATATTTAGCGATAGTCAAGCGGTACTTAAAACAATATCTGCCAAGAGCTGAAATCGTTACTGTAAAGAGTAGGCTAAAAACGGTATTGGCAACAACTCGAAGGCATTCATCATATCATTATCGCCTTACCAACATCTAGCAGTATATTGGAATTTATCAATATGCTGGGGCTAGGGCTTTTGTGATTTAGGAGAGGGCACAATAGACCTAAGGTGGGGGTGCAATCCTCATCAACATATATATCTTATCTTATTTTGTTTTGCATGCATTTAAACCAATTTTTGAAGCATTCTGATTGAGGTATCTCAAAACATGCATTCCGAACGCATCAACCGCCTCTTCAGGTATCTTAAGTTGCCAGATTGCAACACTAGGATAACTAACTATTTAAGACATTGATTTACTGTATTGTTTTTACAGGTAAAAACTATCGAAATAAAAAAAAAAAAAAACGATTTTTTTAAGCATTTCACACTAGGTGTGGCACCTTAAATAAACTGTCGTAGACATTTTTAGATTTTCTGTTATTTGTACAATTGTTTTCAATTTCTTAAACATTTAATTGCCAATCGACGCTTAACCTAAGAACTTACGCTGTGATCGGCTAAATTAACCCATTGACTTTAGATGTTAACACATTGCACAGAGTCAAGCAACGAGCAACAGATGAGTAAGCAATATTACGGACGAAAAGCAGAATTAAGAATAAAGAAACAAGCATCGAAAATAAACAAAAACAAAAAAAAAACAACAACGAAAAATAAAGTGTACCACTCACTGCTTTAATCAAGTTCAAGAAACCAGTTCGGAAGCAACAAGCGTCAAGCGTCATTTCAAATACCAACCGTCACACTGCTGATCAGCTGGCTTATTTCGTTGACGTTGCTTTGTGGATACCTTTATTGGTTGTGGAGCAGAGAGTGGGAGTGCTAAAGTAAGTGTGGAAAGCAATGCATAGAATGCTGGAAGTGCATACATACGATTATGTATGTGTGGGTACTGAAACACTTGATTACTCAACATCATTCAATGGAGTTACAAAGCAAATAGGTAAAGGTTTTTCAACACATACAAGTATATGTACATACATATGTATGTATGTTCAAGTGCATGTACTGTATCGTGTATTGACTTATTGAAGCGCTAATTTGCTGTTTTTCAATTACAGTAGGTAGATAGCAGTCGCAGCCCAACAAACAGACATACACATGTATGTACCTACTTAACAACAAACAAATAAACTCGAAGCTGCAGTGAAGAGCGCACAAGAGTACCGCAGAGCGCCAGTGAGCTGGGTACTGAATAGGGTCTATAGTAGTAAACTTCGTGTAGGGAAACCGGCTACAAGTGTGCAGTCAACACATGCACATACAATACATACACATACATTCGCACATGTGGGCACGAAGGGACGGTACTTGCTGTTAAACAAAAATGAGTATTAAGTAGCAATAAAAAATGAATAAAATGATAATGATCAACTAATGCCGGCCGTTTCATTTCGCTTCGTTTCGCTGTTGTACATATAGAGTCTAGTACTGGCGAATCAGTTCGAAAGTGAAGCGCAAACGAATCGAAAGCAACAAGTTGCTGTTGTCGCAGTCACAAACGCTTTCGTTGTTGGTTTATTTAGCAGAAATAAGTTGAATGTTGCCGTTGCTGTTTGTGCGCTTGTCAACGTAAATTTCGTGCAAATAAAACGTAACGCTGTGAATGTGTGTGTTTATATCGGCCGTTAAATTTTCATTATTATTGCTGCAAATGCGGGTTGGAATGGGTGCATTTTTGTCGGTCACAAAGTGTATGTAGCTTTGGCGGTTCATTGTGAACTAGAAACATGCAAAAACACATACGCATACATATATAATTTTGCTTTTTTTACAATGCCAAGAAAAAGTATAAATGTAGTTAACGTTTTCCATCTGTTTTGTAATTAGCAATGAAACGTGACGTATAAATTTATAATATATTGTATTGATGTGCGGTTTGATTAAGCTTGTATGATTCATAAAAATAAACGGTATACGCGATACAATGTAAAAAGGGGAGATCAAAAATTGCATGTGAAATAAAAATAGGTGTGAAAAATAGTGCGAAAATGTGTAAAATAAAAAATTAAAATAATCATATGTTTTTATGAATTTCGAGAAATAAAAAAATCGTATATTGTAAATTAATTAAAAATAAAATAAATAGTTCAACAAATGTAACGCTGCCTCTAAAAAGCCAAAATTTTTTTCAATATTAAAAAAATCATATAGATAAATTTGAAAAAAATATTAATAATAGAAATTAGTAATAAATAATCAAAATAATAAAAATATAAGATATAAAGATAAGATAATTAAAGATAATAATTAATATAATTTAATAATTAAAATAATTAAAAAAAATAGTGAAAAAGAAAAAAATAGTCATAAATTAAAAATAAAATAAATAGTTTAACAAATTTAACGCTTCCGCTAAAAAGCGCAAAATAGTCTTCAGTATTAAAAAAATCGTATAAATTAAATAAAAAAACATATAATAGAAATTAATAATAAATAATAAAATGAATAACAAATAAAAAATATAAAATAATTAAAAAAATAAAATATGTAGTGAAGTAGAAAAAAATTATTTGTTTTTATATTTTCCAAACTCAACGCGTTCGCCAAATATTTTCTGGTTCCTTTAATTAGTTAGTAGCACAACAAATAAAATATTTTGCATTTATATGAAGCCAACTACAACATTTTGTCAAAAATTAAAAGTTTCACTTAAGAATGGGGAAGGGCACAGTAGACCTAAGGTCACGGTGTATTCCTCATTTATTAATCTAAGAATAGGCAAATATTGTACAGTATTGTGAAGAAAGTGCACAGTTCCAAACTAAGTTTCTGCAAAATATTACATTTTTGTGAAGCCAACTACAACATTTCGTCAAAAATTAAAAAATTGCACTTAAAAATTGGCAAATATTGCACAGTATTGTGAAAAAAAGTGCACAGTTCCAAACTGTATTTGTGCAAAATCGGTTGATTAACAAATATCTATGTTTTTCCTCTCGTTTTAGCAACGTTTATTGTCACAAAATTAAAGAAAACCTAACCAAACGAAATAAATATATTTAACTAACGACGGAAATTTATATTTACACAATTTCCGAAAAATCAACACAAAAGTATTAAAACAACGACTGAGTTTAGAATACATACATAAGCATACCAAAGAATTACGCCGATTCTTGTCATTACGCTAAATCTAAAATAACGACATACATATAAATTTATGCGTCATGCCTTCACCGACAAAATCGCTAAACCAACGCGATCGTATACGTGATCCTCGAGAAGACATCCTGCTCGAAACAAATTTCGAAGATGATGGCATATTAACACGTGCCTACAACAACAATCCATACAATGGGGGCACAGCAATACACAATCGTCGACGCAGCACCTACCGTTCAGATCACTCTTTGGATCGCTATACCGAGCGTGGTGGCGATGAAGGTAAATCTAAATGGCGGCTTCTCACATATGCAAGCATACGTATAGTTGTGCACTGATTTTTAGCGTTAAATTGTTGCTACAATTATAGTAATATACACCGCTTAAACTAGCTACTGGCACAAAAACAAACGTGTTTGCATATTTTTAAGCAGTTCTTTTTCTTTGTTGCAAAATTGCGTAATTTGAAAGTCGTGTAATTTAGACGTTTGTAATATGACACTTGCAGTTAGTGTTAAGTGCTCAAATTTTACGCCTTACGACGTCACAATTTGTATGCTTCTATTGTTGTTGGCATAATTTCGACCTTCTGTTGACACACTTTATTACAACGCTGCTAGAATGCTAGTATTTCAGTGCGTGTGTGTGATTTTATATTTAATATTTTATAGTTTGACGCCTTGTTCTGAGGTCATTAGGTTAATTCGCCTTCTGTTATGAATATTTTTGTTGTTGTTACACAGTCGCATTATTTTCTTTTAATTTTGCTAAGAAATTGCACTTTTACGTTCACAATGTTTTGTATTTTTTGTAATTAACCCACAGTTATTCCAATTTTTCCCAGCCTTTTCACTCTCTTTCATGTTTTACTCAATAATTCGCTTTACCTTAACTTTACTATTTACTTTATTGTCCCCATTCAATACCTACCGTGTTTTTTTCATTATCTAATATTTCCTCATTCTTATTATCTCTTTGTTATCACACAACCCATTTGCCAACAAACCGCAATACCCCTTCTCTATCTTATCATCGCATTAGTTATCGCACTCCACACAATCAGAAGCATAGCAATAAATTTCAACATATTTTCTTTACTCTCCCCCAAAATGTAAAACTGTTTTAGCTCGTAGGCTTTCGTATCCCCAAACACATATACTACATACTCGTACTATACATATACACATACATTTTCACTTACATACCTATACAGATTATATACATTTGTATAGTAATCGCGTTACAAACTTTCCTCGATGCGTATCACATCAATTTTGTGCTCGTCTGATCCAATACTTATATTGAGTCACTTGCAAGCAACTCCCCAGCTTGCTGAAATGAATCTCCAGCTTTTGTTAAGGTGCCTTAGCACACAAGCTAGTCGACGCCAACAGCTGCTGTAGCCTGTGTATATGGCCTTTGATATGAGCACGCATTAATACAATTTGTTTTGCTGCAATAATTATTTTATTTACACCGTGAGAAACGAAAAATTTCTGTGAATTTGACTAGATGATTCATCGAACGTGTGTTTAAAGCGTACATTATCTGTAGGTAGGTGTGCATATTAGTCAGCAGCAAAAATTTCAGATAAAAATGTTGAATGGAATTAATTTAAGTGTAACGAGTTGGTGGTCAATGATGTCATTGGGACTAACATTTATTCCTATTATTAGTGCTTTCATAGTGAATTTTCATATTTTATTACTAAGACTACTGATATTAATTATTATAAGCTTAAATGCCACAATAAACTCGAGACCACATACCCTCACGTTTTATTTGGAAGGTACGGTTTCAGGTCACACTAAAAGAGAGTGGAAGACCCAATAGCATGCGGCTCACCAGTGGAACTTACATCATCTACTCAGACAGATCAAAAATGGCTAATGGAGTGGAAGCTGGAAAATATGATTATGGTATCTCCCAGGCGGAAGTCTTTGCGGTCAGGAAAGCGGCTTAGGTAGCAAACATCGTAAGAGACAGCATAAAAGACATATATATAGTTGTATACGGCGATAATCAGGTGGCAACTAAGGCAATAATTTCACATCGCATTACGTCAAAGAACGTCCTTCGAAACAGAGAGGCAGTATATGTAGCGGCTGCTGGAAATCGGCTGCATATATACAGGATTCCAGTTCACAAAAGAATTCCGGGAAGCGAAATAGCTCGTATTATGCTAAAAGAGCCATCCGCCTGGCTACCGAACAAGTACAGAAATACTTAAGTCTCTAAAAACGACATACAATAAAATTTTTGAAAGAACTGACTGACGGAACAAAGCGAGATGAAATGCTTTAAGTACAAGAGCTCCGTAGCAAAACTCAAATACTTTTTACTCACACGATCTGGAAAGGACTGCCGGACGGTTGTTGACCTCTTGACTGGCATCACATGCGGCCAGATGGGCATAAGTCACAACGATACATGCAGAAAGTGCTGGGAATCTGTCCAGCATTCTATATGACGAATACTTCACTAAAACTAACTTAAAATTAGCCTATAATTAACCAGAACCTACATCAGGCATTACAAAAAACCAGTATGTCTATGTATAGCGTGACAGCCGGACAATATAAACTAAACAAAAAACAAAACTTTAAAGTCCAATTTTTGACCTAAGGTAAACTTATTATTAAGCTTAAAATACGCATGTAATGCTACGCGTCCTTGAGCATAGGCTGTTTCATAGTTAAATTTCCAACTTTAATTTCTTTCAGTGCACTTTTCATTATAATTATGCTATCTCTGCCTGTAGTCATCACTTTGGCAGTTGTTTTGTGCTCAATTCTAAATGTGAAACTTTATTAGCAGACAACAGTAGTTGTAGTCAATGAAATCACCCACAATTAGTCTTCACAATTGCCGACATTAGTTGACTTATAATTGCTTAACTTGGTCCATTGTTGAACTTAAGGGTCAATTATGTGATGTTTGTCAGTGTGATTGAATTACATTGAAAACAAATAGTGTGCCCACACAGATCCACACATAAAACCACTTGTGCGTGCATATGTTTCAAGTACTCTCAGGCAAAAGTGCAGAGTTGAAGACACCACTTATGCTTTTGCATAAGCGCTAGCTTAAATAACATATAAATAATATACTTATGTATATGGTAAATGTAGATGTATATAATTAAAGTTGGCTAAATCTGGATTTACGCCACACAAAGTGCAGTTAACTGCGCGTACTTAAGTATAAGTGATGTATAGACAGCTATATAAATCAGTTAGTATAATTGTGGTCATTGTTATTATTGCTTTAAGTGCTCTCGCGTGTATCATAGAGCTGTCTATATTTTGACTAATTATTTTGGTAACTTAATATATTGCGTTAAATTGCTGCATTTAGTGCTTAATATAGTTTAATTGGAATTTGCTTGATTAGTCTGAAATTTTAGTACAAATATTTCAGTAATGATTTGGAAGTTTTAATTATATTCTCCTGATTTTTTTAATAGATAAATTTTTTTCTTCAGATTTGTTAATAACATTTTAGCGAAAAAGTTCCGCTGTTTGCATATACTACATGTAGAGTAACTTATTATTATTTCATTGGAGCCTTACTGGCACAACTATGTATGTGAGAGTCTAAAGAAAGCGAAAGATGGCACTTATTGGTAGTACTGGTAGAAACTATTGAAGGAGAGGAGTAGTGTGAGCTTCTTTACGGTTGGGTCAAAGCTTAGAAGGAAGGTTGGTGGAGGCGTATATTGTCAGGAACGCTCTATCAACTTCAGTTTCAGACTTTCTGACTATTTCAGTCTTTAGGGTAGCAGTAGAATTACTGCTCCGGAGGGCAGTCACCTTCAGATAAATAACTACATTTGTGGGTGCTTGACCGCAGGAGGTCGCAGTCAACTGTAAAGCTGATGAACTGGCAAGAAAGGGTAACCCAGTTCTACCATTAGTTGAATGAGAACGGGGCAGTGTTCCCCAATTGATCGCAAGAGATCAAGTGAGCTATTTTTCCTCAGTAAAACCTTTCCTTAGCTGTGAGCTTCTCTTTGTAAGGTTGAGAATTTTATCAGACGACGGCTGCAGAAGCTGTATGCAAGACGACGATATGGAAAGATATCAGCACTTCCTTCTTAATTTTCTTCGTTTGCGACTCAAACATTTGGGAACTCAAACTTTCAGATATCCTACAACATATGGGAATGGAGATTTAAAGTGTGCGCAAATTTTTATTGTAGTCGAAGTGCGTTCAGTGGTTCAACCTAACCTAACCTCACCTAATGACCTCCGATGTTTATGAATGTTTTAGGCCTGCCAAGTAATCGGTCCAGCAAATTCACCATTTAAAAGGTCCATTTTTGAGAAAAACATATTTAAAGATAAGCTGATTGCGCCCATTGAACTGAGCGATGATAGAAGGCTGTAACCCGAAAACTGTTTGAGACATCGATTTAAAATTATAATAAGTTATTTTTTAAGCTTTGATTTATCAACTTAATGACGGCATTATTCATTTAAAAGTGAGTGAAATTAAATTAATTTATCATGCGCAAAACCACAAAGCATTTCATCGTACGCCACAACTCAATTCAATTAAGCATTTATCTTAAATGCAATTACCGCTATAGATATATATGTGCATGTAAATATATAACAAAATGTCCCATTTGCATTATATAATTATATACACAATCGAAGTAAATGCGTGGAAAAAGCGAAGAAAGTGATTTTATTTAAGCAATGGACAATTTCAGATGCAAACCGCAAATAATTCACCAAGCAATCATTAAAAACGCCTGCCACATTACGCGCAAACTAAGAAAGTAAACAACAACAACAAGAGCAGCAGTATACTTAGAGCAAACAAAAACACCGACGCACCGATGTACTGATAAACCAGCAAACGAACAAAACGTTGAAAGCATACAATTGAGCTTCAATAGCGATTGCAAATAACAACAGCAACAACACTAAGCAATGCCATCATCAAAAACACTCAGCACCAAAAACACCGTCATGCTCCAACTAAATGATATCTTTCTACTGATATTTTCAATACTACGATGCTTATTATTTATACGCTTGACTGGCGGCGGAGGACGGGGGTAACAGCACAGCACGATTACGATTCTCCCATTTTTCATGCCCAAAGTGTGATTACCGTGCGCACTGTTAGACGCAGGCTAGCAATTTCGCCCATTTGTCTGACTGCCTGTCTGTCTGTCTGGCATTGTAGAACTGCAAAACGAGTTCGCACACAATTGATTTCCTTCCGTTTTGTGACACGTCGTAATGTACATATGTGCGTTGCATACTTAAGTAAGCGCTGCTGGTGGATTGGGAGTACTGGTTTGCACCTCTTTATATACACAGTACAGCGAAAGGAGAAGATGTTGTGATAAGAGGTTGCTAGACAGACATGCAAGCAAATGGTGAAATCAACAAACAACAAAATAAAACAAATATTAAGTAAGCTGACAGATAAACAAAAACAGTTATATAAATATATACACATGTATTTACAAACAATCGGCCGGTACTCAAGGCAGGATGTATAAATCGGAAATATTTAGGTATTATCTTTTTTCAAATTAAAAGCGCTTTTTCAACCGAAATATTGAAGAATTATTATTAAATAATCAATTAATTAATTAAATATTTCATTTGAAAGTAAATCTTTAAAGTATTAAAAATTTATTCGAATATCTCATATTTCAATTTTGTTGAAGAAATGTTTAGTTTTGTGGTAACATATCTCTCAAATTTTCAACACAGAGCGACCGTGTAGGTTTTTAAAATCAGAAATAAGAAAATTTGTAATGTAAGTATTGTTTTTTTTTTTTGTTTTAGTTAAAAATCATTATATTTATGATATGTAATATCGGAAAAATATTAAATCGACCTTCAATTAGTTATTACTGATATCAACGTTAAAGCTTCGTTCGAAGTGTAATAATTCATTGAAATTTAAATTCTTCTTCATTGACACTTTTTCCCCACAAGGAACACCGCTGAAAATGTAACATATTTAAACACCAATACTTGCATATTTAAGGTGTTAAATTGCACACAAATCCGAGGAAACAAACACCTGCTGTCGCGCTGCCCTGCAATTACTTGAGTAACAATAGCCAAGCTGACATTCGTGTTTTATGCCGCCATTTAAACTCTGCTGCTCCCACTTGTGTATGAAACATGCAGATGAATGGATATGTATATATGTATGTACATATACATACATACTTGTACGTTAGTGCTGTAGCCATCAATGTTGTTTTTGTGGCGCATGCAGGGCTGCTGCCATTAACATAGCCATTACCATTACCGACGCCATTTCAAGTAAGCCAACAGGGCAGCATAGAGTCTTTTGACGAATCGACATGCAAATATCATTATTTTAAGGTTATTGGCAAAAGTCCTTTACGCAAAGCATATTTACACATATGGTCATTGAAATAGATACACATCGTTTAATAATTGAATAATTTGTTTTTGGTTAATAAAAACTCAAATATTTCAAATTTATGGTTTCTACTGAACAACATTACATATGTACATAATTACAAATAATTTTGAGTATTTGGCTGAGTTTCTGCTCCTAGTTATATGTGTTGTTGTTGTTGCAGTGACAGAAGACATTCCTGCAGAAATTTTGAGGAATGGTGCCGAGCTGATGACAGTCCTTGACCGCATAAAACACGAGTCCGTTCCGGCTGTTTAGATCCGGCTGTCGTTGAAACGGATTTATTCCTCGATTTATATGGGTCGTTTACCTCGCTGTTGTTTCTGACTTAGGGCAGCTGAGTGTCTTCTCACCGTTTTTCCGTCCGTCAGTTCAAGTGCTATTTCTAAAAGCTGCTAACAGTAATAAAATTTGTATATATGTATGTAATATGGAGTTAGCGCGTTCCTCTTTCAATGACGATATACTTATTCATACAAAGAAAAGTATGTGTGTGTTCTATTTGCCGTTAGATTGCTATCCAAATATGCACAAATGCCGAGAACTCAAACAAACCATTGGTGTTTTGGACGCCTCCACCGCCTAAATATTGTCGCACTAACGACAACCAGCAACAGACAAACCATGGTAAATAACCACCAACGTGACAGCATCATGATCAAAAGTAATAGCTGTGGCAGCCGGAGTAATATCAGCATAAAGCCATCAACAACCGAGTGTCGATGTTGGCCGCTGATTGTGGCTGCACCCTAAACGTAGCAGCCGGCAAATGCACCACTTAACTACATATATGTAAACAAAGTTAAAGTCGACTTTAGATTGGGTAGCGGAATGTATGTGTGTTGCAGTTGCGACTGCCACTCATCGTTCGCTGATCGCCTGGATAATAGTAATCGAATTAGTGACGGCGTAGATGGTGGTAAACTGCCAAACTAAAATGAACGAAAATATTTGCGCCACAAGCAAGAAATTTATTTTTTTTTTGTACGTGGCACATTTTAATGCGACAACAAGTTAAATGGTAGTGCAATTAAATTTTTTTTTGTACAAACGGTAAAAACCATAAACTGAATGTTTTTGACGTTTTATGCGTTTCAAGAATATTTACAGCACTTCATCAGTTGCAGCGCACTTTTGTCTGCACACACACCAAACTCCAAGCAATGATAATGACTCTGTTAACTGTACACAAAAAACTGTGTTCATCTGTCATTATTTGTTTGTTTTTGCATATGTGTGCACTCGCCTTTTGTTTACTTATGTGTGTGTTTGTATGTGTGCATCCTTTTCGCCAATTCGCATTAAATTATGTCCATCAGCAATGTTCATTTCGCGCACAATATTTTACAATTAATTACATTTTATTTGTTTATTACAATGCCATCAGTCGCTTGGAAGCTTTAGTTTTCACACATTTAAATCGCACAGCTGATAATGTTTCATTTTTGCATACGTACAGCCTTTTGTGCCCGATTATTTACGGATAAAATTGCCATTATTTTAAAGGTAATGAAGTAGATTAATACAACGTTTGTTTCGAATTAAGAAGAGTTAATGCATTCGACTGAAATTGTTGGTATGAGAAAAATTAATATGCATTAATAAGCGGCTTAAACTAAGGTAAATTGTGTAAATTATCGCAATTTTAATATCTGAATCATATCTGGAATTTAAAAATTTTCACGATAGATGCTAAAATTCTCACATTGAAGCTTAGCATCAAATTGAAACAAGCTATTGCGTCGTTCAAGTGATTTCGTTTTTTTAGTGCAATTTAACCACAATTTAACTAGTGTAAAATATATTATGAAATTACTACTATGATCAAATTTAAAGGTGAAATTTGTCCATTTCGTCTCCTTCAAGTTAATCCTCTCTTCCAATACACTTATGCCAACGAATTTTCCAGTCATCAAAGCAATTGGAAAAATCCTCCGTCGTGATGGCCATCAGACCCTTCTTCGATTCAGCTTTTATATCCTCAATTGAGTCAAAACGGTGTCCTCGGAGTGGTCATGTGAATTTGCTGAATAGCCAGAAGTTACACGAAGGTAAATCAGTCGAATGCGGTGGTTGCGGCACGAAATTAGTTGAAAATGTGGCGAAATGAGCACGAATAGCTAATGCAGTATGGGATGGTGCATTATCGCACTTCTTTGTTCAATAAATTCAGACATAGTAAAAATCGATCATATTGACTATATCATAGATGTATTACCAACTTACAGAAATTACCGATTCGAAAAACACGCGAAGTGCCAACTTTCAATTTGAATTTTGGTATATAGCTGCAGTTTGATCTTTTGCCAACTTCCATAAGAGAAAATAAATAAAGTTTTTGATCCTTGTAGGCAAAAGGGGTCCGAGTGGATTTCGACATCCTTTACATTTTTGTAAAAAACCAAATTTTCGTCACCAGTAACGATGCGCTTCACAAAATGGATCCCTTCTTTGACGTTTGATAAGCAAGTTACGGTCGTTAATGCGACGAAGCAAATTTCGTTCTGTAAGAACATGAGAATGCCATATACCAAGCTTCGAAATTAATGCTTGACATTTCATGTATTTGTGAACGGTGAGCTAGATAAATTTAATCTTTCAGCAGTCTCTCGAGTTGTTATTCGATGATACCATGCACATCACACAATCTTTTCCATGCTTGAGCTGCATTTTTACACTTTTGATAGTGAAACAGTAAGATATGTCGAAGAATATGTTTTCGATTTTTCATCTTCGCATCAAACGAAAACTATTCTAAAAAATTTAAGGAATTTTTTTACAAAGAAGCCTAACTTATTACTTGCTCAAACATATGAGCGGTTAAGTGGTTCAGTTCGAAGTTGACTGCAAAAAAATTCAATAGGTCTAACTATTGGTACGTAACTAAATTACTCAGTGAACGACCCAATAGCTATATTAGACTAACCGATAAAGAACATGAAAACATTTTTATGCGCTTTTATGCTAAAATAAGTAAAACCAAAGTTAACATTTCTTCTTGTTTTCTTTTCTTAAGCTAAATAACTTTTAAACCGCCCTCGGGATTATGCCATGCTATAAAATAATGACAGCAAATAAAAGCTTTACATGTTTAAAAAGTTATGCATTATCTAAAATTTATGAATATTTATATACAAGCAAGTTTAGTCTAAACTTATATCCACACAGAGCACAGCCTTCAATACATTATGTTCAGAGCTTATTTTACCAAACACTCATAATTTCATCCGAACATGTTACATTACAATGATTAAGTATGTATAATAATTCTGTCATTTACACAAAAAAAAAATACACTTCTTGATTGACGTGGGTGTCCCGAGAGCATACCAAGGGACCAATATCCACATTAGCTAACTTCATATTTTCTGTATTTTTCACTTTCTCTTTTTAATTTGCTCCACAATTGAGTCAAAGGAGCCCAACACATCAAAGCAATACAATGTAATCTCGTACAACAGATGGCTTGCTTTGAGAACACAATACTTATTGTGGTGTATTCAAATGTTGCCATTTTCTGAAATTTAAGCCAATTTCATATACAGATAAACATACATGCAAATTTCAGCTTTTCATAACATACACATATATGTATGTACATATGTATGCTCATACAGATGGTGTGTACATAGTAATTTTCGTAAGCACACGTTTGCCTTTGCCTTACGCACACCAATAATGGATGTAAGCCATCAGGCAGCAGTTCAACCCATTCGGTGAGCAATCAATCTAGTCTGACAAATCTCAATGCACGCAAAAGTTAAACGGAGAGAGCATATGTAAGAGAATTGGCTTGGCATACAAAAAGGATTCATGTACATCCTTTATTGTATGTGTATACTTTTATGAAAACGCTTACGAAGGCAAAACTCATTCGACTATACGTAGGTATATATATGTACCATAGTTTGATTAAAAAATGCACAAACTACATAACGACCCATTAAAATTCTTACAAAAAGCTTTTGACTTCAACTATGTCGTTAAGAAATCGTTACGCTACAGATCTTATAATACAATTTCATTTTGTTTTGCCCCCAACAAAAGAAGCTTCGACTGCACCGAAGCTACAATACCCATCACAAGCATATTTCTTATAGCAAAAAAGGGAATAAAATTCTGTGTTTTGAACGGTGCTTAGATGACCCTCGCGCCGTGATGTTATGTAGTTTAACAGTCGCTAGGTGATTTCGCGGGAAGCTGGCTGCTAGTTGGTGCTATAAAAGAAACGCGTGCCTGGCCAGTGCTTAGGTGATCCTCGCGCCGTGATGTTATGTAGTTTAACAGTCGCTAGGTGATTTCGCGGGAAGCTGGCTGCCAGCTGGCGCTATAAAGGAAACGCAGGCACCATGCCGTGATGTTATGTAGTTTAACAGTCGCTAGGTGATTTCGCGGGAAGCTGGCTGCCAGCTGGCGCTATAAAAGAAACGCAGGCACCGTGCCTGGCCAGTGCTCCGGTAACTGTTGCGCCGTGATGTTATGTAGTTTAACAGTAGCATGATGATTCCGCGGGAAGCTGGCTGCTAGTTGGCTCTATAAAAGAAACGCAGGCACCGTGCCTGGACAGTGCTTAGATGACTTTCGCGCCGTGATGTTATGTAGTTTAACAGTAGCATGATGATTCCGCCGGAAGCTGCCGCTATAAAGGAAACGCAAGCACCATGCCTGGCCAGTGCTTAGATGACTCTCGCGCCGCGATGTCATGTAGTTTAACAGTCGCTAGGTGATTTCGCGGGAAGCTGGCTGCCAGCTGGCGCTATAAAGGAAACGCAGGCACCATGCCTGGCCAGTGCTTAGATGACTCTCGCGCCGCGATGTCATGTAGTTTAACAGTCGCTAGGTGATTTCGCGGGAAGCTGGCTGCCAGCTGGCGCTATAAAAGAAACGCAGGCACCGTGCTTGGCCAGTGCTTAGATGACCCTCGCGCAGTGATGTTATGTAGCTTAATAGTAGCATGATAATTCCGCGGAAAGCTGGTTGCTAGTTAGCGCTATAAAAGAAACGCGTGCTTGGCCAGTGCTTAGGTGATCATCACGTAGTTTAACAGTCGCATGATGATTCCGCGGGAAGCTGGCTGCTAGTTGGCTCTATAAAAGAAACGCAGGCACCGTGCCTGGCCAGTGCTTAGATGACTTTCGCGCCGTGATGTTATGTAGTTTAACAGTAGCATGATGATTCCGCGGGAAGCTGGCTGCTAGTTGGCGCTATAAAAGAAACGCAGGCACCGTGCCTGGACAGTGCTTAGATGACTTTCGCGCCGTGATGTTATGTAGTTTAACAGTAGCATGATGATTCCGCCGGAAGCTGCCGCTATAAAAGAAACGCAGGCACCGTGCCTGGCCAGTGCTTAGATGACTTTCGCGCTGTGATGTTATATAGTTTAACAGTGGCATGATGATTCCGCGGGAAGCTGGCTGCCAGCTGGCGCTATAAAGGAAACGCAGGCACCATGCCTGGCCAGTGCTTAGATGACTCTCGCGCCGCGATGTCATGTAGTTTAACAGTCGCTAGGTGATTTCGCGGGAAGCTGGCTGCCAGCTGGCGCTATAAAAGAAACGCAGGCACCGTGCCTGGCCAGTGCTCCGGTAACTGTTGCGTCGTGATGTTATGTAGTTTAACAGTAGCATGATGATTCCGCGGGAAGCTGGCTGCTAGTTGGCTCTATAAAAGAAACGCAGGCACCGTGCTTGGCCAGTGCTTAGATGACTTTCGCGCCGTGATGTTATGTAGTTTAACAGTAGCATGATGATTCCGCGGGAAGCTGGCGCTATAAAAAAACGCAGGCACCGTGCCTGGCCAGTGCTTAGATGACTTTCGCGCCGCGATGTCATGTAGTTTAACAGTCGCTAGGTGATTTCGCGGGAAGCTGGCTGCCAGCTGGCGCTATAAAAGAAACGCAGGCACCGTGCCTGGCCAGTGCTTACATGACGTTCGCGCCGTGATGTTATGTAGTTTAACAGTAGCATGATGATTCCGCCGGAAGCTGCCGCTATAAAGGAAACGCAGGCACCATGCCTGGCCAGTGCTTAGATGACTCTCGCGCCGCGATGTCATGTAGTTTAACAGTCGCTAGGTGATTTCGCGGGAAGCTGGCTGCCAGCTGGCGCTATAAAAGAAACGCAGGCACCGTGCCTGGCCAGTGCTTACATGACGTTCGCGCCGTGATGTTATGTAGTTTAACAGTAGCATGATGATTCCGCGGGAAGCTGGCGCTATAAAAGAAACGCAGGCACCGTGCCTGGCCAGTGCTTAGATGACTTTCGCGCCGTGATGTTATGTAGTTTAACAGTAGCATGATGATTCCGCGGGAAGCTGGCTGCTAGTTGGCGCTATAAAAGAAACGCAGGCACCGTGCCTGGACAGTGCTTAGATGACTTTCGCGCCGTGATGTTATGTAGTTTAACAGTAGCATGATGATTCCGCGGGAAGCTGGCGCTATAAAGGAAACGCAGGCACCATGCCTGGCCAGTGCTTAGATGACTCTCGCGCCGCGATGTCATGTAGTTTAACAGTCGCTAGGTGATTTCGCGGGAAGCTGGCTGCCAGCTGGCGCTATAAAAGAAACGCAGGCACCGTGCTTGGCCAGTGCTTAGATGACCCTCGCGCAGTGATGTTATGTAGCTTAATAGTAGCATGATAATTCCGCGGAAAGCTGGTTGCTAGTTAGCGCTATAAAAGAAACGCGTGCTTGGCCAGTGCTTAGGTGATCATCACGTAGTTTAACAGTAGCATGATGATTCCGCGGGAAGCTGGCTGCTAGTTGGCGCTATAAAAGAAACGCAGGCACCGTGCCTGGACAGTGCTTAGATGACTTTCGCGCCGTGATGTTATGTAGTTTAACAGTAGCATGATGATTCCGCGGGAAGCTGGCTGCTAGTTGGCGCTATAAAAGAAACGCAGGCACCGTGCTTGGCCAGTGCTTAGATGAAACGCAGGCACCGTGCCTGGCCAGTGCTCCGGTAACTGTTGCGCCGTGATGTTATGTAGTTTAACAGTGGCATGATGATTCCGCGGGAAGCTGGCTGCTAGTTGGCGCTATAAAAGAAACGCAGGCACCGTGCTTGGCCAGTGCTTAGATGACTTTCGCGCCGTGATGTTATGTAGTTTAACAGTAGCATGATGATTCCGCGGGAAGCTGGCTGCTAGTTGGCGCTATAAAAGAAACGCAGGCACCGTGCCTGGCCAGTGCTCCGGTAACTGTTGCGCCGTGATGTTATGTAGTTTAACAGTCGCATGATGATTCCGCGGGAAGCTGGCTGCTAGTTGGCGCTATAAAAGAAACGCAGGCACCGTGCCTGGACAGTGCTTAGATGACTTTCGCGCCGTGATGTTATGTAGTTTAACAGTAGCATGATGATTCCGCGGGAAGCTGGCGCTATAAAAAAACGCAGGCACCGTGCCTGGCCAGTGCTCCGGTAACTGTTGCGCCGTGATGTTATGTAGTTTAACAGTCGCATGATGATTCCGCGGGAAGCTGGCTGCTAGTTGGCGCTATAAAAGAAACGCAGGCACCGTGCTTGGCCAGTGCTTAGATGACCCTCGCGCAGTGATGTTATGTAGCTTAACAGTAGCATGATAATTCCGCGGGAAGCTGGTTGCTAGTTAGCGCTATAAAAGAAACGCGTGCTTGGCCAGTGCTTAGGTGATCATCACGTAGTTTAACAGTCGCATGATGATTCCGCGGGAAGCTGGCTACCAGCTGGCGCTTTATAAGTAAAGCAGGCACTTTGCTTGCCAAATTCTGGAATAGCTCACACTTCGCTATGACTCTTACCGTGATTCCGATCGTTCGATTTTTCCTTCTGGGTGTAACATACTTCGTGGTAAATTTAGTTTACCATGTTAAGGGTATAAATATGCGACACCAAATTAAAAATTGCACGTTTCAATGTGTTTTTCTGAAGCCTCTTTCACAGGCAAAATTCTTTCCTCAAGCTTCTGCAGATATGTTTTGATTTTTTAACGTTTACATTGAAGAGATGTAGAAAAAATTGATATGAAATGAAATTTATGCAAATCAATGAACTGCATTGAAAAGAAATACATGCCTGTACATACATATGTATGCGTTGAAAATGTGTTACAATGTTGCTTTGACTTACATAGATACAAAAAACGGCTTGAGGTTTCAAGAGGAAAAATGTACGCCACCTATTGAACTAAAAGTGCGGGTGGCTTTTGCAACTACCCAATATATGCTCGTAACTATATTGATATGTGGAGGGTATGAATATACATACATAATAAGTGTGTTTTCTGTTTAAGAGTGTTGCTTTTGATGGAAACAAATTGGATTCATATCTTGATACATGCACACTGAGAAGAATATAGGATAGGATATACATGTTGGCGTGCAATTTTGTTTTGTGAATATAAGATTGTGGATTAGCTTAAAGTTTTATTTTCATTTCACTTCATATAAAGATTTGCCAAGGCAAAACATTTTTATTTATTTTTTCTTGAAAATCTTAAATTAAATTATTATTTATTTTTAAATACATATATGTTGTGTCAAATGTGTATATAAACAGCAAAAAAACTGAATAAAATTGAATAAAAAACCTTGAGATGTGCTTCTATATTATTCTGAATAAAGTAAGATCTATTTGCTTAGCCACCGCGAGCAGTATTTTTGTTGTTTTTTTTTTATATTACAAATACAATCTGAAACTTAGATTTTTTTTCGCCTGGAGTTATTACTCACAACATTATTAAACATGCACTTCATACATTAATACAAATTCGATTTTATGATGAAAATGAGCATTGAAATCAAAGTCACTCATACGCACCGTCAAACATCGCTGCAAATATTTTTATAACTATTGGTTTGTACTTTATTGCATTTTCAATATTTAAAGAAATTTATTTCAATTTTTAAATTAATTATTCGATTACTTTGAATGAATACCTACAAATAAAAAAACAAAAAAACTACACGATTTTTCATTATTTATTAACTACGCAAACATGCTTATGCATACCTACGCTGCCTTGCTCCTCCTTTACAACCAATATTAGTCTACTAGAAAACATATTTATTTCTGCAAATATGTACTTATGTATTTATTCGAGCTATGCACACTATCGGTGCACCATGTTCTTGTATTTGAAATATTTTCGTTATTGCGTCTTACGCACTCGAAGCTGCTTACCGGCACAATTTACAATTTCATAGCAAACACATACTACTGTGGTCGATTTTACACTAATTTTTTAACTTTTTGGATTTTTTTTTTTTAATTTACGAATTTTAATTTTTCTTTTTTGTTGCTTGAATTGATATAAAGAATATTCATGACATATTTCAAGTAAATCGGCTGATTTAAAGGCTGATGATAGAACTTAAAATATTGCAACTGCTTCGAGAAAAGTAGTTTCGAGGAAAATTAGTTTAAAGTTTGAAATCATCTAAACCGATACAGTTTCCACAACTCAAAAATGGAGAAAACTTCGGAAATAATTTGAATATTTAAAAATCATATGAAATTATGAAAACAAAGCAAATTTTTTAGACTAGAATACCCCTTAAATTAAACGCATTCTCATATAATGCGCAATCTAGGGTGTGCTTAAAATTCTTTGAAAGGCAATGCCATACAAAACATACACCATATACCGTAATATACAAAAATATGCACACATACCATATTTGAAGCTCTTCTACCGTTTTGTGCCAATTTAATAGTATTGGCAACCCAATCACCGACAATCAGCTTGCAAGCTATTCAAATGCTTTGACTCCTGGCAGCCTCTACATAATGTGATGCGATTTAATACAATTTGTATGGAACACTGAATACCCGCACAATTTTAGCCATTCATACATCACTACTTAGGATCTGAGTCGTGCTGACTCAAATGCCTGGACATAAATATATATGTATACTCGTTTATGCAGTCGCTTAAGTATACCCTTTATGTAGTGTATGTAGTTGTATATATAAACTTAAACTCATGCCACCCCTGTAACTTTGTAACACACTTTCACCGCATTTCTTACCTTCATTACAGGTGACTGCTGTCAATCATGTATGTCCCGCATACCATATGCCACATTAATAGCGACGCTCATGTGCCTGCTTGGCGTCGGCATATTCTGTGGCACGATGTATCGAGGCGCCTCGTTGACGGTGATTATGATGGATCAAGTGTTTCATTTACATCTAATTTGGTGAGTATCTAGTTAAGGCGTTACATAGTTGTAGACTTGTGCGTATGCGGTATGTTCGTTACAAATCTACCGCACTCTAAATATGCTGACCATGCGTAATGGGTCCAAACGCATCTGGTTGTTGTTAATTTCAACCGAAATGTGACAGAGTGACAATATGCGTTAATTACAAATACATCAGCGCTGCTCATTACCGTTGATCTAAGGTATTTCGATGCGCTGGAGTAATATGCAGCTGTTTATTACACTCTTGAGTTTGAGTTTGAGGTGTACCGCCTTACTTTAATTGCGTCTTTAAGCGCGTTAATTACTTGAATTTGCTAAAGACTTCGTCAGAATTTTCTTCATAATATTTTTCACTGAGTTTTGAGAAAGCGCCTACAACGGCTTAAAGCTTCATTAAACTGAAAGTTAATATTAACTTTCAATGAAATATATTATTTCACTACAAACTAACTCTGACAATAAGAAATTATGTATTATAAATATGAAAATTAGAAATAAAAATTAAATAATTAACGCTCTTCGTCATCAAATTTAACCACATACATGATATATAGCTTTTCTATTTTTCACTTTGAAGCTTTTTTCTCTCAATTATGGTGTTATTTTCATTTATTTAATTTATTGGTTTCTTCTCGGAGTAGAATTTTCATTTGCCTTACTGAAATACGTGGTATCGGAGAATCCAGGATCTTTATCACTCTTGATTCCATTAAAATGAACCCCAAAGCCATGATTAGACATATTGTCCTATTACTAATTGGAATATCAAACTTAGTATCAACTGATCAAATTTTACCCGTACCGAACAAAAAAAAAACAATATTTTTACGGTTAGACATTTTGCACTTTATTTTGTAATGTCAACCATTGTACCACCTGATCAAATTTGATCCGGACTGATAAAAAGAATACATTTTCACTGTTGGTCATATTGTCATATTATTGAAAGTAAAGTCGACCTTGGTACAATCTGCTCAATATTGACCCGGACTGCCAAGAAAACTACGTCATTTAATAAAAACCTTTATTGTCACCTTCAAAATAAACCCAATAAAAGAATGTCATGATTAATCTAATTTTTTTTAAACTTCATATAAGCGTCAGCTAGATTGGCTTTCAGTGTCTTGAGTGAATTTCGATTTTTTCGGTTTCGGCTCATTTGCGGAGCGCCATTCGCTAAATGGGTGGACAATTTCGAGGTCATACTCATAAATCGCTTTGATGAAGTTCAGGCTCGCAGACCTACAAGTTTATGGATGATTTGCCTAGAATTTCGATGTATCATTTTTTATATGAAAATTTAATTTAATTTTTTTTATATAAAAACTTTCCAAGAACTTTCAAGCATTGTCCCTAAAACAGATTTTAGTAAAATATTCGGCTTTGGTACCATAGAAGCTTGAATACCTTGTTATAAACCAGAAACTCAGACCGAATGGTTTATAAAACTGCTCCACGAATTCAAGTACTGTTCTTCGAATGGTGACTGAATCAGCCATTATGCTCCAATTAATTTTTTTAACAAAAAAACACCTTATCACTCCGCCTCCTCCAAAATAAAAGACGAAACGCATATTTTATAAATTGTAGATATCACATCTTTTTTATATTACATAAGTGTAATTGTACATAAAATATTTACATAATGCGGACAAACGACATTTTTGTACAAATATAAACTCACTTACATAAAAACCATAGATACCAACGGAAAACCGCTCGGGTATCTCTTCAACTAATGTAACCGACTCTAATTGTGCATTCATTTAATTTTACAGGATTGAAGCGATTCAAATGATTTTCGTCATAATTGCTGCGGGAATGGCGGCGCTTGGCTTCATGATACTCTTCGTTGGTTTCCTCGCAACTGGAGCGACACGGTACAAGGTCTATCGCGCGTGGCGTTCACGAGTGGGTGGACGCATCTCGTGCGCAGTGGTAAGTGAAAAGCAAAAAAAAAAATAAAACAAGTACTACAACAAAACTAAACCAAAAAAAATGTTTGCCAGTCAACTAACCAACCGTTGGAAGACAGCAGCAGACAATGTTTTACAAATACACGCACAGACACACACATACATACATACATACAAGTTAATAACATGAAACAAAGTGAGTCGCATAACTGATTTGGCTGGCAGGAAGAAGTGAAGTTCGTGGCTCAACGCCAATAGACAATCAAAAAAAGTATAAATATTAAGATGATGCGACATTTTCACTGCACCGACAGTGTCTAATGCAAACAAAACAAAGCACGCGAACTTACAGCAAATAATGGAGTAAGAAAGCTTCAGTTTCAATGAACTGACTAGCGAACGAGCGAACTACCAGCTATTGCTTATTTATATAAAAATTCCGACGGCGGCGACATCGACTACTTTTACCGACAATTAGAAACGAATTTCACCCGCGAAAAGTTTCCAAACTTAATTAAGCGTTGATCAAAGACAAAAGAAGTCTGCAATTGAATATTGTCTGCTCATTTTTTTCATTGTAACTTTGCTTGCTTATATAGTAGTTGTAAAGTGAGACGAAATGGCAAAGTTAATTGCAATTATTTACGCTTATGCGTACTTGAAATAGCGTGCAATTGTTTGTTTTTGTTGGTTTGTGAAAATTTACTCCTTTTACTGCCGAGGAAAAATGTCATAATTATTTCGCTTTATTTTCTAATTTTCTTTACAGTTCATGGGCATCACATATCTGCTAAACTTCGTTTGGATATTGATTCTATGCTTCTTGGTCATAGTCACCTTCATCTACACCATGTTCTGGAATATGTGCTCAAGTGTGGAACGTTCGCTCAGCTGCATCGATTTAACACAATTTCGTAAGTAGCACTGTGTGATGTCAGTGGACATCCTTTCCTTTTTGCTGTTGATATTTGAACTCGATCTGAACGGTATAAAAAGGACTCTGTCTAGATTTCGATTGGTCAATTTGAATGCAACTAAATTTTATAGCGCTCCGATCTGAACTGTATGATATATGAGGATTTCTTGTCGAAAGAAATATACGAGGATTAAAGTTAAATCTTTCAGTTTATATGGCAGCATTATGCTATAGTAGTCCGATCAAAAAAAAATTTCCGGAGATTATACCGTTGCTTAGGACAATAACGCCTGTCAAATTTCGTGAGGATATCTTGTCAAATAAAACGATTTCCCTATAAGACCACGCTTTTGATCGTTCAGTTTATATGACAGCTGTATGCTATAGTAGTCCGATCTGAGCAATTTTTATTTATACCGTTGCCTAAGGTAATAATCCCTATCAAATTTCGTGAAGATATGTATCTCGTCAAATAAAAAAGTTTTCCATGTAAGACCTTGTTTTTGATCGGTCAGTTTGTATGGCAGCTATGTATATGCTATAGCAGCACAATCTGAAGAATTTTTCTGAAGATCATACCGTTGTCTTAAACAATAATCCATGTAAAATTTCATAAAGATATTTTGTCAAACAACAAAGTTTTCCATACAAGCTATTGATTCTGATCGTTCAGTTTGTATGACGATCACGATTTAGCCTTCCACAATTAATATATTAACTATTAATTGAAAAACTAATAATATTACTTACTCCAATTAACATACTTTATCCTCCTTTTCTTTCTTACTACTTTCTTCTAGATTTCATGTTCCCGCCAAACACAAAACAGGAGGATATGAAAATCTGCGATAAATATGAGATTAAAGCCTTCTGCAAGGATGGCGTCGAGAATGCCGAAGTCATGTTTATACTCGCTACATTAGCTGCCCTACTCGTCATACTCAGTCTGGTGCACTATCTCATGTGTCTGGCTGCCAATTATGCGCACATCAGAGATCATGAAAAATTCCAAGAATTACAAGAGATTCAAAATCTCAATGAACTCGAGTATAGCGCAACGTCAAAGGATCGTTTCTAGGACATATTTCAGAAGATTCATTTTGAGCTTAAAGAGAAATGAGCGAACAAAGCAGTGGAGAGAAAATTACCACACAAAACTTCATACACGCACACAAACATGCAACACGTACACTTAGAGAAATAAAGCAAAAGAACTGATATAATCCACGAATAACTATGAATAATATAGATAATGGTGTATTATGCACATAAAAACTGAAGATAATGAGTAATACAGTGAATATATACAACAAATTAATTTTAGCAAGGCTATGTGCGCAGCAACGTCACTATTGTAAACTGAAATTTAATGAAGTACTGCGCGCATTAGCTTTCAAACACATCACAAACATGAATTTTCTGAAATTTATACATATGTACATATGTATATTTTAAACTTTTGTTTAAAAATTAACTTAAATTTTTTGAGTTAACATTTAATTTAATAATTTTTTTTTTGTTTTTATTTTATATAATAATTGTGTTATGATTTTCAAAATTTCGTTATTTTTTAAAAAGTGTACGAAAAAATATGTGTAGGTGTACATATTTTGAAAAAAATTTGCCGAAAATTATATTTCATAGTTGAAGTAATTTAATTTTTCACTCTTTTCATGATTTAAAATTTTTTAGCTTTTTTGATAAGTTTTTGATAGATTTCATGTGTTCACTTAATTGAAGTTTGAATTAAGTTACATTAAGCGAATGAATTGTCATTCATAAATTTATGTTTTAATTTAATTAAATTAATAGCAGTTATTTGTGTAAAAAATGCGCAAAAACGCCAAGATACCAGACATATCAGTTTGATTTTATTACTTTAACATTCCAAAAGCAGCAACAAGAATTAAAAGTATGTGTATTTTAGAGCAAACTTTCGCCGTTGTTGCTAAAGTACCGTTAAAACCACATTACTTTAGTTTTATTTAGTTTTTAGTTTATTTAAAAAAAGGTTTGTATGTACATATATACATAAATATATGTATATTGAAATGCTATTGTACAACTGCATAATAGTTTGCTTTATTAATTCAGCGCTAAATATAATTTTGCGCTACCTTTAAAAAATAAACTTTTAAGCATAGATTATTATCGTTTTTCCTTTCTTGCTTTTCTTTTTTATTTTAGTTTTATGATATTTTAATATTTCTTTATTTAATTTTGTTTTTTCATTTCTTTTGAATTTTTTTTTTTTTTTTGTGGATTGAATATTTTTATTTTAGATTTTTTAATATTCTTTTCATTTTAATTTTGTTTTTTCATTTCTTTTGAATTTTTTTTTTTTGTGGATTGAATATTTTTATTTTAGATTTTTTAATATTCTTTTCATTTTAATTTTTGGTTTTATATTTTTGGTTTTTTATTTTTTTATATATTTAATTAATTTTTTTACATTTTTTCCTTTTTTATTTTGGGTTTTTTTTTAATATTTTTTATTTTAAGGTGTTTGTGTTTTTTTTTGTTTTTTATTTATATTTTTTTCAATATTTTTATATATTTGTTTATAAAAGAAAGTTTCAAAAACCACATTTTTAATGCAACAATTTGATAAACTTAAACATACAAAGCCAGAAGCCGAAAGCCGAAAGCAACAAATATACATATATGTATAATAATTTATACTTGTATAAGCCGTGCCAACTCAAAACCACAACCCGACCAAAATCAAACTTTGAGAAAGCCGTCCAACAGAAGCTCACGAGGGGAAATTTAAATTTTTTAGGTATAAAATTTTACAGTTATTTGTGAATATGCGAGAACTAAAATGAATTACCAAAAATATTTTTTTTATAAATAAAAATTTACAGTTATTTGTGACTATGCAGAAATTGAAATGACTGAACAAAAATCATTTTGTCAGAAATAAAAATTTAGTTATCTGTGAATATGCAAAAATTAAAATTAATTACCAAAATATGTTGTACTGCTGCGCTGCTGGCTTGAAACATTAAATTTGCGCTCTTTAACATTAAAAAAAATCTACAATTATTACATACATTTTTTATATGCAAGCATATTTATTTAATGAAGGCTTGTTTCGAATGATTTCGGTATTGGCTTATTGTTATAAGTTGAAAACAGCACAGGCTAGCTACCCATATTGGCGTATTAAAATCAAAATTGAAAGGCAAATGTACTGCAATTGACAAACCCATCAATTAACAACAACACACAAACAAATTTAAACACACCTATACATGTTATTGTGTGCGCAGCATACGAAAATGCAAACAGACACACCACACAGCAATGCACAATCGATAGTTTAATGCTCAAAATGAATTCTTCTGAATTTGCATGTAATCAAAAAAAGGTAAAAAACAAAAACAAATAAAATTTTGCGCCAAAAGTTGTATTTGAAAATTAGCAAAATCAACAAGTAAATATTAAATTGCAAACAATTTGCAATGAATTGCTTTCAGCACATGCATACTAGTACATTCACATACATACATATGTGTGTGTGCATTGAGCAATATACACACATATAATTTTTATAGCCACATTTATGTACATATGTGTGTATGTTAAGTATGCTTGGAGCAAAGGTGCGCTTGTAAACTGCAAATATAAGTTAGTAAATCACAGCTCTAGTGTAGTTTATGCACAAAATATATAAAATATAAACTGTAGTGTATATAAGTTGGCAAAAAGCGCATTGTAAGCAAATTAGCATATCAAATCAACGATTAGTTAAAACTAGCAAAGTATCACTAAGTTAAGTTTATGTTAGTAAAGTAAATATAAAATCTTTTGTATATATAAATACATACATACATACACAAGTATATTTTAGCTGTAAAGCTATATGCTTTCATACGAATTATTTTGATTTAATTGTAAACTGAAGCAATATTTGGCAGATAAACAATGCAATCAAATAATAAATGTGAAGTTAAGTATGCGAGCATAATAAAAGCAAGCACGAGAGTTCATGCAAATGGAAATATGTAAATAAATAGTGTTTTATTCGGTGTGTGTGTATGGATACGCACATTGTATATATAATATATGCAGCATGTTGAACTATTCGAATGTTAAGGGGTCGACATGAGTTTTGGGTCTGACTTCTACATGTTAAATTTCAGTTTCTACCACACCAAAAAAAAGAGATTTTTTTTAAATTTTGCTTATGTAATTTTTGTCGTGTTTCTTTTATGTTTGTGTGAGCAAATCAGGCAAAAACAAATTTTTGAGTGCTAAAAATAACAATTACAATATTTTTTATTGTATAGCATCAGAATTTGAGCATAAAAACAGGAATCAAAATAAAATAAAAAATTGTTGACCGGTGTAATGTGACAACCTAAAAATGCGCTATTTAGCAATTAAAAAAAATTACGCTATGAATTGTTTTTAAGGAATAGACAGTCAAATTTTTGAAAAAAAAAATCATAAATCGGTAGTCGAAAACGTCTTTTCGTATTTCTAATCCAGCTTCAACTTATTTTTTTTTATATTTATACTAATAAATAAATAAACAAATATCTACTATAACCAATATATGTATATTTTTTGATTTATCGACTTACAATGGCGCTAAACAGATCATTCACTACTACAGTGATTCCAACGTTCTCCATTGAATAATTCTAAAAGAAATTTTCTACTTCAACATATTGTCCATACAATGACCTACGATCGAAAAAAATCACGAATTGAATTTTTTTTAAGTTTTTGCCGGTGTATGGACTAACTTTACAGAAAATGCCTGATAAAATTCAATAGTGATTGTCTCCGAGCAAATTTGGAAAATATAATTTTTAGAAAAACGCGTTTAAAAACAGATTAAAGATCTTTAATTTTGAACCATCGATTGTTTGAATTTCATATACAAAATTGTTCCTTATTGTTGTTGTTATTGTTTTGGGGTCATGAAACATTTATGAAGTAATTTTGAGCAATGTTGCCAAGTTAAAGTCAATGGCTGGATAAAAATACGGGTCCATTCCGTTTAAGTAGACCTGACTGTGGTGGGAGCTATCACTCTCTCTATCTAGTTTCGCATTAAAATCTAGCGGTTATTCACAAACGAATAAGATGAAAAACCAAGCTATTAGCGCATAGTTTGCCAAAGCTTTTACGCACTTCTAATTTACCAGCGATTAACAACTCGTCTCGATATTGAGTAATTTCGATATTTGTGATCTTTAAAATATATTTGACCCTTCGCATTGCTACACGATAATCTACTTCATTTTTGTTTTCGTAAGTTTCTATCAGGTTTCATGTGATTTCCATTTGTTTATCATACGCCCTGGCGTATGTAGTTTGTGTATAGCATGTAGTATAGCATACATTACGGCGCACACAAGAAATGCTTCCGTCTTTCGCATATGTATGTACATATGTATATACATGTGTGAATTGATTTAAATATTATTCATAAACGAAAATGTGTATATACTTACATGCTCATAAAAGAACAACTTAATCAATTAATAATCAAGCTCAAATTTATATCGGTAACGATTTTTGTACAAACGAATTTTAATTCTTAAGTAAGTCTGTGTATGTATGCAGCATTACTTCATAAAGTATTTGTTGAAATGATGTACTGCCACTGAAACGCTACCAATTTTACTATTTATTTAGAAAGCGTATCCATTTTGATGTAAATTTTCCAACGAATAACTAAATAAAAACAAATTAGAGTAAGAGAGAAGGAAAAAAATGGTATTATGAAAATAAGAATGAATAAATAAAGTAAAACTAGAGAATTTAAGTAAAAAATAAATAAAATTGTAATAATAAAAAAAATTAATAATTAAATAAAAATAATTAAAAATTTAATAATAAAAAAGTTATATAAATAAATACTGATAATAAAAATACATAAAATTTTAGTAATAAACAAATTTACAACTATATAAAATAATAATGAAACTATAAAATTAAATTTATTTTATTAATACCTAATATGTGTGCTCTTCCGATCTTTATGATAATTAATAATTTTAATCACAACATTTTAAATTAATTTTAATTTATTATTTATTTAAATAAGTTTTTGTCAATTTTTAAAAATGTAAATATAAATAAGCAAAACTGCATTAACAATATTTTTTCATAAAATCAAATTTTTTAATACCGACTTTTCGCAAAAAGAAAATTTTGCTTAATTAATTAAATGTAAATAAATTATCAATAATATTTATTTGGTTTTTAATTAATTAAATGTAAATAAGTCTTAAAAATATTTATTTGGTTTTACTTGTTTATTGGAGAAACAAAATCTCTATTGGTTTCTTTAAATTTATTATTAAATAAAAAAAATAAATTAATATAATTAAAAAAAAAATTTAATAAATAAAATAAAAAAATAAAAAAATAAAAAAAAATAAATCAAAATAAAAAAAATAAATCAAAATAAAAAATGTATAATAACATTGATTAACATATGTATGTATGTATATAAAAGCATTTTCATTCATTTTTCACAAAATCAAACTTGATACCGACTTTTTTCGTACAGACTATTTTAAATGTACATAAATAAGTTAAACAAAAATACTTATGTATTTGGTTGTATTTGTTTATTACAAAACAGAATAAATAACAAAACAAATGAATAAATAAATAATTAAAACTAAAATATAACAAATAAAATCTACATAAAAAAAATAAAAACAAATAAATAAAAATAATAAAACAAATAAATAAAATATAAATATATAAATACATACATATATAAAATTAAAAATTAAAAAAACTAAACAAAAATTAAAAAAAAATATATAAAAATTAAAAAAAGAATTTATAAAAAAATTAAAAAAATATTATATAAAAATTAAAAAATTTTAATTAAAAAAAGATAAAAAAAAACTTTAAAAAATTCAAAATTAAATAATATACATATGTATATGCAAATATATACAAACACTATAATATGATTGGAGGATAATATTGTTCAAAATATTATTTGAAAAACCAATATATGCAATATCAATTAAAGTAAATAATACAAACCTTTTTCATTTCAAAATTTGTGTAATTTTATTTCATTAGCTTTTAAGACTGCAAGGATTACCAATATAAGTGCATATATTATACTTAAAGCTTGCTAAATTTAATTTAACAGGTAAAATAATATACACATTAAGTGAATATTACATTAAGCAAATATACGAAACTAACAATGAAATATAGTATAGTATGTATTAAGAATTGTAAAATAATTACTTGTAATAAACTTGAACTATGAATAAACGATATAGGCTAGTTTTATATGTATATACTAACATACTACGTTTGCACGTGTGTGTATCTGCTAAGCTAAGCATTGTCTGGGCATATAAAAGCTCAAAAGGCGCACTTGCCTTTAAGCGTACCGTTAAGCTTTATACTTACTTACCAACGATTTTAAAAATAACTCGTCGGTTCGCACGCTTATTTCCTACAAATACCTTGGTGAATAGGCTTGTTTTCTTGTTCGCAGCAAAAACAATTGAGCTTTATTGTATAACGCACACAAAAGCACAAACGTACATTTTATATATTTCGGCTTTAATTCAATGCAGATATACTAAATATACAAATATTTATTGCATTCAAGTATGAACAATACAAATAACGTTTTTATAAAAAATATTTTTCGTTTGTAAAACAATTTACAAATAAAATATTTTTAGAAATAAGAAACCGCTCGTTCGAAAATCCAACTCACAGTTTCGAAAATTCAAAGAGCACGCGTTAAATACATAGCTAAGGGCACTAACGAAAATATTTCATTGCATGTTGTTGTGTTGGACCCACGGTATTTGTAGAGCGTGGTGTAGTCAATACTTGATTTCTTTCGTATGCGGCATAGTGACCGTTGTGCGACTGCTTAGATTGCATAAAATGTCCGTTTGTGCGCAGAAGCGGCGCTTGCTTCAATTGCCGCTCCACCTGTGGCAATTGTGCTAATTTTTCTCTTACCACTATAGGCAGATCGTCTTGTGGGCTAAAGTGGGTGGATGAACCATTTGTTTGTGTAAAAGTAATGCCACCGCCCTGACTTGCGGGTATCACTGAAACATGAGAACCGTCAGGGAATTGCACTTGAATAATGCCATGCGAAAGCTGTAATATCAACAAAAAAAATAAAAGAAAACTAAACTTTTTTAAATTGTTAACTACTTACTTCTGTGGCGATACCAATGCCAGGTATGTTAAGTTTGCGTATCGGTATATTTGGCTGAGCTGCCATTATTTGCTGTTGCTGTAGTTGCTGCTGTAAACCCATTGATTGCTGCGACGAGGAGTTACTGTAATTGCTGTCACTACGAAATCCCGAAGATGTGGTGCCAGTTGAAAAGTTAGTACTTTCCTATAAGTGGAATGAACGTTGTTTAGAAAACACATGAAAAAGTAGAAAATATATACCTGTTGCGAGGTAGGTGTTAAATAAATGATGTTGGTAGTGTCACGCATTGCCGTGCTAATACATTGCCCCTGCACCACATCCACATCACTGGGTCGTCGGCCCACCACAGCTGGAAAGCAGCAGTTACCACTAGTCTGCGCCAGCTGTAGCGCACTGCAGATCGCCAGGCAATGCTTTAAGCATTCCTCTTGATGTTGCAGCAAATTGCGGGCAGTAAGCTCGTCGTGGTTCTTTAACAAACGACCGTGCTTGTCGTAAACACGGACATCAGCATTAGGTGCTTTAATTACTTTTGCGCCATTATAAAAGAAAACCTCGAAATCATCCATGCTTTCCATCAGCTGGCACTTTGCTTGTTTGCTAAAGAATGTAACTTTTGGAGTTTTAGCTTTAACCAAGTTGACAAAACGAGAGGCATAAATATATTTTTTCCAATGTTTGCTAGGTAAATTATTGTAAGAGTAAATGGAATGATTAGCAGCGATACCATCTGCTGGCGCTGGGGGCGATTCTTCGCTAATAGGTAGACCTCTGCATAAATGAATAATTATATTAAAAATTTTATAATTTTTTTTTTATAGTGCACTTACCGTCCTGGATCTGGTTGGTAAATGGTAATACGCATTCCATCTTTTGAAAACCAATATATATCGGTGATACGATCTTCACGTAAACGACTTTTATATTTTATGAATTCCAATGCCACCTCGCCACTCGATAAAATACTCATGATAGCATTTTTGGTTTTATAGCGTGTAGGCAAAAGTCGATTCGTGTTTAATGGTGACACACCCAAACGTTCTGACGTACTTTTTTGTTCTTGCAAAGCCACATTAGTTGGCCTAAGTACTTTGTGTACACCATCCATTTGATTAGACTTATGCGGCAAGTAATCAGTGCCACCAGCGGGAAAGTTATTTTCAACATTTTCCCCACATGGTTTGGGAAGCGGAAAATGGTTTTCAACCACATAGCGTGGTGTTGTTGGTAAACTATTGTATTTAGATGAGCCGTTAGATTGCCACTCAATGTCCATGCTATTACCTTGAGGAGTTGATGCTTGGAATGGACGTTGTTGATTTGATTCCAAATAGTCACTGGCAAAAGAATTGTAGGAATGTGCTGCCTTCAATGGAACAAAGTCAGCTTTATTTTGTTGATGCTCTTGTATACGCTCCAATGTACTACCGCGCATTGGATATTTTTCCATTGAACGTGAACGTTGTAGTGCAGCAATACGTGATGAACTGGAGTTGCTACTGGCAAATGTTATAATGCCGCTGTCACAGCTTGAGCCACTTTGTTGCTGTTGATATTTTTGTCTATGATTTTGCGTGCACTCGTTAATGTCAACGCTTATGCCCGGCGCAGCTGAACCTGCAGCTGTGACACAACCTTGTTCATGACGCAGCATGAATGGATGTTGCAGCACTTGTTCTAAGGTTATTCGTTCATTGGGATCCTTTTTTAATAAACGTTCTATTAAATCTTGTGCATCGTACGAGAGATGTTGTGGTATTTGGAAATCCGACTTTACAACTTTGTTTAGTGTGGACTGTACTGCATCTGTATCAAAGGGTGGGTGTCCGACAAGCAGTGTGTAGAACATACAACCAAGACCCCAAACATCAGCCGGTAAGCCATGGGGAGCTCTAGTTACCACTTCAGGTGAAATGTAATTTGGTGTACCTGAAAAATATCGAAAATAGCATTGATAATATATGTAAATAAAATATCTTTCACTGTTACTTACCGCACATAGTCATGTGTTTTTCATCAGGCCATTTCAACTGAGTTGCTAGTCCGAAATCGGCAATCTTGACATGCATATCTTTGCTTAGTAACAAGTTCGAAAGCGATATATCACGGTGCATTATCTGATGAGAATGTAGATACAACAGGCCCGAAACCACCTGTCGTAGTATGTTCGCCGCTTCATCCTCAGTCATGGCTCGTCCCATCTGTTGTTTCATATAACGATGCAGCTCGCCATTATGTGCCAGCTCTAGCACCAGATATACATAGTTAACATCCTGAAAAAATGTATACAACTCCAGAACAGATGGATGTTTTAGACGCGAATGAATTTCAACTTCTTGTCGTACCCGGTTGGCTAAGCCAGCACGCTGTATTAGCTGTTTGTCAATCTTAATAGAAAATTATGAGTTTTTCAAAAATCATTATTTAAGTGTATTAATATATGTACCATTTTAATTGCCACTATTTGATTTGTACGCGTACAACGCGCCTTATAAACACTAGCGAAGCCTCCTTTGCCAAGTAGATGAAGTACTTCATATTCCTACAATTTAATAATTGGAAAGTTAGCGTCACTTGAAAAATTACTTCTACACTATAATCTAACACACACCTCAATACACTCCCCTAATCCAACGTGTATAGACATTGTTGGGATAAGTTTTTACAATCTTTAATCAACCAACACTTAACTTTTTACTTTACTATTCAAAAATAATTGTTTTTCTTCAATTAATATGTAAATAAATAATAGCGTCACATCTGCCTACTTTCCTTGGCACTTTTTATTTCTTTTAAATTCGAAGTCAACGTCAAAAAACGTTTATGCTAACTAAACAAAGCCGCGCGCTATCAACTGGTATATGACAGCTACATGACAGCTCAGCCGATTTAAAATATTTCAATATCAAAATGTTGCTTCATACTCAATTGAAATTAAAAGAAATTGAAACACTTATATTTTCCGAATTATAAAAATTATTATATTTATCTATTTTCATCGTTCTTTTATTAACGAAGTTGCGAAAATATAAACTTTACTTTTTTACATTGAAGCAACCCTGTGCATTCGCCATTTACGCATTTCGTCGAGAAATTTTCATTTCGCTGTCGTAATCATAATCGCTCTGTGCGCTGCTGGGAAAGAAAAATTCCTTTTAATTCAGCTTCCATAATTTTATTGCCATTTTCATAGAATTTTATGCAAATATGCTCATTTAAAGAACGCACATGAAACAATTAAACCCCAAAGAATATATATAAATTAAATTCATATGAAATTAGAACAAAATTTTAACGCACGCAAAGCGAAATTATTACTTTAACTTTAATGAAATCACATTTAGTGGTCAAGGAAAAACGGGAGTACTGCTCCAGTGAAATAGAAGGCGCCCTGCACACCTTCGTAACTTGTATGGTATGTGATAATACCACGTACTCGTAGAGATATTACAGTGGAGTTCTATACCAATGACCAAGATGTTACAAATGTGTTAATAAATAGTGCCATTTCGGTGAAAGTGTGAGAAATTATTTAATTCGGATCAAAATATTTGTGACAAATAAATGCAAGTTAGTTTTTTTTATATACGACTCAAAGTGAAAAATAATGCAACCTGCTCTAGACTAATGGACAATCGGTAGTGGTCACGTCGAATACGGGCAGGGAGCAGAAAAATTCTTTCAATTTTTTATTTTTTAAAAGTTTGTGCGCCGAATATTTACCAACACATTACTATTAATACTCCTGAAAGTTTTTTGAATACATACGATAAAATTATTTACTGCAAGTTGTTAAAATTATAAAAGTTATGCCGCTGCGTGTATGTCAAAAATCTACCTTCAATCAAAACAAAAACCAGAGTTGTTAAATGTAAGTTGTCATAATAATTATTTAATTTTGTTTTATTAAATATTACTTTTACACTATCTAATATTGAAAATATTTATTGCTAAACTTTTATTCCTCTTTAAATTTTTTCTTCAGATATTAACTTTTAAGTTGTGAAACACATAATAAACATATTGAATAAAATGTTTTTATGCAACACCGCTTTCATTATTTTGACATTTATCAGTGTTGTATGGTTTGACTCTCAACTAACCTCAAAATATTTCAGGGCAAAAAGTGACAAATGATAAATTTTATTTCTGTTGCCGTGTTGTTGTTGCTGTTTGTAATTCATCAGGGCGACATCGTTGACGGCGAAGCTTGCAGAAAATTTCACAAATAGGATACTACTACAAAAATCATTCTTAAATTGCATTTATTAATTTACTGCTTTGGAGTATAAAATCGCTGATAAAATATTTAACATGTGAATTGGAATTATGTTTAAATCAATCAAGGATAAAATTTTAGAACAAAAAAACAGACAGCCTACATTTCCTCTCTGCTTAAAAGCAGTGAAGTAAAAGTAAAAAAACAACAAACTGAAGAAATTAAAATAATACTGTGTTATAGTTGAGAGTACCAATTTCGAATAAATCAGTTCCAGGGACAGCAAGTGTTAGTGATTGTGTTTCTAATCGTCCCGCTAATGGAAAAAGAACGGGGCGGCAGCAGCACGCGCTACGCCACTGTAAGCGATCGTAGCACCGTTGTTGGTGGAAATTCACATTCTCTAATGGCTAGTGAATATGACGGTTTATTAAAAAAACACAAAAAATCTAAAAAGAAGAGTGGCAAACATTCACTTTCTCGTGAAAACTCTCCTACCCGACAATCAAGGCACAGCCGTAGTAGTAGCAACCAGTCTCTACAAAGTCGATCCAGTGCAGATGGCGATGAAGCTTTAGCAATTAACCAATCGACAAAAACAAATGCTTTGAACGCCATCGTTGAGTACTCTGATGTAAGTTCCGAAGATTTCTCTGATCCGGAGGCTGGCGAAATTAATTCGGAACCAAATGAAACCACGAAACAGCAAAGTGTCAATGCAGTGATTCCAAATGTTAGCAAAGATCTTAGACCTTCCACACAACTTCCTCCACCAAATGCACCCAAAACAGATCAACAACTTCAGAACATGAGCAGTGATGATGATACTTTCCGGTATGTTCAAATTTATATACATTTTTGGTATTATTATTAATTATTTTATGAAAACATTCTAAAACGAATTAATTATTGTATTTTTCTTTTACCAGAAGGAAACGTAAAGAGAGCCTTGATAATTTATCCAATCTGTCCCCAAATCGTGTACGCCGCATTATTCTTGGCTCTCCAGTTCGGGGAGCGAAATCAATTAGCACTGCTACAACTGTTTTATTGAAATCCAAAGGTGATAAAATATCCACTTCAGGCGGGTCCCCCAACGATTCGAGCACAGCAATGTTATCTCACCATCGTACACACAATGACCCGGCTACGAAAAAACAAAAAAAGAATAGCATTAACAGTAGCAGCAGGAGCAAACTACTAGATGAAGAAGTTTCCGATTGGGATGCGGCGCTAGCAAGTAGTGATTCCATGGATACCGATGAATTTGAAGCAGAATTAAAGAGACAAAAACGCAAGAAAGCCAAAAAAGACAAAAAGCATAAGCGTAGTAAGAAATCAAAGAAACGAAAAAAGAAACGTGCAAGATCATACTCAAGCATCGAGTCGATTTCTGACAATGACTTGGATGAAGTTATAGCAGCTGAGAGTATACGTCACTACACACCTTCGCCGAAAGCACACCGTTTTCACGTGAAACCTGTTGGCAATAGTGCAATTAAGAGTCCCGATCGTAACATTGCTGGTAGTGGTGTTGGATCATCTTATACTCCAATAAAAGAAGTCAGTCCAATGTCCATAGATACACCACCAATGCGTCCAGGTAGTAGCAATAGCTACTATGCTGAAAAGACGGGTGCTGCTTTAGCAGCTAATGCTGCGGTAAAACCGAGTGGTACATCTACAGTTGCGGCGGCAGCTTCTGGTCTACAAGTCACCGTAACAAATCAACGGCATCGTACACCCCCACGTACCAGTGCGAAAACACGATTTCCCGCCGCAACATCGCCACATACACCACCACTTTACGTGTCCGGTAGTGTTGAACGTGGACATACCGCACGTAGCACACGTTATGCGCTTAGTCCACCAAAGGAAGATCTACTATCTACGCAACATCATCATCAGCATCGCTCATTAAGTAATGCCAGCGGTGGTGGTACTACTAGTCATCATTACAGCGGTAGAAGTAGCAGTGGTGTTGATATGCATAAATATAAAACTATGTCGCCTGGTAAGGATCGTTTGTCTTATTTGCAAAACATAATTACTTCAATTTATTACGCTCTATTATAGATCGCTACCATCATCATCAGCCTACTACGCCGCCTCATAAGCGGAGAAAAGCAATCGATACACGAACGCCTGCGTACGAGTCTCATCATACACGTCACCATAGCTCTAGCGCCCACAGTTTGCGTAAAACACATGATTTTGATCGTTTCGGTAGTAATAACAGGGACAAATATGGTAGACGATATTCCAGGTAACAACGAGTACACCAATAAATTCGTGCTTTAAAAATTTATTACCATTATATATTTCGTTTAATAGGAGCCCTAGTTTGTTAAATATTCGGAGCAGACAATCACCAGCGTATGCGGCAACCTCTTCATCATCATATCGTAGTAGTGGTGTTTCGAGTGGTAGTCACCGTCATAGTGGCAGCAAATACCTACAAACATCACCTTCCCCTGTACGATCAAAGTCGTCAAAACGTGGCGCTGGCGCTGACCGTTATTCACGTTCGCGTTCACCGCGTTCTGTAACTAGACATTATGACTCTCCACCCTCGCCCGTCTCTGCAGCGATGGTGAGTGGACGTACGTCACATCGACGTTACCGTTCATCATCACGCAACCGTCGCCGTGATGCCAAGCGTTCATACACGCGTTCACGCAGTCGAACACGCTCACGTTCACGTACCCGATCGCGTTCACCTTCATCGTCACCCATTTCACGCGACCTGAAGCTCAAACGCATCGAATACAGTAAAAAGATCAGCGACACCAGTCTATTTGCTGAGCTGGTGAAAGACAAGCACAAGCGGCAGAAAGCGATAGACGTGAGTGTTGAACACAATGCATATTGTTGTAAATAGGTATATATGTATATCAAATTATTTTTTATGATTTTATAGGCACTGCTAGAACGTCAAGAGGAGAACAGTAATAGCAACAGTGCGCTCATTATAAATGAGAATAGCTCGTCGGTAGACAGCGGTACTCCCAAGGTTGTCGTACATGCCGACCTCACACCGTCCACCACTGATAGCGCTACAGCGAAACCCGCAACATTAGCACCCAATCCGGCGGCAACGGTGGCATCAACGCCAAATGGTGTGAGTGGTGGCAGCAAAACAGTTGTCGAAATAACTAACATTCCCATGCCGAAGGTGGTAGATGAAAAGCTTATCACCGATCCTAAGACAAATGAGCCACCCACCAAAGTCACTGCAACAAATGCGACAGTTGATGAGACCGATCGCCAGTCCGTAGCACCGCCGCAAATTAAGACTAAACCTAAAAGTCTTACTGCTTTACCAATGCCACCAGGCATAAGTGCCGCTGATTTAGCCATTGCGTCTACACCTTCACCACCCTCCGAGTATAACAGCAAAAGTGTTTCACATGTTCAGAAAGTGAGTAACAATAGCGCCTCGTCCTCCGCCACGCCAGCTGCAAACACTAATGCCAACAAAAGCTTACTCAATTTGCCAATGCCACCTATGGTGCCTGGCGGTGAGGAGCTCAGTGGCGATGAGGACGATGTTATTAATAGTCCAGAAGATTTTGATACGGCAAACACCAGCAATGCGTCGAAAGGCGGTGCGGATGGTGCATCAAACGATGCCGCCACGGGAAATGGTAAAATTTCCAATAGTAAAGGGAACACAAATGCTGCTACAGCAAAACGTAAACGGCCTGTTATATTAAATCGTCGCGATTCACGTAATCAAGTGCGTGATTGGGGCGAACGTTGTGTAGACGTCTTCGAGATGATAGCACAGATCGGCGAGGGCACATATGGACAAGTAATGCTATAAAACTATTATTTGTTTAATAATTTTGTAGTGATTTCTATGATTACTATCTTTTTTACTTAACTAGGTATATAAAGCTCGTGACCACCACACCAACGAAATGGTTGCGCTGAAGAAAGTGCGTTTGGAGCATGAGAAGGAAGGTTTTCCCATTACAGCTGTGCGTGAAATTAAAATTTTACGCCAACTGAATCATCGCAATATTGTCAATCTTCATGAAATAGTCACAGACAAGCAAGATGCTTTAGAATTCCGAAAAGATAAGGGCTCATTCTATTTAGTATTCGAGTATATGGATCATGATTTGATGGGTCTGCTGGAATCTGGCATGGTTGACTTCAATGAAGAGAATAATGCCAGTATTATGAAGCAACTTTTGGATGGGCTCAATTACTGCCATAAGAAGAATTTTCTTCATCGTGACATTAAATGTTCAAACATTTTAATGAATAACAAGTAAGTAACGGACTAGTGGGAGCCAGGGTTGCGAATTTTTTAATTAAGAATTTTGTATTAAAAGTTATGTTTTTATTTTTTCATCCCGATGTTGGGATTCAAAATTTATTTTTCATTTTTAAATCCCAATGTTGAGATTAAAAATTAAATTTTCATTTATTGTTTTCTTTTTTCATTAAAAAATGTCTTTTGAATTTTTAATCCGAAACATATAATTAAATTTAAAAAAAATTAAATTGTTTTAGAATTAAAATTTTCTTTTTTAATCCGTTATGCTATTATTATTTTTCGATTCGGTATGTGGTATAAAATTTATTAAAAATATCGTATTTCGGATTACAAAATAAATAAAATAATGTTATCAATTATTTTTTTAACGCTTTGCAACCCTGGTGATGGCCAAATTTTTTTAATCTCACATATCATTGTTGCTTCATAATCAACAGGAACATTTCATTTATAAAAATATATAAACCTTTCATACATTTTGCAGAGGTCAAGTTAAACTTGCCGATTTCGGTTTGGCACGTTTATACAATGCCGAAGATCGAGAACGTCCATACACTAACAAAGTGATAACACTGTGGTATCGCCCACCGGAACTACTACTCGGCGAAGAGCGTTATGGACCAGCGATTGATGTTTGGTCATGTGGTTGTATATTAGGAGAGTTATTCGTTAAACGACCACTCTTTCAAGCGAATGCCGAAATGCCGCAATTGGACACTATTTCCAAAGTATGTGGTACACCGGTGCCGGCAGTATGGCCAAACGTAATCAAGCTGCCACTCTTCCATACATTTAAACCGAAACGTCAGCACAGGCGACGACTACGCGAAGATTTTGAATTCATGCCAATGCCCGCTTTGGATTTACTCGATCGCATGCTAGAACTGGATCCAGATCGGCGCATCACCGCTGAGGAGGCGCTTAAATCATCATGGCTTGTAAACATCAATCCCGATGAGTAAGTTTTTCATGCTTGCGAAGTGTGGATTGAGTGACATAACAGTTACTACACGAAATAATCCGTTGTATTTATTTAAACTTTTATGCAATAACTAAATATTTATTTTTGCAATATCTCACTTTTTTTACTTTCTGCAGAATGGCTATACCAAGGCTGCCTACGTGGCAAGATTGCCACGAATTGTGGAGCAAAAAACTACGTCGTCAAAAGCGCGAACAGGGTGACGCAGGCACACTGTGAGATTACATCTATTCCATGGTGGCCACGCCGGTCATTGATTCTGAGATGACCCAGCGCTTGGTGGCTGACAAAGTGACAGATAACACACAACAATTGTGTATATAGCAGGTGCAACAACAACAATATTAACAATAATTTCTAAAATCTATTGATGGCGCAGTGTATGCAGGAAACTAATACCAACGACAATATGGAAAACTGTCTCAATTGGATCTAATTTTAAATGTAAGATGGTAAAAGATTTAGCGCAGCTGTTATTGTTGTATCTAACGTGTCGGAAGTAAGAAGTGTTGAAAGCTTAGCAAATACACACAATTTTCTTCATCCTTTATCTATAGTAATTGTAATTGATTCACGACATTTTAGGTTTTTTTTTTTATAATAACCATTATAACTTACTATTTTTATTATTACCATATTATTAGTAATGGCATCAAGTTAAAGCGTAAACTAAATTATAATTAGTTTTAAAGCAACGAAAAGGATAACTTAAATAAAACTAAGAAATCATTAAACTTTGTAAGCCGATTACAAAAAAAAAAGAAGCAAGAGCAAAATAATATAATAAATGAATATCAAGATCTACATACATATATTTAAGTACATGCGATTTGAAAGTCTCTTTTTTTAGCACCTTTTGGGGTGCACTTATTGAAATTATATTAGAGCACAAACGCAGAGAACAAAAGTTCGTTTAAGATGGCAAATTTGTAAACAATGTCCCATATATATGCAACTATTTACTAAGTAAAACAACAACAAAGCATATTACGAAAGGACTGACAGGTAAATTGTTTATGCTGCAACAAATTGATGAATATCTAACAAAAAAACACTGTAAATAATAATGAAGAAATTTCAATATCATACGCGTGATATCGTCTCAAACCTATTTTATATGAGTAACGAGTTAATCCTTTTTGACACTTCACTAACTTCAGGAACTGTAACTATGTTTAATTTTACATTTAAAGCATAATTATGTATGCAATAAGGACTTTCGGAAATCCATTAACTAATTTTATATATGTGTGTTACATATGCATATACAATGAAAACAATGTACGTACATATGTACATTAAAAATTTGTAGAATTAACGTAAACGAGTTGAACGTTGCAACTACATATTACTGTAAATCATGAATAAATAGCAGCAATTTTAAATTTAGTCAATAAAAATTACAAAAAAAACCAAACGTATTAAGAAAGGTTTATTACAATGATAAGTGCATATGTTTCTTAAGAGTTGCGTGAAAGTTCTTTTATATTTTTTCTTTTTTTTAATAATTTATCACACAACATTTCTTAAAAAAATAAAAATGGTTGTTTTGGGAAATGGGCTTAGCAGTAACCAATTTCGGTATATATTAGGTGTTCCTTAGAATTGCTACAAGTAAGGCGTGCATGCCTTTTAAATAAATTCGTACCAACAGTGAAATATATTTTGAATATAATTCAATCATTTTAGTTAGATAATTGGGAAACTACTTGCATTGCCCATTATTATATATACATATATAATATTAACAATTAGAAGCGCGTCATTATTGTGTACATACAAATTCAGTTAATTTATAACGCGTTTACAAAATTTTTGCAAAGTTCTATTTGTTGAGTAAGTAGTATTTGATATAAACTCAGAATATTTATTAATTTCTAATTAAAAAAGCAATCGCCAGCTATTTAGACTTCTCACTTTACTCATTTCAAGAGTGCGTCTTACTCTTAGTCTCATAAAAAATAAATTAGAGAACACAGAAATTGTCTGTCTAGCATTATCTTGTTTCGTAATTAAATAACTATTTTTTATATGACCTAAAATATTAGTATAGTAAGATAATAAATTGATTTCTTTGAAAGCCTCAAATAGTAGGAGGTCCCTTTATGGTTTGGTTTATCAATCTTAAACAACATACACTTATTTTGTATAGGCAATAAAAATTGTAGTTTTTTAGTTTAACATAAAAATCAAGTATTTTTTTAAATTTTTATATGAGATAGCGGTCTAAAACATTGCACAAGTGCGCAACTCATAAAAATATTGTTAAGACCAGCGATGAAGTTGAAATGGAATAGGGAAAATTTAAGCAGTGTAAAGGTTTGAAGCATTCGAAATTTATATTTTTTTATAAATTGGTATAGTACAATAGTATAAACATTCATATATTAGATCAACATCGCATATACATACATATGTATATATATTTACGTATGTATTGAATATAAACTGCAATAGCAATTAAACAATTATAAACTATAGAAATGAGGTACTAAATGTAATATAAGTAATACTACGTTAAAAAAAAATCAAAATATACATGCAAATTTATTAATCTTAAGTAAAGAATGAAATTATAAGCTAAAAAGTCAATAATGGGTGCATGTGAGACTGAATACAAGAAAATAAAATATGGAATATAAAACTAAGAACTTAACACCTTATATCTCAACGAATGGATATTGTTGGCATTAAATAACTGACATTGTGTAAAAACTCATTTATTAAATAATATAAATATGTAATTGTATGTAATCTATGATAGCTGAAAAAACTGTACGTAAACTTAACCGCTTAATTATAACTATTGTCATTTTGTTACATTAAAATAACAAAAAAATATATATTATTGAAATATCTAATTTCGTGTTTGTGAAAGAGCAGAGGAGAAAATAAATACAAAAAATTATAAAAATTACGTAAAAATATTTAATAATTTAAAACATGTAAGTATGTATATTTGCATCCTATACTTATTTTTTTAATATACACACTCTTTTTAAACACATATTCAGTTCTACATACTTACATTTGGTTACATTCGCCTAAAGCATATTCGGTTATGCTAACCTGTTGACGTTGGATCACGCTCATAATTAATAAAAATTCCAACAATATTTACCTTGACATACATGCATATATAAATTTAAAACACGTAAATACAGATGATTGACATCAATAATAACGGATAGACAATAACAACAAACCATAAGATAACCTGACAGCCAACAGCTGTTCCTCTCCGACTTCGCCTTCGTGTTATATTACATCGTCCTTTTTTGTTTTGTTCTCTTATTTATCACTTTATCTCATGCACATGTTAGTTCGTGGATATATATACCTATATATTATATATAAGAGTGATTTATTTATATATGATAATAATTTTTTTATATCATTCTAACAAAATAGAAAGTACTAATAACATAATATTTTATTTACATATACATATAGTTAGATAAACGCAAATATGCACTCAAAACTGCACTATTTGAGTTTATAAAATAGTACATTTTTAAGCATATCTGGAATTCAACTGCACTAAACCTGCTATAATATGTGTAGTTGTTGAATTATGCATTTGCTGCAGAAATAGAAAAAGGGTCAATATTTAGCATAATTATTTTATAAATCACATAATGATTATATAGAAACAAGAAACTCTTTTAAAAAGATCGCATTTAAAAAATATTACTCATAATTATACTTATTAGAAATTACTATTGATTTACAGTTAATATTCCCTGTCGAAACTATAATACTTAAAAAGTACGTTTTCCAAAACTAATATGCAACCCTAGGCGACATACATACCAAACGAGAAGTGTTCGGTATGCAGAAGGAATAGTGGTGAGCAGAAGAAAAAATAGTAGTTCTTTGTTTCGTCATCGGTTTTTGACAATTTTTGAACATTTAACTTGTGTATTTGTGGTGTAAAATATGAAATATCTGTAGTAGAACAAGTAAATAATAATAATTCATTAAATATTTATGTGAAAAACATAAGCAACGTATGAAAAAAACACTTTCGTATGTGCTGCAGTTGGATATGGAAAATAGAAAAAACTTACATTGCATTTGGTGAATATGGAAAAAAAGAGAAGTAGATGAAAGCGTATGAAATAAAGCAGCAATGAAATTTAGGTGATCGAATATAAATACATATATACATATGTATATATAGAAAGAGTGTTAGAGGAGGGGCAGGTTATGTAGAAGTAAATAACAGGAAGTATAAAAGTACACAGAAACAAAAGTGCAACTGTTATGTGCTGCTGAAGACTTTTGTGCTGTGGGAGAAAAAAAAAATATTAAAACAACTATATATAACAATATCGCCGATAGTCCATTTATTGTGACATATTTATGTAGCCATCGTAAAAGAAAATGAAGAATGCAATTTAAATACGCATGTATTTATTGATGTGGATACTTAAAATTATATGTATGTGTACTTTTATATATATTTTTATTAACCCTTGAAGTATATACTAACATAACAACTTCAATAATACGATGTTGAATGTTATATTTTTGATGTAATTAAATTAATTGCAAAGAACAAACTATAATTTAATTGTAAAATTATAAACGATATTAATTACTTTACATTTAAAAGGAGTGGATATACATAAATAAATTGTGCTAAAATTTAGAGTATTTGTGAAAAGTGAAGAAACTATATGTTACTAAAGTGCGTATAAAATTAACTTGAAACGAAAGATAATTCATCGCTTCGAGGAAAAACAAATCGTACGTAATTGTCATTTTTCTCAAATACATTCATTTGTTTATGCTTTGTATGTTCATCAATATAATAAAACCTGTCTTTAATAATTTTATAATTTTCCTTTTACCTTTATACGGCTTTATACTTCATTAAAATACATACATATACATACATGGTTATAAGTATATACTACATCGTTGCTTTAGATTGTCATTTACATACAAACATATTTATCTCTTCACACAACATATGTGTGTATATTAAATAACGCGTAATATTGTAATAATTGAAAGTCTGGAGTCTTTTAGAAAGGGGTTACTTAGTGAAATTTTAGTAGCCAATAACTGAAACCGTGTGTTCACAAAAGCTTCCATAGGACTTAATGTTAATATTACATATTAGCTCAGGGAATAAATGTTCTCTTTACTTTTGAAAAACTTCACTTAATTATTTGCACTTAAAATGCATACGTATATTGTTAAATATAATTTCTTTAAGTACCATATTTCAGGAAAATTTCGCAAGTTTTTTTTGTTCACATCCAAAATATATGTATATAATTTAAAATAAACTTTTCCTTATTATTGAATTTCAACACTCAAATGTCTAATGTCTAATATTTTTGTATTTTCTTCTCTGTTATCAGCATTGTAATTTGTGTTGGCGTATTACTGAGGTAAACAACAATTTCAAATAATAGCTGTCAAATACACGACAAGAAGCATATGTACATCAAAGAAAAACGTACATTTATTTTGTGAAGCAGGCGATACCGCTCAGAGCAGCTGCTAAAGCAGAGGTGAGTACTTTGGACGTAAAATGTTGGGAGTTGCACTCAATTGTAAATACCTACTACGGTTCTCTAACAAAATGATTAATATATGTATGTAGGTAAGAGCACCTAAGTCGGTTGAGCAGAGAGACAAACAATTATAATCTCAACGGCAGCAGTTGAAAAAGCTTGCGGACCTGAGAATTAAAGAGAGCGTTTTAGCGCGACGAGAGTGTTTTGTTGACGTGCGTGTAAGTAAAGAGACTCAAAATTGATAGAAATAACAAGAAGGCTGCTGCAACTGGTACCTCTTCCGAGGACCAGCCGCCGCGCAAAAAAGGACGACGTTCAGCAGCAGGATCATCGGCAGCAGCCGCAGCGGGAGCTTCGATAACGACGACCGGATCCGCAGCAGCAGCAGTAACTGATACAAGTGGAAGTAGTAGTCTCAGTACGATTGCGTCTATTGACGCAGACACAGCGTCGACTTCACGAGCGGCACAACAGCAGCAATCAAATCAAAATATTCGTGAGAAACAAAATAGAGGTGAACCAAAAAGTAATAGTTGCGTAAACATCGAAACAAGCGAGAATTTACAAGAAAATACAACAGTAAGCACTTCGATTAGCAGTGATAATATTGTGAGCGTCGTCAGTGGCGCAGTCGTTGACCGTAACATTGAAGTACTTGAAAATAATATTAATAGTAATAGTGATAGCATAACTACGAATATGCAAAATTCAACACTGAATCCTACATTATCGAGCACATCCTCATCTGGATCGGGTTCGGTTGCGGGCTCCGCGTCAGTGTCCGCGTCTGGTGGGCCTTCGGTTGGCACTTCAGCTGCAGCAAATTCGGCAAATGATGAAGTTGGTAGTACAGTAGGGCATATTGGTGACTCGCTAGCTAATTTACCTAGTTCTGTAAATTCATCAACGTCAACATCAAATGGCCACGACACAAAACACAATGGATTTACCGGTACCAATGAGAGTGGCACTGTGGACCTACAAAACAATCACGATCAATCAATCGTGCCTATAGCCAATCATAATTTGCATTTGGACAAGTCTAATCAGGAGATAATACGTTTGATTGGTCAATATTTGCAGGATATAGGATTGGAGAAGTCGGTAAAGACCTTAATGACAGAATCTGGTTGTTACTTGGAACATCCAGCTGCATCGAAATTTAGAGAGCATGTCTTGTCTGGAGAGTGGAACAAAGCTGACGTTGACTTAAAGGTGAGTGGGCACCAATTAAGGAAAGTGCCAAAATTCATTATTATAGTAGATTTAAAAAATTAAATTAAGACCTTATAATATTTGTTTGCTCATTTGGTTTTCTAATTTTGGATTATTTAACGACGTTTTGAACTTTAATTTTGGCTAATACCAAAATAATTACTGAACCAAACAACATTATCATATTTAAGACGTGTTTATTGCTATGGTGTGTTTAAATATATATTATTCACAATGTTTTGCTCACATCTATTGTCTCTTAAAGTTGCATACCCACTTCCCATTAGCCTTTCTGTATTAGTAGAGCCAACGTCCAATGCACTCACTAACCATTGCCCTCTATTCGCACCCGCTCCAGTGCTACAAAACTTTTTTGTACAGAAACCTATACATCAAGATATTTTATTTTGTTCACTCTTCTTGTGGACGATTGTTTACATTCCACTAAAATAGCAGAAAAAAGCTAACTGCGTCAAAAACCCAAAAGAATTGGTGAATAAGTTGAAAAATGCTACCAACAAGAGTAAATTGATTGACATCTGGAGGAGAGCAGCGACAGCTAATATGCCAATGAGTGCCAGCTTTTACTTTTTCACATTTTTTATTAGTGTGTGTGTGCGTTCTGTAAAAGCTTTTGGCGATTGCGCGCGCTCACTCGATGACTGGCTGGCTTTATGGTTTTATTTATAAGCGTAACCAACAGGCAAATATGTATGTATGTATGTATAAAAAATTACAAAAACAGAAAATTGAAGTAAACCAAAGCAAATTGTAGCAAAACAAAGAAATCGAGTGGAAGATGTACAAAGAACCCACACTGAAAAGCTAACAAAAAACATACACACACATACTTACATGTAGAAAATGTACAATGCCATATAAAAACTGATTCACTGCGTACGCTCTAGGTGGATAGACTGATTTTGTCAGGTGTTTAATATGCATACATGTACATATGTACATGTGTAAATGTATATTTCATGCGATTGCAATCATGCATTTCCTAATAATGAGTCGCAAATTGTTTAATATCCATAATATGTTAAAAATTGCTTAGATTGTTATTAACTACAGTTTGAGGCATAGTTCAAGTAATATTGTTACACCATTGGCACAACTTGACTTATGTACCATATGCATTGTCTACTTTAGTTAGTGTGTTTTTCTAGTAGTTTGCTTAGCTTGGCTACGCATGATGAACTTCTTTGCTGATATTCTAGTGTATGATGGTTCATACATACATACATATGTACATGGTAAACCATGATGGGGGTGGGTGTTTTGTGCGTTGTAGAAATGTGTCTATCGAAACAAAGGAACTGCAGAAGTGCTTGTGATTTTACATGCTCAATGTAAAAGTATTCATAATAGCAGCTGATTACCATGCATATCGGGTCAATGTGCTCATATTTAGCTTTGTTGTATAAAATGTTATTCGAGAAAAGAGAGTACAGCGACAATAGCTAGCAAAGGCTTTACCTCACACCAGCTAGAAATTAGAGTTGGGATTTTTGAAGACGATTGATGTGTTTCGCATTTACTTCCAATATATTATTTTTATAAATTTTTTTGTTTTGTAATTCACTATGTTTAAGCGCTCGATTCTCATTTCGTAACTCAGCAGAATTTTTTATTAAGTTCGAAATGCATACGAATTCTATTATTTTTTATGATTTTTTTTATATTTGTGTTGTTACATCTTTGTATTTTCGAATACTACCTCGAAAATGTAAACGTGCCTGTTTGGCGTATTTTAGTGATGTTGTTTGTAGTTCTATTCCCTTCGTTCCCTACCTACTTTGATTGTGATGTTGTAAGTAGCTTGCTGTCAATCGCTTTGTTTGAGCGCTACTCTCTTCATAAAACGTTTACAAGGAAGCTACAACAAAATTGTTTGATTGATTAATAAACGGTATAACTATTTTACCGCTATCTTATTATGCCAATTTATTGTAATTATGGGATTATTTGTTCGATTCTCTACTCCCAAAGCTTAGCCAATATAAGGAAGGTCGTTAGTCTGGAGCGCAGTTCCAACCATTTTATTTTAGTATTAAGATATTTGAATTCTGTTTGAATTATTTCTAATACGATCTGATCGCTTTCGAGTTGTATTTGCAGTTTATTCTTAATATTTTACACCAAGTGTATGGTAATTACATCGTCAACGCCACAACGACTTTAACATTGTATTTTTTAACTCAAGTTCAGTTACGTTTATGGTATAAATTTAGCATGGTAATTTAATGACGTTGACAAATAAACTATAATTATTTTACACGTCATTTTGGTTTTAATATTGCTTTTTGTTATTTGTATAATATTTTATAACTTGCATTTGTTTATATTTACATAATTTTAAGAGCGTAATACTCATTGCTTGCTCTCCTTATGCATATACATATATATTTCTCACATTCGACGGTGTCAACAATCGTTTTCTTGTCGTACGACTAATTTCTGTATTGAAGCAGTTTTAAAATATACCTTCCAAAGACTATTTTTAGAAATACGTAGATGCATTTCTACATATGCCAACAAAAAATGTAAAACTCACGTGTATTCCAATGTAAGATGTTTTCCTCAACAAAATATGTGGTCCATGACCATATATACTCTCTCTGCATAACGTCAGAGTAATCCAGGGAGCACCTGCGAGAGATTACTTTGTGTATAAAAGGAAATCGATACAATCCATATGTTTATATGATTTTTATTTTCATTTAAATAAAAATAATAATAAAATTTACGGATTTATTAAAAAAAAAAAATAATAAAAAAAAATTCACTCCCTACTTTTGATCTTTACGAATTTTGAAATAATATTTAAAATTTTCCAAAATTCGAGACAGGCGCGGTAGAGTGATGTACTATTTAACAAAAATTTTTTTTAATCACATTTCAAAGGAATTGATTAAGTAGAACTTGAGATATCATGTCAACCACCTCAAAAAAGTAGTTTCGAAAACAACACGTTTAAAGTTTCGTCGTTCGCTAAACCGGTACGGCCACGACACTAAAACGGCTACAACTTCAAAAATGATTTTAATTTTGAAAAATTGTTTTAGTAAGATTTTTTTAAATATTTTAAAATTTTTAGACTAGAATACCTTAATATGTTAAATCGATAATAAAAATTGTAACACTATCTTACAATTAAACTCGAATGAATTTGAATTTTTTTCTATCAACAATAGGAACTTGAACCACTCATTGACAATGGCAAACCATCGACTATCATCGAAATGAAATTTTTACTATTAGAGCAGAAGTACTTGGAATTTTTAGATGATGGCTGTCCATTGGATGCTTTGCATGTGCTACGCAATGAACTTACACCGCTACAACACAACACTTCACGTGTTCACCAACTTTCCTCATATATGATGTGTTCGAATAATCATGATCTCTATCAACGCGCCAAATGGGAGGGCAAAGGCATATTATCACGTGCTGTGGTTATGGACCGTCTGCAGGCATTCCTACCACCAACAGTAATGATGCCACCACGCCGTTTACGCCACTTACTCCAGCAGGCTGTTGAATTGCAATCGGAACATTGCGATTTTCATGACATGGCGTTTAAAACAAATTTACAAAACATCTCATTGCTCACTGATCACACCTGTGACACAGATGGTTTTCCTATGCAAACTATACAGGTGCTCACCGATCATTGTGATGAGGTTTGGTATTGTAAATTCTCCCCAGATGGCCTTAAACTCGCTACAGGTAGCAAAGACTCCAGCGTTATCATTTGGGATGTGGATCCATATAAGTTGACACTAAAGCATCGTCGCATATTGGAAGCGCAATCCAATATAAGCGTAGCTTTTGTTAGCTGGAGTCCAGATTCGAAATTATTATTGGTGGGTGGACCTGATGATACACCCGAAATAAGCATATGGAATGTGGACGATGGCAAATTAATTCTGAAAATGTCGCAATCAGTAGATGATAGCCTGTCATGTGGTGCTTTCAGTCGTGATGGTAGTCGCTTCGTTTGTGGCGGCCAAAAAGGGCAGTTCTACTTGTGCGATTTGAGTGGATCAATTCTTAATACTTGGGAAGGCGTACGGATTAATAGCGTTGCCTATCGCGCTGATAATAAGACTATAATAGCATCAGATAATCACTATCGTATCAGAGGGTAAGTTTCCTTGAAAGTCTTAAAAGATTTTTGTATTTTTTTGAGTGGAAGCATAAAGAACTCTAATTTTTTTAGAGCTTTTTATAAAGTGTGTCTTTACTTTAATTTTATTATATTTTTCCCATTTCGTTAATTTGCAGCTACAACTTCGAAGACCCCGGTACAGATTTCGATATTCTCAAAGAACCGCACCCGATAATGACATTTACCGTAAATTCTGCCGATCGTCTGGCCTTGCTCAACATTTCCAGCCAAGGACTACATTTATGGGATTTGGAAGACAAGTGTTTAGTACGTCGGTTTCAGGGCATACGTCAAAGCAAATTCGCCATACATTCATGCTTTGGTGGGGTAAATGAAAGTTTTGTGGCGAGTGGTAGCGAAGATAAACTGGTTTGTATTTGGCATATAAAGCGCGAGGAGCCGTTGGGCAAACTGGCCGGTCATACAAAAACAGTAAATTGTGTCTCCTGGAATCCTATGTTTCCGTCCCTCTTGGCATCAGCTAGTGACGATGCCACCGTACGTATTTGGGGCCCGAAATCGCACAGTGCCAATGCCACACCCGAAAGTGATGACTGTTCGTCTTGTTCATCATCATCGTCGTGGAATATGACATCGTAATTTAGCACACTTACGCATATACACACCATAAAAGCGGTAATCTATAGAAAAAGCACACACTCGCTATAGCCACTTAGATAAAACAACTAAAATAGCAATACAATAGTAATTAATCTATAAAGAAGGTTAATGGACAAAACAAAACAAAAATTAATTGAAAATTAACAGGCAAGCAGCAATTATCATTTAAAAATAAAACTATTATAAGAAAATAAAATATTTATATGAAATTTATTAAAAAACTGCAAAAGTAAAAGGGGTGCGTGAAGTGCTTGCTGCACTTTTCGAAATTGACTTCGAAAAAAATGCTTGGCTAAATATCGCCACATTTAATGATTAGATTAAACGAGTTGATGGGGGCACGTCAGTTAAATAATTTCGCCATTAGATTTTAAGGCAGGCAAAACAAGAAGAGCACAATGTGCCCATTGTTTCTTTTCAAATATTAACTTTCTAAATGTAAGGGCCACAAATAAAATGCATACAGTTATACAAAATGTATGTTACAAACAAATAATAGCAAGAAATAATTAAAACGGAGAATTCGCTACAAAAAAATAAATAATTATGAAAAATATAAGTAAGCCTGAAAGCAATGAGAACTAAAATTCATTTAATTGAAGGGAAAATAAACGAATAAATACGAAACTAAGAAAAAATTATATATAATAATTAAACTGGTTTAAAATTAATATATGAAATAAGCGTTAATAGTAATTAAACGAAAATTAGTACTGCAAGGGGATAGCACGGATATTTGCAGTGGCGTGCATAAATTGAAATATTTAAAACAACTCATTTAAATAATCTAATTTTTTAAACATAACAATGTAACCTGTTTTGAGTATTATGCTCAATGTTGACAGCGAAAAACTCGATAAACCCACACTATCCCTTCTCAAACAGTTACTTTAAATATTACAGAATTCTTTAAAGTTTAACTGTCATTCGCGTTTAGCAATCTTTTTAATATGTTGAGGTTTTATAATTTTTTTATATGTGTGCGTTTTTTGTTATTTTTTACACTCAAGCAAATAGTATACATAATAAGTAAATAAATAATAAATATTTTTAACTTGACAATTTATATGTTCTGTTTAGCAATAATAACAACATAGCTCTTAAGCTAGAATTAATATACGAAGTAAGAAACAATTAATGCGCCTTTTTTAATTAATTTTAATAATTTAAAGATATATATATATAATTTTTTAAAAATGAAGTGTACCATGAACTTATGTGCGCCACTATGTTCAACTGTGCTACTTTCCCTTCTTAGTTATTTAAAAATTATATATGAAATAAGAACTGTTCTTAAGTGATTACATAATAGTATATAGAACATATATAGATACATATATATATATATACCGGAAGTAAAAATATATTAAAAATGGGCGGGAAATGCTAAACAATATATGCACGTAAGGCCAGCCTCCACAACTTATTACAAAAAACAAAAAAAAATATCGAACAGCGTAGATTAACAACGTGTCAAGAATGTAATAAATTATTAGCAGAGATTTCATGCACACAAGCAAACAAAAAATTAAATATTATATGCATAGTGATAAATCAAAATTGACATACAAACCTATTAAAATAATATATACAAGCAGTGCATTAAAATGTGAAAATTAATGAACGATTTAACGTATGTACATACATATGTATGTACACTATATACAGACACAAACTTATCTGTTTATGTAGACATATATAAAGAACATTTTTAATTACGGTATTTAAGTGAATGATAATAAATTACGTTTATATAAGACATATATTTTGTATAGCAATCCTTTTTTCGCTGTGGGTGGGTGAAAAATTCAATTTGGTGGATGATGGCCAATTTAAATATTCTTCAAGATTATTTGCAAACATTACTATTTTTTATTTTGAATTCAGATATCTCGAGCTTGGAGTTAAAACCAAATCCCTTAATTGTGCCGCGTTTAAAAGATGAACATTAGAAAAAATATTGGTTATGTTCAATAACACATAACTGCCTGTAGCAAACTATCGGTGGAAACGGATATAGATGCTTACTCTTCATTTTTAAAATTTGAAGGTACTTATATATTCATTTGTCAAATGATGTCAAATTTTTTAAAGATAAAATGTGCAGCGTGTAATAGTAAAACAAGTATCGATAATCTTACGAGTAAACATAAATCTCCCTATGTACTATATATTTTTTTAACTTTCGTAAAGCAGCGAATTTATTATATATGTTTAATATTATAATTACTTTTTTATTCAAAAATATAATTCTAAATATACAGACATATGGCGCTTAATATACTCATTTGCTAGATACACGGGCAATATAATGAAAAACGATTGCAGCTTTTGAACATTTCCAACAATTGCATAAATATACACCAAAGCAAGTAAATGGTGACCTTTAACCAATATTTGATGGATGTTGGCACCTAAATCTGTAGTATTCTCACGCCACACTATCAGCGGAAGGAGGAAAATTTTCGAAAAATTTGCTATTGTCAACGCTTTTAATAAAATTAAAGCAAATTTATTATAACCAGTGCTTTCAACCAACCGCGGATTATGTACACAAGTCACAGCAAACAAAATCAAAGTAGTAATGCAGTAATCTGAAAAGAAAATGAAAATAAGGTGTTGGAATGTATTAAACTGTTTTGAGAATAGCAGAGCTTTATTTAAATAAACATATTCTTTTGAATAATTTACCAATTATATTTTGCAAGCAGCATATATAAAAGCCCTTTTCGCTGATAATTTCATTTTGCAAAGCGTCCTGTTTATTGCTTCCTTTCTGTCTCCATAATGCGAAAGACTCTAGCAGCAGCAACACTAGTGATAACTTCCAATTCAGCTAATGGTTACATGTTCCTCATATTTAGTTCATCAATTTTTTTTTAAGTTTACGGCTTATTACCTTAAAATCACGGTTATGTAGCATATGCCTATAAGACTCTTGGGACAATAGCATCGCATCCACCAGGATTATTATCGTATCAAATTCAATATATTTGTCCGCCACTTTGTGACAATTTTCCTAATGTTAATAATAAAAAATTCGCCAGTAAAATAGTAAATAATATTTTGGTACCTATTTTATGTATGGACATACGCATTGGTTTGTTTTGATTGCAGTGTTACTATACTTTCTATACAATTCGGCTATAGGATGCCCACAATTTATGCAAACATATTGCTTTTGCTGCTTTGAGTATGCAGGTTTTAACTGTGACGTTAGCTTTCCCATTTTTATCCAATATTATATATTTATTATATATATACTTTATTATGCGGCAGAAGGTTTCGGTATTCGCAACACCTTTTATTTTGTATTTTTATCATACTTCTTCTTCACTTTATACGTAAATAAACCTTACTGACATGTACATAAACATTTAAAAATTAAAAATATAAAACATTTTTTAAAAACTTAATTCAATTAACAACTACCATAACTAAATTTACGGAAGGCACTGATTATATATAAATTATTGTACATAATTTTTATATTATATTTTTTTTTTTGTAATTTTCTCTTTGAAGGCAAGAAACTCTATTATAAACAGCTGATTCACAAAACTGTTTTTGACAGCATGATTTTTTAAATTCGCTTATTCTATTATGACGAAATTCATTACCTTGTTTTAATTCTATGCTGATTAAAGTTTTATAAAAATGTTGGAGAAAGTGAAACATGTGATATTAATTTTATCCGGAAAAGGAGGTGTCGGCAAATCTACTGTTAGCACACAACTTGCACTAGCGTTGCGGGAAAGCGGTTTGAAGGTGCCTTAAATATTAAACAGAATAAATTATTTGAATCCCATTATTTTGTAGGTTGGCCTACTAGATATAGATTTATGTGGTCCAAGTGTTCCTTTCCTCCTTGGTTTAGAACAAAGTGATGTCTATCAATGTGATGAAGGCTGGGTGCCCATTTACACTGGGGAAGATAAAACTCTCGCTGTCATGTCAATTGGTTTTTTATTGAAAAATCGCAATGATCCCGTAATTTGGAGAGGCCCTAAGAAAACCATGATGATACGACAGTTTTTAACCGATGTCAAATGGGACGATTTGGACTACTTGATTATTGATACCCCACCAGGAACTTCAGATGAACACATAACAGTAATGGAATGCATGAGGGATGTAAAATGTGATGGTGCTATTATGGTTACTACCCCACAGGGCGTCGCTTTAGATGATGTACGAAAGGAACTGACCTTTTGTCGTAAAACCGGTGTCAAAGTGTTGGGCATTGTGGAAAATATGAGTGGGTATGTTGGTATATTAAAAAAAAAAGTTTTGTAATGTGCTACGATTCATATATTTGTTATAGATTCGTATGCCCAAAATGCAGCAACTGCACAAATATATTTTCCTCTGATGGGGGCGTTGAGTTGGCTAAACGAGCTGGTGTTCCACATCTGGGAACATTACCAATTGATCCACGAATTAATGTATTAGTGGGTACGACACGATCTGTGCTTACGGAATTACCGGATTCCAACACAGCGAAAATATTTAAGTCAATTGCCGAGCAGATTACAAATGCCAATTCCGAATCTATTAGTACAGATTGAGAGCATATATTAACAATTTAATAGTAAACGTTGTGAATTTTTTAAAAATATTTGTATATGTATTTTTCTCTTTTTATTTTGTTCCTTATTCTTTATCGTGGACTACAGAAATCTGTATCAAAATTTTATCGAAATTCCGATTACCGATAAAATTATTTATGTATGTAGTTGGTAAAGAAATTTATTTATTTATGATTACTTTTATTTAAATAAGTGGAATTTTTTTTAATACCCGTTGGGGTTTCTAATAAACATCATATGTTTACCAAATTTATTAATTAAAAAAAGTGTTATTAAGTTCTCAATTGAGGGTTAACTTATTTTTGAATGCAGCACTGTCGACGAATTAGAGAAATGTGGGAAATCGTTTTGACATTAGTTTTGCTATTGCAGCCAACTTCATGTATATATGTAAATTTTCACTTCTGCAAGAAAAAGTAAAACACCGTATATGTGCGCCAAACATTTACATTTTTCAGTAATATTTCAAGAAAAAGTTATAAATTTAATTCTAAAGTGCAATTTAATAATGCAAATACGCGATTCATAATATATTTTATAAATATATTCAGACATTTGTGAGAAAAGCGCGCTAAACTTCATGCGTTGAATGGGACAGTGAAGCACTAATCTTTGACGCCATGTTTAATTTCTAGCCATCAGCACTCCTATTAAATTATTGAAGGGGTGAGACGAGTAGGCCGGGTGGCAAGTTGTAGTGGAATGATTTAAGAAAATCTCAAGCGCAATTTTGAAGTGTTGAAAGAAGTGAGAAATTTATATAAATGCAATTCACATAAATTAATTAGTATTAGACGGTTGTATATAAGTACACAAAAATGGAAATATGAGCTTTCTCCAAATAATGGAATTGTTTGAAACTCTAAAAATAAAAACCAATATAATTTATGCAACAAAAGCTACGTGAGAGTATGGCTCTCTAAACGATTACAGTATAAAGAGGATCAACAAAAACATTTACAAAAAGAGTAACGGCAACAAAACCAACAATAACTAGAAATGTATATAGATACTTGTACCCTAGTGGGAAAACCAGCGGACAGGTGAATTTGTTTAGTAAGTTTCCAACTGGTAAGCTTAGCAGTTGAGTACAACTTAACCTGGTCAAAAAAAGTACTCAAACTCAATTACGAAAAATATATTGTGGAAATGTTTATTTTCTTTTAAAAGTAAAAAACGGTAACTACGATTTTGAATGTTGTGTTATAGTAAAAGTTTTAATTCCTTTTAGAATAAACTCATACTCACGACTGGTGGTCGAATTTTAATAACACATTTAAAAATAAATTTTTGCTGAACACTTAGCCTTATAGAAATAAATGTACAAAAAATTATACTTTAAAACTCTAATATTTCAGATATGTTATGCCTAATTTTGAAAAGATTGCTTGTAACACAATTTAATGTTTCATGATTGTTTACATAAAAGAAAACGTAAAGAAAAAATTCGATATACAAAATTTCTAGTCTTCTAAATTAGCTTGTATGTTTTACGTAAAGTTTTAAATTATTCAATATGTTTTTCAGGCGCCGCATTTATAGCATCATGTGGGATAAAGAGGCCTCACAAATCAAAAAACCTGAGGACACCTCCGTCGAAGGAAATACCGAAAATGCCGCCTCACAATACTTCAAAACAAATAATTTATCAGAAAATGTTTCAGCGAGAGCAGAAACAGTGGTGGTTGCAACATATGTTGTCCGAGATGACGATGATTGCGCCGATAATAGAAAAAACGTAAATGATCGCCCAATGCCTTTGGCGGCAGAACAAAGCGATAACGACAATTTTCTGTCTATTGTACAATTATGCGATGGACCATCAGCAAGCTCCTTTTCACAGAAAAAAGAATTATCAAACGCGGTATCACATTCGCCAAAATTCTCAGATTCCAAATCTGTATTGCCAACATCAGCAGCAACTATGTCAGCTGCAGCTAAGGAAATAACTAACGCGGAGGACTCAATTGTATCTATTGATAATGATGAATTGCCATATAAAAATATAAATGCAAATATTAAAACTCTATCCTCTATGCAATCTAATAAACCAGTAATTCCATTAAAATATGACAGCTCAATAGCAAGAAAATCTGCTCAGAATGAACAGGTTCAAAGCGATAATGTGGCTGGACCACAAATACCGAGTTTGTATGACAAACAACTTACCCTACAAGCAGAAGATTTGCACGCGGCAACAAGAGAATATTCACCAGCAGTTTCCGTTGAAGATCTCACATTAGTGTCGGAAATGCGTGCGGGTTCGCCCACCCCATCAAGCATTACAAGTGCTTCAACCCTCCGAGCCGCAAGAGGTACGAGTGGACGTCGAACGGACTGCTTGCGACATATGAGACGACCACCCAAAGAACCTGAAGAATACCTAGATGCATTGTTTCCGCATATACGTAAAACTCATATGCAAATTCGTCAAGCTTTATTGCATGCACCGCTTACAGATGTCAAAGATAATGCATTGCTAAAGAAAAAAATGTTGGAGCTAATTCAGATCTACACTTGGTAATATAATTGTTGTCAATTTCTTGAATAGTAATAATCAAGCCTTGTAACACCTTTTTCAGTGGTTGTAGAGATGAATTCGAGAGAGTGGGACCATCGCTTGTACTCTGTCGTAGACTGAAGAGAAATATTGTACGACTTCTTGATTTGTTTCATGAAATTTGTTCATCTAGTCGTGAGGTAAATTATTAACTAATGCAAATATATATATAAATATACATATAACTTACTTTTTACATGAAATTTTGTAGGATCGCGCCTATTTGTACCATATTAGCCAACTAATCGCAGTGTATACTTCCCTTGAAATAAGATTGTCCTTTAATTTGACAAGACAACAGAAATGTGCGCTAATTCACCGCATATCCCACATCATAAATAAACATTTAATGGTAAAAAATGAGGTAAGTTAATTAATTGTTAATAAAATCAAATTTCACTAAATTTATGCTAAATTTATTTATTTTTTAAAATGAATTTTAGCCTTTGGCTAAAGAAAACATACTGCGAATGTTCCTTCACATGCCCGATACATATTCAGCACGTTTTATAATGGAACCGCTTTTCAAGTAAGACATTTATAATGAATATTATTAATTGCAAAAATATTAAATTTTATTATTTCAAATTTAGCAACTATTTGGTAGAAATCGCCACGAGCAGTAAAACATGGTGTCAAAAAGAAATGCCTGATAAATTATTTGTGCAATACATTATAATATTGCATATATGGAAAGAGATGCTACGAGATCCACTTGAACAAGTAGAACTAATTAACCGTGCCCAACATTTTATGTGCCCAACCAAGACGCTACATGCAAATCCAATGTATGCTAATCATCTACCAACAATACACACACGGAAGCATGCAGTTAAAGATATCTTAAATAGTTTAAAATTTTTTCACGATTTGAGAAATGTAAGGTCGATGTATTATTATAATTCTATTGCATAATAACAATTTATTTCTACATTAGGCAGCAATTTGTGATGATACATTGGATAACGGAGAAGATGACATTGCGGTTGTTATAGTAAGTATATTACATCAAAAAATGTCCAAATGCTGCAAATAACTTGACAATTATTTTATACATGATGTTTAAGTAAAAGGTCTGAGGCTGAAGTTGAACATCATAGCCAAAACAATGGTGAGCAGTTAGTCGCCATCATTGTGATTAGGTTTTGCTTTTTCGCTTGAGTAAATGACTAAAACCTTAACTGATTAATTGAAAAAAATATATAATTTAGTTATTAAAATATACTCGTAATTAAAAAGTTATATATTTCTATTTCCAGGATGAAGTTATAATCACGCCGTTTTGGGATTTTGGTGCCACCTACACAGGAGCATCCAAGCAGTCGAAGAGCTTATACCGCAGAATACTAGCAGCAGACCAAACTGAATGTGTGGATCTAACACAGGAAGATGATCAACAGTCAATTTTTGATTCGGAAGATAAACCTTTAGAATGGCTTACTAAGCTGAAAGAGCGTGCAGCAGAGAGAGTGCAAGTTGATGAGTCGGAAAAGGTTATTTGCTTAGACTCTGATTCCGATGGCGAATTATTCTCTGGCAGTATACTAGATCCATCAGAATCATATCAAGATTGTGATGCTTTCGATACCGATTACACAAGTCTCGATGGTGGCACAAGTGATGATAAAGAGCTATCTGAAGATGAGGCGCTATCAGCAAATGGAATTACGCCTAATTGTCTTAGAACTTACCTCGCGCCTAGAACTAAAAATCAGATAAGGTCAGAACCTTATGAAAGAACAAGAGATTGTGATGGCGAGGGTGACAGCGCAGCAGTCGGTACGAAAAAGTCGGCGATTGCTGCTGTCTCAACGGCGGAACCCACAGTACCGCTCATTGTTAACTCTTTTACTGTTAGGGGTAAACAAAATATGCATTTGTTGAATTCACCCCGGTTTAGCCTAGACATTGGACCAGAACGTTTCGGGAATGAAGATATAGAATTTCACGATGCATGCGATGAAATGAGTTTAAACATCAAGGCAACTAAAAATCATTATAAACGTGCTAATAGTGCTGTTGTTAATGACGGTGCAGTTGGCCGTAGCGTTGGTGGCTATTATAGAAAAGAAGTTAATACCGATGATGAAGAAGAAGATGATGAATACCAATCCTTGCCATCAACAGCATCGTCATCAACAACAACACTAGGCAAAGTTATATTTTCACAGGCGCTACAGCGGCCTAGTCAACAATTCTTCACGGGGTATGAGCGTGAAAACAATTATAAACGTCCAGATAGCAAAGAGAAAACAGTTACATTTAACGAACGAAATAAGGCAGATAGCAAGAAACAAATGGTAAATATAAGTACATAAATCTGTAAGGGCTGTAATTAGGGTTGCAAATAATGAATTAAAAAAATAATTGAATTAACTTTTGAAATATTTTTTTTTTTTTAATTTGTAATCCCAATTACGGGATTCAAAAATAACATCGGGTCTAAAAATGAAAATTTTGGGATGTTGGTAAAAAATAAAATTTAGCTTTTAATCCCAACATCGGGATTTAGAAATATAAATTTTAATTTTTAATCCAAAATTGTTTAACTATAAAATTCACAATCCTGGCTGTAACGTATAATAGCATGTAAATAATATATTTGCTTTCAGCATGGCCAGGACAAACCGGTGAAGAAACAAGTGAAATTCAACGATAACCCCATCGGACCGACCCGTCGTCCCCATACCAAATTGCCGATAAAACCAGCTATACATCTTAGTAAAATCCAACCCAGCAGTCGACAGCCTATTTTCTCAAGTTCACCCCAACCACGTTTCTCATCACCATCATCCTCAACCTCTTCAACAAGCGAATCACTTAAGCAAATGGCACAAAAAGGTAGGAATTTCGTTGACATAACTAAAACATGTAAATATTCGAAAATCTCTAAAAGTTCTTCCACAATAATACTTGATTCCGAAGATGATGATGATATTATTGACATTAATGTTAGTGCAAATAAAAACACGAATTTAGTTTCTACTCAACCAATTCAAAGTAAAAACACTTATGAAAAAAGTATATCCTTTTGTAATAGCAATATGTCCAAAATGCAAGCGTGTGATGTTTTAAATAGCACTACAATGATACTTGGGCCAAAAGATATTTCATCAACCAATAAATTACGAAATACAAGTGTTGACATTATGCATATTTCTGGCGATGAGGGTCGTGATAATATTGCTAGTATTGTTGATAATAATGTAAGAGGGTTGGAAAAACAGTTAGAAAGAGAAGAGCAGAATTCGAATGTTTCAACAACGACAGGGCCTAATGTAGATTCTAGCACTGGAGAGGACGATAATAGCATAGGTTTAGTTAATGAAAAGTGTAGCGAAAAACAAGAAGTTGCTAATGTAGAGAGCACAAGTAAAGAGGAAGATTACAGGGCACATTCCTTGGAGTTAATAACAGGTAGTGATATTTGTACGAGTACGAGTACAGAGACATTTGTGCAGAGTACCGAGTGTAGTGTACATAACTTTAAATCAATCCAATACACAACAACACAATCCAGTTCGAACACTGATGCGGGGTTAGTTATTGGAAGTGTGCAGTTGTTGGCTAATAGCATTGGTAACGAAAATGTGGACACAGCCGAAAAAAATGTTGATAAGCAATTGGATGTTGACGCAGAATTGAATAAATCTGTAACACATGTAGATGATTTTGTCGACGAGAATACATTAAACACGGTGATTTGTGAGACCAAAAGTGAGTTAGAAGAAAAAAACAATTGTTTTGCTCAAACCGCGTTATTATCGCAATATCTTGTACAAAGCCCTAATAGAGTTGATGAAAATGCGTACGCCACAGAGAACTCTAAAAACAATTCTTCAAACCAAGAAGAACCAGTTTTTACTGAAACATTGCAAAGCGTTATTGCGACATGTACGGAAACTTGGGATCCAGTTAACGAACAATTTTTGGAAAACAATTTCGATATTGCGGAAAAGAACTTAAGCAGCAAGGAAAAAATAAACGAAGAAAAGACTTGCACTCATCCTACAACAACGGAAACAAATATTGGAATCAAAGAAAACTGTAATAATCAGTCAAAAGGGCACGAGTTTGAAGAAACTTTAGCAGAGACCAAAGAAAGTTTAGATAAGAGTTCGCAAGAAACTCAATCTCAAGTAGCAAAAGATAAATTGTCAGTGCATATAACTGAAATGATAGAAAATGTTGTTGAAACTGCAGAAATACCGAAAGATGTTCCTGAAATATCTGACATTATACCGACTACTAACATTGCCACAACAGAAGAGTGTCTGGTACTTACAGAAGGCCAAGTTATTGAAGAGCTGGTGCTGTTTGATACCGGGCGCAATACTATGGAACCAAATGTAATAATGCAGAATACCTTAAGTCAGGAAAGTAAGAATAAAATCTCGGAAGAGATCGTCACTAGTGTTGAGGAATTTGATGTGCAAGAAAGAGCTACTCACACACCGGCTGAAAATGAAATACCCGTTGCAACTAATATATATCACGGAGAGGATACGGAAATTGACAGTGTGACAAATGAAATGACGGCGATAAATCCTGATGCAACCGCTATAATTATAGACGAATCAACAATCCGAGAGACACTAATTTCAGCTAATGTAAGCGAAAACAATATACCCACATATTGCGATGGAAAATCTAACTCTACGGAAATTGCTGTATTTGAAGAGTGTACGGTAGGTTCGAATGAAAAGAAATCGGAATTAAAAATTACTTATACTGAAGCGGAACAGAATACCAGCTTCAATATTAATTTAGAAAATACATGTATGGGCGAGGTAGATAAAGAAAAAGTTATTATAGACGAATCAACAGTCCGAGAGACACTAATTTCAGCTAATGTAAGCGAAAACAATATACCCACATATTGCGATGGAAAATCTAACTCTACGGAAATTGCTGTATTTGAAGAATGTACGGTAGGTTCGAATGAAAAGAAATCGGAATTAAAAATTACTTATACTGAAGCGGAACAGAATACCAGCTTCAATATTAATTTAGAAAATACATGTATGGGCGAGGTAGATAAACAAAAAGTTATTATAGACGAATCAACAGTCCGAGAGACACTAATTTCAGTTAATGTAAGCGAAAACAATATACCCACATATTGCGATGGAAAATCTAACTCTACGGAAAGTGCTGTATTTGAGGAGTGTACGGTAGGTTCGAATGAAAAGAAATCGGAATTAAAAATAACTTATACTGAAGCGGAACAGAATACCAGCTTCAATATTAATTTAGAAAATACATGTATGGGCGAGGTAGATAAACAAAAAGTTATTATAGACGAATCAACAGTCCGAGAGACACTAATTTCAGCTAATGTAAGCGAAAACAATATACCCACATATTGCGATGGAAAATCTAACTCTACGGAAAGTGCTGTATTTGAAGAGTGTATGGTAGGTTCGAATGAAAAGAAATCGGAATTAAAAATAACTTATACTGAAGCGGAACAAAATACCAGCTTCAATATTAATTTAGAAAATACATGTATGGGCAAGGTAGATAAAGAAAAAGTTACTAGCAATGAAGTAGAGCATAGGGAATGTTTAGAAATCGCTCCAAATAAAGCTGATGCTAAAGTAGACATGGTTCAAACTGAGAAAATGGTAGTTCCTACGAACATATTTAAACCTACAATTGCAAAGAATGATGGCCTCGCCTGCTTGGTAGCAGCTGTCAAATCGGTTGAAGCGCTGACCTTTACTTCACAAGTATCTGAATATATAGTGCCTGTTGAAAGAGAAACCCGTGACGACAATGAAAACACAGGTGATGCCAAACATTTACTACCGCCTTATACGAATTTAACTGCACTATCAGAAACTCTTGTGACGCCAAAAACAAATGCGAATGTAACTGAACAAGTTATTGATAGGCTTGAAAATAGCTTAAGCAAAACTGATACCTGCATACTAGTAAAACCGAAAACAACTGAGTCAAATAGCATTTATTTTAGTGGTGATGGTCCCAAAACTAATTTGGAACGGCTTGCCGAAGCTGCAGTACAAAAATATGGCGAGCATGTGGCTGATCGTGAAACTTGTATTGTGGAGCATATTAAGACGAAATCCAAGGATCTTGCTCTTGAAACAGTTGCTGCAGAAAATATTGAAATCAAATCGGGTGTCATGTTCAGATCTCAGACCGGTATTATTAATAATGCTATTGGAACCGATAGCGCCAATGCTGTTTATCGTGCCAAATCGCAAACCGATGAAAACCAGGAAGCTTCTCGCAAACAACTCGAAAGTACTGCTGTTACTGTTGATAACATTCAAATCTCGCAAACTATCGATTACGATATGCAGATATTTAATTTGAGTGACAATGTGCAGCGTATGCAAGATTCGACCAAGTCTTCAACAACATATAACTTGCAAATAGTTAACATTTCCAAAAGTTCGCAAGAAAGCAAAAAATCCGGAAATTCCGACAATGTTTCTGTTTTTTCTAAGTCGCCCAAACCGGGTTCGACGTTTCTTTCACATTTTGAAAGCTTCATAAGTACACTAAAAGATAAAAAAGGTACCAAGTATGAAGTAAAAGAGCAACGTAGATCGCCCCGAACGCCAAAGCCAACAACAACTAAGATTCCATCTACTAGCGAAAATGTAAAATCTGTCGTAGTTAACACAAAAGCACAAAGTCAAAATACAGTAAAAAATTTGCCTAAAAACACTTCGGATTTAGCAATAACGAATAAAGTCAGTATCGGAGCACCGACACAACATAGCCCAAAAGAGTTTACATCTTCCGATAGTGAGCTTTCCAACGTTGGTGTGGGCGTTGCCGAGACTGCGTTGAGAAAGAGATACAGTTTGCGCAAGCCTGACCAATGGAAAGTGATCAAAAATACAAGTCTACGAGCGTCACCACCCGAATGCATAGACACCATAAAACCTGTCAACAATACACGTACCAAGCGCTGTATAAAAATACGCTTAGCAAGAGCAAAAATACCAACAAAAGTCGAGACAAAGGAACCACCAGTAAGTTCAGCGCAGAACGAGTTAAATTTAGAAACGGAGTTCGGTGATGTGTCACATCGTCCGATAACAAGAAGACTTGCCGCGGCACTCAATTCAAGTCTACAAATGGTCACGGAGAATGCAGTTATTGAACCGATTAAACCACTTGCACGTGGAAGAAAATCGAAACCCAAAGTGCATGCTACGTTGACAGAGAATACGACCACGAAACGTAGAAAATGTGAAAATATAGTAAGCGAAAAAGTTCTTGAATCAAAAAGCGCTATAGCACCCGTATCTAGTAGTAAAGAAATATATGATTTGAAAGAATTAAGAAAACATAGTGATTTAGAATTGTCACCAAAGTCGCACTCTGAACCGCCCGTTGTTGCCACAATATTACAAAATAAACAGCTTGACAATTTTGAAACGATTTCAGTTGAATCCACTTGTTTTTCTGAAGAGCGTTCGGCGAAGCGTATGAAAATCGCAAAACGGGAAAATGTCGCGATAAATAGTGGCGGTGAAACAGTGACAACAGCGCAAAATGCAGAAAGCGACGCGTTTACTTTTGAGACGGTTTTCGTAAAACCAACCCTCGTCCTCCAAAGTTTAAAACCTGTAAGCCTCAGTTCAAGCAAAGCAATCGCGCTACAGCAGCAAACTATTGAAGAATCGGAAACAGTGAGAAGCATAAATAAGAGATATCCTAAGCGAAATGTAGTTGCATTAAATGACAATTCAACAGTTAAAGCTGTAGTACAAGAGGAAAAATGTGAGGCTGAGAAAATACAAAAGAAAGCGAAACTAAAAGTTTTGGGTATGACATGTGCCCCCGAAAATAGTATTGAAGGTAACAGCGTAGCGCTAAAGGAAGAACCAGCCAATGTTAAAATGACAGGGAAAGATCCAACACGGCTATATGATCAAGGATTTCAAGTAACCGGTAATCGTATGAAATCGGATATCGCAGTAATCATGGATAAAATACCGATTGGCAATGATGTAGATTTAACGGTTTCAATTAAAAATAGTAATGAAACTAGTGCCGAGGTTTTAAGCCAAACATTTTGTTTAATGCAAAATAAAGACGTAGGGGCTGAGCCCGAGGAAATTATAAACAAAAGTTGCCCAAAACGCAAAGCACAGGCTGACATAACACCCCGTGGTGGAAGTCATAGAACAAGCGAGTCTGTGGCTGCAAGTGTATTGGGTTGTACTAAAACTATTGATTCAGAAAAGGTAAATTTAAAAAGAACAGAGAAAACAAGCGTATCTGTTTTAGAACAAGTTAAAAATAATATAATAAATAATATTGAAACTGAAGTTTTTACTACAGATTCAGTTTCCAACACGCAAGAGGTTGTAAAACACTCCAATGGCTGTTCGTCAATATGTGATACAAAGGAAAAAAGCGCATTGGTTTTAGGTGAAGATATGAGAAATTTGATGAAAACTAGTGATTTAGAGAAAACTTTAACAACGGATAAAACTAGTGTTGTAGATGAATATGTAAATAAAATTTGCGCTGAAACCAGAGCTTATATTGAGGATTCAGTTTTGAACACACAGGATGTTGTAGCACCCCTCGATGAAAGTGCTTTCAGAGCCGATTCTCGAGATACAAGTATATTGGACTTAAATGAAGGCAAACCTATTAAAACAATTGATTCTGAGAACTCTTTAAAAACAGAAAGTGATGAGGATAAAAGCGCACCGATTTTAGAAAAAGTCGGAATTGAAGGTAATACTGAAAGAAAGACTTTTATTGGCGACCAAACTGAGGAGCATGCAACACAGGTTGCTGAAAACTCTTCAACAGTTGATTTTAAGGAAACCAGAGCGTTGCTTTCCGTTGAAGAAATGAGCAAAGAATTTATGAAAACTAATGATTCAAATCAAATTGGAAATCGTATAGAACTGAATACTGTACAATCTCCATCGAAGCAAGTTATATTAACTAATGATCTTGCGTCCGCGCCAATTATTTTCAATGAGGACTCGGCTATACTACCAGAAAACAATGAAGCACCGCCACTAGTAGATATATCTAACTTCACCAGCTTAACTTTGGATACCAAAAGTGATGTGAATTTTCAAGATGTTGCTGAATTTATGGAAAAGGATTCCAATATAAATTTGAGTGTTTCACAAATAACCGATCGAAATGAATATCTAAACGAATCCGATGCTATCAACACTTTAAAAACCAATATGGAAGCTGATAAGCTATTAGAAGAATATAACCATTCGGTGCGTATAATCGCGAATGCTAATTTAAAAATACCATCGGCAATTCACACGCCAACCGATGTCTGCACACCACCCTGTAGTAGCGTTACATTTAGTTTCACGGCCAGCGATAGCTCGAGTTCATTTGCAAACAGTTGTTCTTGTAGCACTACAGCAACGGTAAACTCAGCTACTGATTTGTATAAAAATGAACCAACCAGTTTTAAAGTAGTGCAATCGCAGGCCCAGGTAGTCGAATTGCTCTCCACTACAAGTACAAGTTTCCAAGACTTGTCGCTGTTAGATTTAGAACATGATGTTATTATGGGCAATGACGATTTGCTTTCCGAATTAATACCAACTACTATGATGGATACAATGGCGGCTACTAGTTTGGAGCATAACTATGCAATAAAGCCTTTAGAAACGTCTATAAGAAATGAATTTGATATACCAAACGAAGTCAGTGGTGATACTGAAGTACTTCTTAAGCCAAATAGTGATATACAATGCACAGCGCCAAGCTTGAAAGTATCGATACCTATTGCCCGTATAAAAAGATTTGACGAGATAATGGGTAATCATTCTAAAAATTGGTATTTATCCGAAAAACCAACAACCTCTAAAGCGGCTTTGGCGGCTTTAGCCAGAAGAAATGCCAGGTTTAAAACTGATGTTGGGCACATATTTAATACGAGCAGTGTTTCAAGGCATAGACAAATATCCGAATCGAAGTTTTCTGAAAGTGTAGGAAACGTTGCTACAACAGATAGCTTAGTAAGTCAGCACTTACTAGCTGGTGAGAGTTTCAGTCCTTTACCTAGTTTGCCACTAAAGAAGAGAAGAAACATATCTGGTGTTATGGAAGAGGATTTCTGTAATGCTACAGTGATTTTGTCAGAACATAGCGATCTTATGACGATGATATCGCAGGGCAGCAATTCATATGAAGCAAATAAATTAGCAAATATGACAACTGAAGCGCACAGAAATAAGGAAATCGAATTTAACAGCACGAAGAATGTGGAAACCGCAATTGAACAGCAAATAATTGCAGATATTCAAACAAGAGATTACCAAAGTAATACAAATTATATAGAAGAATATCAAAGTGATAAATGTAAACGCACAAATGAAACAATGCAAAGTGGGGAAACGGATTTTGAAAACAAAACAAGAGTGGAAACAACATTTAAACAACAAATAAAAGAAAACGCAAAAAAAGAGGAACAGAACGCTGGTCTTTCAAATAAAACAAAGGAAAGCGAAGTAAATACTCGTACAAATGAAGTATTACATGCGACAAATGAAAATTCATTTAATAACCAGACGAATATTGACAACAGTAACAGGCCGGAAACAATAGCAGCTAAACAACAAACTATGGTGGAAATAGCGGAAAGTCCATATAAAAAAAAACACGATGTAGTATTTGAATCAAAACAACACACTAGAGATGATATTGATAAGAACCTTATACCGAGTAGCGAACAAGATCACCAAAAAGAAGTTACACTTCAGCTGGGCACAGAAATTCAAGCGTTTGAAAATTCGATATCGGATCAAAGTGAGTTTGTTGAGAGGACTTTACGAAGTGGTCAAAAAGATCCGACTACAAATGATATATCAACGATTGGTCAAAACATAACAGAAGAGATAGCATTGCTGGAAAAACAAAATGATCAGGCTATAAATAATACGCCGCAAAAAGCAGAAAATATGACAGAAACTGGCGCATTATTAGTAGAGCAACCGGATCAGGCTGTATATAATAACCCACAACATGCAAAAAACATAACAGCTGAGGGGGGGTTGCTAGAAGAACGAAAAGATACACCAACAAAAGCTCCAAACATAAAAGATGAAAGAGCAACGCTGGAAGATCAACAGGCTGTGATTAATCTTAATACTGAAACTGATGGAGCTGTAACAAATATACAATTTCAAGAGACAATCGAACAAAAAAATAATACTCAAGCACTCACAAATGAACAGCAAATGGGGGAACACATCATGACCACTATTCAAGAACAACTGCACGACATTGAAGTGCCACCTGCACAAGATATTCTAGTGCCTGATCATCAAGGTCTTACACTGAATGAAGATCACCATACAGAACACACTAAGAATGTAACTGCAACAGATTTATCAGCTGGTTCTAAAAGCATTACCACTTCGGAAATTAAAGAAAAAGTTATAAAGGACTTAATGAGTTTTCAACATAGCAATGATAATTTTAATGATCATGCAAATGAAGCTATGCTATCAAATTATGACGATCAATTCCTGGTTACTGTATGTTTAAACGATGCTGACACTGTCAGTGGTTTTGAGACAACTAGCACTCTGTTTACAACAAAGGAATATCCTGAAAATGATTTTGATATAGGCAACGATGTTATAATCAGTACGCAGGAAATTAAACAAGAATCCAAAGAGTTCATAAATGATTTTAGTTCACCGAAGAGTCCAATAAATTTAACTAAGCCCCCGGCTATATCCAACAGTGCCTACGACTTCAATACTTCCCTCTTAAATCAAAATGAATTTGTGGAATTTACCAGCGATCCACCACATTCTGTAGCGCCAACAAACTCAAATAACTACCAGTTGTTTTCAGCAACAATACCAAATAATGGGCTTGTGGCTACGGATATGAACGTTAATAACATGCCGACGTTTACAAATTGTGAACTTAACATAAACCAAGCGGAGCCAAGTGATAGAAAAAGCATTATAGATCTGGCGCAAATAGACGAGCTTAATTTTGGCGAACAGGATTCAATTCATGCAACACATTTACAAGGCGCTGGCGAACAAATGAATCAACTAGAATACGACAACTTTACGCAGCCACAAATACACACTACAACAACAGATAGTGGCATGGCTTCTGCACTAAAAATCAGCTCAAATATTGCTACAACAAAACCAACACAAACTGCTGAAATTGCTCATGAGACGCATGCAACGGTCTTACCAACAATCAAAATATGCTCAACTAACAAGTCCAAGCAATCCTTGGAAAATAACGAAATAATAGCAATGCCCACAATCACGCAGTCACAGCAGCTGACAAAGCCAGCAACTTTATCACCAATTTTACCATTAATTAAACCGTCTACAACAACTATGGAGACAATTTATGATAAGCCCAATGCAATATTCAGTTTTCCAGACATCGAACCTGCCAGCGCTGCAACAACTTTAGCACAACACAGTGTTGCGCCTCACAACTTTCCAATAACTACAACAGCTAGTACAACTGATAATTGTGCAACAACAACGTCTACGAATGATGAAAAATCATTAACAACCTGCCCAAGTCACAGCTCACTGACACAAACGCAAACAACACACAGCCGCACAGCACGCGTACGTGCGCCTGCACGTGTGCAAATTGTTACGCCGCAACGTAAGCGCCGTGAAATTGCGCCAAAAACAAGCGAAGAACCGAAAACGCCGAACCTTACCCTTACGAATACAACAGCGAACTTTTGCACCGCGGTGGAATTTGATTTGCATCAAGGTGCGGCGACTATACCAGTTTCCTATACCACCACACCAGCACGTTACGCGAATCTCTGTCAATTTGAGAAGTATTTACAAAAATTAATGACGCTTATCGATGTGCCCGCCATAATAGACTCTGCACGAAACTTATTTGTTGATAAGCAGGCCTTAGCCGAAGCGCACGCCGCCTTACTCGCACAAGCCACACAATCCGACGATGACGGCAATGCAATTTCGGAACCACTTCTAATGAAATACCACAAAGACGGCACCATATCGATACTAAATGACAATGACGAATGCATTATATTGACGGCAAGCATGTCGAAAATGGTGAAAAGCCTATCCTTAGCCTTAAGTATTCTACAAGAGCAAGAGTCACCAGTGCTGGGTATACGTGCGCGTATACATGCTTTGCTCAAGCAATTAGCACAATCATCTACAATAAAGTTGGGACATGTTGCGCCAAATGTAAACAATTCAACTATTATACCAACGGCGGTTGTGAATCCCACCAATTTGATTGATAGCGGTCATAACATCGAAATTAATGCACCACATGCTATGGAATACTGTAGTGATATTGGTGAAACATTGGTCAGTCAACAAGTACAACCACCACTTCAAGTTATCAATGCAAATTTCCAAAATTTACAGTTGTATGCCGGCAATTGGCAGCATGTAGAAGATAGCGGCTTAATAACGAGTATACCGAATACGGAATTACAAATCACAAATATAGATGCGCTGCCATTTGCAGCAGATGCCGGCGCCACAAATTATGAGAATGCGATCGCTTTTAATTTTGACGAACACGCCACTATACTTGACACGAACGAAAATACAAATGCACAACGCTTTGAAAACGCTACTATACTTGCCACGAATGAAAATACAAATGCGCAACGCTTTGAAAACGCCTTTCAAGCGACCTTAGAGAGCGCAGACAGCAGAAATGCTGAGGGAGATCAAAATAAAATTGTACCTTGGCCACTTGAAAAATCGCCTGACAAAGTTACGCAGCCACTGAATTGTACAGATGTTGTATTTGAACAAAATGTTACCCACTGTCATGAACATGACGCAACTGGGCGCTTAGACGTTACTAATGACAATTTACATACAGTAATAATTGACGAAATAGCTGCTAACGGCAGCTACAATAGGGGTGACACTGTAATTGAAAGATATGATATGCCAACTTATAAAACTCATGCTATCGCTACGGTTGGTAGCAATTTAGTGGCAGCAGTGTCGCCAAAGCGCGAAAAATCCAAAAAGACTATACAACGCAGGAACGATAATTATCAGCACGCGCATACGCAATCGCATGTAAAACCTAATGTCCATTCCAGTACTAAAAAGGGGGCAACTAAACGTGTAGAAAAAGTATCGAAAGCTCAGTGTGGTAATTTACCAGCAACTGTAGCAGTCTCGCCGCAGTCGCATACACAAAACACATCCAACAGTAAAGTAAGCCACATGCAACATAGTAACACCCCATTACAAAGCCATTCATCCACCATACATTATCGCCATACTCCACATTCAGTAACTGTAGAATGCAAACCCACCGCCACATTGCATTACAAACAATCAACACCGTGTCAGCAGCAGCAAACGCAACCCATCGCCAGTCTGCAAGCGTCAAGTCAAGCAAATCACGTGCCACAATCAATACCACACATCAGTATTGATAGTGTTAGTAATACACCATTATTTGCACAACAATATTCACAGAATTCAACGCTGTCCGCTGGTGTTGGTCTATTGCATAACCATAATAATATTAGATATATACTAACGACGCCACATACACGTACACATTTTACACCTGCAAATACAACACTGTCGAATTGTGCCATCATTCCACTAAACACGACACCAGAAACACCAGTGCAATATCCTTATCAGCTACACACCTTGCAAGCACCACCGAATTTTAGCGATAACTTAAAAATAAATGAACTTGAGCTGCAAGCTATAATAAAAAATTCTGAAGTTGTCGCGAGTAGAGCGACTACGGCTGCTGTTGCCCCCACTACAACTACATCAACTACAAAGTTATTGCGCAGCTTTCGTAATGTTCCGCGTGCAAATGCATTATCGAAAACTGTTGCCACGCCCAGTTATATGATTAACAATGATGCACCAACAACTAATGAGGGTATTTCAATAACAATACAACAACAGCAACATCAGCAGCATACACCACAACAACCAATACAATATCTAGAACCCGCAAGTGCGGTAATAATCGGTGATATACAACAAAACCAGGAGTTCGACTGCTTGCGCCAGGAAACACAACTCCAAACTGTATTGCAAGCGCCACCAGCGCAACCACAATCACAAAATCAAAGAGTGTACACCACATTAACACCACTTTTACCGGCGCAAGCTAAACACCAGTACAAAAATGAGCGGGAACAAGCGTTATTACCACAACAACAGCAGCGCCCACCAACACCAAGGCCAAATTTAAAACCTTCTCAAAACAAAGCGCCAACATCGCCAAACACACTAGCCTCCAATGTCACAGTCACTCGTAAACGTGGACGCCCGCGAAAGTATAATTTAGGTGAGGATACTTCCGAGCTACAGCCGCAGCATAACGCTTGCGATGCAACACAAAAGCATGCCAAATTAAGCGAGTGTCCAAAAATACGACCAAATGCAGCGGCAAGCCCGAATGCGAGCGCTCGTAATAAACTGCAAGCAAACAAATCAACAAATGCAAAAGTTCGACAAATATTACCAGCAACTCACCACACGTTAACTAATGAATCGCATGATTTAGCAACGCCGCAACCAAGACCATTACTGCCACCACCACCTCTTACAAAGTTATCGTCTAGTTGTCGGCCACATGAACTAAGACCCTCAATTACTAGCTCTGCGAATTTCATCGAACATATGGCTAATGCCGTTGAGTCTAATAGTTCGCAAAGTGTCAGGCCAACTGCAAAAGTTGGTCAACAGCAACAACAACACCTGTCACAATTCCATATGCCTGACTTACAAACAACCAACGACAGCCAGGGCAATGTATGATATACTAGTTTGCACGAAGAGTTATTTAATAATACTTTTCGTTTTGTCGATATTTAAAAAACTCGTTTAACCGTTCTAACATTAAGTTTTCTCACCAGAGCCCTTCCTTTAGATCAGCTTATATTTCTTTAATTAAAGAGAAATCTGCAATGTGAATTATTTCCATTAATGAAATATTTAATTTTAGCCTTCTATAAACTGAAGCTGTAACTGCTGCATATTTCAGTATAAACTAACAACAAATAGTTTGCCATTTATTTATTTTTATGCTTAAGAAGGCATGCGCATTGATTCGTCAGTGCAATTTAAGCTTTTATTTAACATTAAAGATATTTTATATGTACTTTCTTGCATAAATATTTTTACCTCGTAGTGTACGCGATTTTTCCGTAGGATATGAAGCCCTAAATTACATGAAATATTTAAGAATTGCGCACTGAAACTGAAAAAATCTTTCTGGCAATAAATTCCATTTAATGTAATTATATTTGTTTAGATAATTTGTTTTTTTTTATTATTATTTAGGATTGTATACAAATATACTAAGTTAAAGCGGCAAGATGCAATTTTACTCTATCACTTTATAAATAATAACTAAGTATTTTATATTTTATTTTTTAATGTTTACTATATGTATATAAAATAGCAATTTTCAACAGATTTCAATATCAGTTTATATGTACCATCACATTTCATTGTATTTTACTGTACTCAAATATTATATGACGAATTCCTTAAAGATAACAGTGAACAATTTTTTTAGAATTTAGACTTTATTGTAAGCTTTCTATTATCTTCTTCAGCGTCAACTTTAGATAAACTTGCCATTGATTTCTAGTGAATTTCTAAACCTAGAAATGCAGTCAAGATCAAAATTGACCCGAACTGGTCTATATAAACTCGCACACAAACCGTATCGATGAATATTTTTACTTTTTAGATTAATACAACCTTTTTTATATTCGTTCGAAGTTTGATTATTACATGTGAATTAGTGTATGTTTGGCAATTATTTTTACCACGCGAAAGGGTCAATTTTGAGCTTGAGTGTAGATAAACCAATGTAAACAATTTGCCACCGCTTTTCAACCCAATGTATTATTAATTCAACAAGAACGAATTTCCTTAATGCTAAAAAAAAAAATTGTTATATTTTGAATTAAGAAAAATATTTTTAAGCTGGACTGCTGCAAGTTTTTGAGGTTTAGTCAAAAATTTACTAACTCAGTTTTTAGGTACAAAATTACTTGTAACCAAATTTTTCAATGCAATGCAACTAAAATTAATTTAGTTATAGATTTATATCTGTGTATTCTGAAAACTTTGAAAACATGACAAGAAAATATTACGCTCCTTTCGTACTTATTATTTTAAAAATTAATAATGAATGTATGTTTCTTTCGTATACGTTCGTAAAAATGTTCGTACAATTATATTTAGATCAAATATATTTTATATAATAAATTTTAGTATATTTTACTTTAAGCAGAGTTAGAAAACATCAATTTAATAATTTAATTTAAATATTTAACATTTAGTAAAACTTATTTTAAGCAGAGTACGAAAACATAAATTTACATTAAGCAACATTGAGACGTTTAAACTTTGAATATTTAATTTCTTAGACGTTTAAAGTACCACTTACGCAAAATGATTACATGCACTATTTTGTATACCTTTTGTTTTTTTTAAATCGTATATGTTTATGTATTTTCTTATATTTATATAGGTTTATATTTACCATATATCGGCAAGATATATCTGTTAAGGCAACTACAAGCATAAATAGCTTAGCCGTAAGCTTCTGAAACTGATAAGATTGATTTTTTTCTATAATGTTCATAAATATTTTAAAGTTAGAAAATGAATTTGTTAGCTTTAATTACTGCGATACCAAACTGTTTACCTTCTTATATTTATCTGGGCAAACTAAAAGCAAACTACTCTACCTTGTTCTATGGAGAACGCAAATCTGTATTACCTACAACTATTCATCATATACCTGGTAAATACCTAGATGTTAAAATTAGTGTACTTTAAAACCTTTTCTATAATTTCTACATATTTTTTATATACATTCTTGAAAATTCTAAACGCAAAAATAAAAACCAAAATGTATATGTGCAATTAGTAGTGTGGCATGTGGCGCTTTACGAAATGCTTTTCATAATGATGCGAGTAAACTTAAAACGTATTTTCGTGTCACTTTAACTAAAGTTGCTGCAACAAATTTTTTGGTTAAATAATTAATTTACGAACTGAAATACTAAATATTGGTTTATGAAATATCTAGCTACTGCGCAATATCTGTCGGACAATATTGAGTTAACATTTTATGTGTTTGGTAGTATTACTTAATTACTATGAAATTGGACCTGAGTAGAAATGTGACATAACACATTTTTTGCATAACAAACTGTTTATCTGTGATAAATATAATATAATCAGCCCATTTAGGCTAGTCAACTTTACGTACATATGTATGTGCTAAAAAAGTTATAATTCAGTATTGAAAAAACATACGCTCGATCCAATTTTGTAAAACACAAAACAAACTATACTTGTACTTAAAATTTATTAACACCTTTCTTCTAACGCATTGTAGTTTTACAAAATTGTGTCGATGAAATTTGTTATTGCTCTCGGCAGATATGTAATATATTGGTTTGGCACTGAAATAAGGAAATAAAATTATTCTTAAGTTTTGCCATTATTATTATAATAATTGTTGACGAAAATTCATATATCAGCTGCTACTGATACTCGGATACCGGATTTTATATTCATGTTTCAGACAATAGGTTTGTTTCTGCACAGCTAACTATCACTAAGTTTGTTTCTTAACTGCTAACTATCACTAGCTAGCAAAGTTTCTGATGGAAAAGCGTTTCATAACCGAAAAAACTAGCAGAAACTATGTAGCAGAAGAGAGCACGAGTTGAAAGCGGACAAAGCTGAGAAAATTTTCAGCTAGCAAAAAATAGCTTTTAAACAAGCATTTTCGCTGATTTCATTTATTTTTATAATTTTTAGTTCTGAAAAAAGGGTTATTGATTCATTTTTAAATGCTGAAATGATGTGATTATTAAAAACAACATTTGTATGTTTCCTTTCTAATTTGTACTATTTTTTTGTTTTTTTTTTTCTTTTTTCGATATGTCAATTGCACTCATCTGCTATATTACATAGTTAGTTCAAAAGAGGTATTCTGAATAACTGTGTTCAGCTGGGGGAGTATTTTGAAATCGTTCTTCTCGTTTACAGAGTAACCTGCCAATTATCACATCCCTCTCCTTCTTTAGAGCTAGCAACACCTAGCACTTCAGAAACAAACTTAGTTATTTTACTTTTCGTCACATTATGTGACCATTCCGTTTTCTGCATACTATGTCTGCCCTAATTAATTTTAATAATATGGCAAAGCATTAAGAATAGTATTCAAAAGTTTCATAATTATTAGATATAGGTTTCAAGATTAGTTAGTCAATATATTAGCTTGACAAAATCTGACAAATCCATTGGCTAGAATATTTTAAAAGATGTGTACTGAAATTTTCTTACCTCGTCCAACTAATAACTGTGCATATATATTTTGAGAGTGTTATTTTCCATTTATTTTTACAAATCTAACACACATCAAATTTTTTCTTAATTGTTCTGGAAGCATTCCTCATTAATGCCTTAAATAATTCTAAAGCAAAGTTTTACCATAATCTATTTGCAATTAACACATACATATAAATTTCTATATATCCTTATTTAGAGCATATCAACGCAATCGCAACACTATTTAGCAGTTATAAAATCTCGAAACCGCCACCGGCCAGTGGCGCTGCAGCACGCAATAATGGCGACAACAACACACATTTAAACAAGCCCAAATATAAAGCTGGACCAAAGTCTATGCATATGTCGCGTAAAACGACTGCAATGTCGGAAACGAGTAAATATTCTATAAACTCTCCACGGTCTGTCTGCAATTCGCAATCACCAACCAAATCACCACGTAGCAACTCCACATCACCGGCCAGTTTGCGAGCCAGTAGTCCCGTTATTATTGCACCCGAGACAGCGGCGGATCCGAAGTTGAATAAGAAATGCGTTGTTCTAATGAAAGAAAATGAGGAGGTCCTCAATTATAAGAGACAACAGGTCGCTTTCATTAATGAATTGTTGGAGAAACAAAGAGAAATGCAACGGCAGCGCGCACTAAAACGACAAGAGTTCCAAAATATCTTGAAGCAAAAACGTATAGAGGGTAAACGCTTGAAGGCGGAAATCTCACAAATTAAAAAGCAGCAAGCCGCAGCGCACGAAAAGGTTTTAGACACACAGCTACATCAACCACAACAATCGCCTACTATTTTAAATCGCAAACGCTTACTGGTTAGAGAAAGAAATGTAACATTCAAAACCAACACAAAAGTCCGAAGCCGTTCTACGACGCCCAATCGCTCAAATAATGAAGAGCCGTCTGCTAAGGACATAGATACAACAAGTGCTGCTATAATGCAATCGGTAATAGGCGACACTTTTGAATTGGCGGCTGAAGCTATGCCTTTAAGCGATAAAGCGAATAGGACCTCTATCGCGTTGAAAAATATAAAGGCTGCGCCAGTGTTGGACAAAAAATCTACAACTTCAATTCGTTCGACAACCGGAGTGGCAAATCCAGAGCCAAATACATTAACGAACACGCCAAAAAGCAGTGTGCCGAGTACATCGCCACGAAGTAAAGCAATAACAACTAATATAGCGGCAATATCAACACAAACCATGGACAGTATGCCGAAAGCTGAAGAATTGGCAGGCATAGAAATACCGGGAGCAGTAGTACCAACGACCAGTAAGACGAGTTTCAAGGAAAAACCGAAAATACCGGCCCTACTAGCATTAGCAACAACACCACCATATACACGTTGTGCTAGATCAATGACACCCACACGTGGAGTTTATAATACGACGAAGCTGCGCGAAATGCATACCGAACGAACTACAGATAATTTGTTAGTTAACTGTTCATCACCGTTATCTACCCCCACATCATCTAAAACGCGTTTACAACGCGCGCCATCATTATCACCGTCAATATTCATGAATCGCAATCGTGTGGAGGTGCGACGTAGTATGCAAGATCCCACTAGTAACACAGACTTCTCTACAAACGGCACCTCTTGGTTGCTGAATGTATCGCCGCGAAGTTTCACAAAATCATTAAAAGTTCGGCTGAAACGTTTACAGCATTCAAGTACGAATTCTTCAACAGAGAAATCACCAGACAAGGAAACCAACGATAGAATTTCAATGCCAGCTTCTGCCAAGCCAACTCTCTTAAAGGAACGTGTGGCGAACGCAACATATACAGTTGCTAACGCGCTCATTGAAAATACAGGCGCAGCAACACCAGAATCTCAAATTAAAAAAAATAAGCATGAGCGAGTGCAATTATTAAAACAAAAACTCAAAAAAGAGTTGTACGAAATGGGTGAATCATTTGTACGGCCTGTCAACACAAAAGATGAAAACGTACTTCTGGAGTCAGCTAAGGATATAGCATATAGTCAATCAACGCAAACAGCTGAAGGGCGCATTAGCAAAGGAGCACGACGAAAGCATACAAAAAAAGCGCAACAAAGCAACAAAAAGTTAAAGCTTTTAAAAGTCACCATTGAAAAGCATACAAATAAAGTGCAATCGGATTTGCGGACTAACTACAGCCCATGTGATAATGCTGTTGATTGTGACAGTAAAAATGAGAAGTCAGCGAAGGCAGATGTTGAAGACGGCTTACAATGTGATAGGACTGAAGAAACGAAAGAACCAGTTGGCTTTACCTTAGCAACTGATAACAAGGAGCTTTGTCATAAAGGTAGCGAACCACCTATTGAGTCTAGCGAATTTGCCGCGGAAAAAACGAGTGTACTACATAGTGAAAATACCGCAAAACAACAACAGTTTTCCCCAGAGTCTTCAAGGAATGATAAACACGCGAGTAAAGATGTCAAAATTATAAATGAGCACAAAAATCCCACCTCAAATAATTCCATGGACGTTGATTGCGACAATGTTAACAATAAAAAACACAAAAGAACTCATAAACATGGTGCGATCGTTACGCAAGTTGTAGACGTTACACCTGGCCGTCATGTGAAGGATAATCTTTTGGGCGATTTATTGCTGGTCGCAGCTGCAAACCAATCAACGGTGTTAAATGCTAATAACGTCTTGAACACTACACCTAATTTAGCTATTATTGAGCCGCCTGCTGCGGAGTTACCATTGCTCGTTAAAGTTGTGGAACCTAGTGTAAAGCGAACTGTCGATCCCGCTGCGTTCGACAAGTCAAATAATTTAATGCCTGAAGGTATTTGTGACAAAACGCATATTGAGATATCCGAGGAAATGGCGGTTGCCGTTTCGGGTCTGACAATGTTGGCGAATAGACCGATAACAACCGCAAACTTCGAAACCTGTAAAAACGCGCCTGAATTCCGAAATGAAAACGTGGACATAATCCTGCCAAAGAAAACGTCCAACGAATCCATTTCCTCTGATTTGCAATGTATGGCTGAGCCAACGATTGCGATTATTAGCGATACTCCAAGCCATGCAATGACGTCAGTCGACGCGTATGCAGCCATTGATGAACCCAAAAAAAGTGTAGTTGGAACGCCTAATGACAACATTGCCGGGCCAAATGATACAGGTGGCGTATCAGGTGGGGAGGAGTCGAGCAGTGATTGTTTGTTATTGCAATTGTCAAAGCGTGTACATAAAATGTCCGATTTGGAAAGTATTGTCGATGCCACCACTGTGCATGTGATTAAGGACGCCACAATGACGCTGATGAGTTTCGAAGCCACGCCAACTTTGCCAGCTTACTTGCTTAATGGCGAAAGTCGTGATGTGCCCACACCACCAGCCATATCAACACCAGCGCCGACTCCTGCACCCACACCCACTGTCGATTTAGCACCGGAAGCTGAGCAGCCGAAGTCGACATCGATACCAACACCACCATTGCCGGAAATAATGATTAAAGAGAACGCGCACGCCCCATCGCCAAAAGATCCTATAATAAGTGAAGAGTTAGCTAAAACAAACGACTCAACAGAAGCAACGGTTTCAGTTAAGGTATCACAACCATCGCAGAAAAACATGATCTCTTTAGCAGCTGCACCTTTACAAGCTCAACCAGAGCCTATTGCAATTGGCGAAGGTTTGCCTAATAACCGTTTGTCACCACCGCAAGAACAACAACTTGAAGCAGAAGTAAATTCACCGGCGCCGGCAAGTGGTAAGTTATATTTGTTTCAAAAAAACTCTTGGATCATTAATTATTCAAAGTAGATAATCGTAATTTGGAATTTACAATTGGCTGCAATAATTCTAATTTTATGAATAGTAGCGGCCGGTCAATTTGAAAGTTATTTAATACATAGGTACTAATTCACTGTCTAATTTTTTCATAATTATCCCGTTTACAGCAATATCGACATCCGATCATGAAGTATCTTCAACCCAAGAGATCGTTTACACGCCAACAAAACGTTCAAATGCCAATGCTCTCAATGCCACCGCCGGTACGTCAATACCAACACCCAACGAAGAGGAGGCAGCAATGTGGGTGCAAAATAGTGAAATAGACACAACACATCACCTGACAGAAAGTTCATATTACATGCGCAAGCGTACGCGCAAATTTTCCGATGAATTTACTCTGCCTGAAAATAAAAATGAAAATTCTGCTAAAGACATAATAAAACAAAGACGTAAAACGTTTTCCTCTGAATCATCTCTACCAGTACAATTTCCATCGAATATAACATCATTTACTAAAAATAATAAAGAACTTACGAACAGCAGTGCAACGGCTGGCGACGGTACCGTTATAAATAATGCCGGCCAAAACAGTGGTGGTAGCTCACCATCTACCACTACTGAGCCAGTGACTAAGCAGGCCCCACCACGTAGACGCAATCACATACAAAAACGCAACAATTCACAATCACCACTAACAGCGCGTAGTCGCGCTGGTGGCAGTGTTGGTGAATTGAATAGCAGTTTTGTGTATAGTTGTAGTCGTTTACAACCGACTAACGTGGATATGGCAGATGTGGAACGTTGTGTAGTACTGCCAGCGAGCGCTGTTGTACCACCGGTGAATTTGGGCAACATCTCGCGTACGTATTCGAAAAATAACATGTCTCAGATTAAGGTATTCGTGCCACCTGATATGGAAATGTGTTTGGAAAACGAAGAAATGGAAAAAGAGGCCTTTATAGCGACCACCACAAGTAAAAGGGGTCGCCCAAAAGGCAGTGCCAAAAATCGTAGTCGTAAGGAACCAAAACAAGAATCAGCTGAAAAAGTGAATACGAAAAAGGCCGCTACAAACCAAACTAAAACGAAAACAGTGCAATCTACGAAGAAGCGCGATAATGCTGATAGTCGTCCCAAGCTTATGGATTGCTCTTCAAAATCAACAACCACAAAAGCGCCAACGCGTACGAAGCACGTGGAGCGTGCACCCAATCGTAAACGAAAATAGCATAACATTTCAAATACGCGTACACATCGCACCCCTGATGACGGTGATAATTATGATAGTGATTATGTTGTGAAAAATTGTGGAAAAATTTCGCCGTGCTTAACTTGGCATTTCTCTGATTATGAACGTTTGCGCACACTGCGCCCACGTTTGAAGGAACAATTGCAGCGCATGGTTCTAACTGAAGACCTCTCACCGAATGAGGATGAAATTGTTGAAGGCGAGCGGTTAAATGTGCTTGATATTGCTCATGGTAATGAGGTTGTTGACCCGAAATGGAGTGCTCCCGAAATGCAACCAATTGTTTTGGTGCAACGCATTAGCTGGAGAAAGGGTGTAAACAATGATTAGTTGTTTAGTAAAGTTACTTTTGTTTTCGTAGCATTTTATCTGAAATGTAAATGTGTTGTAAAACTTTATTGCGGGCGTGTGAATTGAATAAATGTTACACACGTTCCAACGTTTTGTTAATTTAATTAGTCATTAATTATTTATATAATTTCAATGCATACGTAAAATCAAAAATACAAAAAAAATGTAGAATACAAAAAATACTGCCAGAGAGAAAATAAACATATGCACCAACAATAATAAAACCGTCATACATACTAAATGCATAAATATCGCATAAATATGAAAAAATAGTGGCAATGAAGGAAGTGTGGAAATATAGAAAACAATATATGGCTTGAGAGAATGCATATTTCATGTGAATTTTAAATATTCATAGAAATCAGACCAATATATACATATGTACGTATGTAAATATATACTATATAGATATTTCCTTAAATTTCATTGATTTCAATAAAGCTACATACTTATTGTACAAATTTTAAACTAGTTTCTGTTTAAAACCACAAACAAAATGGCGTAAACACCAACTGTAACATATGTAAAATGTAATGTTACGGAATATAAAATGGGAATTTAATGTATAAAACAAAATATATTTGTATTATATAACAAAATATACGATAATTAATTTTAATTTTCAAATAATAAAATTATATGAATATATATGATTTTGTTTTTTGAAAAATAAATTTTGAAACCATGTTTTCATTGACTGTACAGTAATTTTACATCCTTTTCTTATTATGGTTTTATGATATTCGTTTATAATTAAAAAAAAAAAATATAATGAACTAGTATTTGTAGTAATGTAGAAATTATTTCGAACAAAATAAATTATCGGCAGCAAATTCGTTAAAGTTTAGGTGTATTTTTATATAAATATACATATGTATCCCATATAAATATACATATATACAGATATTTAAATAAATATATGTATGTTATATATATATGTATAAATATATGTAGTTATTGAAGATTTTGTTTCTATAAAAGCATTTCCTTAAATGTTGCGAACAACAATGCCTTTAGACGTGACAATTGCTCTCCAACATGGTTATTATTTCTAAACAATGTTTTTCGAACAAAATGAATTGATAACATTAAATTGTTTCTAAACAAAATATAAAAAGAAAAAAAATATTAAAATAATGTAGCTTAAATTATAATAAAAACACGAAATCTTTTCTAAAGTAGTACGATAAATTATATAATTACAGATATTTAGATAAACAAAAAAACATATATATTTTTGGTGTTGAATATGGCAGCTCAATTTCGAATCTAGAATAGTAATGCAAATATTAATAAAAAAGAGGAAAATAGTATACAGAAATATTTTGTTCAAATGGAAATGTACATATATTTGCTTAAATAAAACTTATTAAGTATATAATTGAAATATACTATATTTCATATTGTTTGAAAAAAAAAAATATGTATATATATAAAATTGAAAATATAATAGATTTACGCGTAAAGATTATTAAGATTATAAGTGGTATGAAGTGTCATTAAAAAATATATATATAAATCGTATAAAAATATAAATATATATACATATACATATGTATAAATCGGGTAAACAAAATTTTTGAACGGAATAAGTATATAAAAAAGTAATCCTATTATACGTATATAAAATTTACTTATATTTTAGAAGTTAGATATAAGCTCACGCGAAAAAAGCGTCCACAGAATTTCTTAGCATAACAAAGAAATTAATTATTTGCAGGAAAACAAAATTAATTTGCGTAAGAAATCGTAATTTACATTTAGAAATTAATGTAATATTAAATTATATGTATAAGTGCATACGTATACATATATAGTATTGTTTTCGGGTTTAACAAATCGTTGAAGGTGATAAGTTACATTTCTAATAGTTTTAAGCGTGAACCCGCAAGCGTTGCATACATACAATTTGAGAATATACAAAAATAGGTGATTACCGTTTGTTGATTTCAAAAAGTTATTGTATACATACATACAAAAATGGGTTGATATGTATGTATGTATATGTCACCATTAAAATAAATATTACGAAAAGTATATAAAAACACACTGTAAATAAAAAAGCAATAACGAACTAAGTCTTCGAAGCACAGCACTCAAATGAGTATCACACACACAACCATACGTAAATATTAGAAAGTCGAGAAGTCTTTATTATGCAATCTTAATGAAATTCACAATAAAAATAAAGTAATAATAAAAATGATCTTTTTGGATGTGGAGTGGTGAGAAGATGGTGGGCAAAATAAGATGTTTAAAATTAAATATGATTAAAAAATATATATATAATAAATAAATATTTGATTAAAAAGAAATTATGTGTTTGCAAATGCATTCAAAATATAAACAACCGTACAAAGCCAAATATTTTAGAATGATATGTAGCAGTAAAATGGTAATATTTCCTTAAAACAAAAACACGATAAAGTTTGCTCGAAAGCGTTAAACAAGAGCTGCTAAATAAGTAAAGTAAAAAAACATGAAAAAATGTCAAATAATAATAAGAAAAGTTGCTATAAGAAAACCAATATCACAAAATAATAATAACACTCATTATGATTTCAAACACATTTGAAAAATAATATTTTTTTATTATTATCCCTTATATATACATATATATTATAGAAATTATTATTTAAAAATGTTATTTTTTTTACTAAAAAAACTTTTTTGAATACTAATTACGTAATAGCTGTTAAAAGCATCGTTTGTTGGCAATAATAAAGTTCAACTTTCTTCCTTTCAACGTTTCCTTAATTTGATGAATATTTGTGGCAGAACGAAAATGCACAACACTACATAGATACCTTTAAGAAGGTTACAAGCATAATGTAGCCCGTATTAATTTACAAAACAATTTTCTTCGTTGTAACAGTAATTTATGGTCTAAGTAAAAAAGTAATTGAAACAAAAAGCCGTAGCATAAATGTTTTTGTTAGAAAACAGTTCGGTTATTCATACATCAAGTCATAAAGTGTGCATTTGTATTTATTAAGTAGCTCTCGCAATTTTAGTATATTTTGTTATTGCTTATATAAAATAAATTTGCCTTGCAAAATTTGTATTCTGCGTGGAAATAGCAACAAGTGAGCATATACATATATGGTAACCAACAATAAATAAGTGCATTTTATTACATTATTATGAATATATTTAACTGACGATTTAAAGTTTATTGTAGACAAAGCAAACACACTCACAATTATTGTGTATATTATTAATACGCTAGCAATTTATTAGTGTACATACATTTCGTACGCTTTATATATGTAGATGTACACATACCTTATACTAAATATATATATGCTTATAACACTATTAAACAAATGAATTCTTTATGTTTGTACACATTTCGTCGAAGAAAAACACCGTATTTTATTTCGTTGTTATTTATTGTGATAATTTCTAAGTAAAAGTTTAATCCTTTTATTCTACTGAATATTACAATGTAAAGTAAATAAAAACTATCCAGAGAATTTTAAAATTTTTAATCATATCTTTTTTATTTCCCATGGATTAAGCAGGTGGTTAAAGGTAAGCGAGTTACTGTTGTTGCATATATTATTCTAAAAAATTTCACGTATTTTTATACAAATGCTGTTAGCGCAGAAAACATTCCTCAAGAAATTTTATAAAATGATAAAAGTAAAAAATTAAAAATTCTTTAGCTGGCAGCTAGCTTACCTTAAAGTCACCTTGACTTCCAAATCAAATCACAATATGGCGTGAGAGTCACCTAAGCACTGGCTAGGCCCAGTGCCTGTCGGAATAAGTAGAAACATTATCGGAAATCCTCCCCCACCCCATTTCAACACTCCCACTTAGGAGAAAGAATCATTTTGACGATATTCTCCTCAAAAACCGGCGATTTGGAACACATTTTTATTTTTCTAAATTTCTGTGTAAATCCAAATTTATTTTTTCTTTAATAATAATATGCCCCATGTGATTCTGCAAATTTTTGCATTTTTATTTTTTTTCTACGACCAGTAGTTTAGAAGTTATAAGCATTTTTGTATTCGCATGTATTCGGCGATTGCTTGCTGCATGCTTCTGGTCGCCTGGTAGAAATCTGAGATTTTGGCACCAAATTGAATGCAATTTTTCTGCAGCGGCGGCGAATGCACACAAATTTGCGTGCATACGCAAAGGGGCAAAATGAGGAACACGGATGCCGGCATATACATTGCATACGCAAAGGAGCGAAATGGGGATCACGGATGCGGCCATTTGCAATGCCCGGAAACAGGAAAAGGTCCTTTACCGGAAATGAAATAACGGTATCCCACTTCCGGTATGGCATTCAACCGGAAGTGACAAACAGGAAACGGAAGTGGTTGGCCGGAAGTATTGAACCGGATATGGGTGTTCCAAGCCGAAAATAAATTGTCCGGTTATGTACCGTTATCCGACGTACGGCCGTGAAAACCCGTTTCCGGTCCAACACTTCCGGAAAGGAGTTTGGGCCGGAAATAAAACTTCGTTGACACACTTCCGGCCTGCGACTTCCGTTTCCTGTTTGCCACTTCCGGTTGGGGTCCCATACCGGAAGTGGGGTGCCGTTATTACATTTCCGGTAGAGGCCCTTTTCCTGTTTCCGGGCATTGCAAATGGCCGCATCCGTGATCCCCATTTCGCTCCTTTGCGTATGCAATGTATATGCCGGCATCCGTGTTCCTCATTTTGCCCTTTTGCGTATGCACGCAAATTTGTGTGCATTCGCCGCCGCTGCAGAAAAATTGCATTCAATTTGGTGTCAAAATCTCAGATTTCTACCAGGCGACCAGACGCATGCAGCAAGCAACCGCCGAATACATGCGAATACAAAAATGCTTATAACTTCTAAACTACTGGTCGTAGAGAAAAAATAAAAATGCAGAAATTTGCGGAATCGCATGGAGCATATGTTTATTAATGAAAAAATAAATTTGGATTTACACAGAAATTTAGAAAAATAAAAATGTGTTCCAAATTGCCGGTTTTTGAGGAGAAAATCGTCAAAATGATTCTTTCTCCTAAGTGGGAGTGTTGAAATGGGGTAGGGGAGGATTTCCGATAATCTCTCTATTTATTCCGAGTCCCCTCTCTATAATAAGTTTAATGTACACATCTCCTAAACCACTAAAGCTACAACAACCCAGCGCAAATATTTTAAGAATGAAAATGGATAAAATCAGAAAGTAATTTGGTACATACTTAGATACTTATGTATATATACTTACTCCTTCTTAGATCTTCAAAACTATGTGGCGATAGATTTATATAAAAATATTCAATATACCGTTACTGTTGTTGAAGTAATTTTTAGTTTATTTGTTTGAGTTCAAATTTACATATATATTTTTCAGTTGCATTTGTATTAACTACATCCATATGAAATCGCGCATATATAGTGTGACAAAAGATTACATAAATATAAACCGAAAGTTAATTACAATTTTGTGGGAATGTATATTTCTAGCGCAGCTTACGAGAATCTAACGCATGCCTATTGGTATGTAGTAATAAAATAATAAATATATCAATTTCTTTTAAAATAATCAAAATTTAGACGTCACAACACACGAAATATTAATAAATTAAAAATAGTTTTATATTTGCACGCACATATGTATATATGTATGTGCCACACATAGTCGACTAATTAACGTAAAATTTGTTTATTTTGTATTAAATTATGGAAACAGTCTATTAGTATATTTTTTTATAAAGTTTTCTTTTCGTTTGTGAATATATTCAACACCGTTTGAGCTGGCAAACTCTGAGCAACATGTACAGTCACAAGAATTCGTAGGCAAATAGCAACGCTGCAGACAGCATAGGCGAAGAAAGCATTGTGGCGACGAGTAATAGAGTAGTGATCAGTTGCAGCGTCATATAAATGTATACAATTAACTAGGTATAGGTATTATGTGGTGTAAAATGAGTTTCCGCTGTGCCGCCCTCAGCGCCGTTTGTAGCAAAGTGTTGCGTATCTCGATGTTGTATCGCAGCATTTATAGCCTCTTCGGTTACAGCGGCTGCAGCGCTGGCAGCAGCTGATAACGGCATCAGGCAGTACGCACCCGCCACCTCGCCGCTCTGATTGTTGTTAGCGGTCTTCGCGCTGTCCTTTTCTGGTTTAACAACATTATCGTCGGGATTTTCTTTGTTTTCAAGTTCATTTTCATGCATTAATGTGTTGGTTGCGAAAGTGTTATCAAATAAAGTGTTGCTGGTATTGTTGCTACTATTAGCAGAGTTTTGATCAGCTTCCGCCAAGTCTTCGTCGTTATTTTCTTTATTGCTATTACTTGTTCCCTGTTGTTGTTGCGTCTGCTGCTGATTTGCCATTTTATTGCGATTTCGTGGTAACTCTAAACTGGCGCTTGACGCTTCAGAAGTGCCACTCATGCTTAAATCGTCACCTTGCCGCCACTCACCTTCAGAACGCGCGCCTGGGAAAATACCTTCCAGATAATTGCGATACCATTGCAAAAATTCGTCACGTTGACGTGGTGCGCAGAGTTTTTTGATTCTCATATAGAACTTCTTGGGCGAAATGTGTGGCGAAATGTGTGGCGAAGCCGTGGGGAGCGTTTTATGGTTTACAAGCATTGGTGCGAACTTTTGCACTGCGCAGGCGGTCAACTTAGCGATTTCCACCAACACAGTGTCGTTAATTTGTGTGTTGACATGCGTTTGGTTATGTATACGTGTAATTATGTATGTGATAAGATCAGTGCCATATGTTGGACGTGTGTTACTGCCGACAATAGAGGACTGAAATCAGGTAAAAATTAAATTTAAATGTAAGTTGATAAGTTATGACACCGTAATGCTTGTCTAATGAAATACTCACCGGCATTGCTTCCGCATCACCGCCTGCACCGCTGTTATTCACAGCATCCGTTCGATTTTTGGGTTTATTACTGTTAGCTGTTGTCGATTTGTTGCTAGTATTTGATTCCGCATGATTAAATACATTTTGTCGCCAATTTGGAACGGTGTTGCCATCCCTGCGAACGTTGCTTCCAGACAATTTATGTTGGTGTGTCTGACTAGGCGCCGATGCATCGCTAACTGTCACATTATTACTTGTAATGTTGCTATTGTTGTAAAGCATATCATCCTCCTCTGGTTGTTCACTCTCTCTTGCTGGCGGTACGCTTGACATGTGGTCTGTATTGGCAACGTTCGCCATTGACTCCACTAACGCTGCTGCGGCATCCTCATTGTCCGCTTTGTTGCTTTCGGTGTCAGCATTATTTGCACCATATTCATCTTCCTCTGCATTCTCTTGCAAAGCAGCTGCTTGCCGATTATTCACATTTGCGTTAACTGGAGCGGCTGGCAAGGCGTGTTGATCATCCTCAGCTGCAAGATCATCATTGGATTCTTGCTTGATCGCATAAGAGTTGGTTGAGTTTGGTGTCCGTCCAGTGCTAAAGTTAGTTGACATTGGTAATGGATTTTGCAGTTGTTCTTGCTGTTGCTTATACTGCTGCAAGCGCTGCTGTTGCTGTTGATTGCCCATGCGTGCATTCAAATTGAATTTACGCGTTGGGTCTCGGGTTAAATCAGATGCCCCTATTAAATCATTGGACTCTTCCTGGTCGTGAGCAGAGCTGGCGGCATTTGGGCCGGCAAAACCATCACAAATTTGACCACCATTACGCACACAATTGGTCTCAACTGACTCCTTCTCGAGCAGCATGCGTTCGAGGCGACGGAAAACATCTTCTTTTATTGACTCATAGAATTTGGTAGTAAATTTATCATTTTTCAAAGCATTCACGAGTAGATTTCGTTTAATCTCTTCTGATGTGGTATCGTCCTCCTCCTCATCGTTTAGCAAGTCTATGTCTACGTTCAAATCGGCCGCGGTTTCACCTTCAGTTTCCACTTCATGTGCAGCATTCTCGTTATTAATATTGGGCGTATTATTAATAAGTCCATTGGTGTCCATTAATTGCAATGCATTAGCGTTTGGCATATATGGCGAGTTATAGGTGGTTGTTGAGTTGACACACACTGTGGTGGGCAAAACATTGATAGTGTCGTTATCGTCAGCGGTCACAGTGCGTAGTAAAAGATCGACACGTTCGCGATTGCGAAGTTGGGCTTCGGCTGCAGCAACCGCTTCGCTGACCGAGGCGGGTAACAAATCTAGATGACGCGCCTGCGTGAAATCAACCATGTTTCGTAAGGTTGGCGCTGTAGATTGATCGATTTGTTGTTGGGCGCGTAACACCAGCTGTTGCTGTGACAGTATGCGTTGGTGTTGCTGTTGTTGTTGTTGCTGTTGCTCTGCTTGCATTCTATTTGGATTATGATGATCCATGGCTTCGGCGCCACGACAATTTGGTTTTGTTAACAACTTATTGCGCTGATAATGTGGACTATTGCCAAAGTTGACGTTCATGTTGCGCAACATATTGCTCGAATTAGAGCCCATGTTGCTGCTCAAGTGCGCATAGGGCGCAGCCAAATCGCTGTCAATGATGTTGTACGCATCGTATACATCAATATCAACATTGTCGGCGTCCGTATTGACATCGGCGCAATTGGTGGCGTTCGCAGCAGCGCCGGCAGGCGGTAGCCAGGAGGATTGATATAAGTTGTTGTGATTGGTGTATAACGAATTTATAGGTCCGACATTTTGTTGCTGCTGCTGCTGCTGCTGCTGATAGCGGTTGATATGCGAACGCTGCAGCGTGCGCAAATACTTATTGTCATTCGCATTGCGTTCGTAATTCAAATTGTTGCAACTATTGCTGTTACTACCGTCAACTGTGCGATATAATTGTGGCTGAGTTTGTGTTGCGCGTTGCTGTTGCTGCTGTCGTTGCTGCACCGCCTCCTCTCGCTGCTGTTGCTGCCGTTGTAATTGCTGCAAGTTGCTGCTGGTCAGCGCGGCAGGCAATGTTGTTGTTACGGAACGGCGTAGGCCTTGCGATTGTGATCGATATTGCGCCGCACCACGTGCCTCAGTTTCATCGATTGTGCGTTGTTGTAAATATAGTTGATGTTGGTGCTGCTGTTGTTGTTGTTGGTTATGCTGTTGCTGCTCTTCATTGCTTTTATTCGAGTTGGTAGAGAGCAAATTTTGACGCGAATAACTAAATTGTAAAAGAGTAAAATAGAAAAAAAGCATTTGCAATTTGTTTTTGTTGGTTATTCGAAATAAGCATTAGGGATTAGCGTACAAAAAAGGAATATAAAAGTTGTAGATTATGTTTTTAATAAATCAAGGTGGCAATGTGAAGGACTATGCAATATACATACATATTACGCAAAATAATAAGAACAGAGTTTAACGTTTTATATGTCCTTCTGATTTACTTATACAATAAACTTGTTTACTGCAACGTCATTAATTAACGATATTAACAATTGTAAATAAAATTTAAATTTTGTAATTCAAAAAAAGCTTCGAAATGATAAACTAAAATACTTAAACAGGGTTCCCACACACCGGATTAAAATAAAATAAAAAAAATTTAAACCCACATACCGGATTAAGCTATTTTTAAATTGAAATTTATTTTTAAATTTTAATCTCGGATTGGAAAATAACAAAGACAAATGTTATTCCCAAGCATATAATTAAGAATTACACAAAAATTTATAATTCGTTTTTAAAAATTTAAATTTTCAATCCAAAATGTTTGAATAATAAAATTTGCAACCTTGTACTTAGTTATTGTTTATCAATTGAATATAACGAGATGTCAGTCCACGCCAAGCTGCTAGTATTAAAATATGGCATGCAAAAACTAAATTGTTTTATATAAAACAGAAGTTAGTATTCAACTTTGTTTAATACCAAAACTAAACTAAAACGAAAGCCTTTTAAATTTACTTGTGTTTTATAATATTATAATTGAAGCGTTTAATTTTGACAAATATTCATAGCACGCATCAACTGTGGTGTTAGTTGCATAAAACATAAACAATAAAAAGTTAAACCCTCATTGTGCAAGCAACTTACCCACACCATCATTAGCTTATTTTCTTTGGGAAAATGAAATATAATTGTATTTAAATGTCCTGCACATTTCTTTTATTGAAATAATCGATAGATAATATGTGAACTAATTTTTTATACAATAAAAAACTCAGCCATAACAAAATATATAATTTTCATTTAGAACTAATCAAAAAAACTAATAGGTGCTAATAGTAAGAAATACGTTTTATAAATAATTTGATAGTGCGAATTTGAAGTATGCGTTAAAGAGATTTTTTTTTTAATTTTCTAGAGACGGAAATTTGGATAGATTAATAGATTACAGAAGTAGATACAATGAATAACCAAACGTTTCCCAGTCAGATACAAATATACGTAAAAGTTATATTAAATGTGCAAAAGTTGTTGAAGAGAAATTGTAGAAGAAATTGCACCGCAATAACGTTAATAAAGTATAACAAACCAGTACCCTTGATGTAGTTAACTACAATATTGTAATTTAAAGAGATTTTTTCGTAATATTTTTCTACTTCAATGCATCGAAATTACCTTCGAAAATTGTCCCAATAATTGTTGGCACGATTACCAGGTGGCACTTGATTATTCAATGTATTACCGCCGCCAATATTGATGTTACTATGACCGTGTTGTTGTTGCTGTTGTAGCTGCTGCTGCTGATGCAAATTGTTAGCATAGTGATTTTGTGTGCGCAAGTTAGCATTATTTTGGTGTATAGCGTTATTGTGATGGTGCATAAAAATCGGGCCTGGTCCAGCCGCATTACCCTGCAGTGGTGGTGATTGCGGTGCTTCGTTGTTGTAATGTGATGCGCCGTGATTGGGCGGTGGTGGTGGTGCAGCGTTATTTAAAGTGTTATATAGGCCGGCGTTGGTGCTGCTGGCCGCCGCTATGTTGCTGTGTTGTGTTTCGCTGCTAAAAGCTGTTGCGATGCGACCATGTTGTTGATATTGTTGTTGTTGCTGATGACGTTGATAGTTGGAGAATGCGCTATTGCGTGTGGTGGTGGTGAGGCCGGGCATGAAAAGCGCTGGTTGCTCGGATTGCGCACGATTCGAGCTGCTCAAATAGAGATTGTTTGGCAATGTGCCTGCCGTTATGCCGGGAGGTGGGACCGATTCGGCACGCAGTGAGTAGGGCAAATCCGTTAGCGGTACAGCGTTGACGTTTCCAGTCAAAGTAAGTAAACGTTCCTGTAACTGTAGAAAATTGTGATATTGTTAGAATGATTGTAGTGTTGACGTACTAACTAAAATATTGTATGGAAATATCGCGTATGTGGGAAATGCCTTGCGGACCATTCTGACAACATGGATCTAAAATAGGTTTTAAACCGCCAGCGATTTTATAGACGAAGTTTAAAAAAGCTGAATAATCAGTAGTAAGGAAGATATGTATATGATATATGTAGTTCTCCGATTTCGATAAATCATCAATAGAATATCAAAATGCACCTACGCATTAAATTTCATTCGAATATAAGAAAAACCGACGAACAAATTGTATGATCCTTAAAAACTTCGCCTTAAAAATCGGTGGCTTTCATACAAAGATGTTCAAATTTATGCGTACAACATTTCCCACATATGCGATTTTCCCGTTTTTTGGCTCCCTGCAAATCGACCCGCTTTACTGTCTACTCACCACATGTATTGTGTTATTCAAAGCATCAATTTCACGTTGCTGATGCCACAACATCTGATTGCATTGGCATACAGAATTGATGAGCATTTGTTGAGTTTGCACGAATTGCTGTAACAATACAGGATCGGCGGCCAATTGTGCAGCCGTATTTGTGGAACTAGTTGCTGGCGTTGGTCCACTAATAATGGGCGCGTTAGTAGCGCTGTTTGCCGCGCTGCAAATACATTCGCTGTTCACGGCAGATTGTGGCAGCAAACCAACAGGGGTGAATGGTGCACCAACACTCTGATTTGTTGCTGCCGAGTTCGGTTGTGATGCAGTTAATGGATGTGGCGGTGCGCCGAAACCATAGTACAATTGTGGATTCCAAGTGTTGGGCATTGGCGGCAGCGGTGCTGATATTTTAAAATAGACATTTGAAATATACTATTGTATACAAATAATAAAATATTTTTTTTATTAAAAAACTTACGCCAACTGCTGCAAGCGCCCATGGGCGGCATTGGTGGTGGCATTGAGAATTGCGAACTGCCAGATTGTACACTACCAGCTTCCAGCGAAGCACCTTCCTGCGTGGTACTGTTGGCATTGGCTAATGTAGAATGGCGACGTTCAGCTGCCGTAGATGATGTTAAATTCGTGTCAAAGCTGTCTTCCTTACCAAGGGCGCCGGCCGATATTCGTTGACCTTGAGTTTGAAGACAGTGTTCATTAATTTTTGCCGATGCCGCTCCGGCAGCCAATGTATGTGCAGTTACAGCTGCCTTTGCTGCCGCGCGATGTTGTTGTGCCGGAGTAGATTGTTGTTGGGGCGCCGAAAAATATTGCCGTCCAGTCGAAGTTGTATTCGATGTGGGGATGTCCGAATCATTCAGCTCTTCATCGCAATCTGCCTCATCGTCGGCTTCGGAGACAGTATCGCTACGGCGTGGTGCTTTAATGCCAATTGGTGCAATAGTAGCACTATTTTCATCTTGTTGTAAACGTTGACACAACAATTCGAATTCCTTTTTCTTTGCCTCATATTCTTTCTTGAGTTGATCGCTTTCGGCAGTCGCTGAAGGCGGTGGGGTGGGAGTGTCGATTTCACGTTGCTTACGACTGCGTGGTGTGGGGGTAGGTGTTAAACTGCTGCGCTTTAAAGCATCTTCACCAAGTTTTGCTGCGTCCGCAGCTTGTTGTTTGCGCAAAACGATCTCTTCCTTCAACGCCTTTATGCGATCGCGTTCGGCCTGCAAACTTTCTGCCTGCGCACGTAAATCTGCGGTTACTTCATTAATCATACGCATTTTTCGTGTAAGATATACATCTTCGCCAACGTCATCCGCGCTGCCAGCAGCATGTGCCGGCACAACCGAAACCGGTGTACAGTCGCGGTCAAACGACGAGCCGGTCGAGCGTGATTGCGAACGTAGCTCACGTGGTGGTGTACGACCGATATCATTAACATCACGCGATGTACGCGCCTCTATGATATTCACAGTCTCCATCATGTCCTTTAGACGTTGTAATTGCTTACGCATCGTTTCTATGTCGGCAACTTTCTGTTGTATAAGCATAGCGGTGGCCGCATTTTCTTCAGGATCGCCATCCTCGTCATCATCATCATTAGCGTTAATAGCTGCATTTCCGGCTGGTTCAGTTACACCGCCATTAGTGAGTTTTATGGGCACAGTCCGCGTATAAGTGACCGGCACAATGCGTGCGCCGTTAGTTGCATTTGGTGTTTCTTCGTGCTCTTGCGTGTTTTTATTTACCACTGGTTTCTCGCTAACAGTCGCTTCATCTTCGCTTTCCTTCGTACCCATAGCACACCTACGTTCGGCATTACGATTGATATCCTGCAATTCGCTCACCAATGTACGCATATCATCACGTTGCGCACGCAAGGATTCTAGTTTACGTTGCAACGCCTCCTGTTCGGCTAGGATTTCTGGACCATCATCACCCAGTAGATTGCTTAACTCATTCTGATTTTGTATAAATGTCGTGAGATTCTTCATGCGACCAACCAATGTGGCCATATCTGAATGCACTTGATCGATTGACTCATATTCAGGTGTGCCATCAGCATTTGAGGAGCCGTTTAGTTGGTTAGAACCAAAACTTAAGGTACCAGCCTGTTGGCGCAGATGTTCCATCTCGCTCAAATGCTGTTTAGCGGCATTTTGCAAACGCAAGAGCTGTTGTTGCTGCTCTTGCATATTTTGTATATTACGATTAGAAGTCTCCAAACGTTGCTGCAACTCATCGAAGCTGGGTGAATCATCTGGTGTAGGCGTTTCAACGCTGTGCAATGATTGTATAGATTGTGCGCGATTATCGCTCAACTGAAATAAAAAAATGGTTTTAGTTTAATACGTAAACTACAATAATTACTATGTACATATGTACCTCACTAAGTGCGACATCCTCTAGACTTGCTGAGTTCACTACCACTTCACGCTCCATACTTTCGGATTTATTTTCATATACCATTAACGGCTTAGGCGAATTTTGTTGAACAGTTAAATTAGCTACGCTTACTCTTGGTGTAATATCTTCGTTCTGTTTTGGTAAACGCTGATTGAGGGATGTAATTGTTGGCGCCGTTACGTTCAAAAAATGTTTAATTAATTGTAGACGTTGTAGTAAAATTGACTCAACATTTACGCCTTCACCAAAGGGAATTTGTTGCGGATTGGTGGCAGACGCCGCTCTTGCTACAGCCGTTGACAAAGCCGAAATAGTTGGTGTTTGCGTTGTAGTTATGCTGGTGCCCAAATTCAGTAGTCTAACCGGCAACAACGGGGTTTTATTCACTTTAGTTAATTTTACAAGTGAACTTTGTCTGGCTTTTGAAATTGCATGTGGTTCCTTTAATATTTTTTGTATTTGTGCAGAGTTAGTTCCATGCGAGTTACTAGCTTCTCTTAACACACGTTCCGCAGACTTTGGTTCTAATGATGAACAAGGCAATACCGAGGGTGGTTTTGTATTTTGCTCTGATTTTAAGGATGGAATGCCAATATTATTATTTTACAAAATGTATATATGGCATGTATATATCACAAAATATTATAATAAAAAAACTAATTTCGTTTAAATTTATCTATTTACTGGTCTAGTATCGGAAATAAGAAATGTTTACATAAAGTTTTATTTTTAGCACATATGCATTTCTCTGGAGCAATGATTCATCATAAACATTTCGAGACAATAAAATATTTCGTAACGCGCGGTCATTTGTCACGATCAATATGTAAGATAAAAAATTTTGTTTATTTGACAGTCAAAGAGGAAATTATATTTCCTATTTTGAAAGTATATGTCTAATTTGGAGAAGTACAACGAGGCAGATCACTTTTTATGTATTTCCTTTGGGTTGCGTAGAGAGGGGAAAAATGTATCCGAAGCAAAAAGATATTGAGGAAAACTAAAATTAGATATTATTTTTAGAAATGCGCTAGTCGCTACTCGTGTTCGAATACATATATGATGTACAAACAGGTAAAAATACACTAAATTTACAAAGGAATCATAAAATAAATAAAATAAATTTTTATACATATATTTCATTCAAAATCAGAATTGTTCGTGACATCAATAACTTACCGCTTTTGCTTATGTCGCAATGACTACCAGTTATATTTCCGTTTATACGTGTTGATGATTTTTCTGGACTATGTTGTCTTTTTCTCTGCACATCCGCTGTTCCAGAACTTGTATTATTATTATTATTAATATTGCTTTTTTTAAAATTTCGATTGTTTGCTTTCGGAAAAGCTGTTTCAGTTTCGCCGCTGGTTGTTGCCGATGCTCTATGCGTTTTCACAGTTGCACCACGATTTGTTGGTCGATTCGTTGACACTGCGTAATCCTTTAAATAGAGTGTAAAACACCAAACTATTAAAAGCGCACAGCAAATTAATATCAATGACACTTTGAATGACTCAATTGTGATCAACTAAATGTTTAAACTATGTAATGTGAAATTCGGCTATTTTTGAAAGTTCAAAGATTCGTTGAAAGTATTTTTACATGTGCTTTTTTCAATTACAAAACAAATTCGTGAGGATTCGACTGTGATGGTCTACTCGTATTGACACGTTCGTGTCCAAATCGGTACTGAATTGCGAGATCTTTGCCGAAAGTCAAATCTCTTATTCTAACATAATTTAGTAGAAAACATTTTGGAAAATTTCTCTGTTTGAGATAAAATAGTTAATGCTCTTATTAAGTTTGTTTATACTTCTAATAGCATTTTATGAATATTCATATTTATGCATACCCAAGCAAGCATTTTAGATAAAATATGATATATGTATTTTACAAAAAACAAAAAACAAAATATAAATAAATGATCAGATTAAATTTACTAGTTTGGAATAATTTTACTTCAAATTTCATTAAAAAACTAAGAAAATACATTATTTAAAAAACAACGTTCACATATGGCAAACAAAAATTATATTAACTTACATCATTGCTATTTACTTGCCACTGTACACAACCATCTGAAGATGTGCCTGTTGTTCCGCTACCACCACTGACTCCAGAGTTGATGCGATGCCTTTGTGCAGATCTATGTGATCTTTTATGAAGTTGTTGTTGCATTAATGTTTGTTTACTTTTTTGCTATAAGATATAATACATTATAACTTCAATATATGGTTTCAATATACTTAAGTTGCTTAATAGCGCAAACAACGAGTTTATAATTTTCATTCCAATAATCATTCATATAAATTTGTGTATATATGTTCAACAAATTGCAGGGGTTGTAATCCTGCTCTAAATTACTTCACCTTACCATTTCTGTTTCCTTTGTGACCTGAACCGTAGTTACATTTTTCACTGGAGCCATAACTTTCTATAGCTATTTTACAGAGGGCATGGTATTAGTTAATTCATATTTTAAATAAAAAATTTTAATTTCAGTTTGTCCCTTATTTGTAGACACTGACCTGGCTTGAAATTTTTGCTCTTTTGCTTCCTAAATCACTTCTGCGTTCGAGTTCATTTATTAGTAACCATTCACGCTTCCACTATTCCCTATCGAATTATTAATTAATATTACGAAATTTTTCCAATACTATTATAACATTTATTCAACAAATGTATAGTTTCTACAAAATTTTCTGACAGCCAAAGAGTTCTTTTGTTTCATTTGAAATTTTACATCAAAGTTATGTTCTACACTTTCCACCAACAAATTTTAGTTTATGAATGTTACACTCAATTCCGTTTTGTTATTCTCTTCTTCTTTATCATATGTTTGTTTGCCATATCTTTTCAAATTGCACAAATGTCAAATATCATAAGCAAAAATTCTGACTACCCAGCAAGCAAAAACAAAAAACGGAGACGTTTGAGTACTCTCAGAAATAAATATCAGCAGCTTGCTCTCAATGAGTGAAAAGTATCAGCTGTATGTACATATGTATATGTAAGTGATTTAGAAAATATATGAATGCGTATGAGTGTAAGCAGCCATCTTCTATTCATTGAAACTGTTAGGTAGTCCATATAAAAGGTATAGTGGTATGGCAGCATTGAACGGATCTATTGGCAAACAACAAAACCTTGTTCCATCATACTAATTGCAATTAAAACTTTATTTAGAATTAACTCTGATGTAATGTATATAATCGTTACCTTTTAAAGTTTAAAAGTACCCAAAGCACTCATACGTTTGATATACTATATATATGTACATATGTATGTATTATAGAGATATAAAAGCAAACCCACAATCTCAACATTACACTTGAAGATCTGTAGACTTTATATTATATTAAAATAATGTATTATACATATACATACACCATCAATAAAATGTTTTTTTTAATAAAATGATAGGATATCTTAAAAAAATTTTATGACTGACGCTTCCTGCGTAAAAGATCTTCTTTAAGCGCACGCAAACGATCACGTTCAGCACGCAAATCATCCGCTTGACTACGTAAATCTGCTGTAAAATCGCTAAACATATTCATCATGGCTGAAAGTAGCTCCTCATTGGCCACCTGTGATGGTGCATATGAATTAAGAGTTTGCTCCTCGTCGTTCGCTGTATTTTCGTATTTTTTAACTTCAGTTTGTGTATTAGTATCGCTTTCATTTAATTTAGTAGTTGGTTGCAAATTAGTATCGCTTTCATTTAATTTAGTAGTTGGCTGAATAGTCGTTGTGCTGGTCACATATGGAGACTGCACTTCGTCTTTACTGTCGGCAATAAGTAATTTAGTTAGTGAACTCTCCAATGCGGCTGTAGCAGTGCTATTTAGAATACCTTTCGAGGCTATGTGCTCCTCTATCTTTTCAGTGGTATTCATAATGTTCTGAACATGCTTAAAACGAGCTTTCAATGCTGCAATTTCCGCTAACTTTTTCTGCAAATACTCCGCTGTTTCGGGATCATCGTTATCCTCGTCGTTCTCTGACGCATTCGTTTGTGAAGAACTGAGTGTTTTTTGAATGCTCTCTGTATTTAAATTGGCGCTTTGTTCCACGCCATCATTTGGTGAGGCAATAGTAGCGGTTTCTTGCTCCTCAACTTCTGCAGCGGCAAATTCTGTAGCATCGGTCTGTTGAGGGTCTGTATTATTTTCGTGTGCATCAGGTGTAGGTGCCGTTCCACGTCGCTGTTCGCCAACACGACTGAATTGCTGTTCATTCAAATGACTCAAAGCAGCGGCTCGTTGTCGTAGTACTTGCATTTCTTGTAGCAACTGTCGGTGTTCCTCCTGCATCTCTTGCAATTGCCTTTGCGAATCGAGCAGGCGCTAGAAATAAGTATGTTTTTTTTTATTTGAAATTATTTTTGTGAGCAACATTTTTTGAAAAAAATTTATATTTACCTCACCAAGCGCTAAATTTTCCTGTGAAGGCGGTTTGTTGAGTTCATTTACCATTTTTGTGTTTACCTAAAATAATATTATTTGTATACTAAGAATTTAGTTTAAATAAACATTAGCGCTTATTAGCTTTTTTATGGATTAATTATAATAAAGCATTTGCTTAACAAATTGTAAATACATTTTCTATATGTGCATACAGACCTACATTAGAGTGGGTCGATTTACAGGGAGCCAAAAAAACGAAATCATTCAGAACAACTTTGTTTAAGAGACAATAGGTCTAAAACCGGTTTCGAGCCAATGAGTTTTGAGAAAAAATACTTAAATGTATTCATAAAATCGCAATTTTTCAGCTGTCACACTAAGTGTGACGCTTAATTAAGATATTCACACTTAAATGTCACACCACCCTGTATAGCAAATGCATAAAAAGATTTCATGAACAACTTATGCTAAAAATAGTTAACATTTATTATGCTGCCATTGCACAGAAACTAATTAAATATTTTCAAGTTATTAACGTCACCTTCGAAATTTTTTAAACAATATATATTTTGGTAAGCAAAATAAATATGATAAACTATTGCCACTCAAAAGAGAAATTGTCATTTCTTATTACATGCATTAAACAATGAAAATACGAAAATTGAAAAAAATATTTGCTTTTACCAAAACCTTCAAAACAAAGAACTTTCACACACGATTGTCGCAGCAACAGTCCAATAGCAACTGAATAATACGATTTTCAGCGGTTTTTCGGAAAAGCCGAGAGATGCTTTGTTTTTGGTAAATCCAAGAGCAAAGCGAAGAATAGGTGTGAAAATATATTATATGTACATATGCATATATGTATTTATGTATGTACATATGTATGAACATTTGTGTTTTAGATTTTATAAGATCAGTTGTGCGCGTGAAGAATGTTATTGCGGCTACATACATATATAAGAATATATATACACATACATATATGCTTATGTATAATAACAAAACAGATACCTTGTAGATAGTTCATAGTACTCTTAATAAAGGGTGTTTGTGCTTACACAGCTTTATAAGAATTCTTAAGGTTCATAAAATTGTAAATTAATACTTAAATATTATGTTACTCATACGACGCGTATTCCATGCTTAAAATGAGAGTCATTTTGAAAATCAGCTATAGAACAAGTAGTTATATATAATCTTGCGGTAAAATCATTTATATATACTTCATCTATTTTCTGATTCCATTTACTGTATACAGACGCCTTCGAATTGATGCTGGATTTTTAGGGTAGAAATGCACTCAAATATTAGACAATATCTGCCAAGGGACGACACTACTTAGAAAAGACTATTTTGATATTGATCGGAAACTGGCGCACAGTCAAGGTTAAGTGCCACACCATAGTGGACCACTATCCTTTGACATACCTTAGCTGCAATACAAATGCAACGACTTTAGGTATTGTGAAACCAATTAGGGAGTAAATGTTCATAAGTACTGTACAATGAAAACTATTTGAGGAATTTAATTTCATACTTTTGAATATTTTACGCAATTATTTGAAATCATTATTTCCAAAAAAAAAAAATGTACACAAATATTTGAAGTTTATAATTTTAAGATTTACGTGAAAGATTTTCTGGTGCACGACACTCTTCGAACTCAGCATCATAGAGTAGTCCAGGCGTACACTCAAGCACAACACCCATGCCATTCAAGCAGTAGTAGTATTTGGCTGGATCCGGATGTGTAATAAAATTGGCACCATCAGCGGGGCAGTCAATATCAGCGCGCCTGGGTGGTATCTTTGAATACGACAGGATGTTGCGCGTCGCCGCAGTTAACTATAAAGATAATAGGCAGTTAATATAGTATAAAGCCATATACAAAATAACATTTTTTAAACTCACATTACAATGAACATTCTCCACGAAATCACAGCAATCACAATCCTTATTGAATTGTAGGCCATTAGAACAAGTCAGTGGGTAAGCGTTGCCATCCATGCAAATGTAGTATTTCTCGCAGGACGCTTGGCTGTTGATGAATGTAATATTTTTCGGATCATTGAATAATGTGCACATATTATCCACACAATCCACATATTGTGGAAAATCACAACGATCTGTCTCGGCATTGTACTGCAAACCATCGCGGCATTCGCGTATAATTGCTGTGCCAGCATAGCAGAGCACATATTTGGTACAGGTGCGATCGTAGCAGAAGGATGATAGCGCATTGGTGCAGGTGGGCAGACATTTCGCCACATTCTGATAAGTACAGCTTTGCTCCTTGGCGTCGAAATGAAAATCATAGTCACATTTACGCTCGATTGGTGCACCGCCAATGCATACATAGTATTTGGAACAATCGCCGAGATATGGCAAGAACACGTTATCACTGACGCCACTGCAAATGTTCACTGAATTGGAAGCGGCGCTCAGTAAATCGAATATGGCGCATGCCACTAAAATACACAGCACATATTTCACTAGAAAAAGAAAATAATTAATATTAATAATAAAATTGAGAAAAAAAACAAGGATTTTTTATTATTCATTATGTTTTAATAAATATTTCCAACTGACAAAATATTCGCAATTCAACTCACTTGTGCTTTTCTCTACTGATTTGTTTTCTTCCTTGCCGTTGTACGGTATTTTTTTGAATGTTTATTAATTGATTTTTGGCCATTATATAGGTTCGCGAAATTTTTTCGGGTAGCGACATACTAAAGTATGTATGACTAATTTTCATTAAAAAATTGAAATGTCATGTGATTGTAACAGTTATCTGCAGAAATATTATTAAACATACAAAAACATATATTTTGTGATAATATCTAAGCAAATAAAAATGAAACATTCCCGAAACTAAACAATAAAAAATACACTATTCGGATGCTGTAACTTTGATAATGACGTACGTGTGTAAATATTGGGTTTATAAGCGAACTATGCCCTTATTTCGATTGATCCGGGAATAAGCAAAACACCTTAAAAAATGCAATGCGCCAACTGCTTTTTTCGATGTCACTAACTGCGCATTTTATATGATCCCAGGAACAAAAACACTTTTTATTCATAGTGCTTACTTCCTAAGTTGTTGGAATGATCTAAAACTTCGAATTTTGATGGATGTCTTCGCCATATGCAACAAATTCTATGCTCTACCGAGTAACTGAAGAAATCAGTTAATTTAGTTTTGTTTGAGAAATAATTACCAAGCCATGATTATAATATACAATTGGATTTTCAATTCTATGATACTTTCTTAAGGGGTTAGATCAGTCTAGTGCTCTCCAAAATAACCTATTTTTATTCTGGTAGTGAGGAAAAAGGAATAAAATTTCTTTTATATAGGCTATATTAACCATTTAATCATGAAACAGGAATAAAAAATATTTTGTTATTGACAAATTGATACAAAAAGGCGTTTACCGAGCCAATTTTCAGAATCGCCTTTTTTAAAAGGGTTTCTATGGACGACGATTTCTATGAATGCTATCGTCGCTAGCCGGAAGCCGGTAAAAGACAAAGAAATGCATCGGCCGTCCGGTCTTAAGCTGCGCCGCATCGATATCGTGGCTTGGAAGCAGTGAAACGCAGACGAAGAAAGTTCAAATTTGTCAGAACACTATATTCAGGACTATAGCAAGATGCCTCTTGAGATCTTCGGATGAACATTTACACCGTGAGGACCGTATGCTTCCGGTTAAGGTACATAACGAACTTCTCTCTAAGCAGTTTCGCAGAAACTATTTCTGCAGCCGTCTGCTTGAAGCGGGGCTGTCTATTCAGAACATCAAGAGGCCTTTCCTTGACTACATCAAACAGTATTTCGCCCAGATGTTGAACGCAACTTAGTCCACACACGCACTGACCGCCGCACACAATGGAGCTATTAACAGCTTCACCGACTTTCTCTCAGTGAATGCCGTACTTGGAGTCAAACTACCGCCTGTTGTAGATGACAAGTTTGAGTTAACGCAAGAATCTATAGTGACCCTTGCACAACTACGTTCTGGACACTGTAGCAGGTTAAACTCCCACTTTTTCAGAATCGACCCCGAAATACCAGTTATATAATATATCCAGCATGCAAAAAATCCCCGCTTTACTCTAATCACCTCTTTGCATGCCCAGCGAAACACACTCATCTAAACACCTTTTCTCTACAGTCCGACCCCTTCGAAACAGCACATCTTCTGGGCCTACCGTTAGATGACTTCGATGACAACCGATCCGAACCTTGCCGCTCAAGCGGGTATTAGATAACCGTTACAAGTAAGTAGTAAGCATAGTTTAAGTCAAAACAAATATTTAAGGAATTACTGTTTTGTAATACATCATTGTGAAATAGATTATTCACAACGTTAATATCTTTATCGTTTACTTCAGTTCAAAAACGCACAATTTTAAGTTTATTGAATCTGAAAGAAACAGCTGTTTTCAAAAATTTCCTCCACTTGAAGAGTAATGTTAAATTCCTGCTGTTGAGAGAATTGAACAAAAAACGTTCAAATCAATTACTAAAAACTTTAAAATATATTCCTAAACCAAATAATTGAATTAAAAGTTGTCTCACTTGATTTTGAATTAACCTCAACCTTTGTATTTAATTGCTTATCGATCAAAACAAGTTCGCCTTGTTTTATTAATTTTTAATAATTGTACGTGGTAACATAGCGAAGAACTAGCAAATGCACATATTCATTTAGTAATTATGAACGAGAGAAACTTAATCCTTTTTTATGATATACGCTTTAATATTTTTTTAGGATATCCTCCTTACGGCGGCAAGCACCCATATCCTTGTCAAAGAACAGATTGGCAGCGCAAGTCATTAGTGCACCCTTACCGTTAACACACATGTAGTATTGATTTAGGTTTTGGTGCGCAATCTGCTGAATACCCACACTGGGGCAGTTAATATTGACCATGCGTGGAGCGATCTCAGCGGCAGTTTGGAAGGAACGTGATTTGGGTATAGCGGCAATCTATAAAGCATAAAATTGCATATGATAGTTATCTACAACAATATTTACACATTTATTAGACTTACAGTGCAATTTGCGTTGGCTGGACGATCGCATTGGTTACTGACAGCGTTAAATTGCAAACCACCGACGCATGTTTGGTTTTGTGGTTGGCCATTCATGCAGACGAAATATCTGTAAAGAATAATACATGTTTATAAAATTAAAAATATTATTTAGAAATTAAAAATATTAATTAAAAATTAAAAATATTAATTAAAAATTAGCAATACTAATTAAAAATTATCAATATTAATTGAAAAAATATTCTTATACTCACTTTGTACACGACGACTGGCTGGGAGCGTAGACAATACTATCGGGACTATCATAAATGGAACAACGGTTTGCAACACAATCCACATTTTGAGGATAATCGCAAGCGTTTAAGTTTGGATTGTACTGCAAATCGTCAGCGCATTCTTGTAGCACTGGTGTGCCAGCAAAACAGAGCGCATATTTGTTGCATGTCCTTTCCAAGCCTACCGAAGACAATTTACTTGGGTCACAAGCCAAGCAGGATGCGTTGGATACTTCACACGATTGCGTCTTGCCATTAAAGGAGTAATTATAGCGACATTGCTGAGCGATCGCCTCGCCCTTAACGCAAATATAGTAGTTGCTGCAGTTCGTGATATCCGCTACAAAAACGTTGTCGGCCACACCATCGCAAAGATTAATCGACGTTGAATTAGCGGCGGCAATGAAGCCAATGATAGCCAGCAAACCAATAGCGTAGTGACGATACACTAAAATAATAATTATTAGTTTGTTTGAGCAATCCTGCAACAATAGGAACTCACTGTTTGTTGTAAGAAGTTGTTATAGGTTCCAAGTGTTTGTGCTTGCCGCGTTACGAAGTAGCGT